>NC_045626.1:60792500-61417500 GCF_009829155.1 Mustela erminea
ACACTCTACCATGTAACAGAGCTGAGCAGAACCAAACACAGCCACAAATGAGGGCAGGTGACACTGGGGAGATCTGGATGGATAGCATCCATGTCCACTTCCTGGTGGCAGTTATGCCAAGATGTTAGCACTGGGGAGAACCAGAGGAAGGGTATGCAGGATCTCTGAGTGCTACTTCTCACAACTGCATCCCTATCTACAGTTGTCAAAAGAAGCTTGGGTTGTTTTTTTTTTTTTTTTTTTTTTTTTTTTTTTTTTTAATTAGAGGCAACAAAGCAAGGTGTACAACTGGGACACACTGTCTTCAAAACTCAGGGTAAACACTAAAGATTAGTGTTCTAGCTCAATGATACTCAACAGAAATTTGGAGAGGGTGAAGGGGCACCTAAATGTTAGAACCACTGCCCACGCCCTCATTCCCTGCACACACACCAACACCAGAATTGTTGCCATGGTGAGCCAGGTTTCAGAAGTTTGTCTATCTTCAAGTGCACTGCAAGTAAAGAAGAACAAAAAACCATTCTCTGGGGGTGACTTATCTCTACAAATGCTACTAACTCATAAGGAAAACATGTAAGAGAAACATAATATTTAGAAAGTAATTTATAATAAACATGAAATATTTTTAAGAGATTACTTCTCATTTGATTTGTCCAAAATTAGCCAATACACTTTTTCATGGAAATGTACTTGATCAACGGAAAGAAGAATGTTCTGTTCCTTTAAGAAAGAAAGTATGGACCTTTACCCCAGTACATTTTCTTTTCCTTTTTTTTTTTTTTAAGATTTTATTTATTTATTTGATAGAGAGAGATCACAAGTACGCTGAGAGGCAGGCAGAGAGAGGGGAAAGCAGGCTCCCTGCTGAGCAGAGTACCCGATGCAGGGCTCCATCCGAGGACCCTGAGATCGTGACCTCGGCCAAAGGCAGGGCTCAACCCACTGAGCCTCCCAGGCGCCCCGCCCGACCCAGTACATATTCAGCAGAATATCCATACCGTCCTAACAAGGAAGACAACGTATATAAGGATATACAATCTGTAGCCTTGAGTAGAGTGAGATTATTCAGCCTACACGGGAGGTCTCAGCACACTAGCACCATACCCTTGCCAACTAGCGGAAAGAATCACAAACAAGTAGGAAACAAAATGTGATGAACTCAGTATTTTTTTTTTTTACATCCCTACTAACAAGCAGCCCTAAAGAAAAGAACCATGCCCACTAAAACCTAATATGGAATAACATTATAGAATAATAAGTAGTAATTTAGTATTTGAACAAATGGTATCAATCAGAACAAAAGTTAAAATCACCTCAGGCTAAATACATTTTTAAAGCTGTGGTGTGACACCTATTCACAGAATTGTGTACATGCACAAGTATGTACATCAGAATCCAAATGTTCGACCACAAGGGAACTGGTACATAAAAAAATGGCATATTAAAGATGCTATCAAAGCCACTGAAAGACTTTTGATAGGAAAATGCTTACAGTGTATTGTGAGGTAGGAAAAGAGCTACAATTAATATGTGAGGGCTTCTAATTTTAAATTTAAAAGAATGTATATAGGGGTGTCTGGGGACTCAGTCAGTTAAGCATCTGACTCTTGGTTGGGTGACTCTTGGTTTCAGCACAAGTCATGATCTTAGGACTGAGAGACAGAGCTTCAAGTCAGGCTCAGTGTTCAGCATGGAGCCTGCATGAGATTCTCTCCTTCTCCCTATGCTCTTCCCCTTTGCATGCGCACTTGCGCTCTCTCTCAAATAAATTAAATATTTAAATAAATAAAAGAATGTATATATGTGTTTATTCAGAAAAAATACCAAAAAAATATAAACCCAGAAGTTTTAAATTTGTTTTTAAATCATGAGATTTTTCTCTTTTACACATTTCTGTTTTAAAAGTTTTCTACAGAGAGTATATACTACTTTTATAATGTGGGGGAAAAAAGAAAACTACACTGATAAATATTTTCAGTAATATTTAAAAGGTTATGGAATAATAAGAAATTTACATATACAAATACACATATATATATATGATTACCATTAATTAAAAAAAAGAATTATGCATAAGAAAAAAGTAAGAAATACACTGAAATAACAGTGGCTGTGTTTAAAGGATGCAATAATTATAGGCAATCTTCCTTCCTTCTACTATTTTGTGTCTTGAAATTTTTCTTTAAAGAATATGTATTATGTTAATATGAAGAAAACCACTGTACTTATCAACCGTAATCCCAAACCTTCTTTTTCATTGTATTGTACCTCCTAAAACAAACCCACAAATATATACATGCACACAAACCCAAAGTACTTACATGGGCTTACATCTCTGTATCTGTTTCGATTTCTGTTTTCTGGAAACTTGGCCACTCTATGAGGATAGTCATGGGACTCATTGCGAATTTCCTTAAAATAACAAAAATACATTTTAATATTCCTCTTAAATTGAGCAAAACAGATACTTTCCAGTATAAAGTAACATTTATCAAGCACTGATGAAATGCCAAGTACAACACAAAGCTCACTGTCTACATTATCTCATTCAGTTCTTACAACACCAACAGGAAAAACTATCATCTCTGTTTTATATGTGAGGGATGACAGGCTTCGAGAGGTGAAACAATCTGCCAAATGTCATAACGCCAGTAAGTGCCAGACCTCAGGACTGAACACGGTCCTTCAGGCACAATGTCTCTGCTCTGGATGTAGTCAGATATTGCCACGTAATGATTCAACCCCTACAAGCAACATTAGACACTTTATGCAACACAAACTAATGCAATGGAGGTATCTAAGGCTAATCACATCATACTCCGATTTCTTACTAAGCTTTCAATAATATCTACTTCTATTTTGGAGTTTCTATCTTAAAACTTTCATCTATTTCTTCACCTTCATGCCATATTACTGTTACTTTGAGTCCAGAAATATCCTCAAATTTTTTTCTAGAGCCATAAATGCTTAGCAACCACCACTAGGTCAGAGGCTCATTTTAGGACCCTCAGTTCTCTGTGTTCCACTAGGGAAGAAATTCTATGAGGGTACAGCTGCACTAAGCACTCAGCTATCTGGTGTATCCAGCATGAACAGTCCCCCCCCCCCAACTCAAAGAGAACACATTATTCTGAGAATGCAGACTAAACCAGAAACACCCCAAAAAATGTGCATCAACAGCAAAAATTAATTTGATTTGTTTTCACACTATCACATGTGAGAAAAAGCATTTTAAAAGTGAGGGGCCACATGATTTTATAAAGTAAGCATAAATAAATTACTCAAGTCACTTTTTTTCTATTTACAGATGTTTAGTTTAATAAATGTATTCCTAAATAATTAATTTTGATTGAAAACTCTATGTATTTTTTATAATTTTTTAATCTTTATTTTTTTAAATTTCTTTTCAGCGTAACAGAATTCATTGTTTATGCACCACACCCAGTGCTCCATGCAATACGTGCCCTCCTTAATACCCACCACCTGGCCCCCCCAACCTCCCACCCCCCGCCCCTTGAAAACCCTCAGATTGTTTTTCAGAGTCCATAGTCTCTCATGGTTCACTTCCCCTTCCAATTTCCCTCAACTCCCTTCTCCTCTCCGTCTCCCCTTGTCTTCCATGCTATTTGTTATGCTCCACAAATAAGTGAAGCCATATGATCATTGACTCTCTCTGCTTGACTTATTTCACTCAGCATAATCTCTTCCAGTCCTGTCCATGTTGATACAAAAGTTGGGTATTCATCCTTTCTGGTGGAGGCATAATACTCCATAGTGTATATGAACCACATCTTCCTCATCCGTATCTAGTAACGAGATTGAAGCAGTGATCAAAAACCTCCCAAAAAACAAGAGCTCCAGTCACTTCTTGACAAATGCTCCTACTATGGATTTCCTGGCCTCTTGTATGCCACCAGCCCCCGAACAGGTAACTTTCGTTTGTCTTTTCACCCACTGGGCCTTGTAAGATGCAGAGAGTAGGGAACACAGACCTCCTCTCACTGGGTCACACTGCATGTGCAATGAACATGTGGAACACAACCCATGTTGGTATTGCCACTTTGGAAAATGCAATCTGCCACAAACACACAATAGAAACACATACACATACACATACACGCTATAATTGTTGCTACTGATTTTTTAATGCTTCTCTCTCATCCAGCAGTCTTACTGAGCACTCTAATATTCTGTAGTGGCTCTGGATTTCTCAGTATTACCAAACAGTTGTAATTCTGTCTCTTCCCTGTATTTTTTTTAATTTCTTATTTCTTTTTCTTATCTAATCCCATTGGCTAAAATTGATTATTCAATGTCATATAGATATATTTTTCCCCCTGATTTTGAAACAACTGCTACTAAGGTTTAACCATTAGGCATAATATTTGCTTTGTGTTTCTGATCAATAGATACCCTTTTCAAGTTAAGATACTTCTCTTTAATTTCTAGTTGGCTAAACATTTTTTATCATGGGTGGGTGTTGAACTGTATTCAGTGTTTTCCCTGCATTTATGGAAGTGATCATATAGCTGTTCTTTACTCAGGTAGGTGTTGCATTACAATTTACACATTTTCACTTAGTAATATGCCTTTAAAGTTCCTCCATGTCCTTTCATGGCTTGATAGCTCATTTCTTTTTAGTGCTGAATAATATCCCATTGTCTAGATGTACCACCACTGTTTTATTTAAGATGTACACATCTATGTTTTTAAGTTAAACTGACCCCTAATTTTCTATTTTCATATGACTTAATTCAGTTCCAGTATCAAAGTTATACAGCCTCATATATTAATTTGGACAGAAATATTACCTTTCGGTTTCAAAAACTTTTCCAAGAAAGCATATAACAAATGTAATTTGCTGAAAAGATGAAAAAGTGTCAACTATTCCAACACGTTAATTATATTAAGTTTTTATATGTTAAGTAATAAATTTTACATGTAAAATTAAATACATTCAGGTCTAGGCTTATATTTATTTGATAACTTCATACACTTTATAGAGTTGAAACACTACAAAGTAATTTTTTAAAAAGATTTTATTTATTCATTTGAGAGAGATACAGAGACAGAGAAGAGAGCAAAAGCAAGGGGAGCATAGAGGGAGCGGGAGAATCAGACTCCTTGCTGAGCTGGGAGCCTGACATGGAGCTTGATCCCAAAACCTGGAGATCATGACCTAAGCCAAAGGCAGTCATTAAACCATCTGAGCCACCCAAGCGCCCCTACAAAGTAATTTTATACTGCAAATTAGTAACTGACATAAAAGAAAAATATTAATTTAAAATAATACTAAAACAGGGACACCTGAGTGGCTCAGTTGGTTAAGTGCCTGCCTTTGGCCCAGGTCACAAAGTACTGGGACTGAGTCCTACATTAGGTTCCCTGCTCAGCAGGGAGCCTGCTTCGCCCTCTACCCCCTACCCCCAACTTGTGTTCTCTCTTGCTGGTGCGTGCACTCAATAAATAAAAATCTTTTTTTAAAAAAATTAAAAATTACAAAATAAAAACATACTATAACAGTTGTCTGTTAGTAGCTTTTCTGTATCAAATGTAGAGAAAACAAACTGGCAAGAATAAAAAATTCTGGTAACACGAAGCAGATGATAGTATTCTCATACACTATTGCTGAATGTAAACAGATACAATGTTTGGGAATGGTTTAATAAGATCATACATTTGACCCACCAATTTTATCCTCAAGGAATTTATATCACATAGCCACCCACCTGTGTGCAAAGATTTATGGACAAGGATGTTCACTGTACGTAAGAGTGAAAAATTAGCAAAAATGTTAAATGATCTTCAGGAGTGAACTGAATGCCTTGTGTTCAGGAGTGAACACCAATGCCTTATAATTTATAACGGAAAAGGAAAACAGGGAAAAAGGACAAGTGCTACATATAGTGATATGAAAAAATTTCAAGGAAACAATGAAATGAACAATTTCACTGCATAGTGAAAAAAGTACAAAACAATACTGCACTCATGGTGGGGAGGGAACAATCCACTCAAACATAAATATGCCTAGAATACAGTGAATAATTCTAGGAGGATGAGAAATTAGTAAATTTTGGGGAGAGGCTGAACATCTAGGGAAGGGTACAGATTTATGCAATAAAAATTTATTTTCACTGTGAAATATTTCAAATAGAAAAATATATATATTATCACATTCATTTTACCATCAGTGAGATTAAACACTTATTGCCACTTTTGACTATCTGCTTCAAATCTTTATTTTTAAAAATTTATTTATTTTAGAGAGAGAGAGAGAGAATGTGTGTTTGCACACACAAGTGAGAAGGGGGAGTGGGAGAGAGAGAATCTCAAGCAGACTCCACACTAAGCATGGAGCCACCTTCATGGGGCTCAATCCCATGGCCCTGAGATCACGACCTGAGCAGAAATCAAGAGTCAGATAACTAACTGACTAAGCCACCCAGGTACCCCAAACCCAACACATTTCTTAAGTTTATTCTTAAGCATTTAAAATATATATATATATATATATATTTTTTTTTTTTTAAAGATTTTATTTATTTATCAGAGAGAGAGAGTGAGCACAGGCAGACAGAGGCAGAGGGAGAAGCAGGCTCCCTGCCGAGCAAGGAGCCCGATGCGGGACTCGATCCCAGGATGCCGGGATCATGACCTGAGCTGAAGGCAGCTGCTCAACCAACTGAGCCACCCAGGTGTCCCAAAAAAAAAAATATTTTTAACTGATCTCAATAGGACTACACTTTTTTTCTCCCTTAATCAATAAGGATGGATTTCATAGTATTACACTCCCTCATACTGACCATCTTTACAGTCCCAAAATAAATTTGGGAATGGTGTTCTAACTGTATCTCTAGATAATACCTCATAATATCATTAGAATTTTAGGATTATAATCATAAGTAAAATTAAACTGCCTATTTGGAAGGGGAAGGGAAGATGCTTACTCATCTATTTTTATCTTTCCTTTGTATTCAATCTGACCTTCTAAAGCTTTATTTTACTTTATTGTTTTTTTAGCTTGAATGAAATGCTTGCTTAGCCCACTAATATCCTTTTCTTTCCTTCTTGCTTTAGAGACTGTTCAAATCCTATTAAGCTTAGAAGAGTGTCATCTCATTATTTTCTAGAGTCTTTAATGGCATATTGATTTCTTCTTTTACCCAAAAATGATTCCCAACGGCTGTTGTTTTCTATATGTTATGCTTCCTTATTTCCTATTCCCCGTTGTTTTCTGTATTAATCAAGTTTTCTTTGTTCCTCTTTCCCTCTAGTAATTTAGAAGTAAAAGTACCACTCCTATTCTACTGGGAATCAGTCTTAAAATTTTGTAAAAGCCATGTTTGAACTTGTATTTTTCTACTAATGTGAAAGCATCTATCAATAAATCCCTACTGGTAGGAGTGCCTAGGTGATTCAGTCGGTTAAGTGTCTGCCTTCAGCTCAGATCATGATCTCAGGGTCCTGGGATGAAGCCCCAAGAGCAGGGAGCCTGCTTCTCCCTCTCCCAAATAAATAAATAAAATCTTTTAAAAAAATCCCTACTGATAAAAATCTACAGTACAATGATCATATTTCACTTCCTTCTTCCTACAGCCCAATCCCCCATATTTTCTTGAAATAATCTAGAACTTCGGATCCATATTTTTTACAGTTTCAATTATTTCAAAATTAATTTCTTACCACTTGCAGTAAGGTTTACAACAGTATTTACAATTACTTAACGTTAACTCTAGAGTTTACCTGGCTTCACTGCCCAAATCTGAATTCTATACCTATTTCATTTCTCTCAGCTCTTGGGTGACATTTCTCCATTATCTTCTGGCATACACTGTCAGAGTGCATAAATCTGATGCAAAACTGACAGGTTCTTCTCTCCACATAACTTGTTTTTCTACGTTACAGGGTTTTATCCTCTATCCTGTTACTTGGAAAATTCATCAAGACACACCTAGGTTTTTATGCTTTTTAAATATATTCTTGATGAAGACTTTGTGGTCCCCTTTAATCTTGAAATTCAAGGCTTTCTTCAGCTCAGAAACACTCTTCCATTTATGTCTTTGGTCCCTGCTTCATCTCAGGGTCCTCTGTTCTCTTTCAGAACCACCTAACACAGAGATTTGAGACTTTTATGTGTTTTAAGTGTTCTCTCATAATTTTCACTTTAAATATCTCTTTCCTGAATTCAGATTTTTCTCATGCTAACTTGGTATTCTGCATTATTTTGCTAGTGAACCTTAAGTTTTTTTCAACAATTATGTTTTATAAGTTTAAGAACTCCTTCCTGTTCTCGGTTTATTTTTATAACTTGCTCTTGTTTTGGGAATCTGAATTCCAGTTTCCCCTATTTCATATACTATTCCACATGCTCTAAATGATCCAACTAGTCTCACTTTCTTGAGGTGTTGAACTTTCCATATGTTTAACATTTGTTTGCTCATCTTCACAGAGAGTGCAGGCATCAGCTTTCACCCAAGCTTTTGTAGATGCTCACACTGTTTTATATCAAAATCCCCTAATTCTTGGAATTGGAGGAAACTGGTCAAGATACAAACCTCCAGTTATAAGTAAAATAAGTATTACAGAGGAAATGTACAACAGGATGACTAGAGCTTAACACTACTATGTGATGCAGAGCAAAGTTACTGAGATTAAATCCTAAAAGTTCTCCTCACAAGGAGAAAACTGTTTTCCTTCCTGTCTTTTCCTTTTATTTTATTTATATGAGAAGATGGATGTTAGCAGAACCTATGTGGTAATCATTTTACAATACATATAAATCAAACCACCATGCTGTACATGCCTTAAATGTAAACAGTGATGTATATATGTATATCAGTCATTTCCCAAGAAAACTGAAAAAACAAAACAAAAAAACCCTCTAAGTCTCAAGTATATGGATAAGACCCTTCTCTGGTGACAAATAATAATGTAGATTTTTCCTCTTATCACTGCATTTTGGTCATTTCGATAATAAGTAAGAACAACAAAAAAGCCTCTATTGCATGGGATTAAGAACCTGAAAATTTATATCCATTTCTCATGATCGATCTATCACTGTTCTTGTTGTCGATGTTTACGGCTATTTGTACCGCTCTAACAATCTTCTCTTTTTTTATACTCAGACCTCAGAATTTTCCTTAAGACTATCGTAAGTGCCATAAGAAAAGTATGTTCACATTTAAAATAAACACAGAGGGATGCCTGTGTGGCTCAGCTGTTAAGCATCTACCTTTGGCTCAAGTCATGATCCCAGGGATCTGGAATGGAGTCCCATATGGCATGGGGCTCCCAGGGAGCCTGCTTCTTCCCCTCCCCCCTGCCCCTGCCTGGGCACTCTGTCAAATAAATAAATAAAACCTCAAATAAACACACACACACACACAGATGCATACAAAATAAACATGGAAAGTAGATTTACTTTCACCTCGGGGAGTAAAGAGCACAGTGCATGAATAGACCCAAAAGATGACCAGGAGGAGTGCCAGCCGGCTTAGCTGGTGAAGCATGCAACTCTTGATCTCTGGGTTGTTAAGATCTCTGGGTTGTTAAGTTCGTGTCCCACACTGGGCGCAGAAACTTAAAATGAAGACTTACCAAAAAACAAAAACAAAAACAAAAACCAGGAGTATGCCACATAAACAAGTAGAGAATGACAGGTCTAAGTAGACAAAACAGCTTGTGCCAAATCATTAAGATGCAAAAGTACATAAAAATAAACAAATGAAAAAAAATAAACAAAAGAAAGAATAAATAACTGATGTCTTGCAAGAAGTATAAGCACCACAGAACCTGTGGTGCACAAGAGAGGAAAATGCAAGAAATGAGGATGAACAAGCACAGAGATGAGATTATACAGTCATTTGTTCATGCTTCATTCACCCAATATACATAAAGGAATTCTGCAAATTATAAGGATGGTACTCTAAATGGCAGGAAGAGGAAGGAAAAAGGGATGGGATATTCAGCAAACAGTATGATAAAAGCAGGCAATTATTTAGGAAAAAAAAAAACTGGTCAGGAACAAGACAAAGATTCCCAATTTCACCACTTCTTTTTTTTCCCCCAGGATTTTATTTATTTATTTTAAAATTTTTATTTTTAAGTAATCTCCACACCTAACCTGGGGTTAGGTGAGTTTGAGTTTGAAACTCACAACCTCAAGAACAAAAATCACACACTCTACCAAATGAGCCAGTCAGGCATCCCACACTTTCACCACTTCTATTCAACAGAGTACTGAAATTTTAGCCAGAGTAATTGTGCTATAATAAATAAATAGGAATTCAAATTGGAATGGAAGTTGTAAAACTATCTTTATTCACAAATGACATGACCTTATATGTAGAAAATCCTAAAGAACCCACCCACCCACCAAAAAAAAAAAAAAAAAAACCTGTTAATAAATTCAGCAAAGCAGCAGAACACAAAATCAACATACAAAAGTCAGTATTTCTATACACTAGCAATGAAGCCAAAGAAGGAAATTAAGAAAACAATCCCATTTACAACAGAATCAAAAGGAAGTGTTCTGAATATTAACCAAAAAGGTGAAAGATGTGTACACCGGAAACTACAAAACACAGATGAAATTAAGGATAACCTAAATAAATACAAAGAAATCCTGTATTCATGAATTGGAAGATTTAAATACTAAGAATACAAAACTACCTAAAGTGATACACTCATTCAGTGTCATCTCTATGAAAATTTCAGTGACAACTATGCAGAAATGGAAAATCTCATCCCAATATTTACATGGAATTTCATAGGACCCTGAATAGTCGAAATAATCTTGAAAAGGAGTAACAAAGTTGGAGGACTCACACTTCCTGGTTACAAAACTTACTGCAAAGCTATAGTTAAATGTTACCAGTGTGGTATGGCATAAAAACAGTCACAGAGATCAATGGAATAGGATACAAAGTTCAAAAATAAACTCTCAGATCTACAGTCATTTGATTTTCAACAAGCAAGCAAATTCAATGTGGAAAGTCTTTCAACAAGTGATGCAGGGAAAACTGGATATCCACATGCAAAAAAAATGAAGCTGACTTTCACCATACAAAAATTCACTAAAATGGATCAAAGACCAAATGTAAGAGCTAAAACAATAAAACTCTTGGAAGAGAGCATAGGCACTGAAAGTCATCATCTTAGATTTGGTAATGGTTTCTTAAATTATGACACCAAAAGCACAGGTGACAAAAAAATAAAATAAAATACACTGGGCTTCATCAAAATTAAAATCTCTGTTCATCAAATGACAATACACAATTAAAAGGAAATACACAGCTTCGGAAAAAATATTTGCCTATTATGTATCTGACAAGAGATTAATAACCACAACATACAAAGAATTCCTACAGTTCAACAACAAAAGGAAAAGCAATGTAAAAATACACAGACATCTATTAGAATGGCCAAAATCTGGAACACTGAGAACACCAAAAGTTGACAAGGATATAAAGCATAATAACTCTCATTCATTGTTGGTGAGAATACAAAATGGTACAGCCACTTTGGAAAACAGTTTGGTGGTTTCTCACAAAACAAAACATACTCTTACCATATGATCCAGTAATTGCACTCCTTGCTATTTACCTAAAGAAGATGAAAACTTATGTTCACAGAAAAACCGGACATAGCAGCTTTGCGTACAACTGTCTAAACTTGGAAGCAACCAAGATGTCCTTCAGTAGATGAATGGAAAAACAGTGTTACATCCAGACAATGGAGTATTATTCAGTGTTCAAAAGAAATGAATTATCATGCCATGAAGACATGTAGGAACCTTAAATGCATATTACTAAGTGAAAGAAGCCAATTTGAAAAGGCTACTTAGTATATGATTCCAACTATATGATGTTTCTGGAAAAGGCGAAACTATGAAGACAGTAAAAAGATCAATAATGGTTACTGGGGTTGTGAAGGGGGTAGGGATGAATAGGGAGAACACCGGATTTTTATATATGATGCCATAATGATGGATACATGGATACATTTGCCCAAAGCCTCAGAATGTATACCACCAAAAATGAACCCCAAGGGGCATCTGGGTGGCTCAGTGGGTTAAAGCCTCTGCCTTCGGCTCAGGGCATGATCCTGGGGTCCTGGGATCGAGCCCCACATGGGACTCTGCGAAGCGGGGAGGCTGCGTCCCTTCCTCTCTCTGCCTGCCTCTCTGCCTTACTTGTGATCTCTGTCAAATAAATAAAATCTTTATAAACAAACAAACAAAAAAGAACCCCAATGTAAACTAGGGATTTTGGATATTTATATCAATGTAGGCTCATCAATTATAACAAGCATACCACTCTGGTGGGGGATTTTGATAATGTGGAAGGCCGCATGTGTGGGGGCAGGAGGTACATGAGAAATTTCTGCAGCTCCCCCTCAATTTTGCTGTGAACCTAAAACTACTCTAAAAAAAAAAAAAAATGAAGTCTTGGGTGTCTGGGTGGCTAAGTTGGTTAAGCATCTGCCTTTGGCTCAAGTCATGATCTTAGGGTCCCAAGATCAAGTCCCATATTGGGCTCTCTGCTTAGCAGGGAGTCTGCTTCTCCTCCTACTCTCCCTCTGTGCTCTCCATCTCTCTCAAATAAATAAATAAAATTTTTTTTAAAAAAGGGTTAAAAAAAAAGTTGTCTTAGGAAAAAAACAGGCGAAGGAACTGAACAGACATTTCTCCTAAGATACACAGTTACTCAATAAACACAGGAAAAAGATACTTGACATCCTTAGTCATTACAGAAATGCAAATATAAACCACTTCATACCTACTAGCAAGACTATAATTTTAAAAATGGAAAATAACAAGTGTTTGTGAGAATATAAAGAAATTAGAATCCTCAAACACTGCTAGTGGGAACATAAAACGTTGCAGCCACCAAAGAAACCATTTAGCTAAACACAGAATTACCATATTATCCAGCAACTCCACTTCCAGGTCCAAATCCAAAAGAATTAAAAAACAAGGATTCCAATGCCTATATGCACAGCAATGTTCACAGCAGAATTATTCACAGCAGTCCAACAGTGAACACAACCTAAGTGTCCATTAACAGATGAATGGAGAAACAAAATGTGGTATATACGTACAAAAAAAATTAGTCAGCCATAAAAAGGAATGAAGTTGGTAACAGGCTACAAAAACATTGCTCAACCTTGACAACCTTATGCTAAGTGAAATAAACCAGACACAAAGGGACCAACATATGATTCCACTTGTATGAGGTATCTAGAAGAGACAAATTCACAGATAGAAAGTAGAGCAGAAGTCACCAGGGGAAGGGGGAAATAAGGAGTTATTGCTTAATGGGTACAGAGTTTCTATTTGGGGTGCTGAAAGGGTTTTGGAAACGGTGGTGATGGTTGCACAACATTATAAATGGAATCAATGACATTGAATTGTATACTTACAAATGGCTAAAATGGAATATTTTGTTATATATATTTTATACAAAAAAATTAATTGGATGTCTACCTCATTCCTTTTATCAGAATAAAGTCCTGGTTGAGGAATCATTTAAACATTAAAAAAAAAAAAAAAAAGAAACCATAAAATTGTAGAAGAAAACACTGAAGAAAATTTTTTGTAATCATAGACTAGACAAGGTCTTTCTAAGCCATGGTGCAAAAATCTAGAAAAAGCTGATAAATTGGATTTCATAAAAATTTAAATTTTCTACATGAAAAATACCACAAACATGGCCAAAAGGTAATAAATTGAAAAAATATTTGCAATATACGACAAAGACTTAACTTCATTAATGTGTAAAGAACTCCTATGTATTAAAAAGAGAAAGGAAATACAAATGGCTTTTTCAAAAGAGAAGCTGTTCAACAGCACTCATTACAACAAAACTGCAAATTATAACTACAGTAAGACTATTTTTCACCTCTCAGATAAAGATCAGAAAGTTAGATGATGTAACTGGGTAGAGGTCAAAGAGTATAAGGAAACAAGCACTTTCTTACACCAATGATGGAAGTGTACATTGATAAAACTTCTTTGTAAGGTTATTCATTGCAACATTGTTTTTTAGTAGCTGACGACTAGAAATAATCTACAAGCCCATAGATCAATGGTTAAATAGTGAATACTATTAAAATGTTAAAATAAACACAGCTAAATGGAAGGATTTCCAATAACAGATTAAGTGAAAAAAAAAAGCAAGGTGTAGAACATTGTGCTAGTATTTGTTTTGTAGGAGTGCGATGGAGGGAGAAAGGGAAGCAGGCAATGATTAAAACATAAATCATGCAGAAGCAGGTCTCACTGTCATGACGGGACTTCAGTTTTCTAAGGTGACCCCAGCATACCAGCCCTTGACTAGGAACAGAGTGGTCACACTCTGGAAGCCATACAACCTAAGTCCAACCCATCTAAAGAATTTCTGGAAGCACGATTAAATAGGTGACCCTCGAACAAAATGGTATTTTCTCTTCCTTATGATTTTTTTTTTTTCAGATTTTATTTATTTGACAAAGAGAAACACAGTGAGAGAGGGAACACAGCAGGGGGAGAGGAAGAAGCAGGCTTCTCAAGAAGCAGGGAGTCCGATGTGGGGCTCGATCCCAGGACCTTGGGATCATGACCTGAGCCAAAGGCAGACGCTTAACGACTGAACCACCCAGATGCCTCCTCTTCCTTATGATTTTAATAACATTTTCTTTTCCCTAGCTCACTTTGTTATAAAAATACACTATAAAATACACACAACATAAAAAATATCTTAACTATGTCTTTGGTAAGGCTTCCAGTCAACAGTGGGCTAATAATAACTAAGTTTTAGGGAGTTAAAACTTATATGTGGACACCCCTAACCCTGTATTGTTCCAGGGTCAACTAGAAACTGCAAAGAGGAACTGACAGCTTTCAGAGTATAAAACTGTTCAAATACAGTGAAAGAATAAAATAATTCGGTATGAGATTTTCTTCAAAGGAATGAAAGCAGTCTGAAACAAAGTTATAAATGCTCAATGAAATAAACCAAATTAAATTGACAGAGGAAGAGCATATTAAATCAGACATACTGGTTGCAAAAGGAGTAAGAAGAGTGCATTAAAACAAACATGAAGGGGCACCTGGATGGCTCAATATGCTAAGCTTCTGTCTTCAGCTCAGGTCATGATCCCAGGGTCCTGGGATGGAGCCCTGCATCAGGCTCTCTGCTCAGCAGGAAGCCTGCTTCCTCCTCTCTCTCTCTCTCTCTCTCTCTGCCTCTCTGCCCACTTGTGATCTCTGTCAAATAAATAAAATCTTAAAAAAAAAAAAAACACACCATGAAAATACCGCACTGAAAAAGTACCAGAAATTCACAGATAAAGTGTCTAATCAGAAATCAGTTTCTCGACCAGGACTTCTTCCCCAGAGGTCATCAACCCCAACAGTTTGAAAACGCATGCTAAAATTTAGAGGATTTTATGTATGCAGGCATTCGTCTCGTTCATAGGTTTCATTTTAAAGGTGTTTAAAGATGTTTTAAGATCTTTAAGGGTTTATTTATTTATGTATTTGACAGGAGATGGGGCATGGGGATGGGAAGGCAAAGCACAAGAAGTAGACTCTCTGCTGAGCAGAGAGCCCCACATACGGCTCAATCCCAGGACCCCAGGATCATGACCTTGAGCCTAAGGCAGATGTTAACTGACCAAGCCACCCAGGCACCCCTATGTTTAAAATCTAAAATCAAGGATTTACCATTAAGACAAAACAACTGCCTGAACATTACTACTACTATACCATAAACAGAACATTAAATTAGTACTACATTAAATACATTTAAAATAGCATCACATTCATTTTCAACAACTATTTCAGATAGTAGCCAGGCAAGCTAGAACATCATTAATTAGAACATCTGAGTATTCAACTCAGAACAACAAAGTCAGAATTTATATTCTTTAAAATTATCCTGCAGAACCCTATTTCCTCCTCAGTTATCAGCTGCTATGTTTTTTAAATTTTACATGCTAGACTGACACAGTACAGCTAAGCATGCTCCCCAGAATAATGTAGAGTATTACAAAAGTTCTAATATGCCAGTTAGTTTAACCAAGCCCCTATGGGGTGCCTGGGTGGCTCAGCTGTTGAGTGGCCAACTCTTGACTTCGGCTCAGGTCATGATGTCAGATTTGTGGGATCAAGGCCCCACACTTGGTTCTGTGCTCAGCACGGAGTCTGCTTCTTTCCCTCTCCCTCTGCTCCTCTCCAACTGCGCTCTTATCTCATAAATAAATAAATTTTTTTGAAATGAAAAAAATAAACAAGCCCCAACAAACAGCCCTCAAGAAACAGTGACTTAGAGCACTAAGTGATCAAGCAGGGAGACAGAACGACAGAACAGGAGACTGCAAGAGTTGTCACAGGTCTCCAACTGGAACAAGGAATTATGTGCATAGTAGCGATCTGGGAGTAGCTTTGAGTTCTTGAAGATTCCAGTTAAAATCAAGAAATTGAGGGGCGCCTGTGTGGCTCAGTTGGTTGAGCATCTGAATTTTGACCAGTTCGTGATCTCAGGATTGTAAGATAGAGTCCCACCATTAGGCTCCACACTGCCTGTGGAGCCTGCTTAAAATGCTCTCTCCTACAAATAAACAAACAAACAAACAAAAACAAGAAATTGGAAAAGGCAAGCTAGAAAGCCTAGGACAAAGGTGACTGTCTGGATTTCCACAATTACAGGCAGGTATCAGTAACTATAGAACATACATCAGAGCCAAAACAGTTATAATTTCTAGTTATATATTCTCTACAGGGTCACCATTCCCAAGGCTGCTTTCCCTTAAAGCAGCGGCCCTTACCTATGAAGGAGTCACAGAGATCCATAGCAGAACAAAAGCTATTGAATCACCTAGAAACAAAATACTGAAACACACTCACACATACACACAATTTAGCAGACAGTTTCAGGGGACTTGGAAAATCACTGTCCAGTCTAACCCATGGATCCCAGATACTGTTTTAAAGGCCTCCAGTCCCAAAATGACCCAACCTATTAAAACACATTCTGTTCTCTTCTTGCTACGAAAAATTTAAATGATACCATCAGTGGCATTAATCTCAAGTAGATCTTAAGAAGAAAGCAATGTAAGTAGTCACAATGGCAAATTGGGATAACACAGAAATGAAAATCCTAAGGACTAAATTTGGGTCCCATCTGTGTCACTGTTGGCTATGGTGGCAACTGTATAGAAGTCCCAACCTCATGCTGGACAGGCATCTCCTCAGCTATGAATGAGGGGGCTGGAATACATCAAGGTGCTAACATGTTATTTATCTATTTTTAAGATTTTTAAGTAATCTCTACACCCAATGCAGGACTTGAACTCACAACCCTGAGATCAAGAGGTACATGCTCAGGGCGCCTGGGTGGCTCAGTGGGTGAACCCTCTGCCTTCGGCTCAGGTCATGACCTCAGGGTCCTGGGATGGAGCTCCACATTGGCCTCTCTGCTCAACAGGGAGCCTGCTTCCCCTTCTCTACCTGCCTCTCTGCCTACTTGTGATCGATCTCTCTCACTCTCTCTCTGTCAAATAAATAAATAAATAAAATCTTTAAAAAAAAAAAAAAAAGAAGAAGTGCATGCTCCACCAACTGAGCCAGGCAGGAGCCGCAAGGGGCCAACATTTTAAAAGGGGAGTGTGATTCTTTTGTTTAGTGAATGTCTCAGAACTACAGGCAAATGGTGGGGAAACAAAACAAAGCACCCCTCCAAAGAGCCTGACACACAAGTAGACAGTTATAACACTATGTGATTCATACTCCAATAAAATATAGAGGTTCAGGAATCACATAACTTTGCCTAAGGAGATCAGAGGCTAGTCTTAAAGAGGTTTCCTAGATATATAAGGCATAGAAAATACCCAACATATGTAAAGACTCCAAATATGAGAAAGCAGGCTATTTTCAAGGAAATTTAAGGAGTCTATAGAGAAGAGCACATGCAACCATGTGAAACCCCTAATCCTAACATTAAACAATTGTAGACAACGTGTAATACACACTGCAAAGGAAGTGTTTTAGTACAAGAGAGCTTTGGTTTGGGGCGCCTGGGTGACACAGTGGGTTAAGCCTCTGCCTTCGGCTCAGGTCATGATCTCAGGGTCCCAGGATCAAGCCCCGCATGGGCTCTCTGCTCGGCAGGGAGCCTGCTTCCCCCCCACCCCCGCCCCGCCTGCCTCTGCCTGCTTGTGATCTCTGTCAAATAAATTTTAAAAATTTAAAAAAAAAAAAAGAAAGAAAGAAAAAAAGAAAGCTTTGGTTTATCCTATGGCTACCCACTATAAATATTAGAAAAATAGACTTCCCTTGATACTCTACTTCTAAAACTTGGCTGACTCACAAATGACTCTTAACTCTGGCAGTTATCTGAACTAATTTCTAATAAAGAAAAATGACCAGTTAAGAGTTTCACAGTTCCTAAACTCTGATTAGTCAACCAAATTCTTTCTGAGCCACCATTTACTAGAAACATTACTCCATGGCTTAGATGATTTTTTCTTTTCTTCTTCTTCTTTTTTTTTTTTTGCCATTTCCCTACAGTTTCACTCCCTTCCCTGAAAGCTCGTAAAACTTCATTCTTTCTCTGCCCTTCTCATGCCCCGGCCTGATTCAGACAGCAATCACAGTGACTACAGACACAAAAGAAAGCAATCACGAACATTTCTCAAAAAGCAGTTAACCTGAGACTACATTAATGTTTCATTAGTTTGTCAGTCAAACCAAATTAGACTTTTCCAGCAATCTCACTTCTGCCATTTGTGTCCTTTCGAGGCCAGTTCTTCCATCTATGTGCTCTTGCTCCCATCAGCACCTGCTTTTCAAGGTTTCTGGCACCAACAGTAATCCCTTCTATTTCTTCAACTTCTAACCTCTCTCTTTAGGCTTATCCTCCCCCTCTCCCAAGACACATCAAGTCAGGCTTCTCTGGTAAGAAGTCATTATTCAACAAAGATTTATCATGCACCTACTAAGTGCCTGATGTTGTGCAAGGCACTGCCACTGCCTGCATGAAGTTCTAATGAGACAATGCAGAAGAGAAATTCATAGTCTGTTCTGCTCTGACCCTGTAACTCATTCCTAAGAAACCTCCTATTACCAAAAGCTATGTTATAAAAGCAACTGTTCAAAACTGGGTAAAACGGAGTAAATAATCAATTCATTTTTCCTTTCCTGCAAGCCTTTCAATGAAGTGTAAAGCAAAAGTTCTCACACCACTAAGCAAGTCCAACTTCTAGTTATATCTAGTTTTTGCCCAAGAGCAAAGCCTTTCTTTTCCTAATCCAATTAGCGCGGCCAAAAAAATTCACGTAAGTATCACCCAGTCTTGTGACAGACAAAGCAGAGAGCTCACTTAAGCATTTTTTCCCTACTCAAATAATAGTGGTTTGCTTAATGCAGATTTGTGTTCTCTAAATAACCTGCTGCACATTATAACCAACGCAATGCTATGAAAGGGGAAGTCGTGGAACACTATGGAGTATGTAACAGGGGATCATATCCTGCAGGGGAGGGGCAGGAAGGCCCTTCACTAAGGAAGTGAGACTTCAGGGATGAGTAGGAGGTAGTTAATGGGGAAAATAGGGGGAGAAGTTGTGCTAAAGCAGGAGAGCGACAATTATGAAGGCCCTCAGGGAGAACAGACACATACATTTCAAGGAATAGAGCCCAACGGAAGAGGGAATTAAGTCATATGGGAAGGAAGACCATGTGGTCTTGTGAGCCACAGAAGGATCTGAATTTTACATTATGAGCAGTGAAAAAAAACCACTGAAGGTTTTCGGTAAGAAGGGACATAACTGTATGTCACTTTAGCTACCTACCCCACTCCATCAGTCAGGTTAGGCTTTTTGAAAGAATGGTCTCCATTTACATGGTTATACTTCTTCCCACCTTCTTTTCTCCATGCTCAGCATCTGACTTTCGTACTCCACTGAAATTGTTATCTTTGAAGGTATCTGAAGGCACCTGGGTAGCTCAGGTGGGCTAGGCATCAACTCTTGGTTTCGGTTCAGGTCAAGATTTCAGGGTTGTGAGATCAAGCCTCACACATTGGGCTCACACAGGGTGGACATGGAGCCTGCTTAAGATTCTCTCTCTATCCCCCTCTCCCTCCCACCCTCTCTTTCTCCCACCTCTAAAAACAAAGCAAAACAAAAGCACACTCACACAAAACAAAACAACACCAAAAAATAAAAAATAAAGGTGTGATTATCCACTCCTTAAGTCAATGGGCCCTTTCAGTTTTGACTTTATTTTCCCCTCTGCTGCATGTGGCCCTCCTCACCATCAACTCCTTTCACACCTACCATCAATATTCTCCCACTTCCGTGATTATTCCTCTCTAGTCTTTTTTGCAAGCTTCTTTCTTTACCTACACCCTTAATTGTTGTTGGCCTTCAGCATTTCCAAACCCTCCATATTTTCCCTAGATGACCTCATCCACAAATACCACCTATGTGCTCATGATTTCCAAAATCCTATTTACAGCTCAGACCTCCCTGAAGTCCGTATTTATATATTAAACTATTTCCATTTTGACATCTTTCAGGCATCTCAAACTGAATTGAACAGTTTCAAACATCTTATCCCCTTACCACTTCAAATCAGTATCTCCCCTTCATTTCTCCTGCCACTGCCTTAGTTCAGGAGGTCAACACTTCTCTTCTGGTTTATTCCAACAGAATATTTCCCTGTACTACCTGCCTACAGAGAGCCCCATCATTCGCACCAGTAGAACAATCTTACTAAAAAGTAAATATAGTAAAAGGACGCCTGGGTGGCTCAGTCGGTTAAGCATCTGCCTTTGGCTCAGGTCATGATCCCAGGGTCTTGGGACTGAGTCCCACACCGGGCTCCTTGCCCAGAGGGAAGCCTGCTTCTCCCTCTGCCTGATGCTCCCCCTGCTTGTGCTCTCTCTCACTCGCACGCTGACAAAAAAATAATTAAAACCTTTAAGAAATAATAATAATTTTTAAAAATATATAGTATGATCTTGCATGGTACTTCCAGGCTTAAAACTCCTCAATGAGTCCTATCAACTAGCTCCAATTCCATAGTCTGATCTACAGGCACCTAATAGCCTCTGTCTTACTCTCCAGCCTTATCCCTCCAGCACTTCAACTTCATTCCATACTCCCCACGAGGCTAATTTCTTGGTAGTCCTCTTGGTGTTCTACGCTTTGTACCTCTGCACACATTCCTTCCTTCTCTGGAACACTAATTCTTATTCCCTCATTCTCTTCACCTAGCCAAGTTGTCCTTCAAGACTTAGGTAAGGCCACACCTCCTGCAGAATCACTACCAGAATTTCCAGGTACACCCCTTTGGGTGATTAGACAACACCCTGTGCTTAAAACTAGCTTTTGCATTTCTTACTTTTATGTTTTCATCTTCTTACCATTTACTACTCCCAATGGGCTAGATCCTTGAGAGCTGGGACTCAGTCTAACACTGATACATAATAGATGTGTTAGGAGTGGATGAACGAAAATAGGGAATTGTGAGGCCATCAAAAGAACAAATCCTAGAATTGCGAGCTCCCCAAGAGAAGAAACTTTGCTTCATTCTCTGCGGAATCTCAATGGCCCAGAGCAGGACTGGTACACCACTGGTGCTCAGTACATATTTGTAGTAAGGCTGAATGTACATCCTAGAGTCAAAGGAAAACCTTTTTCTACACTTGCTTTCCATTACTTTCTTGGTTTGGGACCCACTTTTATCATAACACCAGTATGTTTTGCATGATTTCTACTGACCAAACGAATGCTCTCCTTCTTCTGTTATGAAAAAAATAATAAAAGCATTGACTAAACCACTAAAGGATTCCTGGGCACCAGTTCATGGAAGGGTTTCCTGAATTCCTTGAAATTTAATGTGAAATTTTCAGTGGATATAAGAAAGTCCATTTTTGTGGTGAGAGGGAATTACAGTTTTCATTAAGTTTTCAAATATATTAATCCTATCCCTACCACCCCAAAATCAAACTGCTTAACCAAAATATTAAGCTGAATTAAGCTGTAGCATTCACCTTTTTCTTCTCAAATCTGTATTTTGATTTCTCAGTAGCAACTTGGAGACAGTAGCTTCTATTTAAACAAATGTAACAGGAGAAGTCACACAGCTGGCAGGCTCTAACATAAAGATTCCTACCAGAATTTGCATTTAAAATTTTCTATAATTAGTAAAGCCATTACCAGCGTTCTCAAAAGTTAGTACTCTCTTCTAATATACTCTGTACTCAAGTGAATCAGGGTAGTTATTACACTCCCTGCTAATGTGTTCAAGAAAAAAAAGTTACATTCTGATCGTAATGACAAAGAAGCAATTTTTACCGTCCTTTAACTAAATGAATTTAAATAGAAAGAAACCCAGAATCATCCAGATTTACAGGAAAACCTTTTTTTTTTTTTTCCTTTTTCTGCATAGTGAACCGAACAGCCGAAGCAACATTTAACTCACCAACCACTCAATTTAATCTTGGGAATAACATGCTAATAATGAAGCAGTACAGTACAGACAACTAAATCATTTTCAAAGAGATACAGTTCTGTATGAATTCAAAGGTTCTCTGGCTGATGTGAAGAAACTAGTCACAAAAGAATCCAACTACGCTCATGATTCCACTCATACTGAGTTCGAGAAAAGGCAAGATTATTGTACAGCAGTAAGAAACCAGAACAGCGGTGGTCTGGTCTATGGGATGGAAGAAGGGGCATGACGGCACCTTCGGGGTAATGAAAAGGTTCATTGTTTTGACCTGGTTGGTGCCTTACACAGGTGTGCACATTTAGAAAACTGGCTTAACTCCGCACACAAAATCTGTGTCTCTTACTGTAAAGTATTCCTCGGTAAAGAGGATTTAAAAGAGAACACCCTTTTTCTTTCTTTTAACTTAACACAACCAAAGCCAGATATTCTCGTTCCTGGAAGCTGTGTGTGGAGGACGACCCACGCGCCGAGACACTGGGCTCTCTGAAAACATTAAGACTGCTGATTCGCCGGGAGCTTCCGCCGTCCCCACGGTTTAGGCACTGCCATTTCGAGAGGCCCCGCAGCCACCCAGAACACCGAGGCCAGAGCCAGCTGCGCCGTCGGAAATGGGTGCCGCGGCCGGCCTCCGCTCAGCCACAGAACACCTGGCCAGCGAAAAAGGTATCCGCGGGCAGAGTCAGCCACCAGGGCTTGCGAACTCCCACATGCCTGCAGCCGGCTCCCTGCCGCCCGCCCGCGTCCCCCGAGGCCTCGCTTCCCTTCTATCGGCCCCCCGCGGACTCTCGGACCGCTCGCGGGTCTCCCGGGAACCCACCCCCCGCCCGACCTCCCAGGTGCCCCCCGGGTGGCGGAGTACGTCCTCGCCCGCCACCAGGCGCCGCTGTGGGGCCGCCTTCCAGAACTAACTCTGCGCTTGCGCTCCAGAAGAGCACTCCCGCCCGCCCAAAGTCTTTTCAGAAGGGCCCAGAGACCCGGTCGGCGCAGGCGCGCCCCTGACGCGGCCCGCGCGCCGCCACTTCCGCCCCGAGCAGGAGGCGGGGGAGGCGGGAGGGAGCCGGCGGGCGCGAGCCCGGGTCCTCGGTGAGGACTGTGGCTACTGCGCGAGCCCGCGACTCACCAAATACAGCTGCTGCCAGCGATTCTGAGCATCCAACTCCTCAAACTCCCGCTCGACGGTGGCAGACATGGCGGCGGGAGCGAGCTGGCGCGAGCGGAGCCTGCGCCGGCGGAGAGGCTCAGGCCCCGCACGATCCGGGGAGAGCGCTCGCGCTGCGGCGCATGCGCGCTCCGCGCCCTGCCCCGCCCCCACGCCGGGCCCGGCCGGCCGCGGGGAAAGTACCTGGAGCGTCGGACGTCAGCGCGCCGACTCGCGGCGCCTGAAGTCGGACGGCGGCGGGGCGGAACGTTTGGAGGAGGCGTGCTCCAGAGGGCGCCCAGGTGGAGAGAGGGCGGGGCCAAGGGGACCACCCAGAGGCTGCAATTGGGGGAAGTGGGGCTCTGGGCGGTCGGCTCCTTGCACTTGAGTGGACTGGCCCTGGGGAGGAGGTACAGTACTGTGAGTTTCCCAGAAATGGAGCGGACCAAGAAAGTCCCTTGGGAAGACTTTCCTTCTTGCTGTCCCATTTCTCTTTTTCTCTTTAGTCTTAGTTTTTTTGAATGCAGTATTTTCGTTTTATTTGACACATCATCTAGGTCAGTTTGGAGACCTGTGTCCAATTTTGAAACAAATTTCTCAGCTCCCTCGGAGAGTATAAACCAGACCTGATGACAGGTCGTATGCCTGAAGGTTTTGTGCCAAATAAGCCACTATAGCAAAAGGAGAGGCAGCCTCTCTTGGAGTTACGGAGAATACATGCTGTTAAGTAAATGTCACACAACTTAAAAATTAATGTTACCTAAAAGAACAAATAATCTTTTACAGCACAAACATGCTGGCTATGTAAATCACCCCTCTTAAGACCAAGATAACTCACTGTTGGTAAACCATATGCTTATATTATCTTGTTATGTCCTCTTCCTAAGAAATGAGAAGGGTGAGGTGCCTGGGTGGCTCAATGGGTTAAAGCCTCTGCCTTGGGTTCAGGTCATGATCCCAGGGTCCTGGGATCGAGCCCCATATGGGTTCTCTGCTCAGCACGGAGTCGGCTTCCTCCTCTCTCTGACTGCCTCTCTGCCTACTTGTAATCTCTGTCAAATAAATAAATAAAATTTTAAAAAAAGAGAAAAATGAGAAGGGTTAGAAAAACTTGAGCGGTGCTACCCAATATTGACATTTAATTTTTTTCTTTTTAGATATTTATTATTTTTTCCAAAGACCTTATTTATTCATTTGAGAGAGAGTGTGAGTAGGGGGAGCGGCAGAGGGAGAAAGAGAGTCGCCGCTGAGCAGGGAGCCCAAATGTGGGCTGTATCCGAGGAGCGTGGGATCATGACCTGAGCTGAAGGTAAAGGCCCCTATTTATTGGGGGGGGGGGGGGGATTTCCAGAAAACCCTGCTCAGCACAGAGTCCAACTAGGAGCTTGATCCCAAGACCCTGAGATCATGACCTGAGCCGAAATCCAGAGTCAGAGGCTTAGCTGACTGAGCCACCCAGGTACCTGGATGTTTAAATTTTAATTGAAATTAAAAGAAATAACAAAGATTCATTCCTTGAACAAATTCTACTCAGGTTCCTCTGAGCACTTTTTCAATTAAGCATTGATTTTTGGACTTCCCTATTTCTCTGCATTGTCTAATTTTAGCAAGAATCTTACTAAGTCAGTTTATCCAGAATCCACCATTCTCAATATCTGATCGCCCTCAATACTTAATCAGGTTCCTCATCTTCCACTATCCCCCAGGTGCTATCTGATCATCCTGGCCTGCCTACAGTAAGAATCCTATTAGATCAGTTTAGTCAGAATGCCCGTGATGTTTTTTGTGTTAAAAACAAGACAACACTCCTAAAATGGAGTTGCTTGCTAAACCCCCTGTTATCAGACCTGCAATTAATTACTGTTTCAACTCTCCCAGAAATGGGATCTTAAATATTTGAGTCAATTAGGAGTCACCTGATCAGCCCTAGTTAAGTAATCTGTTGATAGACCCCTGCTATCCTCTGAAGGAAAGTAATCTTGGAATAACCAATCTCCTTTTTGCCTAGTATAAGCAACAACTTGTTCCTGCCTCCTTTTGTCTGTAAGTCTTTCAATTTGAACAGCTCCTCAGATCATTTATATCTGCTAGATTTGATGATGCCCAGATCATGAACCATTGAATAAAGCCAATATTATCTTTGAAGTTTACTCAATTGAATTTTGTTTTGTAATACCTTTTAGTCATATTCTATCCACTGACCCTTCACCTTGCACCCTGGCTATAAATTCCCATTAGCCCTGTCTATATTCAAAATTGAGCTCAATCTAAGTGATGAATGGTTAAAGAAGATGTGATATATATATATAGTTACACATACAGTGGAATATTACTCAGCCATCAAAAAGAATGAAATCTTGCCATTTGCAGCAACATGGATAGTGCTAGAATGTGTTATGCTAAGTGGAGTAAGTCAGAGAAAGACAAATATGATTTCACGCATATGTGGAATTTAGGAAACAAAACAGATGATGTCGTGGGAAGGAAAAAAGAAAAGGGGAGGGAAACCATAAGAGACTCTTAACGACAGAGAACAAACAGGGTTGATGGAGAGAGATGGGTGGGGGATAGGCTAAATGGGTGACAGGTATTAAGGATGGCCCTTGTTATGAGCACTGGGTGCTATATATATGTAAGTAATGAATCACTAAATTCTCCTGGAACCAATATTACACTATATATTAACTAGAATTTAAATAAAAATTAAGAAGAAAAAAAAAAGTTGAGCTCACTCTCTTGACCACTGCAAAACTCATTGCAGGGGCCCCTGGTCCTGTTACAATAGATCCCCCTCACTGTGAATAGTCTTCCTAAGTCGTCATTTTCAACAAGTGTCATGAAGTAAGTTTCTCAGTTCAGTTCCTCAGTTGTACTAGCCACATTTCAAAGGCTCAATAGCCACATGTAGCTAGTGGCTAATGTATCACAGAGCAAACAGATCATCAAAGTTCTATGAGACAGAGCTGTCTGAAAGGATTAAAATACATGGATGAAGAAAAAAACAGTCCTTATATACATAGTGAAAATTTTTACCAGTAAAGACAGTAAGCTGTGGGAGGTAGAAGAAATTGTAGTAACAGAAAATTAAGCAACAAAGCATCCTTTCTCTTTACATAGTGTAATTTACAAACACATGAAACCTCCTCTAGAAATACCCCACAATGGTCCTGGTTTCTGAAGTTCTGTCAATGAAACTGATTATTTGTACTAATGGCATGGTATCTCCTGAGATGGTTGGGAAGGAAAAAGTTTTCCTTCAATCATTCTGTATTCTTTGGCTGTTTCTAATCTTCAAATTAACATAAAACATTAACAAGAGAAAAACAAAGTTAATTATATACATATGGGGGCCCCATAAGACATACTCAAGGATGAACCTGGTGATTGAGGCTCATATGCCATCTTGAGCTAAGGAATAGGATAGGGGTCCAGGGCTTCAAAGAGGAGGAGGATGGGGTGCCTGGGTGGCTCAGTGGGTTAAGCCGCTGCCTTCGGCTCAGGTCATGATCTCAGGGTCCTGGGATCGAGTCCCGCATCGGGCTCTCTGCTCAGCAGGGAGTCTGCTTCCTCCTCTCTCTCTCTCTGCCTGCCTCTCTGCCTACTTGTGATCTCTCTCTGTCAAATAAATAAATAAAATCTTTAAAAAAAAAAAAAAAAAAGAGGAGGAGGATGAGTCACCGGACAGTAAGAGGAGCAGATATTTGGTAATTAGATGTTTATTCTGCCACACAGGAAAAATGTTATCCTTGGTAAAAGCTCTCTTTCTGAGCCAAGCCTTCTATCTAAATTCTTTAAGGTAGTTTAAGGAGAGGTAAAGTTTTTCTTGAGTCTTGAGTGCCTTCAGCTGAAAATAGTCCCCATGTCAAAGGTAGCATATCTGGGGGATTTATTCTTAACCCTCTTTCCTCACACATTTGAAACTTCCCCAAGAAGTTTCACAGTCTACAAGTTAAGCTCCAGCTCAGTGAACCAGGGTCTCAGGCCTGAGAGTAGGCTAGTTCAGTTAAACAGTTCTGTCTCATTTCAGGAGACTCCCAATGCAGGTGGGCTCCCAAAGTTAAGCCTGTGGTGCAAATAATCAAATAATAAGAGGCATTTCTATGGGGGGGGGGTATAAAGATTAAAATTGGAGCAGATTAGAATCCCAGTTTCTGAATTCTGAAGACTGATGGTCAAGATTTCTAGATGTCCAGCTTGAAACATCTTTGGATAGAGTGAGGGCAGGTAGTAACAATCCGATACAGTTTCTTGATTTGCAGTTTGAATGTCTCTGGTGGTGTTTCTTAATGGCCTGCATAGCAGCAGGCATGAAAATTGTCTATACATGAATGGTTATGGTGATTTCTCTGAAGTTTTTCTCAAGTTGTCCAGCATTAGTTTGCATGGCTTCAGGAAAAGGGCAGTTTAAGTTCTCAATGATTCCAAGTCAAAAGGGTGGGAGAACATTGGAAATGTTAATTTGAGGAGTTACAGATGAATTTTAGAGTAAATTAGAAGAATGCAGGATCTAGTCTAGTTTATGAGAAAACAATCTGAAAGACAATTAATAGCACTAGAATTTTATACCCAAAAAGGTATATTGCTGAAACAAAATTTTTCCTCTACAGTTTTGCTCATTTTTATCAAAGATAACCATAGCAAGACTCATCTGCAAACTAAATCTTATTTCAATAAAGTTGGCTTGATTATTTATATAAGTACATCAAGGTAATGATTGACCATATAAGCTGCTTAGCTGGAACTTTTCATAAGGAACCAAGATTCAATTTTTAAAAGCCTCTTGAGGCTAAGAAGCCACACCAAACACTCACCATCAGACTTTGCCTGCAATACCCACAGATTTGGGTGAATTCCTCTTTTCTCAAGATCCCCCAAATATCCTGAGGTTCCTGTGCCTGCCAGGAAGCAACCTTTCTTACCTGTTGCTGGGAACCCTATAAGCAAGGTACCAGGCCGATTTTTCCAATGGGCTTTATTGGCTCCATAGAGTCAACTTCAGTTCCTTAAAGCTATCTGGTTGTATCTTAATTTGTTTATATCTCTCTCAAATATAACATTTAGTTAAAGCTTAGTATTATAACAAAAGTTGCCAATTGTGTCCTGTTACAAGGAGAACGGATTCTTATTGAACTTATATCAATAACCATATTGCCATGAAAACAAGAATACTCACTAAGTTTCTGAATGCTGGAGGGATCCAATAGGGAGAAAAACATAAATATTTCAACCCTACTTATAAGAGGATAATTTACCAAATTTCTGCAAGTCATAGTTAGCTTGAGAGGAAAGATTCTCTTATATCTGGAAAGTACAAACTTTGAAATCAGCGATATTTTCTTTTTTCTTAAAGTTTGTTTGTTGGTTTGTTTAAGTAATTGCTACACCCAGTGTGAGGCTGGGACTCACAACCCTGAGATCAAGAGTCACATGTTCTATCCACTGAGCCAAGCAGGCGCCCCAAGAATCAACAATATTTTAAATACAAACTCATAAATAATTGTAATTATCCTACTTAGTTCATGTAATCCCATGTAATTAATTCTTGTTTTGCTTGAGTCCAGTTTTTCTTTTTTTTCTCTGTTAATGCTGGAAATTCTTTTTTTTTTTTTTTAAACAAGTACAGTTCTTCTTTTTTTTTTTTTTGTCTCCTTTTTTTCTAGATTTTTATTTGTTTATTTGGCAGAGAGAGACACAGCGAGAGAGGGAACACAAGCAGGGGGAGTGGGAGAGGGAGAAGCAGGTTTGCTGCCCAGCTGATAGCCCCATGCAGGGCTTCATCCCAGGACCCTGGGATCATGACCTGAGCCCAAGGCAAACACCTACCGCCTGAGCCACCCAGGTGCCCCAATGCTCGAAATTCTTACCCAGTTCAGTTTTATAATCTTTAAGTTACCAGAAATCTCTAATAGTCAAAGTTCTTTCAATCTCCTTGAAGATGAAACACATTCTCAAAAGCATCAGGGTAAAACGATAATTGTCTATAAATAACAAAAAAACTTCAAAATGCCTATGTTAAAGATCTGATGAGAGTTCATTATAATGTAATTGACAAGGAAATTGAGTTGTTTTTATGACATACAACATTTTAAGGTCATAACTAGAATTATTATAGAAGAACAGAATAGAATTTTAGAAATTTTATATAATTTCTATAATGCTTATATGAATAATATTCACCCATACAGTATAACCTAAAGAGGTTTATCGTCACTTATTTGAAAATGCTTCCCATATAATTTAACATATCAAATAAGCTTAATTAATTTCATATCTCTCTTTTATAAGAAGAGATAACAAATCTTTTCAGGTACTCCAGGAATCCTCTGGAATATCTCCTACTACCTCAAAGTTAGTTCTAAGTCAAAAGCCTTTGATTAAAATTTGAATTATGGGGATTTGTCAAAAATATCAAAGAGTTTGAACCTTTGATTAAATAGGATCAGAGGGGGCACCTGGGTGGCTCAGTGGGTTAAAGCCTCTGCCTTCCACTCAGGTCATGATTCCAGGGTCCTGGGATTGAGCCCCACATTGGGCTCTCCACTCAGTGGGGAGCCTGCTTCCCCATCTCTCTGTCTGCCTCTCTGCCTACTTGTGATCTCTGTCTGTCAAATAAATAAAATCTTTAAAAATAAATAAATAAATAAATAAATAAATAAATAGGATCACAGGTCATTATGAAATGACACTTTGTGTATTTAAAATACCACAGTTAAAATAAAACATTTTAAAAAGCAAATACAAAAGATTACATAGTTTTGAGGAAAACTTAGCACTTTTAATATGGAAAAGGTTCAGTTTTTTTAAGTAATCAAAGATCTAATTAAGACAAAATAAAGGGTACCTGGCTCTTCATTTAGGAGGAGGATGCCACCCTTGATCTTAGGGTTGGGAGTTTGAGCCCCACATTGGGCAGAGATTCCTTAAATAAATTTTTTAAAAAAAGATAAAATGAAGCACAGGGCTTAATTTTAAAATCCATTGTGCGTTTTTAAAAATATTGATTTATTTATTTATTGGAGAGTAAGAATGAAAGAGAGAAAATGTGTGAGGGTGGGGGGGCAAAGGGCGAGGGAAAGAGAGAATCCCAAGCAGAGTCCATGCTGATCACGGAACCTCATGAGGGGCTCAATCCTGCAACCCGAGATCATGACCTTAGCTGAAATCAAGAGTCCAAGGCTTAACTGACTTAGTCACCCAGAACCCCGAGGCACAAGACATTATTTTAATAAAACATAAAATTTTTGTTTTCTAGGTAGATTACTTTAAGAGCAAAGAAAATCCTTTCACAATCTCTTATTATCAAGAGCAGAAAACTTTGTCCTTTTAACAGAGAAAAAAACAAAATTTTAATTTTGCATTATCTTACTTTTGATACTCAAGCTCATTCACTTAATTAAATTTATTTCAATCTCAAACAGCCCTGACCATACCAAAAAATTTAAAAATTCCTTTCTAAAGATTCCTTTTTCACAAATCTTTTACAATTTTCTTTTTCCTCAAGAAAACACACGTTTAACTTGCATGCAAAGATATTTCCCTTGTTGTTTCAGTAGCATTAATCATGTATATTAATTATAATTCTTAACCATTAGAAACCTTAATTCCTGGTGAAAACTAAAAAGTAAGCAATTGTGAACTGTATCATGCCAGCACTCTTTACACTGGCAAATTTATTAATACATTTCATAATTTCTAGAAGCTTGTGCTTCTTCACAGTATAATATTTCAATGTGACACATGTTTACCAACAAGTCCAAATATCTTTATCTTCTCTGTAATTGTGTTTTTAAAAACCCAAAAAATTAAGCTGAGTAAATTTGAAGATGTAATTGGCAAAATTCATGAATCTAATAGAATCCTATCTAGCTAATGTTAAGGAGACCTATGGAGTTGAACAAAATGGAAGATTTTGGCAGAAGAGCCAGTAATAAATGTTCAACATTTTCTCTTAATTGGAAATTATCTAGATATTTAATGATTATGCATCATCTAATTTAACTTAGCAGAATGTTTTAAAGTTACCAAAATGATTTGAGGTAAGTATTTAAGTAGACATAACTTAAAACATAAATATTGCTGATAATTTATAAATTTTTATTTTACTTACATCTCTTTAATTCATATTTTCTTAACAACTATGTTTAGATTAGTCATGAGAATTTCGTGTGATATTAAACAGGTGAACATCATCTTACATTTCTTACTAACAAATTCTGTAAAAAGGATAATATGAGCTTCTATGACTTTTAGTAAACCTAGGGGGAATAAAAGTATTATATTTAATACTAAAGACATGTCTGTATTAATTAAGCCAACAAACTTAAACTTGCATTTATTTTATTTTTAAGATTTTATTTATTTATTTGAGAGAGAGAGAGCACAAGCAGTGGGGAGGGGTGGAGGGAGAAGGAGAAGCAGGCTCCCCGCTGAGCAGGGAGTCCAATGAGGGACTGGACCCCAGAACCCTGAGATCATGACCTGAGCCAAAGCCAGATGCCTAACCAACTGAGCAACCCAGGTGCCCCAAACTAGCTTTTATTTACTTAAAATTATCTTAGATCACCAGAACTCGAGAAACATTTGGGTTAATTTCTATTGTATTTCTGAGATTTAGAAATGCTTAATTTTTAAGTACTTAATTTTAAGTCAATTAAATAGACCTCCTTTACAAATTATTTTTAGCAATACCTTTGAGGGGCAGAAAAATAACACACATCTAAACATACACAAATAGAAATACACAGACATACAGGCAGACACAGAGATCATATAGTTACTAATATTTGCAGAGATTTTTCCTATGCCCAATTTCCAATACTTCCCCTCTTCTCTTTTTTTTTTTTTTCTGTTGAGAAACTTCTCCCTAAAGTTTGCATTTCAAAGAAAGGCTCTTAGATTCTAGAGAAAAAAGGCGTAGAAAATCTTCATCAGAAAAGCACAAAGAAAGTATCCAAGTTCCTCCTATATAAATGTTGGTTTCTTGAAGGCAATACTTATAAGCCTTTTGAGATAAAGAGGGAAGGTCTGGGGAGTGGTTAAAAGGAAAGATTGACTTTGAATTGTTCCGGGAACCATGTTTCCAGTTTTACAAGGATTTGTAAAATAAGGACAGTTGTGTTTACTCCCTCAAGGAATTGGGTTGCAACATAAATGACATCATATGTTGATCTACCCATCCAACTACATTATCCTCAATTTGTTTCTTTCTTTCTGTGTACATGATCTTACTTTAGCTTAGTGGAGAAGGCCTTTAAAAAATTAAAAAATTTCTATCAGGCTGCATATCAGGTTCCAATCTGGCCAACTTTTGACTACAGAGCTACATTTAAAAAAAAAAAAATTCTTTTAACTATCTTGTTAGTTTTCAGACAGGACCAACAGCAAACATTTCAGAGTTTAATCTGCCTTTGTAATAAAGTGTTAACAAAGGCTTTCCTTCTGAGTGTGCAATTCAACCTTGGATTGATTCACCTTAGGGGAAAAGTCTATCAGCCCCTGAATATTGACCTTCAGATAATCGTTTGTAGGAGGGCCTAGGAGAAATTCTGGTCATCAGTTTCCTCTGGAGGGAATATCCCAGCAGGTCATCTGGCTGGTCTGATGACTACAATATAATCATGGGTGGAAGAAATACCCCTTAGCAGCCAAACAAGTTCCTGATGCGTGGGGTTGTTAAGTAGCCATTAATCCTTTTTAAATGCAGTGGGATTCTCTGAAAGTGGGGGTAAGGGGGTTTTAGAATTTAGAGTACCTGGGGCTGCTCAGGGGACATGAATTCTTTGAGTGAGAGTCTAGGATCTATCTGAAAGGACATTACATAGGAAGACCTGAGGTTGGGAGCACCAAATTATGGAACCCAGCAAAGCAAGAGCAACCGCCACTCCCGGGTGCTTTGGCTCAATCCACTTCTGACTTTCAGCTTGTACACAAGTAACCTGTATACCAGGGCCTGGAGATCAGGCCCAGAGTGCTGTCTGTAAATCCTGTAGGAAAAGGGAAGTTAAAACAGGCAGATGGGGCTGGATTTTGAGAAGAGACATTTATGTTGGATTTAATTTTTGTTCTAGGTCTAACTCCTGTTCTTTCATCCTATTAAGGGACTCCCTCAGGCTAGCCCTTATATTTTTGTGTGTCCTCTATTTAATTTGGTCCTTCCATAAGTAAGATAGTTGTTTGGAATGAGAGCTCTCTAAAAAAAAATTTTTTTTTCTTTCAGATATAACCAATTCAAAGGATCCATTTTCTGGTCAATGAAGAGTTGGCTCTCATTAATCTGAAAAGCAACTCCAACTAATAAGCATTTTTTATGGCTTAACCAAGGATGAAAGAGGCACCACAAGAGAATGCAAAAATGCAGCCCTCACGAGATCTAAAAAATTCACTCCCAGACCTAGACTGAGAAAAGCAAAGGAGTTCATTGCACAGGCAGCAAGGACAGCACTGTGGAAACAGTGTCTCCAGTTTCCCACAATAACGCAAGACACCTCCAGTCACTGCTGCTAATTTGTGACACAGGCAGGTCCATCTGGCATGGCACTAATGAGGCAACGAAGGTTGAGACAACAAAGGCCCCTTCTACACTGGGACCCCTTACAACCATTTCCCCCTGAGAGCTGGCACAGTTGAACAAAGAGATCATCACTTGTGACTTCATGTCTGGGAAATCAGTCTATTCCCCTGGCCACTAAAAGGCCCCCTGGTTAAGTGCACCTTCCAGCTGACAGAGACCAGAAGAGAATATTCTCACTGGTCAAATACCCAAGCTCTTTGGATACTGAACAAGACAAAAAAGAAAAGCCCCATCTGTTTTCTACATAGGGGATCCACAGTAAAGTAAACAAATGTCAGTCTAGTGAGAACCATGAACTCACCAGTCTATGAGGCTGCCTTCTATAAACACAGGTTTATGGAGCCTGTATCTGCATTCCACCTTATAGTTTTTCCTCCCTAAGTCAAACAACACAATGGAAAGGAAAACAGCAACCATCTCTGGAGGAAAGGATCAATAAAACCAGGAGTGCTCATTATAAATCTGTAGCAGGGTCCCTATACCCAAGGAAATAGTTCCACAAATATTTCCTCTTGCTACCTAAATTTAGAAAAATTAAAAAAAAAAAATTCCGCCTGACTCATTTCCACCTGACTCTACAGGTAAAGATCCAGGAAACTAATGAGGTAAGAATTTTTACCTTCTTTGGCACTTGTCAGAGACCCCAGGATATCTATGCTGCAGCAGTGAGCAGTGTCGAGCCAGCAAAGTATCCTGCCAATTATGCCAATTACTGGGGAGGAAAATAATTTTATTTTACCCTTATAGGTTCTTGGGCTGGCCTAATAAATTAACATAAAAGAGGTTGACAGGAGAAAAACAAATTTGATTACATATATATATGGGAACCTCATAAGAATATGAGACTCACGGATGAGCCTGGCAATTGAGGCTTGCTAAGGAATTGGATAGGATTCTGGACTTCCAAGGGGGAAGAGGTGATTCATAGACAATAAAAAGAACAGAAGTTTGGTAATTATATGTTTGTCCTGCCATACAGTTTTTAAAAAGTTATCTCTCAGGAATAGCTTTCTTTCTGGGCCAGGCCCCCTATCTAACTTATTTTAGGGAGTTCAAGGGAGAGGTAAAAGGTTTTCTTGAGTCTGCTGGGTCTTGAGTACCATCAGCTGAGAATAGTCCATATGCCAAAGTGGCACATTTTGGGGAGACTTGTTCTAAACCTCTTCAGCATCAATCAGCTTATCAGATTACTTTCCAGCCTGAAAACACATACTGTTCTATAAGGAAAGGCAACCCATTAGCCCATTTAAATCAACTGATTTTTTCCAAGGTTGACCTTAGTCGGGGTATTTCCCTAAAAGGAAGAGCCTCTTGATCTAAAAGTAACAATTCTGTCACCAGATATTTACCATCCCTTTGGAACCCACTTGTCAACCTCCCTGTTTGGGGGAGAGTAGTGCTTGCCCCTCTAACTGTCTGCCACAGTTTGCTGAGTGCAGCTAAGTTTCTAAGGCAGTGATTCTCACTAGCATTATTTACATCAGCTGTGACCTTGTTAGAAACACAAATTTCAGTCCCCAGACCAGTCTACTGAATCAATGGAGACCAGGAAACAGTTTTAACAAGCTCTCCAGGGGATTCTTACACATGTTGAAGCTTGAATACTATTGATCTAGAAGAGAGTTAACTCTTCTAGAATATCTAGAATATAGCTTGTTCTCTCTGACATAGCCCAACTAGGTCCTACCTAGCCAATTCCAAGGACAGCTAACCTAGACCTTTGCCCAATCTGAAGTTGAGATAGGAAGTTTTCAAGATTTTAAAGTATCAGGTTCACCTTTTGCCTCTAAGTGGTTGAAGTCCCCTTGATAGTAGCTATACTTTAATGAACATATTTTTATATATTTAAGAAAATACACAGTGAACAAATCTTTTAATTTAGAAATTCTTTTAAAAATAAATATTAATTTTAAAAAATACCCATGTGTATTTTCAAATACATTTATATATATATGAGATATTTATTCATTTTAAAGATAATTTTTGATGGGTTGTATATTTGAATCCATAGTAATGTCTTGGTGCATTCAGCTTCTGCTGCCACAGACAGGAACCACTCATCTAGACCAAAAAAAAAAAAAAAAAAAAAAAAAGAGAGAGAGAGAGAGAGACATAGCAAGAATTTATATCCCTCCTTTCACTGAAATAAAGCCTACCTTCTGAATTTCAGTTTCCTGAGAAGTTCCTCTAATTAACAACAGAAATTTGTACCCCTTTGCCCTGAAAAACCTCTTAGGCCCCTTAACTAGAACTTCAAAGGGACAAGCATATCAAGCTATAACCCAAAAACCTGCTGTCTGTATAGAGGATGTACATTTACAGAGCTGGGCAAACTTTTGTTTTGTTGCATAGTTTCCAGTGAGAATGGAACTTCAATTAAGTACATACATATTTTTGAAATAAAACTTTTGTTGAAATTGGGTTTTTTTTAATTAAGAAAAAAAGGTCTAAAATGCAGTCACATGTGCTAGACCCTACAGCAGCAAACCAAGACCTCATACCCAAACTACTTGCAGTTTCAGCCTCACCCAGGAATATAACCTCTAACCAACAAATCTGGGATCTCGTGGTCAGCACTAGTGCAGAAACCCACCTGGTAGACCCCTCCTGTTCCCAGCAGGAAGGTGACCTTGTCCGAAACAATCCACTCTGTTAATAACTTCCTTCCTCTGCCTCCTTCGGCCTATAAAATTCTTCCATTCTTTACAAGTTTTTCTTCTTGCTAGGTGGGATGCTGCCCGATCCATGAGTTGCTGAATATAGCCAATTAAATCTTCAAATTTATTCAGTTGAATCAACTTTTAACTAAATTTACATACAGAAATACACACAAATCATAAATATGTAAGTCAGTGAATTTTTACAAAGTGAACACAGCCATATACCAATACTCAGGTTAGGAACAGGAACTCTAACTGATCTCCAGAAACCCCCTCTAGCTCTGTGCTAGATACCACACCACCCCTGGGTAACCAGCACCCTGCTCTTTAAAACCACTGATTGGTTTTGCTCTTTTTGTACTTTATTTAATTATAGAGTGAATTTTTTTTTGTGTGCCTCATTTCTTTGGCTCGACATGTTTGTGAGATTCATCTATATTGTGGCATGTAGAAGTAGTTCATTTGTTCTCATTGCTAAATAGTATTTGATTGTTTGATGCTTCCACAATTTATTTATTTAATCTAAATTTGATTTTCAATTTGGGATTATCATGAAGAGTATCATTTGTATATGTGCGTCTGTGTGTGTTTTGTTTTTTAAGATTTTTTTTTTTTAAGAGAGAGAGAGAGAGCACAAGCAGGAGGGGCAGAGGAGGGGGCAGAGAATTTCAAGCAGATTCCATGCTGAGTGCTGAGCATGGAGTCTAACATGAGGCTCAACTCAGGACCCTGAGATCCTGGCCTGAACTAAAACCAAGAGGTGGACACTAAACCAGTTGTGCCACCCAGGTGCCCCACGAAGGGTACTGTTTTGAATATTCTTATAGTTGTCTTTTGGTGAATGTATATGCTCATTTCTCTTGGGCACATATCAGGAGTGGGGTGCTGGATCATAGTGTATGTGGGTGTTTAGCTTTACCATGTAATGCTGAACAGATTTGAGTGGTTGTACTCCCCTGAGATTCGACACAGGACAATAATGCCTACCATTTTCACTTATGTCCAACATTATAAAGCCATAGCAACAGCTAATAAGAATGAAGAAATGGCATAATGAATGCAAAAGATAAAACAAAGTTGATATTATATTACATATTATGCAGACAGAAAATCCAAAGTAATCTACAACTAGATTAATAAATGAATTTAATAATGTCATTGAATACAAAGTTAATATTTATAAAGATCAACTATAATTTTATCTAACAGCAAACAAATAGAGAATTAAAAATTTTATGATATAAATTATTTGGGGAGAATATTTAACAGAAGACTAACAAAACCTCTAGTCTGAAAACCACAAATTATTACCAAGAGAAACGAAAGAAGAACTACATTAATGGAAGGGTATGTAATGCTCATGGCTTGAAAACTTTAGTGTTAGAATCTCAGAGTATGGAGTCAATGTAATCTCAAACAAAATCCTGCCAGAGCTTATTTGGTGGTATGAAAAGAAAACTTTCCACAGATGATTTACTGATCTACTAGACGTTTATTCAGCAATTCATCGCTTGGGTAGCCTCCACTCTGGCACATAGAAAGGCATTCTGAAGAATGAGAGATTTGTATAGATGAAAGTGAGCAAAATGTAAAACTTGTTTTTTGTTTTTTTTTTTTAAATCTGGTGCAAAAGGAAGTTCTACTGGGCATTTGCTGATTGGTTAAAGTGGGGTTATTTCATTGCATGGAGCCAAGGGAAGTCTTAGATCTGGGTCAGACGAGTTGTGCTGAGTGAGCAAGTACTGGCTGCTTGACCTAGGCCTGCCTTTTGGTTGGGAGACACAAGGGTAGAAGGTTAGGTGAGTTCTGTGGGGCTTAGCAGGAGCAACTCCATCTTGGGACAAGAACGGACACTTTATTTTTACCTTTTTAAAAGTTTATTTGTTTATTTATTTGAGAGAACAGAGAGCAAGAGCAGAGTGAGAGTGTTAAGTAGGCTCCCCGCTGAGTGGGGAGACCAACATGAGGCTCAATCTCAGGACCCCAGCATGAAAACCCTAGCCTAAGGCAGACACTTAACCAACTGAACCACCCAGGCGTCCCCGAGGCCAGACACTTTAACACTGGAAACTGATGAGCCAAATCTAACATTTATATAAAAATGCAAGAGCCAAAAATAGCCAAAATAATTTTGAGGAAGAGGAAACTGGACGTTTTGCTTATTATTACATATTCTAAAGCTACAATAATTAAAACAGTGCGAAGATAGACAAATAGAATGAAACAGAAGAGAATCAGGAAACAAACTCATGTTTCCAAGAGTAGACAAGTAGAAGAATGGATCTGGAGGACTTCATCCCTCCAGATATCAGGATCTATTATAAAGACAGTGTGATATTAATGCAAACGTCGACAAGCTAACCAGCAGAACTAAAAGAAAGTCCAAAAACAGGCTCACACATATACAATTGTGTGTGTGTGTGTGTATTTCACAGAGGTTGACACTGGTACGATGAGGAAATGAAGGTGTCTTCAAATGGTGGTGGTTCCAAAAAGTAGACATTGTATGTTTCCATTCATATGAAGTTCTAATATAGACAGCAGACATTTAAATGAAGATCATATAAGTAGCAGAGTAGTGCTTATCTATGGGGCAGTCAGAGTGGGATGGGGATGTTCACTGTGAAGGAGCATGAGAGAACCTTCTGGGACTCAGGAAATATTCTATATCTCAATCTGGTTTCCATATAATACATATTTTTGTATCTATGTACAAAAATTTGTTGAACTATACATTTAAGATTTCTGTACTTTATTATATGCATGATAACCTCAATAAACCTTAAAAATTTAAATAAATAAGAGTAAATCATGCTTTGATTTTCTTTGGGTAAATACCGAATAGAGGAATTATTGGAGCACATGGTATTTCTATTTTTATATTTTTGAGGAACAAACTTCCTATTTTCCACAGTGGCTATACTGATTTACTTACATACCCACCAACATGAGGGTTCTTTTTTTCCTACATTGTCACCAATGCTTGTCATTTCTTGTTTTGTTGAGAAGATACTTGTGCCTCTGTGTTTACTGCAGTATTACTTATAATAGCCAAGTTATGGAAGCAGCCCAAGTACCCATTTATAAATGAAGGGATAAAGAAAATGTTAGAGGGGCACTTGGGTGGCTCAGTGGGTTAAAGCCTCTGCCTTCAGCTCGGCTCATGATCCCAGGGTGCTGGGATCGGGCCCCAGATTGGGCTCTCTGCTTGGCAGGGAGCCTGCTCCCCCTGCTCTCTCTCTGCCTACTTGTGATCTCTGTCTGTCAAATAAACAAATTAAATCTTTAAAAAAAAGATAATGTTAGATTGCATTTCTATTATATTTATATTCTACTACCTGTGTGTGTATATATATTATATATATATGTACATATATATGTAAATAAAATATTACTCAGCCATAAAAAAGAATGAGATCTTGTCATTTGTGACAACATGGATGAACCTAGAAGGTTTTATGCTAACTGCATGCCAGAGAGAGAAAGACAAATACTATTTGATTTCACTTATATGCATAATCTAAAAAACAAATGAATAAACAGCAGAATCCGATCTGTATATACAGAGAACAAATGGATGGTTGCTAGAACAGAGCAGGATCGAGGGATGGGCAAAACAGGTGAAAGGAGATGGGAGATACAGGCTTTCAGTTACTGAATGAATAAGTCAGAGGAGTAAAATGTGCAACACAGAAAATACAGTGAATGATACTGTAATAGTATTGTATGGTGATGGGTGGTAGCTACACTTGTGGTGAACATAGCCTAACTTAAACAGTTCTTGAATCACTATGTTGTAAACTTGAAACTAATGTAACATTATGTGTCAGCCGTACTCAGTTTCTTTTAAAAAGATAAATGGTGCTGGGATATTTAGAAATGTATTTAGAAATATGTTTAGAAATATATCTAACATGATATTTAACAGGCTTATGTCACCTAGGGAACATAGCAGAAAGCTGTACACAGCTTCCAAAGCCACACAATGTACTTTGATTTTCTCAAATTGCCAGCAACAACAATGTATAGATATGAAGCTCAGGGGATGTAGATGAGAATTCACTCACCGTGACTCCATATTTTACAGTCATAAACTATATCTGCTGTCTAAGTTTGTACCAAATGCAATTAATGATTCTAACAAAAATGTTAATATTTATTCAACTTCATGTATAGCTTCCAAAACAGCTTTGGTACGATCCCAAATAAGTTATAGTTTTTTTAAAAAAATCATCAATAATACAAGAAACATTAGGTGTTGGTGAGGATGTGGAGAAAGGTGAACCCTCTTGCATTCTTGGTGGGAATGCAAACAGGTGCAACCACTCTGGAAAACAGTATGGGAGTTCCTCAAGAAGTTAAAAATAGAACTACCCTATGATCTAGCAATCATACTACTGGGTATTTACTCAAAGAACCCAAAAATATTAATTCAAAGGCATGCATGCAGCCCAATGTTTATTGCAGTGTGAATCACAATAGCCAAATTATGGAAATAGACTAAGTGTCCCTTCACGGATGAATGAATAAAGAAGATGTGGTATGTATATACAATGGAATATTAATAGGTCATAAAAATGGGGCTAGAGAGTATAATGCTAAGCAAAATAAATCAGAGAAAGACAAACGCGATATGATTTCACTTGTATGTAGAATTTGAGACACAAAACAAACAAGCAAAGGGGAGAAAAGTGAGAGGCAAACCGAGAAACAGACTCTTAACTGTAGAGAACAAACTGATGGTTACGTAACCAGAGGGGAGGGAGGGCAAGGGTTAAGTAGATGGTGGGAGTTGAGGAGGGCACTTGTGATGAGCACTGGGCGTTGTATGAAAGTGCTGAATCAATATATTATACACCTGAAACTAATACTACCCTGTATGTTAACTATACTGGAATTAAAATTTAAAATTTAAAATTTTTTCAAAAATAACTATGTAACCCAACTACACAGCATATATGGTAGACTTCCAAATGAACTTTCATGGTCTCTGAGTATCCTGGTTATCAATTCATGGCCTTTAAGCTCCAAAATCTCCTTTTTTGTCTTCTCTGTGAAAAACAGATCTGGGTCCTTTCAACATGTCCCCCGCCCCCCTGCTAGCTGACCTGATGTTCATCTTTGTCAGAAGAGATCAGTGAAGAGACATTGCAAGAGAAAAGGATTTCCCTCCTGACTCCAGCGTGATTTTTCAGCAGGTTCCCATAGTTCAGGAGGCTTCCCCAACCCTGAGTTCCTGCATCACCCTGTTCCTTGGGTGCTTTATGCAGCAGAGTACCTTCAGTGAGATATCTCCCATGAATACCTTTCCTGGGCCCCCTCGATAGCTGATTTCTAGCAGCCTTCAGAAAGCCGTGTAGTGGGTTGAATTGTGGCCTTCCAATTTAATCTTTTTAGATGTCTCCTCCAAGCCTGTGAGTGTGGCCCTACGAAGAAACAGGATCTCTGTGGATGTAATTAAGGGAAAGGTCTCAAGATGAGATCATTGTAGGTTATCTGGGTAGGCCCTAAATCCAATGACAAGTGTCCTTAGAAGGGCAGAGAGGGACGTCTGGGTGGCTCAGTTGGTTAAGCTGCTGCCTTCGGCTTGGGTCATGATCCCAGGGTCCTGGGATCGAGTCCCACAACGGGCTCCTTGTTTGGCAGGGAGCCTGCTTCTCTCTCTGCCTCTGCCTGCCTCTCTGCCTGCTTGTGTTCTCTCTCTCTCTCAATCTCTGACAAATAAATAAATAAATAAATAAATAAATAAATAAATAAAATCTTAAAATAAAAAAAAAGGGTACAGAGAGATTTGAAACGGGAAATAGCAACGAACTGATGGAGGCCCAGAAACACCTGCAGCCACCAGAAGCCAGCAGAGGCAAGAGAAGATTCCCCTCCACCCACAGTGACTTCAGAAGGAGAAGAGCCCCACAGATGCCTTCATTTCTGACTTCTGGCTTCCAGAACTGACAGAGAATGGATTGCTGTTGTCTTAAGCCACCAAGTTCATGGTGAGGTATTTGGGCAGCCAGCTGTACAGGATTCCTGGCAAGTTCCACTGCTGTAGTTCCACAGGGTCTCCTCTGCCATTTGGTATGTCAGAGGCATGGCTTCTCAAGGAGGTGTGGCTCTCAACACCAAGAGGGTGTCTGTGGTAGGGGGCGAGTAGAGGGGGTGCCCTTCCTTGGACACTCTCTCAGCTAGAGGGGTAATGGCTGCTCCTTATACTTACTATGCTTTTTTCTTTTCTTAAGATTTTATTTATTTATTTGAGAGAGAGAGAGAGAGGGAGAGAGCATGATTGCAGGCTGTTGGGGGAGAGGCAGAGGGACAAGCAGACTCCCCATAGAGCAGGGAACCCAATGTGGGGCTCTATACCAGGACCCCAAGATCATGACCTGAGCTGAAGACAGACGCTTAACTGACTGAGCTACCCAGGCACCCCTGTACCTTCTATTCTTATATTCTTCAGAGTTCTTTGTACTTTTCTAGAGAATCATTTGTTACTCCAGTGTCCTGTTATAGTTAATGAACCTTTACATTTTCTCTCTTCAAATTATTGTGTGATAACTCTATTCTCTTAGACTCTGAGAAATAAGAAGACTTAAAAAATTGTGTTTCTAAATTTAACTTCTTTGTTTTTTAAAAAGATTTTATCTATTTATTTGACAGAGAGAGAGAGAGCATGTACAAGTACAAGCAGGGGGAGAGGTAGAGGGAGAGGGAGTAGCAGGCTCCCCACGAAGCAGGAAGCCTGACTCGGGGCTCTATCCCACCCTGAGAAAAATACCTGAGTCAAAAACATATGCTTAACTGACTGAACAACCCAGGTACCCCAAAATTTAACTTCTTGAATGAAGAAACGTCCACACTTTGTTCTTGATAATTGGTTATAATAGTTAATTACTGAATAAATGAATGAATGATACACATATCTATGGAATTCACCTATCTTGCCTTATGCACTCCTTCCCCTAATAAATAATCATATCAAAGAGGAGGATAAAAACAAAATTAATGAGGCTGAGTCAATTGGATAAGTATATGAAAAAATAAATCTTGACCTTCTAATACAGACCGTAATCAATTCTGATGGACTAGAGAGTTAAATACAGAAAGTAAATATAAAGATTTGAGGGGAAAAATATGAAAAAAGACATATTGCAAACTTAATGGGACATAGAAAGCATGCAACATAACAAAGAAAAAATATAAGTGGAGCTACTTTAAATCAAGAACAACTGTTCAGCGAGAGACAGCATTAGGAAAGGGAAATGGTGAGCCACAGCCTGGAGAAGTGTTGCAACAGATAGATTTAACAGATGACTCAGGTCCAGAATGCATGAAGACTGGCTACAAATCAGTATATAAAAGAAAACTGAAAAGGAAAATGGACAAGAAATCTGAATAGGCATTTTTATGGAGAGGATATTCAGATGGCCAGTCAATGTTTGTAGGTGTCATTAGAGATTACAAAGTAAATCCACAACGACATCATTCCTCACCCCCACCAGAATGGAACAATCACAGTTCTTCCCCTGGGGTGAATAAGTATGTTTTGACTGGGGGGAAGTAAGGTTCTAGTGAGTTAAGCCTCATTGAACAATTCTAGAGGACAAAAGGTTGCATAAAATCTGTTAAAAGGAGAAGTTGCCTGAGAGGGATAAATATGTAACTTGCCAAATCATTTTGCCTTAAGCAGTTTTGGAAGGAAGTATGAATAATGGGTGAAGGAAGGCAAAAACTAGGTAACGATGACCAGGATTCTGAAATGATTCATTTTTTAATACTTTATTACAACCATATTCTTTTGTATGTGCCAGAGGGTTTTTAAGTCTTAATTCCTGAAATCTAGGATGTAACCATCAATGTCCTAGGAAGAAACAGTACACTCAAAAAGGGTAATTCAAGAGTGTTGGAGGACAGGACAATTCACAAAGTTGTGAACAAGATTAAACAAAATCAATAAAGCAGGATGACACCCCTTAGGTCAGCAATGGTGGAGAAATCCTACCATGTATGGGTCTGAAGGTACAAAGGAAAGGAAGGGAACAGTTACCAAACCCAGAGGGCAGGCATGAGAGGGCCGACAGATGGGCACAGTGGCTTTCTTTAGAGAAACACAGTTGTGCAGTCCAGTGACTTTTAGCAGGAAGACAAACTGTGTTAGTTTCCTACCGCTGCTGTGAAAAGTTACCACAAACTTTGTGGATTAAAACAAATTTATTATATTAAAGTTCTGGAGTTCAGAGTCTGGAAATGCGTTTTACTGCTCTAAAATCAAAGGGTTCGTGGGGCTGTGTTTCTTCTGGAGACTTAAAGGGAAAATCTAACCCTTGCCTCCTCCAGCTTCTAAAGGCCTCCCACATTCCTTGGCTCATGGCCCCTTCCAATAACAGCATCACTCTGACCTCTGCACCCATTATCACATCAGCTCTTCTATTCTGACCTTTCTCTTCACTCTCTGATCTTTCAAGGACCCTTATAATTACATTGAACATACCCAGGTAATCTCCCCATCTTGAGATCTTTAATTTAACCACATCTGCAAAGTCATCTTTAACAGGGGTTTTAGATGAGGACACGGACATTTTGGGGAACCATGGTTTCTCTCTCCTGACCCCAATATCCTGCTGGTGTCTCTCATTGGCGAGAAACAGATAGCCAGAGGCAAGTGAACCATCTATGTCTATAGAAGCCAACCTCTGGGGCAAACAAGGGGAGAGAAGGGAGAAGTATATATCTGCAGTTGCAAATGTAGACTATCTGGTACAAAGGTAATTAAGAATTTTATACATACTCGGCGCCTGGTGGCTCAGTTGGTTAAGCATCTGCCTTCGCTTCAGATCATGATCCTGGAGTCTTGGGATCGAGGCTGGCAGATCAGACTCCTAGCTCCACAGGGAATCTGCTTCTCTCTCTGACCTTCTCCTCTCTCATGCTCTCTCTCATTTTCTCTCTCAAATAAATAAATACAATCTTTAAAAAAAAAGAATTTTATACATACTGACAGATAATTTCTTTGTTCTTATTAAGAAAGTAATATATGTGCAGCTGATTGGACAGAGATTGATGCCAAACTTAAGCTGATCCAATCAGAACCTCCCTCTCAGAAATTTAGAATCAGGCCTATCAGTTTTTCTCTGGCGGTAAATGGAGTGAAAATACGAAGCCATTATCCCACCATTAAGGCCAGAGAAGCAGAGAAAGCATGTAGTTAGAAAGAATAATTTTCAAACTCTCAATTTTAAATATATTTTCAGACATGCTAAAAGATATGTATATATGTTATATATGAAAATTAAAAACAACCCAGTTATTAACTACAGAAAAAAAATTAATGTCAAAGAAAGGAAATAGCTTCTTTTTCTGCATCTCTATCCCTGTTAATGGCAACACTCATTTGCCCAAGCCCCAAACCTGGGAGTTATTGTCAACATCTCCTTTTATCTTCTGTGTTTAATGGGTCACTTGGTTCTGCTGATTCTTGCCTTCTAAATTTCCCAAATCCATACTATACTCTCTTTGTCCTTCTCCTATTATTTTTAGTTCAGGTTTCATCATTTTCCTGTTTGTCTCCTGTCTTATCCAATTATATGACATTTCATTTCGATTTCCTGAATGCCAGCACAGTGCATGGGATATAATAGATACAGAATATATGTGGTTGAGAGAATGATTGAATGAATCTCTGATGGACATTTAGATTGTTTCCAACTTTCCTATCCACATAAAAATGCTGTAGTATCTTTTTCGGATATAATAACTCCTCCCTCCTTTTTTAAAAGGATTATTTCACTTGGATAAATACCCAAATGGATAATTATTGGCAAAATTTTTACTGTTATTTCCATTTAGATTTTCCCAGAAGCAAGACCTAAGGCAGAGATTTGAGTGTAAGTTGGGTATGTGGAAGGTGATGCCAGGAAACATTGGTAAGAGAGTGTGGAAGGGAGGCAAAGCAAGGAAGGGAGCTAATAAAGGGTTTGCTAACAACCAGTTACCACCAAAGGCAGCTGGACTTCAGTCCCACTGGGGAACCCTGAGAGGAAGTATGGAGCATACTGTTGAGTTATCCAAATTGAAGGGCAAGGAAGCTGGGGTGTTATCCACCAACTCCCCAGCTGTCATAGTTTTAAGTGCCAGGAATGGCCAGCGATCCCTGTACGGAGGGATGAGATTACTCCAAACCTTGCTGTGAAAGAGAGAAGGCAAGGGAGTGAAACGCTCAGAGACGAAGACCCTTTGCTCTTTTTTGCTCCTGCTTTCATTGGACCTTCAGGGTAATCATAAATTCTATCGCCATTTCTCAAGCATGTAATGTGTGACAAGGGGTCCTACTGGAACTTGGAGGATCTGTTTACAAGAAAGATATGATCTGTGTGCTCTACGAGTTCTGCTAAACATAGCCCAGGGAGACAATGCAGACATCTCTTAGATCACAGGGCCCTGGTTTGGGCTAAGAAATCTTTGGAAAAGGCAACTCTTCACGGCATTCCAACAGCGAGTGGTCACGCAAGCCTCAGCATTCTAAAGGTCTATGCCCTTCTCTGAAAACTTCCCTGCCCTCGGCGGCCTCTGTATTATATTTAAGCAAGCCAGGAATTCTGGATAATTTCAAGCTCTACATTAATCCCAACACTGAAGAATGCTTTTAGAGGTTATTAGCTCTCTGGCACTTCCAACTTTCTCTGTGTGTAAGCAGAATATGTTCCCTACTATAAACCAAAATTCATATGTTGAAATCCTAACCCCAATGTGGTGGTATGATGAGAAGGTCATGATGGTGGAGTCCTTATGAATGGGATTAGTGCCCTTATAAAAGAGAGCACAGAGGGCCCTCTTGATCTTTTTTCCATTATGTGAGGACACGTTGAGAAGACAGAAAGCAGATGGCCATCTATGAACCAGAAAGCTGTCTGCTCCCAGACACTAAAGTTGCTGGCACCATGATCTTGGATTTCCCAGCCTCTAGAACTATGAGGAATAAATGTTGGCTTAGACATTATTTTTGTTAAAGCAAACCAAATGGTCTAAAAGGGTACCCATGGTCAGAACTTCTTTAAGCAGATAACCTCTGAGAGCGGGGGTAAATGTTGAGGGCATGTGGGCAAGGCACGTAGAGCATCTACTGAAGATGTTTTTATAGCTTTTGAAATGCACTGCTAAACTGATTTATGAAAGAGTAGAACCAATGTGTACTACATGAAGAAATCTAAAACTATATGAGTTTACCCACACCCTTACTAACATTAGTAACCATAATTATCCTTTAAAAACTTAGGATATTTAAATGCTCTATATTGTTTTCCTTTTGCTTTCTTTTTACCTGTAACTCTCCCTACTTCCTACAATTTCATGCTTATGTGTAAATTGAGCTGTTTCTAAAGTGAATAGCAACTAAATCAATATAAAATCACAAAAAATTAATGTTGTTGCACAGACACTTTTATGCCTAGCTGAGACAGAGACTCTAGGCAATTTTAATTGATATTTTAATTATTTAAATAGATTTAAATAATATTTAATTATTAGAAAAGTTCACATTTTTTATTAGAAAAGTATATGCTTGCTATTGAATACACATTCAAATGCCTAAATCTTACTCAGCTGCACTCAGCATCGTATCAGTAAGAATTCTGTCTCTGAGCACCTTTCACTTCCTGGCCTAGGGTCCCTCTGATGCTGTAACATGGCAAACCCTAAAGTACCCATTATTCATCCAAACATACGTAACTTAGAAGGGCAGGTAAGTTAGTGGGGTCACACTTGACAAATGATTTCCTCTTTCATCCCTCAGGCACACAATTCTGAGATATGTTTCTTAAGGTTTCTCATAAGGTCCTGGTAGGAATGGGCGCCATTTGTCCCTAGAGATGGCCAACATGATAAGGCATTTTCTTCCTGTTAGCTTTTTCTCCTTACCTCTTCTACTCCCCATCCCACACCATTGCTCTCTAGACACACTTTTGCAGGTAATGCACCTGCACATAAGCCCTTATCTTGGACTTTGTTTTCAGGGTTCAGAAGTTGCCATGGATAGCAGACTCTCTGGATGGGTTTTTGGAGCTGCGTTGCACAGCAATATGGTCCCAGTTGCTGGAGGTACATGTATGCAGTAACATCACAATTGCTAAGGATATCACCTGTGGTGGCTTGGATGAGGTGGGGGTGGAAAGTGAAACACTGGATTATGTGGTAGTTCTAGACCCTAAATGATATTGGGGCAAGGGTAATTATAAAGATTTTGGAGGTACTGGCCTTTGTCAAATGCTTTGGAAGGCTTCAACAAAGTAAAAGACAGGTTTTGGTCACCATCATTCAACATGAGTCAGGCTGTAGAAGCAAGGGGGCCAGCTGGCAGTGTTCAAAGTGACAGCTTCTTAACCACAGATTGTGCTGAATGAAAATCAGGCACAAAGCCTTGTTTTAAAGAAAACAGAGATGCAGAGGAGAATAAATTCATAGCCATAAAAGATCTCTTCATCAAAATCAAAGGCATTAGAATTATTGGGTGGAAAGCCTGGGGATCTTGTAACTCCAGTCTTTTTGAACCTCCAGTGTCTTTTGGAACCTTGCGCACCAGAAGCACACTTTCATTCTTGTTAGGTTTACTGAAGACCTCACCTGAAGAGGTGTCTAAAATGATGTTTCTAACTTCTCAAGATTTACCCCTGCCACCACTCATTACGTCTTGACTGATAATCAAGGGTTCACTCTCAGCACAGCTTGAATGGGGGAAAAAGAACTCTAAGAAGTTCTTTTCTACTCTAAGAAGAAAGCATATACGATCAAAAGAATTGTGAGACCTGGCTAATACCCACAAAGGAAGGAAGGAGAAGAAAATGGGCAACAGTAAAGGTGTTGGATGAAGGAAGAGGCAAATATAAGGATTTTTTTTTTGAGAATTGGACAATTCATTGATACAGATATACACTGATGATTTGGGAGTCCTGGTGAGATCATCTGAATCTACTTCTACTTCACTGCTGAGACAGCTTCTTGAAGCATGGACAGGATTATGGCCTACAATGAATGAGGTGAAGATGTTTAACTTTCCTTGGCAGAGTGCTAGAAAAACTCAGTGACATTAGATGTTAGAACGGATCCACTATATGAGAGCAGAGAACTCACCACCTGGCTGTGTTCCTTAGGACAACTCATAAGAGGCACCCTTTAGAAAGCACAAGGACTACATTGGTAAGGGAGGCATGGGCATCTTTGATAAGCTTGGTAGAACATGAGCTGACCAGAAGAAGATATTGCCAATGGGCTGCCAAGTATCCATGTGGATGGTAGGATTCCGAAATAGTAGAGGGGAGGCACAGCACAAGGAGGATGGAATAACTGTAATGGGTAGCAACACCAGAATGGCAATTAGAGTGCAAAGTTCTGTAGTACAGACTAATAAATAATGGTGTTCTGTTCTAGTGGGTGAGCTAGAATGAATATGCCAGCCAAGTGAGGTGGGTTTTGACTTGGATAATTTTTAAAAAAGAAAAAAAAGAGTATTGGAAAGGTGAAGTTTGAAATTAACCACAGCAATGGAAAAATCACAATCCCGTATTCAATTTCCAAAGCTAAATCAATTCACAGACCTTAAAGCACATTGATTGAAGGGAAGGTTGCCAGTTCTCCTTGATAAAGGACTCTGCAATACCACTAAAAGTATAAATGGTGACTATTACCCCAATCCTTCCCTACAGCCATATATCAGGATAATGGTGTCTAAGGAAATGGGTAGAGAATCTGGGTTGATACAGATACTACAGGACCTGAAATACCATTATGTCCCTCTAGTTAGAGTTGGGGCTTATGAAGGGCAGATGATAACATACAGCTTAATCCAAGTACACCTACAATGGATCCACTGGGTCCATGGACCTGCCCTGTGGTTGCTTTCCTTCTTCCCACATGTGAAATAGCAATAGATACTTAGTAACTTGCAGAACACTTACAATGATTTCCTGACGTGTAGAATAAGAGAGATAGGGAGAGGTCGCTGAAACTGCACCCAATCCAGCCAGGATAAAAATTAGAAGCAACCTGGGGTGCTTAGGTGGCTCATTCGGTTAAGCATCTGACTGTTGATTTCAGCTCAGGTCATGATCTCAGGGTCCTGAGATGGAGCCCCAGGTCAGGCTCTGCACTGGGCATGGAGCCTGCTTAAGATGTTCTCTCTCCCTTTGCCCCTCTCCCACCATTCTCGTGCTCTCTATCTCTTAAAAAAAAAAAATGGAACCAATCTTAGGAGGAATTACAGAGATTAGTACCACTCTAAAAGGCTTCAAGGACAGAGGGTGGTGGTCCCATCAATTTACCTGACTGGCCCTTATAAAACTCAGAAAGACTGTGGCAGACAAGGGTGGCACATTGCAAATTAACTAAATAGTAGCCCCAATCACAGGTGCCATGCTCCATGTAGTATGGACTGAACAATCAACCCAGTTTCCAGAACTTAAGTGGTTATCGCCCTGTTAGTGTTGTTCTCTTAATATCCATCAATAAAAAGGTTCAAAAGTAGTTAGGGTAGCGTAGCCAGGGAGGGGATGGGAAGAAGAGGGAATGAACAGTAATACACATTCATTTTTTCCCCAGGACTCTTTACTTTGGTCCTCTGGGATCTTGATCTGCTTGGCATCTACGGACTATCACAATGGCTCACTATTTGAGCTGTTCATTTCAAGCTCAATTGGTTAAACATCTGACTCTTGATTTCAGCTTAGATTATGGAGTCAGAGTTCTGAGATCAAGTCCTGCGTTGGGCTCTAGGCTCAGCAGGGAGTCTGCGTCTTTCTCCCTCTCCTTCTCCCTCTGTCCTTCCCCTTGCTCATGCTCTCTCTCTAAAATAAATACATAAATCTTTTAAAAGATAAAAATTTTAAAATTTTAAAAGTATAACAGTTAATAATTGTTTAAGATTTTATTTATTTATTTATTTATTTATTTAATTTATTCAACAGAGAGGCGAGAGAGGGAGAAGCAGATTCCCCACTGAGCAGGGAGCCTGATGCAGAGCTCAATCCCAGCACCCTGGGATCATCACCTGAGCTGAAGGCAGAGGCTTAACGCCTGAGCTACTCAGGTGCCCTAATAAACAATTTTTAAAAACTTTTAAAAACCAGAACAGAGTTTTCCTTTAAGGATGTTAACAGGGTGTCAGTCATGATCATGCAATGCTTAACAGAGAAGAGCAGTGGGCAAAGACCCCACAGTGTGGGCCTGTAAGACCCTCGGGATCTGACCCCTGAATGAATTCCCTCCTCTTCCCACCCCTTCGCTTGCTACTCTACCCATTCTTCAGATCTTGGTTTAGATATTATTTTCTCTGTGAATTTTTCCTGTTTCCTGTTCCTTAAGACTGAGCCATATTTCCCTCCCTTGTGAGCAGCCCAAGTGCTACCTCGTATCATCTACCACTCTATTATAAATTCCTGCTGGTTCATCTCATCACCTAGACTGCCAGATTCTTGAGGACAGGGGCTATGTGGAATTCAACTCTACATTTCCCATCCAGCACGGTTCCCAGCACTGTTCCCAGCCCTGAGCGCATGCCTCATATATTTCTGCTGTATCACATAAATTCTTGGCCCAGACAGGGTGCTGCAGGGGGATCCATGCTGTCAGAGGGTATGAAGAAGATGCCAATAGGAAATATTCAGGACACCCCCTACTGGAAATTGTATTGCCTTATGCTGGTTCTCAGGAAGAGAAAGTAAATTCACTTAATTTTTTTTAAGACTTTATTTATTTATTTATTTATTTGTCAGAGAGAAGGACAGAGAGAGAGAGAGAGAGGAAGAGATAGAGCGAGCGCACGCACAAGTAGGGGGAGCAGCAGGCAGAGGGAGAAGCAGGCTCCCCCTCCCCGAGCAGGGAGCCTGATATAGGACTCGGTCCTAGGACCCCGGGATCATGACCTGAGCTGAAGGCAGACCCTTAACTGACTGAGCCACCCAGGCGTCCCTAAACGCACTTAATTTTAGTTAAAAACACAATAGCTGATCTTTAGGTGTCATTTTCATTTCAGCAGTCCCCTTTAAATGCCGTGTTATGTTTTATTTAATTGGTCCTCTATTGTTGGACATTTACATTGTTTCCAACTTTTCGCTGTTATAAATAACAGTAAAAATAAAGAGCATTTTGATGCATGTTGCCAAAATTTCCCTCTAGAGACACTATACTAATTCACTTCCCGACAGCAGTGTGTTCTGTGTGACTGGGGCACGTTAGCCTGGAAATAGGAATATGCCACGAGAAACCAGCAATGCCCCTAGGTTGTGCAGTGCCCTGGACAAAGACACACAACTTGTTTTGAAACAAATATATGCACAGTTTGTTGAAGAATGTCTTACAAAATTCATAGGACCATTTGATGTATATGGATCTACTGATACAGATTTGGAACAGTGGATCAAAAAGGGATATTTCTATATTTATTTATCACCCAGGTAGTACTCATGAAGACTCTTTGCTGTGTCCAGGCACCAACTCTTCCTGTTCTGTATTGTCAAGTCGCCATTCTGGCTTGTGTTAGAGTTCCCATTTTGAGAAAAAGCAGTCATGTATGTGGCCATTACTTGCAATGCCATGGTGCTGGCACCTGTTCTATTGACACGATGGAGACTTTCCTGACTCTTGAGGTTCTTTGGAACCGTGACACTGTGGCATCATTGCTGAGGAGGCCAAGGCATGCTGTCTGTCCAATGCCATAAACACTAACATCCATGGACGCTCTCCAAGTTTTTCTTTGTGCTTTGCTGATGTGGCCACCAATGCCAGGATTTCCCAGAGTGCAGGAAGATGCAAATGAAGGTTTATTTTCCTGTCTTGGTAAGGGTATTGTTTGGAATTTTATAGCATAGTGGTAGAACAACATCTTTACAACCATGTTTTTTCTTTATCCCTTTGGGCTATAGTTGCAGCACTTTTAGAATGTGGTCTCCTTCAATGTTGACCCCACCATGCTTTCCATACTACCACCAGCAGGGGTGAGAGGGCAGGCAAGGAGTCGATGGACCGAGCAAAAAGTTCATCCTGAAGGGGATGAACCAGGGAAAGCAAGACATCATCCCATTGGCTGAGTGTAAGAGAGAACATCAATTGGAAGGTCCTATTGGGGTCCGAGAACAAAGATCATACAAACTCTCAGAAGAGATGACATATGGCATGGTATCCACAGAGGGTCCAAAGTCACAACTTTGGATACCAGAGGGGGTGTGCAGGGTAAAGACATCTGCTGCCTGCTCTGCTGCCCTCAGTTGCTATTGACCACAGGCAACATCCAATCTAAATGGGCTATATAGGTCCGCACACAGACTATTAGCAACACTGTGTGCCAAAGATGATTGAAAGTTACCAAAACTAGTGTGTTAGCCCCACTGTTGTGACCCAGTCTCTCAAGATTCTGTGAAAGAAACACTACCAGTAAAAAGTTGTGATCTACTCATAGTCGTCCAGGAAATGCCTTGGTCATGAGAACGAGGAACTACCCCATCAACAGAGAGTCCTCAGTCTCATGGCACTCCCTCTCTTCCACCCCAGCCAGCTCATTGCCTGGGGGGAGTACAGAGAGTCAGAGTGTATACTAAAGAGATATGGGTTCTGAGCTCGTGAGGGATCTGGTCTGGGAGCAGGGTGACCACCCAGATGGCCCAGGCTTGGGAGGAGACAGAAAATGTTGAGAAAGGCAGTACACAACAGGCATCTAGTTCCAGATCTTGAGAACACCACCCATAGCAATAGCTGAATGACTGCTTTTGCAATATATTCACAGAGAGGAAAGATTATTTTTGTTGCCACTGTTGGTGGTGAGTCTAATACCAGTATTAAGCAAATGTGGGAAGTCTTATGCCCTCCAGCCAGGGGTACCCCAGTGCCTTTTAGTCAGATTGCTGGCAAATGTACAGGAATGGTTTTATAGGATAAAGGAGGGAAAATATGGGAACACATAGTTCTCATCAACTAAAAATAACTTTTCATGCTTTTTTATTTATTTTTTTTTAGTGATACTCTTTCAGTTATAAATTTGCTTCATAGACTGTTGGATCCTTTACTCCCCTTAGCTAAGCTTCGAGACTAACTTTTTTAAAGTGTTATTGCAAGACAAGCTAATGTTTTCATAGAGCTTGCCAAAATAGATAGGAATGACTTAAGGAAAAAAAAAAAAACCAGTTCCAGGAAATATGTAATGACTTTTTTTAAACAAAGAACACAGAATCTGAAATTGTGAAAAATGCTGTATGATACCCCTTATAACATTTTTGGAATCTTTTTAAAGCATAAGCTAATAGTCTAATTAACAAAATACAAGGTTTGAAGAACAGTTTGTAGAGTTGTTAAAATCTCTTAAAATGCATTTTTGATCTTTTATAGGCTGGTAAGGACACTCCCTTATTTTACAAGAGTGAATTGTAATTGTTTCTTCATTACACAGACCTTAAACTTGATAGAAATGTTAGTCCTTAACCATCCTATGTTCTTTAGGCTCCAACATCAGCTTTCAAGTGAAAAGTTTGCATAAGCAGTTCTGCCCTTCTGGTTTTCTTCCATGGAAAAAAGAAGAAAAGAAAGAAAGGGAGGGAGGCAGGAAGGAAAGAATGGAAGAGAGAGGCAGAATAGAACATTCTGGATTCACAGTTAATGGACCATCAATCTAATGACACCCCAGGTTATGCTGTGTTTGAAGACCATTATCAGCAGATGTTCCTTCCACCTGGATTCTCAGCAATGTCCCCTTGTATTTCTCTCTGGTCTACACAACCAGGTTGCTGGGGGGCAGGCAGGAATTGATGAGAATTATTTTGGAAAACTGACTTCTCTCATTCAGACATAGCTTTTCCGGAGCAGAGTATTTTCAGAACATTTACTGGCAGCATAACATAGATGATATCACAGAAGTAATTCCCGCACTGCTGAGCTGCCTAATTCCCCAGTTAAACACTGCTCTGATGTCAACAGCCTCACAGCCAAGAAGACTGCCAGAGTCATGTTGCACTTAAAAAGACTTCTCACCACCCCAGGAATGCCACTTTCCACTAATATTAATTTCAAATAATTAGTTATTCTTTTTCTTAATCAGTATTTGATTTATTTTAGTTATATAGATTTAGACATACTTTAGTTGGTTGAAATTTGAAATTTTTGTTAAAGATTTTGTTAAAGATTTTATTTATTTTTTTGAGAGATAGAGAGAGAGAAAGAGAGGGAGAGCATGAGTGGGGGGAAGGGCAGAGGGAGAGTGAAAAGCTAACTCCCCACTGAGCGCAGAGCCCAACTCGGGGCTTGATCCCAGGACCCTGCGATCATGACCTGAGCCAAAGGCATATGCTGAACTGACTGAGCCATCCAGGTACTCCTGAGACTTGAAATTTTAAGCAAAATTTGAAAATTTCAAATGATTGAGCCTGATCCTATCATGACACCAATGCCATGTAGAGTCAGGGATATGAAAAGACATGAAGTTGAGTTTGAGTGTTTGCCATACCTTTGTCCCAGGTAATACATCATGTAAAAATATGGAAGAATCAAGAATATTGACATTTTGTAGGAATGCCTATTCCTTGCCCACAGAAAGATACCAAAAAGATATCTTATCCTCCTATATTTCTGGTCCCAAGTTTCAACATCTGTAAGAAATAAAATGGCATTTTGTAGATGACCTCTATGGTCCTTATTATTCTAAGAATTCATTGCTTCATGAAAACAGAGAATTCATGCTTGAGCAAAGAAGAGAGTTTAGTGGCCAAGAAAGACCTTCACTATTAGTAACAGTCTTGTTCACATTATGTTGTAATACGGTTCTGGGATGGGTGAGTAGCTGGACAAGAAGGTGCTCTGCTATTACAAGGTTGAAGGGTATCCATTCAGTTTCAGTTAATCAACTTCCAGAAAGCATCATATTCACATCTTTAACAATCATAAAACAGAAGACATCCATGGCTGGAATTTTAAGGAGGAGTTATGGTGGGGACTATTTTCAGAACTGTGTGCCGTGTTTAGGGCACTGACAAGAGATGTTGAGACACCCAGGACTAGAAATAGCAGAAGGGTGTGTTACAGGAGCCCAGTGGGAGTTGGTCCTATCACTGACCACAGCCCACAAGGCTGGGACTGACACTTTTCACCCAGGGAGAACCAATCCACAAGCTCAGCTAAGCCAGTCAGGTATTCTTTCTCAAGGAATTGAACTTAATGGCCAGAGATCAAGCCAGCCATATGACGTGAGACCTTTAGCTATAAACTCTGGTGGAGCTACAAGCAGTCAGTAAGATCCATCCAAAGACAGAAATTAAGAGAATCACAGAGGAGTCTTGCCTGGAGGGAGAAAGAGATAGATGGAGAGGATGTAGAAAATAAAGACCGTGGCCCCAGAATCATAGAGAGATATTTTCTCTGATATCTTTAAATTCCCAGTGTACCCCAGCTAAGTTCATTTCAGTCCTTAAGTCATCAATGACTCACTGTACTTACACCCTTTGGTTACACTGGCCCAGAGCAACCCAGATTTTCCTGAGACACCTTTAGTATTCAACTAGTATGTAATGGCTGTACCATAGTCCATTTTATGAAATAAACAAACCATAGTTTATTTATAAATCTCTCATCATCTCTAATATTTTGCATTATAAACATCCTTGTAATCTGAGTCCATCTATCATTTTTTTCTAGCGGTAAATTCCAAGAAGCCGAACTCCTGGGCTATTTGGATAGTTTGATGTGTACTGTTTATTACCTTTGGTTCAACTCATTTATACTTGGACAAGCAGTGCATGGCAATCCCATTTCAACCTATTCCCTAAATACTGCCATTCTTATTTTTCCATACATGCCAGTATGTTGGGTTGAAAAGTATTTCATTGTTAATTTTTATTTCATTGATTGAACTTTTTCTCAAATATTGATGGGCACTTATATTTGTATATGTATGTCTTGAGTTTATGACCTTTACTTACTTTCTATTGTTGTAGTCAATTTCTCTTATTGATTTGTAAGAGACTTGAATTAACCCATTGTCTGTTACCTTGGTTTAAATATTTTCCGGTTTATTGTTTGATTTTAAAATTTTGTTTGTGGGTCACTTGGGTGGCTCAGTAGATTAAGTGGCTGCCTTCAGTTCAGATCGCCATCCTAGGGTCCTGGGATCCAGCCCTGCATCTCTCTTTCCCTCTTCCCCTCCCCCAATATTCTAGCGCTCTCTCTCTCTCTCTATCATGCATAAATAAAACTCTTTAAAAATAAAATAAAATAAATTTCTGTTTCTGTTTTTTGACACAGAGAGGTCTTACAATTTTTTTCCTGAAGAGATGATCTCTCTTCCTCCATAGGCATCATCATGTCTGGATTTAGTGCCTAGACATGTTGTAGCCATCTTTTGATTTTGAGAACATCTGAGGCCATGTACTTGTCTTTTGAAGCTGACAGAGTAGAGAGAGAGAAACCTCAGGCCTTGCTAACATCACTGAACCATTGGATCAACCAAGGTAGAAACCAGTTACCTCTTGATTTTTTTTTTTTTTTTGGTAATGTGAAATACCACATTTCAGTTCATCTGAAACACCACTGATTATAAGATATAACATTATTTTATGTACCACTAAGAAAAGAAAATGCTGCCAGTTAAACCACAGCATGCCATTGGTTAGAAGACTTGTCCTAATTTCAGGGATTTTAAAATGTAAAAGACTGTATTTTAGAATCGATCAAACATAATCATACATTTCTTCATTGTTTCAATTGAATGAGTCAAGAGATTTCTGTTACTTGCTGTTGTAAGTATCATACCTAATATATCCAAAACTTATCTACCTCTCACAGGTGTACTAGCACATACATATAAAGACATATGACAAGAGAATTCACAGGAGCAAAATAATGACAAAATTAAATGTTTTTCATTGGGAATAGGTCAAATAAATTCTAGAAAATCCTGTAGTGAACATTGAGCAGAGGTTAAAAAAAAGAAGAAGAAAAGCCAAATATTGTTGTGGAGAGCGATTCTCTAAGGTTTATTGTGAAGTAAAAATAAAAGCATGTTTTATGTGTTTGGAGAATTGTGTATGGTATGCCACCATTTGTGTAAATATATATATATGTGTGAACATAAATATATACTATCACATGTGTATATATATTTATTAATCATATCTTTGCTTCAAACGGTACTGAAGAACTAGAAAACATGGTTGCTTCTCAGGAAAAAAGAAACAGGAACTGGGAGATTAGGAACGGAGAACTTTGTATTATACTTACCTTTCTGCCATTTGATTATTAAAATATAAGTATGTGCTTATATGAAATTGCATACATTAAAGAGAAAATCTAGTCCTCATGCCAGGATTATATAATATTTTTATTCTGTCATATTACACTTTCATGGTTTTCTTCTAGTTTCAATACCATTCTTTTTCAATGTATACATGCCCCCAGGGCCAGTTTTGGGCCCTCTTTTCATCTCTGTCTACACTTAAACCCTTAATTATTTCACTTAAATGCCTGCCTTTAAATACTATTTATACTACTAAAATACTATTTATCACTTAAATACTACTTATATTGTACATTCCGTCTCCTACCACTGGTTCTCCTCTGGGTTCCAGAATCAAACATCCAACAGCCTGGTTGACATCTCCATTCCATTATCCAAAACGCATCTCCAACTTAACATGTCTGAATCAGACAGAATGCTTTGGGCTCCATGTAATATAAGTTAGACTCCAGGATTTGTTGGAAAGGTCTCGTGGTAGTTCAGTGAGCAGCATGACTCTTCACTCTTAGCACTGCCCTCCTACGAGGCTGGCTTCATCCTCAAGCTGGATTCAAGATGATTGCCACAGTACCAGACTCTCTTCTCCCTACTACAGTGTTCAGAGGGAGAAAGGATGTAGCTTTTATTGGTAGATCCCTCTTAAAAAAGAATAAACGTTGTTCTCATAAAGCCCCCCAAACTTGAACCTGTCCCTAAACCTTCCCTTTGGTCAATGAAATGCCTTACAATGATTGGCTTAGGCCAGGACTCCTTAATTAGTCAATAACAAGGAGAGAATGCAATTATCCTTGGACCAATTAGGTCAACTCTTGAGAAGAAGGTGAAGCCAGGTTTTCCTGAATCACTTGGGGTATATGAAAAACTGGTAAGTACATGAAAGAAATCAGAATGCTTTTAGGACTGGCTAGGGCAGTTGACAGTATCCAAATGAGGGTTTTTGTTTTCTTTTTTAAACACTTCCTCCTTTCCAGTCTATTTCTTCGTAGTTCTCCCAACCTTAGCAAATGGCACTGCCATAATCACAACTGTCTAAGACAAAACTCTAGGAGTCGTATTTCATTATTCCATTTACCCACCCTTCTCATCATCTGTACTATTACTGACATACATTTTATTTCAATGTATCTCATAAAAGCCATGATACATTGTTATTATTTTTCCTAAGCAGTAAATTAATTTTTGAATAAATTAAGCAAAGAGAAAATATATTTTGTGTTTACGTATTTCTTCACTACTTTCTAGCACTCTTCATTTTTTAAAGAAGATTTTATTTATTTATTTGATGGGGAGAAAGAGAGCACAAGCTGGTGGAACAGCAGGCAGAGGGAGGGGGAGCCCGATGTGGGGCTTGATCCCAGGACCGCAAGATCATGACCTGAGCCAAAGGCAGATACCTAACCGACCCAGCCACCCAGGTGCCTGGCACTCTTCATATCCATGTATAGATCTGGTTTTCCATCAGATATAACTTCCCTTCAGCTTTTATTTAACTGAAAATGTCTTTATTTTACTTATGTTTTTGAAAGATACTCTCACTTGATACAGAGTTCTAAGTTAACAGTTTTTTTCCTTTCTGTACTTTAAAAATGTCATCTAGGGGTTTCTGGGTGGCTCACCCTAAACAAAATTAGGGTTTTGTTTCTCACAAAAATTGAGAGATTTATGACCATTATTTTTCAAAATAATTTCTGCCCCATTCTTTTTTTTTTTTTTTTTAGATTTTATTTATTTATTTGATGGAAAGAAATCTCAAGTAGGCAGAGAGGCAGGCAGAGAGAGGGGGAGGCAGGCTTCCTGCCGAGGATCCCCAGGATCATGACCTGAGCCAAAGGCAGAGGCTTTAACCCACTGAGCCACCCAGGTGCCCCTATTTTTTAGAAAATTTTAAATAGAATGTCCATTTGGCTTTTTACAAAGTTTCTATTTCTCTCTTGAAACACTCTTTTCATCTATATGTATATTTTTTATAAATCTTTTAACATATTTATAATAGTTTTTTAAAGCTTTTATTTGCTAATTTCAGTAATGAGTTCACTGTGAATCTGCTTTAATTGACTGTTTTCTTCTGATTATAGGTCATATTTTCTCATGTATGTCATAATTTCTTTTGTCCTATTCTTTATATAGTGCAAAAAAGAACGGTAGAGACTAAAGTATAGATTTTGTGCTTGTATTTTATTTCTGAAATAAATAAGTCATTTCCTTTGTCTGACTGGTAGGCTGGGGAGCTGATCATTTACAATGCTCATAGAGTTGGGTTGAGTTGATGTTGGGCCACAGCTTCAATTAGACTGAGTTTATTTGTGATACGCTCCTGATATCCTAGATAGCAGTTACCTTGTTGATCTTCTCAAGCTTTGATATGGAAGGGAGTTGGACTACAACTACAAATATTTTTGATTCACCTTTGTATTCAATTCCATCAGGATACCAGAATCCAAAAGCTGTAAGGGATGCATTGACTATATGATTACTCTGCTTACCAGCTTCTCTTCCACTACCTTTTTTCAAAATGTAAAGACAGAATGTGGGATTATTCAGTTAAGTGGTTTGTACTTGTGTTTGGTTTGTACTTTTAGATTCTAATCAATCCTATTAGTCTTCACTTTCATCTAAGGCTTAGCCAGTTCCTCCTCCTCAAGTCTTTGATGGCAGGTTTTTACTTCTGTCCATATGTGCTTGCCTCTAGATGTGAAAGCTGGTGCAACTCTATTCACTTATGAAGGTCTCCTTTCTCTTTAAATTCAGTTAATTGGACTTTATTTCCCACTATTTATTAGGTTCATAGAAAAGTATGATAAATCATACATTATTCAGGTGTTTCTTGCTGTTATTATGACAGGGAAAAATTTTCATGTCCTTTTACATCCTAACTGGAATCAGACTTCAAGATGTCTTAAATTTCCTTGAGTCTTTTTTTTCCTTCCTCACATCCAATTTCTCTGCAGTTCCAGCAACTATATCTACAGTATAAATTTTGAATCTATCCACCACTGTCTCCAGTGATTCTACCAATGCTGATATATGCAGTGGATTACTGAAGTAGTCTACTAACTCATCTCCATGCTTGTATTCTTGACAACCTCTATATTCCATTCTCCATGAGAAGCCAGAATACTCATTTAAGTGAAAAATCAGATTCCCTTTTGCAAAATCAACAATTGTTTTTTATTTTATCTGGACTTAAATCCAAATTCCTTATCACAGCCCACAGTGCTCTACATGTGATTCTTTTTTTTTTTTAATGTTATGTTAGTCACCATACAGTACATCATTAATTTTTGATGTAGTGTTCCATGATAGAATGTTTGCATATAACACCCAATGCTCCGTGCAATACACACCCTCCTTAATACCCATCACCAGGCTAACCCATCCCCCCACCCCTCTCCTCTCTGAAACCCTCAGTTTGTTTCCCATAGTCCATAGTCTTTCATGGTTCGTCTCCCCCTCTGACTAGCCCCGTTCATCTTTCCCTTCCTTCTCCTAATGTCCTCCATGCTATTCCTTATGTTCCACATGTAAGTGAAACCATATGATAATTGTCTTTCTCTGCTGGGTTTATTTCACTCAGCATAGTCCCCTCCAGTTCCATCCATTTCGATGCAAATGGTGGGTATTCATCACTTTTGATGGCTGAGTAATATTCCATTGTATATATGGACCACATCCTCTTTATCCATTCAACTGTTGTTCATCCATTCAATTGCTCCTTCCACAGTTTGGCTATTGTGGACATTGCTACCATGAACATTGGGGTGCACATGCCCCTTGTTTTCATTACACCTGTCTTTGGGGTAAATGCCTGTAGTAAAATTGCTGGGTTGTATGGTAGCTCTATTCTTAACATCTTGAGGAACCTCCAAACTGTTTTCCAGAGTGGTTATTCTGGCTTGCATTCCCACTAACAGTGTAAGAGAGTTCCCCTTTCTCCACATCCTCGCCAACATTTGTTGTTTCCTGTTTTGTTAATTTTGGCCATTCTAACTGGTGTAAGGTAGTTTCTCATTGTGGTTTCGATTTCTCAAATTTTGTATTCTCTGAGGGCTAGTAATATTGAGCATTTTTTCATGTGCCTGTTAGCCATTTGTATGTCTTTTTTGGAGAAGTGTCTGTTCATGTCTTCTGCCCATTTTTTGACTGGGTGATTAGTTTTTTGAGTGTTGAGTTTGAGAAATTTTTTATAGATCTTAGATACTTCTTTAATTGCATCTCATACCACACTTTTTCTCACTAATCAAATTTATACCAACATTCATTTCCATACTTTCCTATCACATCCCAAGATCTGTTTCTCTTTTTGCTTCCCACTTACTGGCCTTTGCATTGCTATTGCTTGCCAGGAAAGCTCTCCCAGATCATCACAACTTTTGGCTGTCAGACTGATCCTCTCTGCTTTGCATGGTACCAAAATCTGCAAACACATTTCCTGAGATTCCCTTGCATACTAGGTTTTCCCTAGGTTCAGCCAAAGAAGAGATCCGACAAGAGATTAAACATTAGGGGTAAGGGAGAGATTATTCCCCTCACCCCTCTGTGAGGAGGTATCGTCAGCAGTGATTGCATCTTTTCTGTGGTTCTAGCTCTGGCCTGGCAGCCCCTGCCACAGTAATAGTATGTCTCATTTGCATAGGACTAGGAGTGGATTTCCTTCCTGCTCATCTCTGGTTGCCTTACCACACCCTGTTTGACTTAACAACTCTTCTGACACTCATATTAAATGACCTCTATTTAACTGCCTGGTGTAATTGTTTTGTGTTGGTTTTGTTGCCAGTGTAATTCAGCTGATGCATTTGGTTATATGTCATCATTCAGTTCTGAGCTCAGATGATATCTCCTCAAAAAACTATTTTCTGACCATTCTGTGTACAGTAGTGTTCTAGTAACTCTCATTATATCACTTTTTAATTTATTGCCTGTTTTCTCCCAATAGCATTTAGGCTTTAAGAGAGTACAGACCTCATTAATCTTGTTGAGTGCTCTTTCCCTGTGTCTAGAATGGTACCTGGAACATAGTAACACCTTAATAAATATTTGTGGAATAAATGAAAGAAAATACCTACTACTTTTATGAGTTTAAGCTTCACAATTATATTTTAATCCATCTAAAATTTATTTTGGTGTAGATGTAAAGTATCGATACAATTTTTGTGTTTTATAGCCACTAGCATAAACCCATTGATTGAAAAACTATTCCTTTTGCCCTGTTTCATACTGATCCCTTTATTATATACAATTTCTGTACATATATTGTACTTATATTTGTTATTGGACTTTCTGTACTGTTTTGTTGTTTAACCCATGCAAGTAATATACTATTTTATACCTTTATAATGCATTGTAAAAACTAGTGGGCCAAAATCTCCCCTATTTAAAAAAAAATTGTAGCAAATATATAACATTTTTATTGATCTAGATATACTTAAGAATAAAATTTAAGGGCCCACAAAAATCTAACTTGCATTTGATTGAAACTGTTTTAAATACATGGATTATTTTGAGGGAAAAATTACTTTATAATATCGAACCTTCCCATATAGAAAAATAGTATTTCATTCTATTTTTTTTTCGATTCAGTTGTGTATAGTGTAGCACTTCAGTAAAGTTTTAGAACTCTTATTATATAAATCCTGCATAATTCTTCCCCTTAATATTAGCAGTGAATTTTGAGTTCTTACTATGTGTCAGGAACTGTTCCAACTACTTTAAATGTATTAGTACTATATAAGGCACACAATCATATAGATAGGTACGTTTACTACCATTATTCCTAAAATGATTTATATTTTATTGTTATGTTGAATGAGATGATATCCTTTTGCATTTTCTAACACTTTATATATAGGAAAGCTATTGATTTTTATAAATATATCTTGTAATTGGGGCATGTCTGGTTTTTAAAAATGAGTTAGAGTAATTACCAGTTCAATGTGCACTTAAGAATGCTGCTCTGTGATAAATAGCATATTCTGCTTCACACAGAATTTTTAGTAAACTTTAAATATTTATCATTAGTCATATTAACAATAAGAATTACTACTTACGGGATGCCTGGGTGTTCAGTCAAGTAGTGTCTGCCTTCGAGTAAGGTCATGATCTTGGGGTCCTATGGTCCTGGGATCAAGCCCCATGTCAGGCTCCCTGCTCAGTAGGGAGTCTGCTTCTCCCTCTCCCTCTGCCCCTCCCCCCTGCTTGAACTCTCTCTCTCCAGCTCTCTCTCTGGTGTTCTCTCTCTCTCTTTCTCAAATAAAGAAATAAAATCTTTTAAACAAAAAGAATTACTACTATCAAAGAAGATCCTACTATCTGACAAACACTATGCTTGACAATTTACATATATGATATCTTTGAATCTCTGGCACAACACCCTATATAACAAGAATTATTATACCCATTTTACAGATGAGAAAAATTGAGGCTCAGAGAGAATAAGTTATTTCTCCAAGTTCACATATTTCTACTCTGCTGCTTAAAATGTAACTTATACATATAACAACTATTTTCATCTTCAAATGTTAATTAATATAAAACTGGAGCACCAGGGTGATTCAGTAGGTTGAGCATCTGACTCTTGGTTTTAGCTCAGTTCATGATCTCAGGGTCCTGGGATCAAACCCCATCTTGGGCTCCACGCTCTGTGGTAAGTCTGCTTGGGATTCTCTCTCCTTCTCCCTCTGCCCCTACCCCCTACACCTTCTCTCTCTCACAAATGAATAAACAAATCTTTTTAAAGTTAATTATATAAAACTATAATTGAATTTTGATAGTATAAAATAAAAATAAATGAGTAAAGTAAAATATAATATTAATTTCTTTAACATTGCACTCTTAAAACTTTTATTTTGGACTGAGGGTCATTTTCTCTTCATGAAGTTTTACTACAGTTTAAGGCAGGGCAATGTGATGTTGTCTGAAGGGGGCTTGATTCCATATCCCAATGAATGTTTGGTTTGGTTTTCAAAAAACCATAATTTCTTAGTGTAGTAAGAAAAAAAATTTCAAAAGAAAATTATATGTAATAAGATATCTAGGAATAAACTTAACCAAAGAGGTGAAAGCCCTGTACTCTGAAGCAATAAAACATTGATGAAAGAAATTGAAGAAGGAAAGAAATGTAAAGATATTCCATGCTCATGGATTGGAAGAACAGATACTGTTAAAATGTCTATGCCACCTAAAGCAATCTACAGATTTAATACTATCAAATTTTGGGGGTGGGGGTACCTACCCTAAATTCCAAATAGAACTAGAACAAAAAATCCTAAAATTTTTATGGAACCACTAAAGACCCCAAATATACAGAACAATTTTGAAAAAGACAAACAAAGCTGGAAGTATCACAATTCCAGGCTTCAATTATATTACAAAGCTGTAGTAATCAAAACAGTATGGTACTGTAAAAAAAATAGACATATAGATCAAAGGAACAGAATAGAAAACCCAGAAACAAACCCATAATTATATGGTCAATTAATCTTTGACAAAGCAGGAAAGAATATCCAATGGAAAAAAGACAGTGTCTTCAACAAATGGTGTTGGGAAAACTAATCAGCTACATCCAAAAGAATGAAGTTGGACCACTTTCTCAGAAATAAATTCCAGATGAATGAAAGACCTAAATGTGAGAACTGAAATCATAAAAATCCTAGAAGAGAGCACAGGCCGTAATTTCTCTGATATGAGCCATAGCAACATTTTCCCAGATACGTCTCCTGGGAAAAGGGAAACAAAAGCAAAAATCAACAATTGGGACTTCATCAAGATAAAAGGCTTTTGCACAATGAAGAAATGATCAACAAGGGGCGCCTGGGTGGCTCAGTGGGTTAAAGCCTCTGCCTTCCACTCATGTCATGATCTCAGGGTCCTGGGATCAAGCCCCGCATCAGGCTCTCTGCTCAGTGGGGATTCTGCTTCCCTCCCCACCTCTGCCTGCCTCTCTGCCTACTTGTGATCTCTCTCTGTCAAATAAATAAATAAAAATTTTTAAAAAAAGAAATGATCAACAAAACAAAAAGCAGCCTATGGAATGAGAGAAGATATTTGCAAATGACATATTGGATAAAGGGTTAGTAACCAAAATATATAAAGAACTTATAAAACTCTGGGCCCTAAAACAAATAATCCAATTTAAAAAATGGGCAGAAGACATAAACAGGCATTTTTCCAAAGAAGACATACAACAGACACATGAAAAGATACTCAACATCACTCATCATCATGGAAATGCAGAACAAAACTGCAGTGAGATGCCAAGTCACACCTTTCAGAATGGTTAAATTAAAAAACACAAGAAAAATAAATGTTAATGATGGTATGGAGAAAAAGAAACCCTCTTGTACTATTGGTGGGAATGCAAATTGATGCAGCCACTCTGGAAACCAGTGTGGAGATTCCTCAAAAAGTTAAAAATAAAACTACCCTAAGATCCAGTAATCATACTACTGGATATTTACCCCCAAAATTAAAAAAAAAAAACAAAACACTAATTCAGAGGGATAAATGTACCCCTATGTTTATAGCAGCATTATTAACAATAGCCAAATTATGGATGCAGCCCATGTCCATCGATAGGTAAACAGATAAAGAAGATGTGAGATATCAGGGCATCTGGGTGACTCATTGGGTTAAGCCTCTGCCTTTGGCCCAAGCCATGGTCTCAGGGTCCTAAGATCGAGCCCTGCATCAGGCTCTCTGCTCAGCAGGGACTCTGCTTCCCTCTCTGTCTCTGCCTGCCTCTTTGCCTATTGTGATCTCTTTCTCTGTGTCAAATAAATAAATAAAATCTTAAAAAAAAAAGATGTGACACACACACACACACACACACACACACACACACACACACGGGAATAATATTCAGCCATAAAAATTCTGAAATCTTGCCATTTGCAATGACATGGATGAAGTTAGAAGAATTATGCTGGGGTGCCTGGGTAGCTCAGTAGGTTATAGCCTCTGCCTACGGCTCGGGTCATGATCCCAGGGTTCTGGGATCGAGCCCCGCATCAGGCTCTCTGCTCAGTGGGGAGCCTGTTTCCCCCCACCCCCGCCTACCTCTCTGCTTACTTGTGATCTCTGTCTGTTGAATAAATAAATAAAATCTTTAAAAAAAGAAAGAATTATGCTAAGCAAAATAAGTGAGTCAGAGAAAGACATACAATATGATTTCATATATGTGGAATTTAAGAAACAAAACAAACAAGCTAAGGGGAAAAAAGAGAGAGGTAAACCAAGAAACAGACTCTTAACTATAGAGAACAAAAGAATTGTTCAAATAGGTTATGGAATTAAGGAGTGCGTATGTGATGAGCTCCAGATGTTATATGGAAGTGTTGAATCTTTCTGTTGCTCACCTGAAATACTACATTGTATGTTAACTATACTGGAATTGAAAATAAAATTAATTTTTAAAAAAAGAAAAAATGGTGGCACCTGCATGACTCAGTCATTACGCATCTGCCTTTGGCTCAGGATCCCAGAATCCTGGGATCGAGCCCGGCATTGGGCTCCCTGCTCTACAGGGAGCCTGCTTCTCCCTCTCCCACTCCTCCTGCTTGTGTTCCCTCTCTCATTCACTGTGTCTCTCTCTGTCAAATAAATAAATAAAATCTTTAAAAAAGAAAGAAAGAAAGAAAAAATTACGTGGATCACTGTCCAGCTCCTTAAGTGTTTGCCTTTGCTTTTTCAAAGTCTACTTTAAGCTACATGAAGGATTTATTTCAAGCCTTCTCATATACTGTGCCTTTCTCCTTAATTTTTAATTTTGCTTAATTTGAAAAAATTCACTAAAGTCATGATCAATGCCGCTATTAAGTACTTCTATTCCTTTGAACTTCCCAACACTCAGGCAGAAATTATGACAATTTCTTAGAGTTTATGCTGTTTCTGGTACATAATGTTCAGTGTTTCTTTTTCTCTCCATCTAATCCAAAACTTGTAGAAATTTTACCATGAAGAAAATCTATCATTTTATGCTCTTGCCTATAATGGCATACTCAACTCCCATTTTTCATAGCATGCTAGGTAGGTACCCCCACCCCCAAAAAAGTCATTTTCTTCTTAGAAAAAGAAACTGTAGTCTCTTTCTTTAAGAAAACTCTAGGGGTGCCTGGGTGGCTCAGTCAGTTAAGCATCCAACTCTTGGTTTTTGGCTCATTTCATGATCTCAGGGTGGTGGGATCAAGCCCCACATCAGACTCTCCACTCAGCAGGGAGTCTGATGTTCTCCCTCTTCCTCTGTCCCTCTCCCTGCTTGCTCTCTCTCTTTTTCTAAAGTAAATAAATAAATCTTTTTTTAAAAGGAAAGAAAACTTTCTCACAGGATTATTTTGTGATTTACATAACTTTATGATAGTCTCAACTCCAAGCTGCACTTAAGGGCAAAATAGTAGTATAATACTACTACTCATTAGGGAAATGCAAATCGTAACTATAACGAGACATTGCCTCACACTCATTAAGGTGGTTACTATATTAAAAAGCAGAAAACAAGTATTGGTCAGGATGTGGAGAAATTGGAGCTCCTTTGTACTGTTGGTGGTAATGTAAAATGGTATAGCCATTGTGGGAAACAGTATGGAGGTTCCTCAAAAATTAAAAATAATATTACCATATGACCCAGAAAATCCACTTCTGGATATATACCCCAAAGAATTGAAAGCAGGGTCATGAACAGATATTTGTGCACCCATATTCATAGCAGCATTACTCACAATACTAAAACGTAGAAGCAACCCAAGTGCCCATTGACAAATGAATGGGATACCAAAATGTGGTATAGTCATACTATTAAATATTATTCAGTCCTAAATAAGAAAGAAATTCTGCAAATATGCAACAATATGGATGAATCTTAAGTACATAATGCTGAGTGAAATAAATCAGTCACAAAAAGTCAAATACTGTGGTGCCTGGGTAGCTCAGAAAGTTAAGCATCTACCTTCGGCTGAGGTCATGATCTCAGGGTCCTGGGATGGAGCCCTGCATTGGGATCCCTGCATGTTTGGTGGGGAGCCTTCTTCTCCCTCTCCTTCTACTGCTTCCCCTACTGTGCTCTCTCACTCTCTGTCAAATAAATAAATAAAATCTTTTTTAAAAAGGTCAAATACTGTATGATTCCACTTATATGAAATAATGAAGTAGTAAAAATTATAGAAGCAGAAGGTGTAATTTTGGTTGACGGGACTGGGGAGAAAGGGAGAATGAGGAGTTATTGTTTAATGGGTATAGAGTTTCAGATTAACAAGATGAAAAGAGTTATGAGTTTAGATAGTAGTGATAGTTGCACAAGAATATAAATGTATTTAAAACCACTGAACTGGGGGGCACCTAAGTGGCTTAGTCTGTTGAGTGGCTGACTTTTGGTCTTAGCTCAGGTCATAATCTCATGGGTCCCAGGACTGAGCCCCATGTTGGGCTCCACACTCAGCAGGGAGTCTGCTTAAAGATTTTCTCCCTCTGACCCTCCCCCACCACACTGGACCTCTCTGGCTCTCTCAAATAAATAAATAAATCTTAAAAACAAAACAAAACGAAACCGAAAAACACTGAACTGTTACCTTAAAAATGGTTAAGATAAGCAAGCAGAGTGGGGCAGTGGAAGCATGCTTGGCCCCATAACCCAGAACCTGATGGATGGAAAAATGGTTACGACGGTAAATATTGTTATGTATATTTTAAAACAATTTTTAAAATCAAAATTAAATATTTTTAAAATAAAAAATTAGAGTCCATCAGTCACATAAGTTATTTGACTATAGATAGATATACAGGAAACATTGATTTTGCTGAATTCAGACAGGCCATTTTGTGTGGTTGGAAAGCCTAAATCTAACTAATGATATTTCAAATCCACCTTTGTTGAGAATTAGTTAATAGCCTTCAGCATGATATATGCTTATAAAATTTATTAATTTCAGATAGATAAATTTAACTCCTTGGTTTTGGAAATTGATACACAATTACTAACATAGAGAAAAGGGCACTGAGCTATGGTTTTATAAAATGTTATTCAAGAATCATTATTTTATGAATTTAATGGCTTTTCGTAAAAGCTCCTGAGATCATTCAGACTCCTTCATAATGAAAGAGGTGTGCCCCTCATTCCCTTTTGCAAGCCCTGTGACAAACTAAATGTTAAGAAGAACTGTAAAGAAAAGTTTCACTGCCAAACTGCTAACCATGCTCTTCTGAACGTGCAAAGTAGAAAAAAAATTAAAAGTCAAACAAAAACAAACAAGGCTAGAGTTCTATGAAGCCAGAATAAACCACAGACCATAGGAAAACACTATCCCTTCCATGGCCTCAGTATCATCACAGTAGACGAGTGCTGTGAGTGGGGATGTCTGGGTCCAGGCAGCCACCATCTTGGAGCCTCAACCCCATCATTTCCGCCTCTCAGTGGATACTACGTGAAGATAGAGTGTATTCATGGTTATGAGCAGTCTTTGTCTCCTCTCCTCTCCATGTTGGCACCCAGAGAGTCTCCCTGTTGGCTGTAGTGGTCTCTGTATTGTCAAGAAAGATCATCCAAAGTAGCTAATTCCTCAAGAAACTTTGCCAAATCACATTCAGCAAGGTCGATGGCATAGCAGTTCATTATTTTCCAAGTGGGTAGCATTGATTAGGAAAGGACAAAAAGACGCCCTAATGTTTTTCCTTTTCTTTGTGTCTTCCTCAATTTCTTTCATGAGTGTTCTATAGTTTTCTGTGTATAGATCTTTACCTCTTTGGTTAGGATTATTCCTAGGTATCTTATGGTTTTCGGTGCAATTATAAATGGGATGACTCCTTAATTTCTCCTTTTTCTGTCTCATTATTAGTGTACAGAAATGCAACTGATTTCTGTGCATTGATTTTATTTATTTTTTAAAGATTTTTAATAAAGATTTTATTTATACATTTGAGAGAGAGAGAGAGAGAGAGCACAAGCAGGGGGAGAAGGAGAAGCAGACTTCCCACTGAGCTGGGAGCCTGATCTGGGAAATGATTATTGTATTGTATTATGATTATTGTTTCAATTTCCTTGCTGGTTATGTGTCTGTTCAGGTTTTCTATTTCTTCCTGGTTCAGGTTTGGTAGTTTATGCATCTCTAGGAATGCATATTCTTCCAGACTGCCTAATTTGTTGGCATATAATTGCTCACAATATGTTCTTGTAATTGTTTGTATTTCTTCGGTGTTGGTTGTGTTCTCTTTCTTATGTGATTTTACTTATTTGAGTCCTTTCTCTTTTCTTTTTGATAAGTCTGGCCAGGGGTTTATCAATCTTATTAATTCTTTCAAAGAACCATCTCCTGGTTTCATTGATCTGTTCTACTGTTCTTTTGACTTCTATTTCATTGATTTCTGATCCGATCTTTATTATTTCTCTTCTCCTGCTGGGTTTAGGCTTTATTTGCTATTCTTTATCCAGTTCTTTTAGGTGTAGGGTTAGGTTGTTTAATTGAGATCTTTCTTGTTTCTTGAGAAAGGCTTATATTGTTATATACTTCCCTCTTTTGAACACGAAAGGTTTTGAACAGTTGTCATTTTTATTTGCTTCCATGAATTTTTAAAAATTGTTCTTTAATTTTCTGGTTGACCCATTTGTTCTTTAGTAGGATGCTCTTTAACCTCCACGTATGAGCTCTTTCCAAATTTCCTCTTGTGATTTTCCTCTTTAGTTTCAAAGCATTGTGATCTAAAAATATGCAGGGATTGGTCCCAATCTTTTTGTACCAGTTGAGATCTGATTTGTGACCCAGTATGTGATCTATTCTGGAAAATATTCCACGTGTATTCAAGAAGAAGTGTATTCTGTTGCTTTGGGATGGAGTGCTCTGAACGTATCTGTGAAGTCCATCTGATCCATTGTGTCATTCAAAGCCCTTGTTTCCTTGTTGATCTTCTGCTTAGATGATCTGTCATTGCAGTGAGTGGGGTGTTAACTTCCCCTACTATTATTGTATCATTATTGATGTGTTTTATTTTGTTATCGGTTGGTTTATATAATTGGCTGCTCCCACATTAGGGTCATAGATATTTACAATAGTTAGATCTTCTTGTTGGATAGACCCTTTAATTATGATGTAGTGTCCTTCCTTATCTCTTATTACCTTGGTTGAAAATCGAGTTTGTCTAATATAAGGATTGCTACCCCAGCTTTTTTTTTCATGTCCATTAGCATGGTAAATGATTTTCCACCCCCTCACTTTCAATCTGGACATATCTTTTGGTATAAAATTAGTCTCTTTGTAAGCAGCATATTGATGGTTCTTGCTTTTGTATCCAATCTGATAACCTGTGTCTTTTGATTGGGGCGTTTGGCCCACTTTCTTCAGAGTAACTATTGAAAGATATGAATTTAGTTCCACTTTACTACCTGTAAATCACTTTTTCTGTATATTGTCTCTGTTCTCTCTGGTCTATGTTATTTTGGGGCTCTCTCCTCACTTAAAGGATACCTTTTAACATTTCTTGTAGAGCTAGTTTAGTGATCATGAATTCTTTTAGTTTCTGCTTGTCCTGGAAGCTTTTTATCACTCCTATTTTGAATGATATCTACTTGGTTAAAGTATTCTTGGCTGAAGATTTTCCTCATTTACCACCCTGAATATATCTTGCCAGGCATTTCTGGCCTGCCAGGTCTCTGTGGCTAGGTATTCTCCCAGTCTAATGTTTCTGCCCTTATAGGTTATGGATCACTTGTCCTGAGCTGCTTTCAGTATTTTTTCTTTGTCTCTGAGATTTGCAAATTTCACTCTTTTTTTTTTTTTTTAAAGATTTTATTTATTCATTTGACACAGAGAGATCACAAGTAGGCAGAGAGGCAGGCAGAGAGAGAGAGAGGAGGAAGCAGGCTCCCCGCGGAGCAGAGAACCCGATGTGGGACTCGATCCCAGGACCCTGAGATCATGACCTGAGCCGAAGGCAGCGGCTTAACCCACTGAGCCACCCAGGCGCCCGCAAATTTCACTCTTATATGTCATGGTACTGACCTATTTTTACTGATTTGGAGGGGGCTTCTTCAGGCTTCCTGGACTTGAATGCCTATTTCTTTCCCCCGGTTAAGGAAATTCTTTATTACAATTTGCTCCATTAGATCTTCTGCCCCCCCCTTTCCTCTTCTTCTGGGATCCCAAATATTCTAATTTTTTTCCCTTTATGGTATCATTTATCTCTCGAATTCTCCGCTCATGATCTAGTAGTTGTTTCTCTCTCTTTCGCAGCTTCTTTATTCTCCATCATTTTGTCTTCCAAATCACTAATTCTCTCCTGCTTCATTTATCCTCACATTTAGAGCCTCTGCTTTTTGTTGTTGTTGTTGTTGTTGTTGTGTGTGTGTGTGTTAGGATTTAATTTATTTACTTGTCAGGGAAAGAGAGAGAGAGCAGAAGCAGGGGGAACAGCTGGCAGAGGGAGAGGCAGACTCCTGACTAAGCAAGGAGCCTGACCAAGAAGCCCAATGTGGGCCTTGATCCCAGGACCCTATGATCATGACTCAAGCCAAAGGCAGATGTTTAACTGACTGAACCACCTAGGCATCCCTAGAGCCTCCATTTTTTATTGTATCTCATAATGGACTTTTTGGTTTTGACTTGATTAGATTTTAGTTATTATATTTCTCTAGAAAGAGATTCTCCAGTGTTTTCTGTTTGTTTGTTTTCAGCTAATATCTCTATAATCATTATTCCTAACTCCAGTTTTGGCATTTTACTTATATCCTTACTGATTAGGTCTCTGGAAGTCAATACTGCCTCTTTTCTCTTTTTTGAGGTGAGTTTTCCGTGTTGTCATTCTGTCCAGAGAAGAATAGATAATTGATAGAACAAAATATTAAAAGGGTAAGAACAACCCTAGAGAAATATACACTAAACAAATCAGAAGAGACCCAAAAGTAAGTACGTAAATAAATAAATAAAGTAAGTAAATAAATAAATATTTTTTAAAAAGAGAATAAATCTGATAGGTGAACAGAATAGAGCAAATTCACTGGATCTTGCATGTATTTTGATCTGTTTGTTTGAAAACTAGATCCCAAAATTGTAAAGAAAGAAAATGTATATGTATATTAAAAAAAAAAACCAACTAAATCCAGTGAAAAGGTAGAATGTAACTGTACAAATGAAAATTAAAGACAAAAAAAAAAAAAAAAAAAGAAAAAAGGAGGAATATGAACAGACAGGTTATGTTCACCAGAGCAATAAACTATATCCTGAGTGTTTTTTGGTCAGTTTGTTAGAAGAAACTACATCTCGGGTGCCTGGGTGGCTCAGTGGGTTAAGCCGCTGCCTTCAGCTCAGGTCATGATCTCAGGGTCCTGGGATCGAGTCCCGCATCGGGCTCTCTGCTCGGCGGGGAGCCCGCTTCCCTCTCTCTCTCTCTGCCTGCCTCTCCATCTACTTGTGATTTCTCTCTGTCAAATAAATAAATAAAATCTTTAAAAAAAAAAAAAAAAGAAGAAACTACATCTCAAAATTGTAAGAAAGAAATACATATATACGAAAAATAAAATTAAATACACTGCAAGGATAGAATGTATCCTTAAAGATGAAAACTTAAAAAGATTTAAGCAAATACAGTTGATAAAATTAGAAATTGGTTGAAAAGGAAAGAGAAAAAAATTAAAATTAAAGTTTAAAGAAGCCTGGCGGTGGTGGGGGCATGACATCTATATGCTATATTCCCCTAGTGCTGGAGTTTTGCCATTCTTATTGATGGGTAAGCTTGGTCGAGGCTGGATGTTCTTGCTGATCTTCTCAGGAAGGGGCCTGTTGTGTTGATTCAGGTGTCTTCCCTGTCCCCTCTCCCACCCCCAACCCGGGGCAGAATTGCGTGGCCCTTGCCAGGGTACTGTCGGTTGTCTTTTGGTTTTCTTGACTGTTTCCTTTGCTGTGCAAAAACTTTTTTATTTTGATGACGTCCCAATAGTTCATTTTTGGCTTATTCCTTGCCTATAGAGATGTGTCTAGTGTTGCTCCAGATTGCTCCAGATTACTCTATGTGGTTTTTGTTCCTTGAAGCCTTTCCACACTGCTTTAGAGAATGAGAATGAAAATGGCAGCCTCCCAATCTTCAGCCCTGGAACAGAAAGCTTGGGACCTCACTCCTCAGTGTGCCCCCAGGGAAAAGCAGTCAATCACTTTTGTCTCCCTGTCTGGGCCACACTCCATGCTCTCCCAAGTTGTGACCAAGTATTTCTATCTCAGGCATGTGATCCCATATCAAGTCTCCAAATCCTGCAGACACCTAGGAGGTGTTTGCCTGCTTCTGACATTTGCTGGGCCCCTGCTCAGAGAGCAGTCACCCAACCTTTCCATGGTTCTCAGTTTTCAGCCACTCTGAACTAAAAGCCCACTCCTGGCCTTGCTGATTGCAGCCAGCTTCCCTGCTCTGGTGCCTGGAAACTCTGTCACATTCAGGCACCTCCAGTCTTCCTGTGACCCTGGGAATTCTGAGACCACACTGTCCCACCTAGGATCTGCCCCACTTAGCCAACTGAGCACCTTTCAGGTAGAGACATCCCTCACTGAAGCAGACTTCTAAAAATTCTGATTTTGTGCTCTCCTGCATATCACTTTCCAGTAGCTGACTTATGGAGACTCCCTCACCATGGTTTAGCTACCCATATATCATCTTGGATTCACTTTTCCACACCTCCTAACTTATAGGAAGTGGCCACTTTTCTATTTGTAGAGTTGCATCTGTTCTTTTCTTAGATCTCTGGTTGAGTTCACATGTGTTCAGAATAATCTGATAGCTATTTAGTTCAATTTCTGGGACCGACAAAACTAAGGTCTCCTACTCTCTGCCATCTTGGACCACATATCAATAAGTATTAGTTTTAATGACTAGTTTTCATCATTGAAAGGAGTGAAGTTTGACATTAAATAGCTCAGATCATATACAAATATGTATAATAAATTTTACTCCAATGAGAAAAAGTATATCAATAAACTTAGTAAATAGGCATGCATTGAAAAAAATACACATCTAGAAAATAATTTTTTAAAAAAATTCAGACTCATAATATAAACTTTGATCTTTCAGCTAAATTAGGGTGTAACTCAAAACGTAACAGGGACCTAAAATAAGAAATGAAGAAACCTCACATTGTCCAAAAACAGGTAGGATATTTCAATTGTAGTTGCGAGCAAACTTCCAGGTGTTTGGTGAAATAGTTATCAAATATTTCAAGTATTTATATCAAATGTTTACCAAATATTTCAAACATATTTATCAAACATTTGGCATGACTAGTTGGAGTGAAGCATCTTTCTCCATCAAATTTATTGGTTTACTGCCCTAGTGGGCCAATGTCCATTCTCCTATCACCACTCGTCTCTCAAAAGTGAGAGATGAGACAATGATGGGGCCAGTCAATGAAAACCCATTGCCAAGGGTAGAGAAGTAACACAGGTAGTTCCAACTATTCACACAAGAGATCCATATGATCACATTTCTGTATGAACAGCAATATTGTTATTGAAAACTGCTAAATCACTAGCATTGTACACTGTTTTGTGGAAAGGAAAGACATAAAACATCCTGTCTTTCTCTTAAATTGTGAATGCTCTGGCATCAAGTAAACCAAACACATATGAAACAGCATGAGGAGAAACTACAAATCAATGTTATCAACAACTAAGAACTAGAATGATAGAATGTAAATTCATGAGGATCATAAATCCTTAGAATGTTGGAATATACGGTCCAGAGGTCAAGTTACTTTATCTTCCGGCAAAGACAACTGAGACCCAGAAACGGTCAACCTTTAACAGCGAGAAGAACTCAAACTCATAGAGATACATAAAAAGATACAGGGAAGTAGGGGAAAAGACTATTTTGACAGGTATTTTCCCCAGTTAGACCCCAAGACCTGCTCTTTGCTCCCTATCTGCTTTACCGATTGTCCTTTGTCCCAGATTTTTCCTTAAGCTCTTCTTTCTAGTTTATCTCTTAACTCAGGCAAAAGACGCAAGCAAACTTGGAAACTCCTCAAGCAATAACAACTGCCCATATGAAGAGCTCCGGTGGCCCAGACCTCCCAGACCAGTTTGAACTCAACTCCTGACTCATACCTGTGCAGATGGACCATGCAGTGACCAACAGTTACCTTTTTCTCCTGATAATACCAAAATCTTCACCCAAAGAGGCGCCTCAGCCTTATTTACAGAGCATACAATGTTTGTATAAGCTATTTCCTTAAGGGGCATGAATGGCCTTTAGAGGATGAGACAAGGGTTCCCTATCTAAATATTCATCCTAACCCATTCACCCTCTCTCAGGGAGGCATGGCTTTGGAATGATTCCCTTGCAATCTCCTTATTTGCTGAAATAAAGTTTCCTTTGTGCAACAACACCACCTGGTATAGTTCCTATCTGAGACTCACCAAGGAGCAAACTCTTGTTAGTTTGTTTATAGTAGCACCAAAAAGCCTTTGGGTAAAGGTGAGACCTAAATGCATGGTCTACAGGAGGGAGCAGAATAAGGTAGCTAGGTGGTCTCTATAAGATGTTAGCAGGAATTTCAAAAATAGAACTTTAATTTTAGAATAATTTTAGATTTGCAAAATAATTGGGAGGATAAGGCAGAAAGTCCCCACATACCACACTTAGCTTTTCCTTTATTATTAACATCTTACATTTGTATTATGCATGTTACAACTAAGGAACCAATATTGAGCCATTATTATTAAAGTTCATATTTTACTCAGATTTCCTCAATTTTGTTTAAAAAAAAAACCCACAAAGTTCAACTGAATAAACTCTGAAGATCTTATTGGTTTTATTCAGTGATTAATGAATCAGGCAGCATCCCATCTTGTAGGAAGTAAGGAGCTCAGAAGAACTGAGCAAAATGGAGATTATTACAGGCAGAAGGGGGCAGGGACAAGGAAGGAGATGATTACCTTCTCTTTCTTTGGGGGAAAGAAAGGGTCTGTCAGTTGGGTTACCTCACTACGGCTGACCAGGTGATTCCAGATTGGTTACAGGTTACATTCTGGGGACAGGTTGAAAATGCAATTAGGTCAGTTATTAAGTCTTGGTTTGCTGATGTGGTGCTTAGCACAAGTGACTTCATTTTGAGTCTCTTCTTTTGAAAACTGTTTTTATCTGCTATCACTTTTTTTTCCAGGATCCCATCCAGGAAACTATATTACATTTGGTCATCATGTCTCCTTAGATTCCTTGACTGACAATTTCTCAGACTTCATGAGCTTTTGATGATCTCAACAGTTTTGAGGTATTCTGTAGAATGTCCCTCTTTTGGGGGCTTACCTGACATTTTTCTCATGATAAGACTGGGGTTATGTGTTAGTGGGGTGGGGAGGGAAGACCACAGAGGTAAAGTGCCCTTCTCATCACATTATAACAAGGCAACATGCTGTCAGTAAGACTTATCACTGTTGATGCTGAACTTGATCACCTGGCTCTTTGTCACCTGTCAGGGTTCTGTGCTGTTAAATTACTCTTTTTCCTCCTGGATATATTGTACTATTTTATTTATTTATTTTTAAGATTTTATTTATTTATTTGGGAGAGAGCGGGAGAGAGCGAGAGAGAGAGAGAGAGAGAGCGCACAAGTCAAAGGGAAAGGCAGATGGAGAAGCAGACTCCCTGCTGAGCAGAGAGCCAAATGTGGGACTCAATCCCAGGACTCTGGGATCATGACCTGAGCTGAAGGCAGACACTTAACTGACTGAGCCACCCAGGCGCCCCTGTACTGTTACCATGGCGCCCCTGTAAGAAGTTACCATGTGCAGCCCACAGTTATGGATTGGAGAGTGATGCTCCACTTCCTTAAGGATGGAGTACCTACATAAATTATTTGGATGTCTTCAGCTTGGCAGGATTGCTATTCTTTCTCATTCACTTATTTTTCAATCATTAATTAATATTGGTACAGATGCCTGGATTTTATACTTTGTGTTATAATTGAATGCTTTATTTACTTTATTGTTCAAATTGTTCCAGTGTTGGCTATGGGAGTTCCTTTGGTTAGCGGTTGTGGCCTTTGAACTGATACTAGAAATCAAGATAAGGCTGCTAGATCTGCTTATTGCAACCAGGCTGTTGTTGCCTCTAGGTGACAGAAAGAGAAAATATATGTATATATACTAGTATCTAGAAACATTTCTATGTGTAACTATTTGTATCTCTCTATATTTTTTTGTTGTGTTATGTTAGTCACCATACATCATTAGTTTTTTTTTTTTAAGATTTTATTTATTTATTTGAGAGGGAGACAGTGAGAGAGAGCATGAGAGGGGACGTCAGAGGGAGAAGCAGACTCCCTGTGGAGCTGGGAGCCCAATGCAGGACTCGATCCAAGGACTTGTGGCATCACGACCTCAGCCACAGGAAGTTGCTTAACCAACCAACCCAGGCACCCACATCATTAGTTTTTGATGTAGTGTTCCAAGATCCATTGTTTACATATAACACTCAGTGCTCCATGCAATATGTGCCCTCCTTAATACCCACCACCAGGCTCACCCATCCTCCTACCTGCCTCCCCTCCAAAACCCTCAGTGTTTTTATCTATATTAAGCTAAAGAGAAGTTCTTACTGGTGTTTCCTGCTCTGATTCATATGAGTCACTGCGGCCTCTCCCTTTTTCTGACCTATGACCTCCTACTTCAACAAAGAAAGACCTGCTTCACATCATGCATCCTCTATTTACTAAATTGTTCAATATATGTGTAGTGGTTTCAGAATTGTTAACCTCTACCCCTTGAAAGGAATTTTGAGGTACAGTAGAGCAACTAGAGAAAGAAGAGAAGGTTGGGGAAGAGCCAAAGTGGCCACAAATAGGGTGGCAGTTGTAAGTGGGCTTGAGGGACCCACGAAAAAGTTTCTGGTGACAGAATGCCAGATTTATAAGAGCAAAGAGTTCTCTAACAAATGTGGAGAGATGTACAAGCTCACTTATAAATAGAGAAATGCAGAATTAAACAATAAGGCCATTGTTATTTGTCATATGGGGAAAAAATGAAAAAGCAAGCTGATTTCCCAGTATTGCCTGGTGCCATGGGGATGTTGTTGGTGAGATTGTGAACTGATGTGAGCATTGTGAAAGATAATCTGTCAGTGTTATCACTTACAGTGTATGTGCTCTTCGACCCAGCAGTTTCACAATAATGTTCGTAATTGGACAGTGTGTAACAGCAACAAACTGGAATTAAATGTCCATCAATAGGATACTGGTTAAAATGCCTGGCACATGGTAAATGCTCACTAAATGTTCATTGAGTGAATGAGTGCATATGTAAACGTATAAAATGAAACATATGTTGCAGTTTAAATACACATACACACATATATATGTATATACACACATACATACATACATATATACATGTACATAAAGAGGGCCAAGATAAAGTTGAATGAAAAAAGCAAATCACAAGATAATCTTATTCATAATAGGAGTCTTTTTGTTTTAAAAGATTTTATTTATTTGTCAGAGAGAGAGAGAGCACAAGCAGGGAGAGCAGCAGCAGAGGGAGAAGCAAGCTCTCCACTTAGCAGGGACTTGATCCCAGGACCCTGGGATTGTGACCTGAGCTGAAGGCAGACAGCCAACCAAATGAATCCAATAGTCAATTTTTGAAAATAATGTTTTTATATGCATATCAAACTTCTGAAGGGATACATTAAAAAACAATTCTATTTCTGGAGAGTAGAAATGGTAGAGGAGAAAGTGCTAAAGGGATATTTACCTTTCCCTTTGTAGTTTGAATTCTTAAATTGTGTTTAAATTGTTCTTTATTACTTTTATGATAAAAAGAACAAACAACCTTGGGGTGCCTGGGTGGCCCAGTCGGTTAAGTAGTTAAGTATCCAACATTTGACTTCACCTCGGGTCGTGGGAGGAAGGCGCCACATCAGGCTCTGAGGTCAGGGGGATGTCTGCTTGAGTTTCTCTCTCCTTCTCTCTCTCCCCCTCACCCCTGCGATCTCTCTCTCACAGAAATAAATAAATCTTTAAAAAAAATAAAAAAAGAACCAACAATTTCATTCGTACATCACTTCCTTTGTGTTTATATGGCACTTTGTGTTTAAACTCTTTATATAAAGGTTAAACCAAGGATAAACAGGTCCACTATTCAACTTTAAGTGGTATTTCTATGACATAAATGTCCTTTGTAACCCCAAATCTTCGTTGAACTTGGCTACTTACTTAAATGCTTTGTGAGCATTTATTTTAGGGAAACCAAGGAAAAAGGTCTATGCTTTAATCCACAGAGCAAAGAGCAGAACACACCAAAATAAGTGGGTGTGAGAGAGGGTGAGGATCCAAGGCAGAGAAAGTAGGAAATAAGGTGACTATAAGAAACATTAGCCTGTGGGGAATATTGAGACATGTAGGAAGACCCCAGGTTAACTATATGAGCCATCCCAAATGGAATCTTCATTTGAGCCGTATTTTATTTGCATCTGAAAAAAAGGATGAATCCAGTTGAGACTTAGGTTGCAAGTTAAAATGCACAGGCTGTGTCTGGGGTCACATTAGAGTGGTGCACCATGGCCTCCAGGAGCACCCAAGAATGTGTGGCTGGCACCTCTGCCCAAATTGCCACCTTCAAAAAGGACAGGGTGTTCAGGCTGAATGGTGAAAAGTGCATAGGGAAGTTTGGTAGGAGAAGAGGTGTTAAGGCAGCACTTCAGGAATAGGAAAAATCTCATGGTGGTGCACATAATGGTGACTGTACTTCCCAGCAACCTTGCTGTTAGCCAGTGACCAATTATGGCCAATGGATCATGAAAGAAAGTGAGGTGTGTCAGCTGCAGGCTGAAGTAATGAAAACTCCCTGTCCAGCCCTCTAGCTTTCTCTTATCCTGCTGAGGCTGCCTGGAAACATGTGCTGATGTGACAGGGCCACAGGGCATAATGAACTGAATCCCAGAGTCCCAACATGGAAAAGAGCCGTCCTGAGGAGCCAAGGAAGGCCGAATAAGCAAAAAAGGTAGACTGTAGTGTTCATTCACTGATATTTCAGGGTTAAAGTGTGACTGCAACATAATTTGGGCTACCCCAATTAACAGATATGTGATATCTTTCCAGGGTTTGACAACTCCTTGTATAACACATAGCCCAAGTGTGTGTTACACTCCATAGTGTGGTCTTTGCTACAGTTTCTGTTGCCTCCAAAGGTCTGTTGGTTCCCATCTATTTTCCAACTCGGATCCTCCAGCCTGCTGTTGAGTCTGTAAGCCCCAATATTTCTTCAATAAATGTTCCCCATGTTTAACATTGCAACCAAGAAATCTGATGGGTATGTACATGAAACATGGTAAAAACAAAGTCACTGTAATACCAGATTGCATTTATAGCAAGCAGTATTCTATTTTAGTTCTAGTATAATTATAAAGGTACAGCTTTTGAATTAGATTGGTTATTTGCTGAGAGACCAAATCTCACTTTGGCCCATAAGTGGTTTGGGAATAAAATGAGATCTCATCACTTGATATGGATTGAAAATGAAGCTTGGTAATTAGAAAGGCTTCTGGAAGATCAGAGGCTTCAACTGAGAGAGATGTCCCAAGTATTTCACAATGTGAATAAATGTACACCAAAGAAAATAAGTAAGATGCACAGGTTGCTGGTAGGCCCATTGACTTAGTTTCCATGGATCAACCAAGTCGGACAATGAACAAAGGAAATTGCAGAAACACAGGGGTTAAAAGCAAGTGGAGGTTAATTCTTCTCTGTGGGGCTTAGGACATAATAAGCAGTAGGGAAACCCAACTGATCATGCTATTCAAAATCAGACCTGAAGAAGAGAAACAACAGGGGAATAATTATATGCAACAACATTACACTCCACAAAATACTGTCATCGAAGTAATCATATTTATTGACCTACTTATTCATAAAGTTTTATTGTTTTAAAATTATGTCTTTCTTAAAATTTTATTTATTTATTTATAAAAAGTTATTTGTTTACTTTTTAAAATTATTTATTTTATTATTTTTTAGATTTATTTATTTATTTGACATAGAGAGATCACAAGTAGGCAGAGAGGCAGGCAGAAAGAGAGGGGGAAGCAGGCTCCACACTGAGCAGAGAGCCTGATGCAGTGCTTGATCCCAGGACACTGAGATCATGAGTTGACCCTAAGGCAGAGACTTAACCCACTGAGCCACCCAGGTGTCCCAGTATTTATTTATTTAAAAAATTATTTATTTTAAGCTTTATTTATTTCTAAAAATTTATTTTAAAACTACTTATTTTTAAAAAATTATTTATTTATTTAAAATTATTTATTTAAAATCTTTATTATTTATTTATAATTACTTAATCAGTTAATTAATTAATTTAGAGAGTCCGTGCTTGTGAGCAGGGGTAGGGGCAGAGGGAGAGAGAGAATCCCAAGCAGACTCAGTGCTGAGCACAGAGCTGGACTCGGGGCTCAATTTTACAACCCTGAGATCATGACCTGAGCCAAGAGGCTTAACTAAGTTACCCAGTTACCCACAAAGTAACCTTGTGAGGTAGGTATTATTGCGCCATTTTGAAAATGAGGAAAGCAGGCCTCAATCAAAGGAACATAATTGTTTTTAACCTGAAAGGTCCAAAAAGCAGGCCCTGGGGCGAAGGCTAAGTGCTCTATTTTATTAAGGAATACAGTTCTTAGGAGCAGGAGCGAAGGCCCAGGGCAACCCAACAGAGGAGGAAGAGGGGTCAATCTGAGATAATGGTTTTTGACTTGGCTCCTGCTGAGTGCAGGTCATGGTCTGCGGGACAGTGCTATGAGCTGCTGTGCAGCTGAACGTGGGAATGCCAGGGCAAGCAAATGTCCACCAGTTCCTGTGTCCTGTTGGATGGAACTTTACCCCCCAGGGACTTAACACCCCCATACTTCTGGGTTCTGTTTGTGTGGGCATCGAGGGATGGGTCCACTCTTTCCACACCTCATCGTCAACTGAGAACTTTGGGCAGGAGGCAAGAGGGACAGACAGAGGCAAAGGGCTATCAGGATGCCCCTGTAGGAGCTCAGCTGGAACCACGTGGAGCTGAGCCCTGCAGAGGCAACTGAACCAGAGACAAGTGGGTGGAGAAGATAAGAGATGTCTGGCAACCATTGAGCTGGATTTGAAGTTTGTTCCGTTATGTCCAGAGAATGGGTGAGAATGTAAAAGTAGAGCAGGTGGTAGCTAAGTTAAATCCTAGGCCACAGACAGTTCAAGATCCTAGAAAGCTTATTTAGTTTATGAGAATCCCAAGATAAGCTTTGGTATGATGTAGGACTTTCCATTAGTCTTAAAGTCGCTGTCCTAGTCCGAAACTGTATAAATTATTTACATATATGAGTGCAATAAAAATCCAGCATAAAAGAATATATAAAGCTGACTTTCATTCATTTATGATTTGAACAAGTACATTTGCCAAAATGCATTAATCATATGTTCTAGTTGGACAAAACTATGATCTAGGTACTGTGAATAAGGAAAAAAACCTTGGCAGAAATTACTTTTGTGTTTCCCAGGGATGGAAAGATTGTTTTTCAGTGGGAGTTTCTGATTCCAAACCTCTCATCTGAAAGTAAACTTCAGGGTAGGATAAAAATCTTCCTTCTCACCTCTGTCTTCTACTCCTAACATAAATAGGGCTCCCACATTAAAAAACATTCTTAATGTAATGTGAGAAATGGAATCAATATGCCAATGGGTGAATCACAAAAATACGTGCAGACTGAGGTTTGTTTGAATTCAATTTCATTGCTATTGCAGATTATTCAATGAAGATTGAGTTATTATTAGCAAGTTCTATCAGTTGCCTGGAAAACATCCATCACCAGGCAGAACAGCCACTAACCGGCAGACATTGATGCTGTGCAAATAACCCATAACGTTCTCCCACGTCACTGGAGAAAAATGGCTCTATGGTAATTCATTGCAAAGGCTTGCACTCTACAAGGACTCCATAAATAACAATATTAACATATCCATTCATCACATACAGTGGCTAATATGTATTTTTCATGCAATCTTCTAAGAATTAGAATTTATTCAGATAGAAAAAGATCTGTCATTTATTTTTGCTGGCATTCTGGTTTATAATCATGAAAACCAATGATTTATTTTGAGTTTCCTTGCCCCTCTTACTGTCATCTAAATCATTATTAAGTGGAGTCAAATGATAGGCTTCGCTTCATCCCTAAGTGGAACTTGCCCATTCAATTTATTTTAAAACATTTAGCAAAGCAACATCACTTTCGGAAAACACTTAATAATTGCCTGGCAAATTATTCTCTGACGGTCCAGCGCTATTCTTGTCATATTCAGGAGCATCTTGATGCGGGAAGGCCTCAGGGGACCGAATAAGCAACCATCTCCCTGCTCTAAGGTTGGGCTGATGGGAAAGAAGCCCGGATTCCGCATTCTCTCCACAAACTTAGACACTAAATTAGCTCAGCTTCAGTGTCCCGGCTCTCCATCTGCTCCCATCTCTCTCTTGTGCACAGAACCTGTCCCTGCAACACGGAGATCCAGAGAGGCTGGGGAGCAGGTCGCTGGCCCAGGACCATCCTAGGATTCAGTACTGTCGGCAAATGTGTTCAACAATATCTCCCCAGTTCCACACAGGAGCTGCTTGGACTTTTTCTGTATCCCCAACCTAGGGGAGATATTAAAAACATGGCAGGGTCAGGACAGCTGGGACATGGTTGAACAGAACAGATGTGTCTCCGCAGGCTGAACTCAGGCTTCTCAGCTAATGGTCAACCCTGCTCGAACCCTAACCAGCCTCCTTGACCCTCCATGTAGCTGGTCCCCCAGATGATGTTTCTAGCAACAGAAGAGTAGCCGGAACACTTGAGGGAACATGGCCTTGGGAAAGAAATGTGGGAGTAGTGTTCTAATCGGGACAAATAATGGTAAGGAAGATGCCAGGAGAAAAGAGAAATGACAGAGAATGGAGGATTAAAAAGAGACAAGGACACCCAAACACACACACAGCAGTGGGACAGACCCTCAGGGAGCCCCAGGATCTGGTCAGGGTCCTGCCAGGTAGCTGGGACTTGGCCTCTGCCTCCCCCAGCCAGCAGTGAACAGGCAGGAAGAGCTGGGACATTCTGCACACCTGCACCTGGCAGGCACAGTTTCGGGGAACAGTCAGAAGGGGTGAAGAGGGCGTAAAGCCCTTTCTGAACATCCAAGGGTGTGTTTTGTGCTTCACATGCCTGACACTACTGGCTTCTGCAAAGGAGGTTTAGTTGGCAACAGTGTGTCTCCAGGAGGATTTGGGGGAGAACCTTCGCATCCAGCTGGAGTATTCCACATTATTTTTTTACCTGTGTGTAGTCTTTTTGTGCAGGAAAGTTTCTGTGTCCTTTGCTTTTAGAGAAACCTGATGCCTTTTCACTTTGTTTGCATCTTTGTGTCAAGTTTGCTTGTTGCGACACCGACATAATGTTCCCACATTGGTGGGTAGATCCCAGAATAAGAAGGGGAATCTATAGGCCACAGCAGTGCCCTACTTCAGGCCAGAAAATACAGTATCTCCATTATTTCTTGGTTCCTTCTGTGAGGCATCAGGCCTCCTCACTGCCAGAGCTCTTGACAAAGGTTAGGATAAGATGGGTTCTGGCACCATAACCTTTTTTTCACCGGAAGCATTCTTCTGCTCTTTCCCCTTAATTGGTCCTGGGAAAGAAGGAGCCATCGAAGGAAAACAACCAAGGTTTGGCTGATTAGTGAGGCTTACCCTTGGAGGATATACCTGGCCAAAAGCCAACGACTCCCTAATTTTTGTGCAGAGGATAGCAGTGGGGAGTGAGGACACGGAAGACGGAACCCTGTGGCTAGCTGAGTCACTAAAACAGTGTGGTGTAGCGCCTGGCCCTTCAGAGTGTGGTCCATGGGCACTATTGGTATCACTTGGACACGGACACTCATCCAGCTGAAATACAAGAACTTGTTCCTCACCAGACCTACTGAGTCAAAATCTGCCTGTTAACAGCATTCCCCCCACCCTGCCCCAGGTGATGCAGATTCAAGTTTGAGATGCCTTGGGTAGCGGGGTAGGGCCCTGGGCTTGGACCTGGAAAAGTTGACATCCTACAATAGTTCTGAGTTTCTCCAACTGTGTGGCCTCAGAGGTCCAGCTTCTTTATCCACAAACTGGAGATGATTGTCCTTTCTGCTCCTTCTTCACAAGATGGTTACAAGGTAAGTCCACCTAAAATAAATATGTAAAAATTCCTCTAGGGGTGCTCAGGTGGCTCAGTCGGTCAAGTGTGTGTCTTCGGTTCTGGTCATGATCCCAGGGGCCTGGGATGAAGCCCTTTGTAGGGCTCCCTGCTCAGTGGGAGCCTGCTTCTCCCTCTGCCTGCTGCACCCCCTGCTTGTGCTCTCCCCCTCTGTCAAATAAATAAATAAATAAATAAATAAAATCTTTAAAAAACAAAAAACACCAAACCTTTAAAGCTCCTGTAAACCATGTATCATTTTGATTAAAGCACAATGATAACAAAGCCATGCTGCTTTTAAAGATTTTTTATTTATTTATTTGACAGACAGAGATCACAAGTAGACAGAGAGGCAGGCAGAGAGAGAGGAGGAAGCAGGCTCCCTGCTGAGCAGAGAGCCCGATGCGGGACTCGATCCCAGGATCCTGGGATCATGACCTGAGCCGAAGGCAGAGGCTTTAACCCACTGAGCCACCCAGGCGCCCCGCCATGCTGCTTTTAATGTGGATTCAGTGTTAACTAAACTTACTGTGATCATTTAGCAACGTATATACCAAATAATTCTGTTGTATACCTCAAACCTATACAATGTTATATGTCAATTATATCTCAATAAAACAGTGGAAAAGTAAATTAAATTAAAATTTTAGAAAAGTTTAATAAAATAACATAAAAATGTATTACCGCACAAGTGGATTCAATTCCTATGTTGATCTGTTACCTGGATCTGTGTCTTGTCACAGGCTTAGAGAGTTGCCATGCAGACATGAGCCTCAATCCCAAAAGAAGCCAGGTATGAGAATGACCTGGTTTAGCACTACTGAACAGTTGACGTACCCAGTGCCAATTTCAGGCTTGAAACAGTGCATTTGGAAAACCTGCAATGCCAGACTGTGTCATCGCCAGCCAGTGCTGACCACCCTACATGTCCTCCCGCCTTTCCCTTCCCTTATTAACTGGAGACCATCCAAAGCACAAGGAGTTTAAAAGACAAATGAATAGCAGGGCACCTGTGTGGCTCAGTGGGTTAAAGCCTCTGCCTTTGGCTCAGGTCATGATCTCAGGATCCTGGGATCGAGACCCGCATCAGGCTCTCTGCTCAGCAGGGAACCTGCTTCCCCCTCTCTCTCTGCCTGCCTCTCTGCCTACTTGTGCTCTCTTTTTCTTTGTGTCAAATAAATAAATAAAATACTAAAGACAAATGAATACCTAGTGGAGATATTATTTTCAAGGATTTCCTTATATATTATCCCCTCCCAGGGTGATGTGAAAAATTTACCTAATGTATTGTGTATCAGTACGAGAAGTTTTTTGTAAAGATTTTATTGATTTATTTGACATAAAGAGAGAGCACAAGCAGGGGGAGCTGCATACAGAGGGAGAGGGAGAAACAGACTTCTTGCTGAGCAGGGAGCCCAAAACAGGGCTCGATCCCAGGACCCCGGGATCATGACCTGAGCTGAAGGCAGATGCCCAACCAACTAAGCCTCCCAGGTGCCCCAAGTATGAGAAATTTTAATATGAAAGCCTGCTACTGTCCTGAAGATGCCATAATCCATGCCTGTGTCAGCTACCGTACTAATGGTTCTGCATTTGATCTCCTTTAATTATTATGGGTCTATTATTAACTCTTCATGGGTCTATTATTAACTCAATTTTAGAGATAAGAAAATGAGTACATGGCTATGAAGTGACAAAGTAATTAAACAAGGAGGCCATTAGACTGGGGTGTCTCTGACATCCTGACAGACCATGTAAGCAAACCAAACCCAAGGCCAGAGTCAATGTGCTCTAATCCAAGAAAATGAAATTCTGAACAACCTATCAGAAAACTGGAATTTCCCAAATAGGGCAACCGCTTAGGCTACAGTCAATCAAATCGTTTCTTCACTTTGCTTCAGTGTCTTCTCTAGAAAAGTCTCTCCCCTGGATCCTGCTGTGAAGCACTCCCAACCACACTGGTCTGGGCTGCCCCTTTTGGACTGATGAACATTCAAACTCCTGAAAATTTTAATGTGCCTCATTTCCTCTCTTACCATGATTTACCAAAGATATTGCAGCAGGCAATGGTCAAAGCCATACCAACACCAGGCAGTCTGACTCCAAACCCCTGCACAGTGAACTACCATTTTGCCCTCCAGAGAAAAGGCACTAGGACAGCGATCTCAACCTTGGGTATGTCCTGGAATCATCTTGGAGTCATGTCAGTCAAACAGATTGGGGAAGAATATTCACAGTTTATTTATCTGACAAAAGCATTCTATCCAAAATATACAAAGAATTCTTACCAATGAACAATAAAAAGACAAGCAACCTAGTATTTAAAAATAGACAAAAGACTTGAACAGATGCTAGACAAAAGTAGACATATGAATGGCCGATAAGCGCAGGAAAAAGTGTTCAACATCATTAGTAACAAAAGGACTAAAAATAAGACAACAGTGAGAATCCCTGTCATACCCACGGGGTGGGCACCATCAAAAACAAGGATAATACCAAATGTTGGCAGATATGCAGAGCAAGTGAAACTCATGCCCAGCTGTCAGTTGGGCGTGTAAACGAACATAACCACATTAGAGAACTGTATCAAAATGTGGGCATAAAGTAAAAAACACATTTAATCTTTTTTTTAAAAAAGATTTTATTTATTTATTTGACAAACAGAGATCACAGGAGGCAGAGAGGCAGTGAGAGGAAGGAAGCAGGCTCCCTGCTGAGCAGAGAGCCCGATGCGGGGCTTGATCCTAGGACCCTGGAATCATGACCTGAGCGGAAGGCAGCTTTAACCCACTGAGCCACCCAGGTGCCCCACATATTTAATTTTTAACCTAGCAATCTATCTGACATACTTAATGGACAGAAACTATACATAGTTTCCCAAAAAAGTTTCCAAAAAAAAGACTTGTTCAAGAATGCTCATAGTAGCATCATTCTAGTTATCCAGTGTGACTAAAAAACTACCCCAAAGTTAATGGTATACAACCACCATTTTTCAGGCTCAGATTCTGTGGTGAGGGAATCAGGAGGGACACAGTGGAGTGGCTCCTCTGTGCCCCACCATGGCCAGCTCTGTGCCCCAGCCATTCCCAGATGGCTCACCCCCCACTTCTAACTTCTGGGCTGGGCTGGGCTGGTTGAAGTCTGGGCCATTGCTGGGACTTTCCGAGCGTCCTGAGTAGCCTTCTAGCATGGTGGGACCAAGGGTAGCCAGGCTTCTTCCAATGGCAGTTCAGGGCTTTAAGGCAGGTATTCCCAGACAATTTCCCAGTTTGGGGAAGCTGTACAACCTTTTCTATTATAGCCTCAGAAATAATGTCAAGTCTGTATGATTAGTCTGCTAGGGTTGCCAAATACTGTAGACTTAAACAGGAGACATTTATTTTCTCACAGCTCTAGAGGCTGGAAAGTCCAAGATGGAGTATTCGTGTTTGGTGAAGCTCCCTTCCTGGCTTGCAGATGGCTACCTTCTCACTGTGTCCCCACAAGGCCTTTCTGTGCCTCGTTTCTTGTTTTTACAGATTAGATTAGGGCCCTGGTCTTTTGACCTCATTTAACCTTACTGACCTCCCTACAGGTCCCATCTCCAGATACACTCATGCTGGGGGGTAAGGTTCCCACACAAGATTTCAGGGCCACAGTTCAGTCTGGAACAGTGTTGCTTCCACTATTCTCTATTAGTTGAAGCCATCAGAAGCCTGCTTAGCTTTAGCAGGAGAGGGGTGAGAAGACCATTTCTGATGAAGGAGTGGCAAAAATTTTGTGGCCATGTTTTAAAATCACTACATCATCTTACTTGCAACCACTCAGAACTGTAAACAACTGCAAAATCCCACAACTTCAAAATGGATAAATAGATTGGAATATATTTGTGCAAACAAATCCTATTCGGCGATCAAAAGGAATATACGAGCCCACAGATGAATGTCAAAAACATTAATTTGGAGAAGCCAAACCTACCCCCAAAATATGCGTTCCATTTACACGAAGTCCAAGAACAGGCAAAACTCACCTGGAGTAATAAAAGTCAGAAAGTGGCTGCGTCTTGGAGGTGGGGAGTGGTCAGAATTCACTGCAAAGGGACATAGAGCTTTCTCTTGCAGTAGACATGTTCTGTCCATTATTTTGGGCAGTGGTTACACAGGTGTAGACAACTGTGAAAACCCTTTGAACTGAATACGCAAGATATGGACATTTTATTGTCATGTGGACTATCTCTATTTACAAATACATACATACATACATACATACATACATACATATAATGATAACGCCTGGGTGCTACTCCCAGAGATTCTGGTTCAGTGACTCTGAATATACTCTGGGTAAGAGGAGCTTCAAAAGTCCACCATGTAAAAAAAAAAAAAAAAGTCCACCATGTGACTCCAACGTGAAGCAGAGGTTGAGGTCCTTTGCACCAGGCCAGTACAAATTCCTCAGTGGAGGGAGAAGCACGCGTGATAACCAAGAACCCAGTGTTTGCCGTGTGTGTTCTTACTGCTGCTGTAACAAATGACAACAAATTTAGTAGCGTAAAACAACCCAAGTTTATTCTCTTGCTGTTCTGGATGGCAAAATGAGTCCTCAGGGGCTAAAATGTAGGCTCTGTTCTTCCTGGAGGCTCCAGGAGGGACATGTCCCTTGCCTCTCGCAGCCTCTAGAGACTGTCCCACATGGGCTCTGATCTTGGCTCCTGTCTCTGTTTCTCGTCACATCACCTTTTCCTGTGACTCTGGTCCTCCTGCGTCCTTCTTACGAGGACTTCTGTGATGATATCAGACTCACCTGCATAATGTGGGATCATCTCCCCAACTCAAGACCCTTACCTTGATCCCATCTGCCCCATTCCCTTACCGTGTGAGGTAATCTATTCCTAGGTCCTAGGGATTAGGTGCGGACATACCTGGTGGGCCTACCACACTGCTGCTTGGAAAATAACATTTTAGGGGCACTTGGCTGTCTCAGCTGGTGGAGCATGCAACTCCTGATCTCGGAGTCATGGGTTCAAACCCCACGTTGTGGATAGAGATGACTTTAAAAAAAGTTTTAACGTAGTTTCTCAGATATCAGAGGGAGGACTGACTCGTCACCTAGAACATTGGAATTCAAAGGGCTGAGGAAGTTTCCACAGCCGTCTCGAACTATTTTTTAAAAGTGACCTGCAAAAATTTTCCTTATCTCCCCAGACTATATAGGATTGCACGTCAGCTGTCCCAAATAAGCAGGCCCTGGGGTAGTGATCCATTAGCAGAAAACTCAATTTCCTTTCTCAGGTCCCAAGACAACAAGCCCCATTACAGTGAGAGAACTTGAGAAGAGTAACTGCCCTCTATTGTGAGGGAAGAGGGAGTGCAAATATTAGTTAAAAGTGCAGTGAGGAATACTTGTAGAGGCATAGATATTCCTACCTCTATTGTGAGGGTGGGTTTATAGAAAGCCGGCTCTTAGAACAATGGATGTGGGGAGAGCCAAGTGTAAGACATTCTCTTACTCTCCCCAAATGTTTTCAAGGGCTTGCCATGTGCCAAGTGACAAATGTTCAGAAAGAAGTTGTTCTTCCTTACCTACTCTCCTTCTAGTTTCCTCCAGGGGTATAAGCCTTCCTAAGACACCACTTTTCTAGTTGGTTTCCGAGCTGTTGGAGCACTGATGGCTCTCTCTAGCCTAGGGGATGAAGACCCGGGTCTCTGTCTGGTGTTTGGGGTCCTGTGCTGCCCAACATTCTCCTCCAGGACTCACAAAATGAACTTCACACTCCAGCAGAACCAATCTAAATAGAGAAACTTAAGTCTTTTATGTTTTGTCACTTAACATGTTGATATAAAACAGCATACAGGATCCTTCTCGCATGTTACAGACACTCACAGTGCGTGGTGTCTCATGCCTTGTCCTGCTTAAGGTCACTACCTCCCACCGGCCCACAGCAGCCAAGCCAGGCATACCAGACCACGCCAACTTCTTCTTGCCTAAACTCCTAAGACCTATTTATTCTATTTGATCCCCAGTCAAAAGGCGAACATCCAGAGGGTCAAATACATCATGCTAGGAAAGGGTTGGATCCCTGAAACCCATACATAAAGGCCTGAGGAGTCCTAGGACCTCAGTTAAGAAACTCTTGGAGAAGGAGAAGGCCATCTCTGAGGTCGTTTCTACTAATAAAATCTGTTGTCCTATAATTTTGCTCCTATTGTGTCCTCTTAATATATAATAGAAATTATAGTGGGAGGTACAGATCCCGGAGAAGTGACAATGGAAAATCTGTTCTTCCTTTATACCCACAATCACAGGCATCCTTGTCCTGAACCCTTATGGTCCTTATCCTAGACCCTTATGGTCAGTTCAATCCAATTCCCTCTAAAAGCTTTTCAGAAAAGAGATTGAGTCTTTCACCCCAGCCTCAAATGGTGAGGCTAGAATAGCAACGGTTTCCCTCGAAAATCTCACCAGTGTTCCAGAAACATTCTCTATTCTCACCAACACTTTGTTGGACCTACATAGGAAGGCGGCTTTCTTGGGCTTCTATCATCTCCTTCTGCCCTTCTTAGCATGACTGCTGCTTCTGCTGGGGCCACAGATCACCACCTTTTCTCTCTTCTTTTGCCCCAACCAGAAAGGAAAACATGTCCCCAGCTCTCTACACCCAGTTAAGACAGGCTCTGCCTTCCAAAGGTCAGGAGCAGAATAGCAAAGGAAGTCTGCATGACCACCTTCTACATAACCCATGGGAGGGAGATAGGAGGGAGAATGCTACCTTCTCAAATCCTCAGGAGGGGAACACCATGAAAGGCCACACACCTTTTGCCCCTGAGGACTGCTGTCAGTGCTCACAAGCCACCTTCTTAATTCTGGAAGTGCACCTCTTTCTCCTTCACCAAATCTTCCCGTGGGAGAGGACCTCTCTCACCTCTGCAATCCTCCTGTTACAAGATGATTCTCTATGGGTCTCTCATTTTCTGCATGTCTTACAAGTAAGGCCCTGACTTCTCTTTGCTCTGGATTATCTTCTCAAGAACATTTGTATAGCGAACAAACCTTCTCCAGGGCAAAGGGTGGTTTGCTTACACCACTGGTGGATAGAGTGTCTTCTTCTGGAACAAATGGGTAGGCAGGATTACTGCCTACATATTCAGTCTCTATGTTCAGAATTCCTTCTGAATTACAACCCCTTGAGTGTGCTGGTGTCACCTGGCTCAGTCATATTGGGGATCAAGGAAAAGATGCAACAAAATGTAGGTGCTGGGGCTATTTCTTTTGCCATGAGTGATAACATGGCTTTTGCCAGCAAGTCTCCATGAAACTTGCACAGCCTCTCTTGTTTGCTTACAACTAGGATGAAATCTCAGACCCTTTCCGGGTGTCAACACTCCCTAGTGCTGGATTAAGGGCAGATTCCACATCTGGCCCCTCCCCACCCCCGAACCCCGGACCTCCTGCCTATTCTGTCAAGGCCTTTAAGTCTTGAGGACTTCAAGTTGATCGAATCAATTACCAGTGAATTTAGAAATATAAAGATCTCATTTCCAGTTTCACGATACACTGTCTGCTCTGTTCCAGACCATGGAAAATTTGGGACTTTGCTTACACCTAGGAATTCGTTACTGGGCTGTTCAAAGTTCTACAGAAGGTGTTTTACCGCCACCTACAGGCTACTAATGAGAAGCTCTAGACCACCAAGTGGCCTACTGCAGTTTATCTACAGCGAGATGGGGGGACTTAAGCAAAGCAGGGCTGAATCTCTTAAGTATAATGCAGAGTGAAAGATGCTAGATAGAAAAAGTGTATATTGTACCATTTACAGAAAGTACAAAACCAGATGAAACTAAGTGCGTCAGTTTTCCTGAGAAACAGAACCTATATATTATTAAGTCATATATATAGTACTTAAATTCCTTAAATCTCCTTTATTTTTTAAAAGATTTTATTTATTTATTTGACACAGAGAGAGATCACAAGTAGGCAGAGCAGCAGGCAGAGAGAGAGGAGGAAGTAGGCTCCCTGCTGAGCAGAGAGCTGATGTGGGGCTCGATCCCACGACCCTGAGATCATAACCTGAGCCGAAGGCAGAGTCTTTAACCCACTGAGCCACCCAGGTGCCCCTTCAATCTCCTTTATATAAAATAGTGATATTTAATAACTTACATAAATTAATTCCCCATATTTGCAAGAGATAAGCGGGAGAATGCCATTATTTATATTTATATTAAGGGATTTATTTTGAGGGATTGGCTCATGTGATTGTGGAGGCTGGGAAGCTGAAATCTGTAGGAGAGTCTGGCAGGCTGGAAACACAGGCAGGATTTCTGTGTTAAAGTCTTGAGGTGGATTTTCTGCTTTTCCCCTGTGAAACCTCAGTTTTTGCTGGTAAGCCTTTCTATTGAATAGATGAGGCCCATCTACATTATCAAGGATAATCTTTAAAGTCAAGTAATTATAGATGTTAATCACATCTACAGAATAACTTCACAGCAACTTCTAGACTAGTATTTGACCTTACACCTGGGCACTATAGTCTAGTCAAGCTGACACATAAAATTAGCCATAGCATTGTCAACTTGTTACCTGCACACATTTCCTTAAACCATAATTAATTTTTAATTAAAGACAATAACAAGGTCATGATTCTGCCTAGCATGATACAACTATCTTGTATGCAACTAATCCCCTCCCCAGGAGAGGTGGCCAAGTCCTTGAACGATGTTTACTCCTCTCCTTAAGTATTATGATATGAAAGTCTTAATACTATAATGTAAAGTTAACACATCTTACATTACATAAAAGGGAATAAGAGGGGAAAAGACAAAGATATTTTACCACACACATTTGTAGCCAAATAAGGAAGAAATAGTCATGATAATCACCATTCCCATTTCTGCAACTGATCATGTAGTCACAGCTGTTATTTATAACTAACTTCTTCCATTGCTTATTATGTATTTCCTTTGCCTTCAGCAAGCATCTTTGCTGGCCGTGATTCTTTGCCTGGTGGGTGACTCAAACCTTCATTCTTGCTCTGCCTGAATTGGATGGTTGAAGTTTTCCATTGATCTTAATTCTAGGGCATAATAATACTTAGAGAGAACCTAAAGGATCTCCAGTATTCCAGACATACTCTGCCCTACCTCCACCGTAGAATAAAAGCCCAGTTTCCCCTTAGTACTCCTGACTGATCACCCCAGTTAGCACAGTAACCCCTTCTTTTTCTGCCAACTCAGAAACATGAGGAGCCCACAGTGGCCAGTCAGTAGTTTTAATTTCTAGTTCAACAGAATCATTTTTGTGTCTCTCAGTGGAAACACTCCTTCCTTTGAAACTAAGATTTCAAGACCATCAGAAAGTAAAAATTTTGCTAGTGGGTCACTAAGGGCAACAGCGAGTGGTGTCCCTCTCATTCCCACCCCTTGATTCCTGGTTATGGGAAAAATAGCACCATGTATTGGATACTGACTCAGAGCAATGCAGCCTCCTAGAGAACACTGCTCCAGGCTTGCCAGGTATTGCCACCTAGTTCACTTCCTAGTCACTGGCTGTAACTGAGTCTTCAAAGGCCATTCCACCATTCTACCATGATTGCTGCTTCTGGATGATGGAGAACGTAGTAATACCAGTTAGTCCGAAGAGCATAGGCCTATTGCCGCCACACTTCATTTGCTATTAAGTGAATTCCTTGATCAGAAGCAATGCTGTGTGAAGTGTTGATGAATAAGACATTCTGTAAGTTCACAGATGGTAGTTTTGGTAGAGGCACTGCATGCAAGGAAGGTAAATCCATATCCAGAGTGTCTCTTCCAGTAAGAATAAAACATTGAATCTTCCATGATGAAAGTGGTCCGTTGTAATCAACTTGTCACTGGATAGTTGGCTGATAACCCAGGGGAATGATACCATATTAGAGACTCTGTTGGTCTCTGTTGCTGGCAGTTTGGGCATTCAGCAGCAGCCAGGTCAACTTGGGTGAGTGGCAACACATGCCCTTGCATAACTTCCATCCCTGCCACCTCAGCAATATTCATGAGCACACTGGGCAGCGACAGGGTGCCTGGGACAAGAGACTGACTGGTGTTCACAGAATATGTCATCCTGGGGTGCCTGGGTGGCTCAGTGGGTTAAAGCCTCTGCCTTCAGCTCAGGTCATGATCTCAGGGTCCTGGGATCAAGCCCCACATCGGGTTCTCTGCTCAGCAGGGAGCCTGCTTCCCCCACCCCCCGGCCTGCCTCTCTGCCTACTTGTGATCTCTCTGTTAAAAAAAAAAAAAAAGAATATGTCATCCTGTCCACTTGAATATTAAAATCCTTCTCTGGGGGCGCCTGGGTGGCTCAGTGGGTTAAAGCCTCTGCCTTCAGCTCAGGTCATGATCCCAGGGTCCTGGGATCGAGCCCCGCATCGGGCTCTCTGCTCAGCGGGGAGCCTGCTTCCTCCTCTCTCTCTGCCTGCCTCTCTGCCTACTTGTAATCTCTGCCTGTCAGATAAATAAATAAATAAATCTTTAAAAATAAAATAAAATAAAATCCTTCTCTGCTGAGGTCACCATTGGGTGACACAGGACACAAATATCTTCATGTTTTTTTTTCCCCTTTCAGAGAGGTCTGTCTATACATCTCTTCCCCAAGTTTCCTTGTCACCAATTTTCCTATCATGTTACTTCCCCATCCCTGACCATCAAGCCACAGATCATGAATTGGTATACTATTGCATTTCTAGCTATTTCTCTCTCCAAGCAAAACTAACAACCAGATGTACTGTTGGAAGTTCTGCACACTGGGAGGATTTCCCTTCACCACTGTCCTTTGGGGATGTCCCGGAGAGGGGCAGTAGTGCTGCCACAGTCCACTTTGGGCTGGTGCCTGCATATTGGGCAGAACCTCTGTATATGTTTTCTCTTCCCAGTCAACTGGTTATAGGCAACTCTCCGTGAGTCCAGGGGTGGTGGTTGCAACAAAGAAGGTAAGTAGGCAGAGTGGGAACCAAGGGTTCCACTCAAAAATAAGTTTTTGGGTCACCCAGCAAATGGGTGGAGTAGCAAACCCAAATGAAGATTATATTGCCCCCAAAGTCCTAAAAGGTCCACCACACATTGTATCTCTTTTTTGGTTATAGGAGGAGACAGAAAACAACAATTTATCCTTCCTCTTATAAGGGATAACTACACATGTTCACACTGCTGGTTCCCTAGAAATTTCACTAAGGTAGAGGGCCCTTGGATTTTTGTCAGATTTATTTCCTACCTTCTGGAACAAAATGTCTTACCAGTAAGTCTAGAGTGGTTGCTACTTCTCACTCACTAGGTCCAATCCACATAATGTCATCAATATAATGAATGAGTGTGATATATTATGGAAGAGAAAGGCAATTAAGATCCCAGTGATCTCACTTTCTAAGATAAACCTGTCTCAACATCAGGAATCCTTTCTATGTAAACTTTGGCAAGACTGTTAAAACATACATAGTGCATGTAGGATATGTGGTTTGCTTAGGAAAATCTCAAAAGAAGATTTTGGTTGGCTTTACTGCTTTTAATTGTTATTATAGCCAAGAACTATGGATTATAATAAAGTTACTTTATTTAAGAAAGTCTTTGTGAACTAGGAATGCCTGGCTGACTCAGTCAGGAGAGCATGCAACTCTTAATTTCAGGGTCGTGAGTTCAAGGCCCATGTTGGGTGTAGAGATTACTTTAAGAAAAAAAAAATCCCTGTAAACTAAAATATGACATAAGGCTGGAGAGCTGATATTCTCCTGAGGTAAGATAGTGAAGATGTATTGCTGGCCTTGCCAGGTGAAAGCAAACTGCTTCTGGTGCTCTCTATTGACAGGTATAGAGAAAAAGCATTTGTCAGATCAATAGCTTCATGCCAGGTATCAGGGGATGCACTGATTTGCTCAAGCAATGAAATCATATCTGGTATTACAGCTGCAAGTGGAACCACCAGAACACTGGGGGTTGGGACTTCAACATATGAATTTTAGGGACTTGATGTGACTATGTTTATAGATCGTGCTTATAGGGAGGTAATTAAGGTTAAATAGGATGGGTCCTAATCCACAGTGACTGGGATCCTAATAAGAAGAGAAAGAGACATCAGAGATCTCTCTGTGTTTGAATGCACATGGAGGAAAGATCAGGTGAGGACACAATGAGAAGATAGACGTCTAAAACTCAGGAAGACAGTTCTTACCAGAAATTCAATTTTCTTGTACCTTAATCTGAGACTTCTAACCTCCAGCCAGAACTGTGAGGAATAAAATTTCTGTTGTTTAAGGCACCCAGTCTGGAATATTCTACTGTGGCCTTCTAAGCAGACTTATACAATAGTGAAAGTGCATCACTGGCCTTGTTGGCTGAAGGAAAATTGTTTCTGGTGGAAATCTTTTTTTTTTTTAAGATTTTTATTTATTTATTTGACAGAGAGAGAGATCACAAGTAGCTGAGAGGCAGGCAGAGAGAGAGGCAGAGAGAGAGGAAGGCAAGCAGGCTCCCTGCCGAGCAGAGAGCCTGATGTGGGGCTCAATCCCAGGACCCCAGAATTATGACCTGAGCCGAAGGCAGAGGCTTAACCCACTGAGCCACCCAGGCTCCCCCTGGTGGAAATCTTTTTGATGAGTATTGAGGGAAAAAGCAATTGCTTGATTGATAGCTGCAAACCAGGTACCAGTAATGTGTTAATTTTCTAAAGCAATGAAACCGCATCTGTAATAGGAACTTCAAATGTACTGACTGCCTGGGTAAATTTATGATAATCCACAATCATTCTCCAGGATCCATTTTTTTCTGTGCAGGCCAAATATGCGAGCTGAATGGGCGTTCTTTGAGTCCTTGATGGTGGCTCTAGTCTCTGCAATCCCAGGAATGCAGTATTGCTTTTGGTGTACTATTGTCCTAGGTAGAAGTGGTTCTGTGCCTTCCAATAATGGCTTCCACTTGCATTCCCTCTATTGGTCGGAATCTATGTGAAGATCGGCCAGTTGCTGGGTATGTCTGTCCCACTTATACATTCCAGAACTGGGGAAATAACCAGAAAATGGGCTTGGGGACTCACAGTGAGATGAACCTCAGCCTAAAACCCCTCTGCTTGCCCCGATCTCCATAACCCCTACTCTGACTGGTGGACCACTGTGATGTTTTGGGTCTCCTGGAATTACTGTCAGTTCAGAGCTAGAGTTTAGTAATTCCTGAAAAGTCTAATTATTTCCTTTGCCCCAATGCATAATCACTACGGTATAAGGCCGTAGGTCCTGAGGGAAGGCTGAGAGGAAGATTAACAGTACATACTTTTGGCAGTGCAGCACAGTCCTTCCTCAAGGGGATCTGGCCTGCCCTTTTATTCAAGGGTTTTTGGGTCTGTAAAGTGGGTCGAGTCAGGAACGGATTGAAAGGCTGTGACTCTTGGTTTTATGATGTAAGTTAGGCTTTTGTGCACTTGACCTAGAACTCCTCCACTTTTACAGAACAAGGAAGAATTTGATAGACTGCCTCTGTTTCCTTCCAGGGACACCATGGTCTACTAGCCAGTGCCATAGGTCTCTGCCAGTAAGACTATCCCAATTGCTGCTTTAAATCTCTTGTCAATTATGGTAACTAGTCCTACTTTGTCTTTGTCAATTATCCAATGCCCTGGGATTCAATTATTCCCATTGCATTTAGGGATCTCAGTTTAGAGGCAGTAATTCCCAATGGTTCTTCCTTTCTTCCTTCCTACCCACTACCTCCCTTCCTTCCTCTCCTTCTTCTCTCCCTTCCTTCCTTCCTTCCTCCCTGCCTCCCTCCCTCCCTCTCCTTTTTTCTTTCTTTCTTTTGTTAGTTTTTATTTAAATTCCAGTTAGTTAACATATAGTGTAATATTAGTTTCAGGTTTACAATATAGTGATTCAACACTTCCATACAACACCTGATGCTCATCACAGAAGTGCCCTCCTTAATCCCCATCACCTATTTAACCCATTACCCCACCCACCTCTCCTCTGGGAATCATTGGTTTGTTCTCTATAGTTAAGAGTGTGTTTCTTGGTGTGTTTCTTGGTTTGCCCCTCTGATCATTTGTTTAGTTCCTGAAATTCCACATATGAGTGAAATCATATGGAATTTGTCCATCTCTGATTTATTTTGCTTAGCATAATATTTTGTAGCTTCATTCACATCATTGCAAATGGCAAGATTTCATTCTTTTTGATGACTAATATTCCACACATATATATGGTTGACTCTTTCCAAAATTTGGCTATTGTTGATAGTACTGCTATAAACATTGGAGTGTCTGTACCCCTTCAAATCTGCATTTTTGTATCTTTTGGGTAAATACCTAGTAGAGTGATTGCTGGGTGGTAGGGGAGTTCTATTTTTAACTTTTTGAGGAACCTCCATAATTTTTCCAGAGTGGCTGCACCAGTTTGCATTCCCACGAACAGAGTAAGAGGGTTCCCCCTTCTCTGCATCCTAGCCAACACTTCCCAGCTGTTTTTTCTTTTCTTTTTTTTTTTTTTTTAAGATTGTATTATTGATTTATTTGACAAAGAGAGCACAAGCAGGGGGACTGGCAGCTAGGAGGAGAGGGAGAAGTAGGCTCTCCACTGAGCAGGGAGCCTGATGCAGGTCTCCACTGGAGGACCCTGAGATCATGACCTGAGCAGAAGGCAGACTGAGCCTCCCAAGTGCCCCAGAAGAGTTGCTTCTACCAACAAATAAGACATATAATTTAGGGCTCAATGTTCTTAGCTTCATCAGACTCTATCCATATGTATCCATTCCAATTTTCAGGGTCTTATTTTTTCCCCAATCCATGACCTTGCAGCAGTTCCCTGTGAGACTGGGCATTCAATTTGTATTGTAATTGAACGACCTGCAGGATGAGACTCTGGATTCGATTTTCAGAAATCTCAGCTCTGTGGTGACATCACCAGCTCAACCCCAAGACCCGATATTTACTGCCCATCTGCTTATACTCACTAACCTCTTGTCTTATATTTTTCCTTAAGCTCTTCTTTCTGGCTTACCTCTTAAGTCAGGCTCGTGAAACCTGAAACCGCACCTCAGGCAAGACCTCCTGCTGGCCCAGACCACCCAGACCCTTCAAGCTAAAGCCCTGACTCCTACCTGTGCAGACAGATGGTGGAGTGACCCCTTGAATGATAGGCAATCGCCTTCACCTCATTTTAATACTAAAATCTCCACCCAAGGAGGAGCACCAGCCTCATTTACATAACATACAAGGTATGTATAGAAACGTTTCCTTAAGGTGCATGTATGACCCTATGCCTGCCTCTACACACAATGGCAAGACTTCTCTATCTAAATATTCATCCTAACCCTAAATGAAAGGAATTACCCATTTAACCTCTCTTGGAGAGTTATAGCTTTGGAAGCTATTTCCTGTGATCTTATTTGCTTCAAATAAAGTTTACTTTGTGTGACAACTCCACCTGGTGTATCTGTGACTCACCAAGGAGTGAACTCAAGTTGGTCTGACTACAGTGAAAAGACATAAAAGATTCTTTCAGGGCAGTCACAGAAACTTTCTAGTTAGTTATGTGGTGCTTGAGCTGGAAATTTGAAGTCCTGAGCTCATCCTTTTCTTTCCCTATTTTTCTGGCACAGGTAAGAGTAACCAGCCAGTCTCATTAGTTTAACAAAAAGATTCTCAGGTATCAAATATATGGTACACCTCAGAACTTTATTTCTCATACGCATTTGACTAGGAGTATCCAATGTTGATATTTTGGGCATCTGTTTTGCAACATCTTGCCATGGACTATTGAAGTCCCCTCTCCCTTCTGGGATTAGAGTCATTATTGCCTTTACATATATTCAGATTAGAGAAATAATTCAGAAAATTCATTCTCAAGACTTTCTTTCTTTAGAACCACTCTTGGTATTAAAATCTGTACCAGAATTTTCCAGACATATGGGGCACCTGGGTGGCTCAGTTGGTTGAGCGACTGCCTTCAGCTCAGGCATGATTCCAGAGTTCTGGGATCAAGTCCCACATGGGGCTCCCCCTGCTCTGTGGGGGCCTGCTTCTCCCTCTCCCTCTGCCTGCTAGTCCCCCTGCTTGTGTGTGCGCTCTCTCTCTCACTCTGTGTCAAATAAATAAATAAAATCTTAAAAAAAAAAAAAGAATTCCAGATATATATTTTCTACTGGTTCTGATCTCTATGTATTTTAGGGAATTGGCTTATGTGATTGTGGTGGCTGGCAAATATGAAATCCATAGAACAGGCAGGAAAACTGGAAACTCGGGCACCATTTCTGTGTTTTAGTCTCAAGGCTGAAGTCCTTATTTTCCCCTGGGAAACCTCAGTCTTTGCTTGCAAGCCTTTCAACTGAATGGATGAAGCACATTTACCTCATTTACGCTAATCTCTACTTAAAGTTAAGTGATTATGGATGTTAATCACACCTACAAATGTGCTGTTACTTCACAGCAACATCTGGACTACTATTTGAACAACTGGGCACCATAGCTTAGCCAAGCTGACACATAAAATTAACCATCACACTAACTTATGCTATTGGAAATGAGGATAGTGGTTACCCTTGGGGCAGGGGTATAATGACCAGAAGGGAATATAAGCACCTCTTCTGGGGTGCTGGTCATGTACTATTTCTTGATCTAAAAATGACTACATTGATGTGTTCAGTTTGGAAAATTCAGCAAACTGTATACTTATGATTATGTGTACATTTTGGAATGTATATTTTACTTCATTAAAAAGTAAAATGTTTAGGGGTGCCTGGGTGGCCCAGTTGTTAAGTGTCTGCCTTTGGCTCAGGTCATGATCCTGGGGTCCTGGGATCGAGGCCCCTTATCAGGCTCCCTGCTCTGCAGGAAGCTTGCTTCTCTCTCTCCCAATCCCCTTGCTTGTGTTCCCTCTCTTGCTGTCTCTCTCTGTCAAATAAATAAATAAAATATTCTTTAAAAATGCTTAGAAAAAAAGAAATAAGACAACACAATAGAAACAAGAAAAAAAGCATTACATCAATTATGGAGATTTTTTGATTATAAGAAATTACCAGATGTCATTCTATATTGAGATATTTAAAATCTTAGTGAAATGATTGCTTTTTAAAGGAAAATGATGACGAAAATTGACTTGGAAAGGTGGGAAATCTAAAAAGATCACGAATTTTTTTTAAAATTTAAAGGTAATTAAAATTAAGCACTTCCTCACTACCAAAGGTATCAGGCCTATATAATTTTGTGCATGGCATCCACAAAATATTTTAGAACAGTTGTCCTATGTTATTTAAACTAGTCCAGAACAGAAAAAGGTGAAAACTTCCTGACTTATTTTTGGTTAATCTAATTCAGAAACCATAAAAGGACAAGAACAGCATGCATGTGTGCATGTAATGTACACACAAACTGTCTGCCTATGTTCCTTGTAAAGACAGAGGCAAAAATCCTAAATAAAATATTAGTGAATTACCAGCCATGTATTAGGACAATAATGGTTCAGTATTAGCAAATTTATTAATGTACTGATATGAAAAAGGTGATAAAACACTAATTCCTTTTTTAAAAATTATTTATTTATTTATTTGCAAGAGAGAGAGTGAGAGCAAGCACAAGCAGGTAAGGGAACAGAGGGAGAGGGAGAAGCAGGCTCCCCATTGAGCAGAGAGCCCCATGCAGGGCTTGATCCCAGGACCCCAGGATCATGACCTGAGCCAAAGGCAGATGTTTAACCGACTAAGCCACCCAGGTGCCCTGAAAACACTAATTCCTAATTAAGATTCCTCAGAAGCTAGAAATAGAAATTCATCCTTTCAAGAAATTCTACCACATTAAAAGCAGTTTCGTTAACATTAGTAAAAAGATAAGTATGGCCATAGCTATTACTCAACACTCTATGAGAGTTAGCACTAGATTTATTATCCCACCCTTTTTTCTTTCCATAATACAGGGAACTGGAAACCTCTGCTGTCTTCCCAGACTCTTACCAGCTCTCCCTAGTCAGGTTCTTCCTACTAGAGACTCTGGTAGGAGATTGGAACCTGAGAGAAAGGCTGGAGCTTTTTTTCCTTTCCTGTGGAGGCATCTCAGATGGCAAATAGCAAGCCTGGCTTCCTGCTTGGGAGTGGGATTCTAACAGAAACAGTAGCAGTAGCACTCTTCTCTGGCTTCTGCATTTGCAGCACAGGCTCCAAGAACCTCAGCTGTGCAGAACCTTGTGGCCCTTGCTCCTTGGCTGTGGCTGCCGCCGGACCCCTACGGAATCATCTGGAGCGTTAGCTTCAGGCTTTCTGCCTGTTGCTGAGGTTCCAACATTTGCGCGTGGGGGTCAGTGATGACGGGCGCTATTTTCCTCTTCACTTTTCCTGCCCTAAGGGTGGGATGGGTTTCCTGCAGTTATTAATCTCTCTGTTCCCTTTTTGTTCTTAACTTATACTTCCAATGTATTTATAACCAATTTCCCAGTGTTGAATTCCCTGTTTCAAAGAACTTGAATGGATACTGTTTTTGTGATTGAATACTGACTGATACAAAGTATCTATAACTCCTTATTTGTGCCTGGTATGATTTTTTTTAGCTATATACCCAAGAAATTCAATGTAGAAGCCAAATGAACTAAGGGCCCAATAAAGGAACAAATATAAACATACAAATTTCAGGGGTGCCTGGGTGGCTCATTTGGCTGGGGATTGGACTCTTGGCTTTGGTTCAGATCCTGATCTCTTGGTTCATGGGATTGAGCCCTGTGTCAGGCTCTGCACTGAGTGGGAGTTAGCTTGGATATTTTCTCCCTATGCCCCTTCCCCCACTCCCTCCCAAATAACTGAATAAATCTTTTTAAAAAAAGATTTTATTTCTTTATTTGAGAGCGAGAGGGGCAGAGCATGAGCAGGGGAGGCACAGAGGGAAAGATGGGAGCAGACTCGCCATGGAGCAGAGAGCCTGATATGGGCCTCGAGCCCAGGATCCTGAGATCATAACCTGAGCTGAAGGCAGATGCTTAACCAACTGAATCACCCAGGCACCCCATGAATAAATCTTTTTTAAAAATAGACAAACAAAATGTAATAGCTTTCTTATAAACAATATAGAAAAAAAGAGTTCTACCCCCCCAAAGATAGCCCATTCATAATAGTATAAAAAACTGTTAAAAGATTTACTGAGCCTAATGAGAAACATGTACAATTATATGAAGAAAAACTAGCAGCACATATAATTAAACTTATATGAACTTACTATGGTGGTCTTCACATGTTAGTACATTAGTAGGAGAATGGTTAAATAAACCACAATTCATCCATATTTTGGAATACATAGGTTACAAGACTGAAAGAATGAACTGGGGCCATGTAGAAAGATCTCTAAGACATACTGGGTATTTTTTAAAAAACCAAAAATGGTATAATATTTGTAAATTTATTTTCAAAAACTCAAACTTTCTGATACTAGGTACACATATATGTTTTATGTTCTGTAAATCCTTAGAAAATGTGTGAAGTAACAATCGTATCTTTTGGGTAGGAAGATTAGATAGTGGGATGAAAGGGAACCTTATCTTTTTACTCTATATAAACTTTTTTTTTTTTAAAGACTGTTTATTTGAGAGAGAGAGTGAGAGCAAGAAAGAGAGAGCACGCGTGGGGTGACTCCCTGCTGGTCAGGAGCCCTAGGAGGGGCTGGATCCCAAGACTCCAGCATCATGACATGAGCTGAAGGCAGGTGCTTAACTGACTGAGCCACCCAGTTGCCCCTACATAAACTTGTATTTCAAACATTTCTTCCTTCTTTCCTTCCTTCCTTCCTTTCTTTTAAAGATTTTACTTATTTGGGAGAGACAGACACAGACAGAGAGTGAGCAGGGGGAGGGGCAGAGGGAGAGGGCATAGACTCCCTGCCAAGCAGAGAGCCCAACACAGGGCCTGATCCCAGGACCCTCAGATCATGACCTGAGCTGAAGGCAGATGCTTAAAAGACTGAACCATCCAGGTGTCCCTCCAACATTTCTTACAATAAATAGTATTACAATAATTATGTAAGAAATGGCGAAGAGAATGAGAAGATAAGCCACAAAGTGAGAGAAAATATGTGCAAAAGACACATCTGATGAAGGACTATTATCCAAAATTCACCAAGAACTCTTAAAACTCAAAAATAAAACAAAAACCTGGTAAAAAAAATCAGGGGTGGGAGGAGGCAGAAGACTTGGACACCTCATCAAAGAAAATAAACAGACAGAAAATAATCATATGAAAAGATGGTCCATATCATATGCCATCAAAGAAATGCAAATTAAAACAATAATGAGATACCACTACACACCTGTTAAATGATGAAAATCCAAAACACGCCACCAGATGCTCGTGATGATGTGGAGCAACAGGAACTCTCATTCATTGCTGGTGGGAATGCAAAATGGTACAGGCAGCTTGGAAGAAAGTTTGGTGGTTTCTTGCAAAACTAAACAGATTTTTACCATAAGATACTTCAATGAAAGTCCTTGGTGTATGTCCAAAGAATTGAAAATTCATGTCCACATAAAACCTGCACATGGATATCTATAGCTGCTTTGTTCATAATTGCCAAAACTTAGAAGCAAACAAGATGTCCTTTAGTAGGTGAATGGATTCATAAACTGTGGTACATCCAGACAATGAAACATTATTCAGAGCTTCAACTATACTTCAAAAAAATAAAGTCAGCTATACATTAATAGAAAAATATTATTCAGTGCTAAAAAAAAAAAAAAGAGCTATCAAGTCCTAAAAAGATGTGGGGGAAACTTATACATTACTAAGTGAAAAAAGTTGATCAGGGAAGGCTATGTACTCTGGTTACAACTTTATGACATCCTGGAAAAGAAAAAACTTGGTGACGATTGATCAGTGGTTGTCAGGGGTTGGGGGAGGGTGAGATGAATGGGCAGAGCACAGAGAATTGGTAAGACAGTAAAACTATTCTGTATGATACTACAATGGCGGGTATATGTCACCATGCATTTGTCAAAACCCATAGAATATACAATATACCTTTACCCAGAGTAAACCTCAAGGGAAACTATAGACTCTGGGTGATGGTGATGATAATGAGTCAGTTATAGTTCACCAATTATTACAACTGTACTACTGTGTTGCTAGCAATTGATAGTTGCTAGCATCCATTAACACTACTGTGTATGGGGGTAGAGAAGGCTTGTATATGAGAACTCTATGTATTTTCTGCTCAATTTTACTGTGAACTGAAAGCTACTCTAATAAATAGTCTTAAAAAAAATCTCTTGTATTTCACCTATTCAACCCTCCACCTGGATAATCTCTGGCAAATATTGATCTGTTTACTGTCTCTGAGCTTTAAAAATGTTTTTTAATTAAAAGATATATTTTTAAAAATTTTATTTATTTTATAGAGAGACAGAGAGAGAGAGAGGAAAGGGAGCATGAGTGGGGAGGAGAAGGAGAAGCAGGCTCCCCGCTCAGCAGGGGGCCTGATGTGGGGCTCCATCCCAGGATGCTGGGATCATGACCTGAGCTGAGGGCAGATGCTTAACTGACTTAGCCACCCAGGCGCCACTAATGTATTATTTTTAAAATTAAAAAAATTAATTAACAAATAATGTATTACTTGTTTCAGGGGTACAGGTCTGGGATTCATCAGTCTTATATAACGAGCACCCGGTACTCATTACAGTACATACCCTCCCCAATGTCCTTCACCCAGGTAGCCCATCGCCCAACCCCCTTCCCTCCAGCAATCCTCTTTGCTTCCTAAGATTTTTTTTCTAAGCGTCTTTTCATGGTTTGTCTCCCTCTCTAGTTTCGTCTTGTTTCATTTTTGCCTCTCTTCCCCTATGATCTTCTTTCTGCCATGTTTATTAAATTCCGTAACTCAGCGAGATCATATGGTAATTGTCTTTCTCTGACTGACTTATTTCATTTAGTGTAATACCTTCTGGTTCCAGCCCTGTCATTGCAGTGGCAAGATTTCATTTTTGATGGCTACATAATATTTCTCTCTCTCTCTCTCTCTCTATGTATACACACACACACACACACACACACACACACACACACCCCCCCCACATCTTCTTTATCCATTTATCTGTCAATGGACATCTAGGCTCTTTCCATAGTTTGACTATCATGGATATTGCTGCTATAAACATGTGTGATGCACAGGCACCCCTAATTTAAAGAATATTTTTAAAAAGTTTTAGACCTTTTAGGGACACTTGGCTGGCTCAGTCAGAAGAGCATATGACTCTTGATCTCAGGGTTGTGAGTTCAAGCTCCACATGGGGGAGAGTGATTACTTAAATAAGTAAAACTTCAAAAAGTTTTAGAACATTTCTAAATTGATTGAATTTTGTGAGTACTGCTTTTGGAAATGAGTCTCTTCAACCTTAAAGCAGTCACAGCTGTTATTAGTAATCATACTGGCAACTCACAGATTTGGAGTCTGTTAAACTGTCAGTAACATCTTACTTTTTCTTTTCTTTCTTATTTATTTATTTATTTATTTATTTTTGAGAGAGGGGGTGTGGTGGGGGAAGAGAAGAATCTCAAGCAGGCTCCATGCTCAGAGTAGAGCCCAACATGGAGCTCAAACTCACAACCCTGAGATCATGATCTGAGCCAAAATCAAGAGTAGGATGCTTTACCGACTGAACCACCCAGGTGCCCCCAAATCTTATTATTTTTACTTTATTTTATTTTTAAAGATTTTATTTATTTATTTGTCAGAGAGAGAGAGAGCAAGCGAGCACAGGCAGACAGAATGGCAGGCAGAGGCAGAGAGAGAAGCAGGCTCCCTGCCAAGCAAGGAGCCCGATGTGGGACTCGATCCCAGGACGCTGGGATCATGACCTGAGCTGAAGGCAGCTGCTTAACCAACTGAGCCACCCAGGCGTCCCTATTTTTAGTTTAAAAAAAAAAAAAAAGAAAAAAAGAAAAGGCAAGCAAAAAAAAAAAAAAAAAAAAAATTCCAGAAAGGCTAAGTCATTTCTCCACCTCCCTCTGCAGGTTTCTCTGCAATCCATTGAAGGACAGCTGGGACTAATTATTTTGAAAACTTTCTAGCCTGCTAATCTCATTATGCCCCACATTCTTGTCATTTCTCATTCCTGGCCATAATCCAAAATATAAACCCTTTCTGCGGGCTTATTTTTGAGATTTTTTCCCCTATTTTCATTCTCCAAATATTCCACCATTTCCCATCCTCATTTTACCATAAGCCCTCTAGAATCCCTGATAAACAAAACACCCTAAATCGCTACACTCTCTGCAGAATAGAGGCATGCTCCTCTTTTCGAAAGTTCATGTTACAGCACTTCGCTTTCATGCAAGACCTACATCAGTACCTGTTTTTGTTAACAACGAAAAAATTTAAAGGGGATTTTTTACTTTTGCAGAAAGATCCAGTGTTTGTTTTGCAGCTAGCTGTCATAGAAGCAGCAGTAACCGTGAGCCATCAGCGGGAATGCAGAGCTTCTTCCCTGGGAGCTAAACAGCATCTGAACGTCAGACTGCCAAAGCTTTGAACTGTGTGTGTGAACATCTGTTGATTTATTTTTGTGCATCCATTAACAAGATGTGACCCTAAGGTGCTATCAGAAAAGCCCCAAAGTATTTATTTTGGGGGTCCGAAACGGCTTAAGAAATTTCCATGTAAACTTACGGTAATTGATTCTTCCTTTCTGCCATCTCATCTTAGTAAAGGTTTTATAGGAATGCTCTACTTTCAGATAGGCCAAGAAAATCCGTATTCCTCCACTTCCGGGCTTTGACAAAATCATTGATTTGAGGGCTCTTTTCCAGGGATCTCTTCCCAGGGTTTTTTTGTTTTGCTTGTTTGACTTATTTCTTTATTGAGAACTCTGGCTCCAGACATCTCAGACTTCCAGTTCGTTTTGGATACTGCTATTTTTTTTAGGTGACTTGAGTTTCTTCATAAAGAACTTTTGAAACTTCTAGTCTCCCATTGCCCGTATCTTGGTTCTTGACACCAAAAGCCTGTTCTGTGTAAACTTTAAACCATTTTGGTGACTTTGGATCCTTACCTTTTCTCTTCTTCACACCAGCTCTTCGACCTCCAAAATCCCTCGGTTTTTCCCTCTCAACTCTATCCCTCCTGCCTTTACGTTTCGGCTGAGTCTGGACTCCTCAGACATATTTCCACCCTTCCTTGCCCTTTAATTGTCCCGGAAAAGCGCCCCTCCGTCTTCACTTGCTCTGAGCCAGAGTCTGGGTTGGGGCTTAGACACTAACCAATACTGACTCAAATCCCACGGCTGTGGATGGTTTTTCTAACTTTCTCACTTTTCCCAATAATCATACTTTAACAACTAATTCTTTTAAACTTTATTACAGCACAGCAAAGCTCGGTCTCCTACGGCCTTACCGCCGTGGTACTTTTTTCAGGCCGCGCAGGCGCAGTCGCCCTCCCCGCGGCCTCTCGGGGCATGACGGGTAAAGGGGCGGGATGCACGGCTCCGGGGCGCGCGGGCCACGCGCCGTGCGCACCCTGTCGGCGGCGGGGTCCTGGTGGGCTGCAGTCTCCGCGCCGCCGCGGCCGCCCTCTTTGGTGGTGGGAGGGGCAGATCGAGGAGGCGCGGCCTGACGGAAGCCATGTTTGTGGCGCGCCACATCCCGGCGGACCATAAAGATCTCATCCATGATGTCTCTTTCGACTTCCACGGGCGACGGATGGCTACCTGCTCCAGCGACCAGAGCGTCAAGGTGTGCGCGGAGCCTTGGGGTGGGACCGGGCCCAGAAAGGGGGGGAAGGAGAACGTGCACGACTCCCTATTAGACCGGAGCGAGCCTCGCTTGGAAAGAGGACTACCCGCCGATTTTAAGGCGTGCCGCTGGGCACGAGGTTTGGAGCCCAAGGCGGGCGGGCAGCGGGTTTGCTCCGCCAGCCTTGCCTCAGCATTGTGGGTCATAGCCGCCCCCTTCTCGGGGTGGGAGGTAGCACGCTGCTTTGCGCCTGCGCGGACTGCGAGGGCGGGCGTCGTAGCCGCGTGCGCGCTCCTGCCACTGGGAGCCTTGGGAGCGCGCGTGTTCCAGCCCGCGCAGGCTTGAGTCCTTGTGGGCAAGAGCCGAGAGAACCCCAGCCTTGTCTGCGTGAGGGGCTTTTCAGACCGCGCGGGTTTGGGGGTGGTTGTGCTGTTACCACACTGGTTCAGCCAGGGGACCTGGCCTTGCGACTTGTCATGCAGTCCGTTTGCAGTGTTGTCTCAAGTGCTGTGTGCCTTGTCCCTGTCTTGGGGAGACGGGAAACTCATCTCTTTTCCCCGTGGAAGAAACCTAAATCCATGTTTGTTTCTTAGAGTTCGTGTGAATGAATGTACACGGCTCTGACAAGCAGGAATTCTGGGATAAGAGGATGGTATTTTGGGATTTAGGAGCTGTAGAGATTATTATACAGTAAATGATAGTAGTTTTGAAGTTGAAAGCTGGAGTGTGGATTGTTTGTATTCTCGACGACTCCAGAATAACTGAAAATCTGAAGGCCGTTTTTACTAGTTTTCACCGACAGGTTTGATACCAGCGATCCCTCAAAGATAGTTATTAATAACAACCTGCTTTGGGGCGCCTGGGTGGCTCAGTTGGTTGAGCGTGGGATTCTTGATTTCAGCTCAGGTCCTGATCTCAGTCAGAGTCGGCAGATGACCTGCATGGGGCTCTGAGCTCGGCGAGGGTCTGCTTCTCTCCTCCCATTACCCCCTCCCCTGTCCGCAGAAACACGCTCTAAAATACATACATACATACATACATACATATATTCCCTTTTGAAAAATCGTATCGTCAAATCCATGGAATAACTATAGCATTGTAATTCCTAAAAGGTTTTAAGTCACCTGAATTTTTTTTTTATTGTGTTAAACTGACCATCTCCAAGTGTATTTTATAGTTAACTGGCATAAAGCACAACATTGCCATTGTTGTGCAGCCATCACCACTATTCATCTCTGACACTTCCTTTTCATCCTAAACTAAAATTCTACTCTGTAACTTCTTCCCCACTGCCCCCAGCGCTTCCTTGGTCACTTCCAATCCTTTCTGTATAAATTTGACTATGCTGGGTATCTCATATAAATGTAACCATACAAGTTACCATGATGTTTTCAAGGTTCATCCATATTTAGAGCATGTACAGAATTTCATTAAGATTGAATAATATTGGAATGGCTGGGTGGCTTAGTAGATTGAGGGTCTGCCCCTTGGGCTCAGATCATTATCCCTGGTCCTGGGGCAGGACTGAATTTCCAGGTTGGCTCCTTACTCAGCTGGGGAGCCTGCTCTTTTATCTGCTTGCCACTCCTGCTGCTTGTGCCAGCACACTCGGTCTCTGAGAAATAAATAAAATCTTAAAAAAAAAAAAAGATTGATGGGGTGCCTGGGTGGCTCAGTTGTTAGGTGTCTGCCTTCGACTCAGGTCATGATTGTAGCTTTCTGGGATCAACACCACATGGGGCTCCCTGCTCACCGCTTCTCCCTCTCCAGCTCCCCCCTGCTTTCTGTCTGTCAAATAAATAAATAAAATCTTAAAAAAAAATTGAATGTTCTGTTGTATATGTACACATTTTGTCTATCCACTTGTCGAATATTGCATTGTTGTCTCTTAACCGAATATGCCATGCATTTTTTCCTTATCCACTTATTATTGAATCTTAATTAATCTTTCAATTTTGTAGGTTTTGTCTGTCAGAAGTGTTATTGCAGTTAAAATGTTCATCACTTTAGCTTTTTGTGTGTTTTGAATGATTTTCTTAACCTCATTCAAGTATGAATATTTTAAAAGCTTTTGTGAATAATTGGCAGATTGCCTTTTCCAAGGTTCTGCAATATATTTTATACTGCCAGAGTGTTGATTTGATGGGATCATTATCCATGTCAGGCATTATTAACATTTTTTTCTTTTATTTATTTAAATTGTGGTGAAATACACATAACATAAAATTTACCATTGTAACCATGTTTAAGTGTATGGTTTAGTAGTATTAAGTACATTCATATTTTTGTGCAACTATCACCACCATCTATCCACAGAACCTTTTCATTTTGCAAAACTGAAACTCTGTACCCATTCTCCATATCATCACCCCCAGCAATCCCCATTCTACTTTCTATGAATTTGACTACTCTAGGTACTTCATATAAGTGGAATCATACAATATTTGTCTGTTTTGTGACTAGCTTATTTCACAGCATAGGGTCTTTGAAGTTTGCACCTGTTGGAACCTGTGTTAGAATTTTCTTCCTCGGGGTGCCTGAGTGACTCAGTGGGTTAAGCCTCTGCCTTCGGCTCAGGTCATGATCTCTCGGGGTCCTGGGATCGAGCCCCACATTGGGCTCTCTGCTCAATGGGGAGCCTGCTTCCCCCTCTCTCTCTGCCTGTCTCTCTGACTACTTGTGAACTCTGTCTCTCTCTCTCTCTCTCTGCACCAGATAAATAAATAAAATCTTAAAAAAAATTTTTTTTTCTTCCTCTTTAAGGTTGAGTATGTATTGTAAATATTTCTTTCTTTTTAAGGCTGAATGATAGGCAAAATGTAGTTCTTCAAAATTTCTTCCCTGCTTCCTTTCCTTTTAAGGCTGAATGTGTCTTATAAATACTGCATTTTGCTTGTCATTCATCTGTCAGTGTACTTGGGTTGCTTATATGATTTGCTATTGCGGATAATTCTGCTATGAATGTGGGTATACAAATACCTCCTTGAGACCCTGCCTTCAGCTCTTTTGGGTGTATGTACCCAGAAGTGGAATTGCTGGATCATGTGGTAGTTCTATTTTTTGTTTTTTGAGGAATTTATCATTTTTTTAAAAAGATTTTATTTATTTGACAGAGAGGGAGAGCACGCTCACACACAGGTAGGCTGAGTGGCAGGGAGAGGGAGAAGCAGGCTCCCCACCGAGCAGAGAGCCCCATGTGGATTCCAGAGAGGACCCTGAGATCATGACCTGAGCCCAAGGCAGCTGCTTAAATGACTAAGCCACTCAGGCGCCCCATCACTACATTTTTTAGGAGCTTAAAATGTTGTCTCATTATTGTAATCTATATTTGTATATTTTTATTTTTTAAAAGATTTTCTTTATTTATTTGAGACAGAGTGAGAGAGAGATAGAGCACGAGTTGGGTGAAGGGCAGAGGGAGAAGCACACTCTCTGTTGAGCAGAGAGCCCAACATGGGGCTCCATTCCAGGACTCCGGGATCATGACCTGAGCCGAAGGCAGACACTTAACCAACTGAGCCAACCAGCAGCCCCTGTCATCTATATTTTTTCTTGATAGTAAGAGCCAGTGTTTTGCTTTTGTTTGTTTCATATACAGTTGGTCTTCACTATTAGCAAATTCCGTATTTGTGAATTTATCTACTCTGTACAATTTATTTGTAATCCCATAACCAGTACTCACAGTTTCTTGCTGACATGAGGACAGAGTAGCAAAAAATTGGAGTTGCCTGATGTGCATGTTTCCTGCTGAGGTTAAACAGGGTGATACTGCCTTCTTATTTGGACTGTCATTCTGTAAACAAGTGTCCTTTTCCTTGTCTATTTTTTGCTGCATTTTTCACATTTTTATTTTTTGCTGTTTGTTGGTGGTTTCACTGTTTAAAATTGTCCCCAGGTGTCATGCTGAAGTGCTGACTAGTGTGCCTAGGTACAAGAAGGCTGTGATTGCCCTACAAAGAAAATGTGCTAGGAAAGCTTCATTCAGACATGAGTTGCTTTTTTTTTTCAAGATCTTATTTATTTATTTGACAGACAGAGATCACAGGTAGGCAGAGAGGCAGGCAGAGAGAGGAAGGGAAGCAGGCTCCCTGCTGAGCAGAGAGCCAGATGCGGGGCTCGATCCCAGGACCCTGGGATCATGACCAGAGCCGAAGGCAGAGGCTTTAACCCACGGAGCCACCCAGGCGCCCCAGACATGAGTTGCTATTAGCTGTGCTTTCAGTGTTATTGAATCAATGATACACACTAAAAAGGTGTCTTTAACAGGTACATACAGAAAACAAGGTTATGTATTGATTGGTTGACAAATATTTTGTGACCACAAGCTTCTGTGAATCTTAACCTTGTATTTTCCCTGGGAGCAAGTGGTTCAGAATTTGCTGACTCAGTGTTCCCAGCAACATTGTAGAAAATAACTAGTACAATGACAAGACTGGACTGCAACTGCAATTGTCTTTGTTACCTGTGAGAGCACAGATTCCTTGACCCCTCAGTACTCAGCCTGGTGCCTGGCACTCCTCAGGTTCTCAATTAGTTTGTGATTGAATGTTTACTTATTGGTTGTTGTTATTTTGTGAATTTATGCTCACGTCTTTTGCCCTAATGCTGATCCAGTGTTTTTCATGTTTGTAGGACTGTGTAGGAATAAAATACGTCTTTTTTTTTTTTTTTTTTACAGGTCTGGGATAAAAGTGAAAGTGGGGATTGGCATTGTACTGCTAGCTGGAAGGTTAGTATTTTTACAGTGCCTTTTAAAAAAATTTAGATGTTTACTATTTATTTGGTATCATCAGTGACTTACTATTCATCTTCGAGAAAATTGTTAAATGTATAATTCTTTTCTTAAAGTATCTTATGTTTTTAACTATTAAAGTAACATAAATATATTTTAGAAATTTTGAAAGTAGGAAAATGTACAATTTCATAGGATTCTAATATAACTATTTTTAGTATTTCAGTATTTATTATCTACTTTTTCCTTTGCATATACATATATATATATATATTTTTAAGGAGACTCCTCGTCCAGTGTGGAGCCCAGCACAGGGCTTGAACTCATGATGCTGAGATCAAGACCTGAGCTGAGATCAGGAGTCAGACACTTAACCAACTGAGCTACCCAGGCGCCCCTGCATATTTTTAATAGTTGTGATATTTTGTACTAGTTCTATTTCTTTTTTTAGAAACGGCTTTACTCAAAATTTTACATACCATTAGAGTCATCAATTTTATTTCATTTATTTACTTTTTTAAGCCTTTTTTTTTTTAAGCTTTTATTTATTTATTTGACAGAGACACAGTGAGAGTAAACATAAGCTTGGGGAGTGGGGGAGGGAGAAGCAGGCTTCCCTCTGAGCAGGGAGCCTGATGCCAGGCTTGATCCCAGGATTCTGGGATCATGACCTGAGCCGAAGGCAGGCGCTTAACTGACTGAGCCACCCAGGTGCCCCTAGAGTCATCAATTTTAAATGAAATAGTTCAACAAATGTTAGTAAATTTATACACTTGTGCATCTGTCATCACAGTCTAGTTTTTATAGCGATTTTTTTTTTTAATTTATTTGACAGATAGTGAGAGGGGTCACAACTAGGCAGAGAGGCAGGCTCCCTGTTGAGCAGAGACCTCGATGCAGGGGTCGATCCCAGGACCCTGAGATCATGACCTGAGCTGAAGGCAGAGGCTTAACCCACTGAGCCACCCAGGTACCCCCAAAAGACTGTGGGGGTACAGAACACTGTCATCAACCCTGAAATTTCCCTTCTGCCTTTTTGGGACCAATCCCCATTCCCCACCAAAGCCCTAGGCAACCACTGACCTATTTTCTGTCTTTGTAGTTTTACTTTTTCTAGACATTTCATGTAAGTGGAATTCTAAAATACTTAATTCTTAATGTCTTCTTTCCCTTTTCCTTGTGGTTCATTTATGTTGTGGCATCTATTAGTAGTTTGATCTTTTATAAAGAATTTGATGGCATTTGTTACATTCACAATGTTGGTATAACTATCACCTCTATCCAGTTCTGGAACTATGTATTACTCCAAAAGGGAACCCTTATTTCTTGCTTTTTAGTTTAACTTAGTTCATAAATACTTAGGTAGGTTTTTAAATCCTCTTAAAAAACAACAGTAAAATGTAAATATATCATGTTTTGTTCAACTGATGATAGTTAATATAGTTGTTTTCTTTTTATTTTGATGACTATGACTATCTCTGTAATCTTTATTTCTTAGTTAGGATGTACTTTACTGGAAATCTAATATTTAACAAAATCTTACTGCTCTAGTGCATTTTTTACCTGATAGCCTGTATAAATAAGAATTTAAAATGAAACAAAAAGACTGAACAAAACAAAGGATAAAAAATAAGAGTGCAAAATGTACTTTGGGATGACATATTTACCATGTAGAAGTTACACAGTTATGAAAGTTACCTGAGATTGTTGTGTGTGAAAGTGTTAGATATACAGAAGTGTAAAACAAACTTTAGAAACATTATTTGTGTCCTGAAGCTCGTTGTCATACTGTGTCTTTACTGGAAAGCACAAATGAAATTCTGTGGATGTGAAATGCTTTAATACCTATCTGTTCGCTTTTTTTTTTTAATTGGTCAACATGAAGAATTGAAGAATAGTAATTTGCCATTTTTCAAATATTAAAGGTAATGCTACTGAGCTTTAGATTGTTTTCTCAGAACACAAGGATTTGTCTTCTCTAAATTTGATTGCTCATTGCTGCTTTTCCTGGAATAGTCCACTGTCTAGCCAGGTTTTGGAATTGTTTTATTACTACAGTTTCTATGTACTGTTAGGTTTTTGAAGCTAATAATTTTTATTAGTTTATTTATTTTATTAGGTGGCTGTTTCCTGTAGAGGGGAATTTGCAAGTAAAAAAAGTGGTGGACTGGTAGATTTTTTTTTTTAAACCCTGGTTAGGCTAAACACTGAAGCAAGTCTCTGTTAGCACTGGAAGAGGTCAACTTTATCCAGCTGGATTTTTACTTATTAGTAAAATGTTAGAAGGACTTGACTCCATAACAGCTACAATCCTAAATAGAGAATATCTTCTAAAAGTTAAAAATTTGTAGGACTTAACTTTTTATTTAAATGTGAAATTAGGGGCGCCTGGGTGTCTCAGTCGTTAAGCGTCCACCTTTGGCTCAGATCATGATCCCAGAGTCCTGGGATTGAGCCTGGCATTGGCCTCTCTGCTCAGCAGGAAGCCTGCCCCTCCCTCTCCCACTCCCCCTGCTGTGTTCTCTCTCGCTATGTTTCTCTCTGTCAAATAATAAATTTAAAAAAAATCTCAAAAAAAAAAAAAAAAAAGAAATTGAATAGTTTTCTGCTCTTATTGAAGTAAACACATCTGTGGTGTATTTCCTCAAGTAAAATTTTGTATGTGTGAAACATGAGTAAAGTCAGCTTTTTGTTTTTTTGTTTTTTTAATAATTCCTCAGACACATAGTGGATCTGTGTGGCGTGTGACGTGGGCCCATCCTGAATTTGGACAGGTGTTGGCTTCTTGTTCTTTTGACCGAACAGCTGCTGTGTGGGAAGAAATAGTTGGAGAATCAAATGATAAACTTCGAGGACAGAGTCATTGGGTGAGACATTTGTTGGTTTTCAGGGGTTGGGAGGGTAGAATGGGGAGAAGGGTGCATGAACGTCCAGGAGCGTCAGTCTTTCCAAGAACACTTCAGGCACTTGATAAGATGTTCCCACTCCTCACTATATTTACTAGTTCATTTTTTTCCTCTTCCATGTTTTTCTCCTACTTGTTTATTTAATTTTGTCTTGGGCCTGAAGTGGTACTGAGGAACACTAGTGGCATTGTTTAATTATAACTTTCATGATGGATCTGTGGTATTTCCTTTGTCATACAGTGAGTGCCCTCTAAAAATCCATTAAAAAATTGTTTTTTCTCTTTTGTGGTTACCTTTGCCGCTTACAAAATACATTCTTATCTGTATCTGCTATTTGCTCTAGCTCTTCCCTGATTGGATGTTCGAATTTCAACAAGAGTATAGTGTCTGTATTGGCCAAACTGCAGAATTGAACTAGATTACCTTTAAGACCCATTCCAATGTTCTTTTTCCTCCCTCTTTATTTTTTGTAATAGATAATCAGGTACAAGGTATAAAATGTGAAAGGTAAAAATGAGTGTAAACAGTGACAACTTCCTTCTCTTTGGCCACACATTTTATTTCCTAGAGGCAACCACCATTATGAGATTTTTCTATATTCTGGATATATTCTGTGCCTTTTTAAGGATATTAATATAGTGTTTTCTTCTCTGTTCCTAATAGTCCTCTTCACCATCCAACGCTAATGTTTATGTGTTGTCAGTACTGCTCTTTTTTTTCTGCTGCATTTTATAAATTGTGGTTTATACGTATTTAACATGTTAACTATAAATGTACAATTCAGTAGCATTAATTACATTTACAATGCTTTGTATACATAACCAATATCTATAGCAAAGCGTTGTCATTCCCAGCATAAGCTTTTTATCATTAAATAGTACCTCCTCCTTCCGTTCTTCCTACCCTTGGTAACCTCTGTTCTACTTTCTGTCAATTCAGCTGCTGTGGCTACCTCATACAGTGTTTGTCCTCTGTCTGGCTTATTTCATTAAGCAGAATGTTTTCAGGTCCATCCATGTTGTCACATTGATCAGTTTCACTCCTGTTATGGCTGAATAATGTTCCGTTGTATGTATACCCCACATTTTGTTTATCCATTTATCTGTAGATAGACTGTTGGGTTCTTCCTTCCTTTTAGCTATTGTACATAATGCTGTAACCGAACTCAAGGGATTTGCCGTTTGGGGTGCATCAAATTGAACACAACCCCAGAAAGTGTTGAAAGCAAAACACATTTTATTATTTGTTACAAGTAAGGAGACAAGGAGATAGTTTCCAAAGCACTTGTGAGTGGGGTTAGTAAAGGAAGCTTTTATTCAGTGTATAGGGGGCAGGGACAGGGAGCTTGCATAAATACTTCAGTTCAGTTGCACATGCTTAGCATATCAGCATGCTTGTTAAAAAAACACATGTGTGGGGGCGCCTGGGTGGCTCAGTGGGTTGGGCCACTGCCTTCGGCTCGGGTCATGATCTCAGGGTCCTGGGATCGAGTCCCACAACGGGCTCTCTGCTCAGCAGGGAGCCTGCTTCCCTCTCTCTCTCTCTCTGCCTGCCTCTCAGTGTACTTGTGATTTCTCTCTGTCAAATAAATAAATAAAATCTTTAAAACAAAACAAAACAAAACAAAAACACATGTGTGTTCAAAAAGTGGTGGAAAACTCTGCCCGTAGAAGATCTTAATATAAGGAGCTAAAGGTCAAGGGCTTCTGTGCTTGTCCTCAGCTCTAGTACAGCTCAGAGTGGCTCACCTAAGGGGTTATGAGGTGAAACCTAGTCGGGGGTCTCCTTGGCTGGGAGTTTTGGTTCTCCAAAACAAAACATATTCTTCCCTGCTTTTATCCCTTCCCCCTTCCCCTTTGCTGATAGCTTTCAGCCTTTTTTTTTCTTCCTTTGAGCCTTCTTATTTGAGTAGGTTCCCCATTGCATCCTAGCTAACTAACATTGCTACTGTGAACAGATCTTGGGTTCAGTTCTTTGGGGTATGTACCTAGGAGTAGAATTGCTGGCTCATATGGTAGTTCTGTGTTTAACTTCTGAGAAACTCCTAAATTGTTTTCTCCAGTGGCTATACCATTTTACATTTCCACCAGCAATGCATGAGTGTTCCAGTTTCTCCATGTCCTCACCAATGTTTGCGGTTTTTGTTCTTCTATTGCAGCTGTCTTAGTAGGTGTGAAATGGTATCTCTTTATGGAGGTCTTCTTCTTCTTTTTTGCATTTCCCTAATGGTTTGTGATGTTGAATATCTTTTTATGTGCTAATTGGCCATTTGTGTATGTTTTGTAATGTTTTGATTTATAAGAAATATATTTTTCTTATGTGTTTGGTCTTCCTCATACAGTTCCTCACTTACAGCTCCAGGAGTTGTTGATATTTTCTAAATGTTGAAAGTGATGAATGCATCTTTTGCTATATTAATGGGGTGACTTTGGGGGCTGGTGGCCAGTAGGGCCAACCATGTGATTAGAGGGGTGAAACTTCAGTCCCCCCCCGACCTCTGGGGAGGGGAGAGGTGTTGGATGTTGAATTAATCACCAATGGCTAGTGCATTAATCTGTCATGCCTATGTAATGAAGTCTCAATAAAAACCCCAAAGAACGTGGGTTCAGAAAGTTTTTGGGTTGGTGGACAGGTGGAGATGTTGGGAGAGTTGTAGGCCAGAAGAAGACATAGAAGCTTCTCATGCTTTAACCCTTATTTTACAATTTACATCTCTTCATCTGGCTGCTTCTGAGTTATATCCTTTTATAATAAATGGTATCTTTTAAGCAGATTGCCTGTCTGCGTTTTGATAACTGTTCATGTTTCTGAAGTGTGGGAAGTCCTACAGGATTGATAATTTGTGGAATCTGATGCTATTTCTGGGTAGATAGTGTCAGTATAGATTTGAATTCAGACAGCCTGTTGCTATGTCAGAATTAGTTGTTGGGGGGGGTTATCTCCTCTCCAGCAGTCCCTGAATTGGCATTGGTACCAGAGTCCTTTACTTTTTTAGGGAGATATCTATTCAAGTCCTTTGCCCATTTTTTAAATTGGGTTGTTTGTTTTTTGTTGTTGAGTTGTATGTAGTTCTTTATATTCTGGCTATTAGTACCTTCTCAGGTATGATTTGCAAATATTTTCTCCTGTTCTGTGAGTTGCCTTTTCTCTCTCTTGACAGTGTCCTTTGATGCACACAATTTAAAAATTTTCAGGAAGTCCAATTTATTTTTTTCTTGTTTCCTGTGTTTTTGGTGTCGTATTCAAGAAACCATGGCAAATCCAATGTCAAAAAGGCTTTCTCCAAAGTTTTATATTAAGAGTATTAAATTGTAGGTTTTTAAAAAAGGTTTTATTTGTCAGAGATGAGTGAGAGTGCGCGCACGGGGAGCAGCAGGCAGTGGGAGAAGCAAGCTCCCTGCTGAGCAAGGAGTGTGATTCAGGACCCTGGGATCATAACCTGAGCTGTGGGCAGACACTTAACTGAGCCACCCAGACATCCCTAAAATTTTAGCTCTTACATTTAGGTCTTTTTTTTTTTCTTTCCATTTTTATTTAAGTTTTGTATATGGTGTAAAGTAAATGTACAATTTTTTTTTTTTTTTTTAAAGTAATCTCTACCCTCAGTATACAAATTCATGACCCTGAGATCAAGAGTCACATGCTTTACCAACTGAGCCAGCCAGGTGCTTCCAACTTTATTCTTTTGTGTGTTAATATCCAGTTTTCCCAGTATCTTTTTTTTTTTTTTAAGATTTAAAAAGTTTTTTTTTTTTTAATTTATTTGACAGACAGAGATCACAAGTAGGCAGAGAGGCAGGCAAAGAGAAGAAGGGGGAAGCAGGCTCCCTGCTAAGCAGAAAGCCCAATGTGGGGCTCGATGTGGGGCTCCATCCCAGGACCCTGGGATCATGACCTGAGCCGAAGGCAGAGGCTTTAACCCCCTGAGCCACCCAGGTGTCCACCGCCCCAGTATCTTTTTTAAAGTTATTAAATGTATTATTTGTTTCAGGGGTACAGGTCTATAATTCATCACAATACACAATACACAGTGCTCACCATAACACATACCCTCCCCCAGTATCTTTTATTGGAATGACTGCTCTTTGTAGAGGCTGCTTTTAGACAATAGGCTTGAACAGTGGAATGTAAAGCAAGGCTAAATACAAACAGGCCCATAAGGGCCACCCACCTCAAAATATCCATAGGCCCTAACTAACTAATGGGCTACTTACAACCTGGCACAGTTACCAAAAAAGGGAAAATTCCAGAAGTCCCCATACCTCCTTGTCTTCCTCTTTTAAATACAGCCCCCATCCACTGCCTCCTAGCAGACAGTCTCTATGCTGTCCTGCCTGGCACTCCCTTGCGGTGCATTGGATAAATTCCTATACCTACCTCCTTTGTTCTGCGTCCGGTGGATCCTTTCACTGCCTGTTTTTCAGGCTTCTCCACATTTGGGGGCCACCATCAGATAGGGAGAGATGCTTTCCCCTTTGAATGGTCTTGGTGTCCTCATTGAAAATCAGTCGACTGTACCGCAGAGTCCACATTCTCTCATGGTTCATCTCCCGGGCTTTGGAGGGGAGAGGTGTGGGGGGGTTGGGTGAGCCTGGTGGTGGGTGTTGTGGAGTGCCAGTATTGCATGGAGCACTGGGTGTGGTGCATAAACAGTGAAAAGAAATTAAAAAAAAAAAAAAAAAGAGAGAAATAATGAAAATAAAATCAATTGACTATATATAGAAAGAAGGTTTATTTTTGGATTGTATTTTGTTCCTTTGGCCTATGTGTCTCTCCTTAATGCCAATATCATATTCTTCTGATTACTCCAGGTTTGTAGCTTGCATGCTATTCACAGTTTTATAATTTTTTTTTTTTTTAAGATTGATTGATTGAAATAACCTCTATACCCAGCGTGGGGATCTAACTCACAACCCTGAGAAGTGGAGTCGTCAGCCACATGCCCTTAAAATTTTTTTTTTTTAATGTTGGGAGGGGTTGGTTTAATTGCCTTTTCCCTAAGGAAAAGGCAAACAACTGCTTGAGGGTAGGAGAGAAGGGAAATGTATAAAATTGGAGGGAGTTTTCTAACAGTCAGGAATGGGTTAATTAGAATGATAGGTTGGGTTGAGGAGTGGTGGCATAGAAAGGATTTTTGTTTGAACTTAGAGGTAAAGGTTTCCCCCTTTATATGAATGTAGAGCATTCTTAGGAAAACCTTCGTAAGCTGAAACGGCCATAAAGTAGAGAATCAGTTAGCACTAACTTATATGGAAGAATTTTTGAGTGTTCCTGAGCTAAAAAATAACCTCTTTTAGGCTTTTCTGATGCCTTAAGACACACTTTGCTAATGTTAGCACAACATAAATCAAGATAAAGCACACATGCTTACAGACACAGTTCAAAGCTCTTGAGGCTTGATGCTGAGATGCTGTGTAGGTCTCAGGGAAGGAGCTGGGTGGTGCCATTCTTATACATGAGGGTGCTTGCTCCCTCTAAAGACTTGTAAAACAAATGACAATGCTATTTTCTCTTGTCACAAAAGCTGGGATCCTCTTCAGATTTCTTTTGGTTAGCAAGAAAGGTACTGAAGTAGGTCTTTGTAAAAGCAAAGTGCTGTAACATAAACCTTAGAAAAGTAGGGGATATCTGTATATTTATTGTATTTAGTTAAATCAGCTGTCATTAATGCATTTAATATTTCAGCAGTTGTATTGGTATTGATTATTCAGTGGTGTTCATAGACAGATGTTTGCAAGGATATAATCTTTGGAGTTTTATGTGCTCTTTTTCTACTATTGAGACTCCTTAAGATGTATTTTAGTAACCATAGACAATAAAGTCCTGATTTCTAAATTTTGTTGATATTTTCAGTCAGAAATCTAGATGCCAGAAAGTAGCTTGAATATGCTCTGTTGGCATTCTCTAATTATCACAATGCCAGCTTTGTACCATTCTCTTGGTCTCTAGTAAACGACTTCTCTTAAAGTGGTTGGTGGTGATCCAAATAGGGCTAACTGGCATTTATGTTTAAAGGAAGAAGTTGCATGCTTTCCATTTTACTGTTAAAGAATCTTAATTCATGTAATTTACTGCTTGCAGCATACTGTGCAAAACAAAACTACCTATATTAAAATTCAAACAGTTTGTAGTTTAGTGACTGGTCTCCTTAAGGCAGAGTTTTTGCACTCTTAATAAAGTTAGACTTTCTAAGGCAAACTTTTTTTCTACCTTAAAGGGAATAATTAATTATAGGTCACTAATTTGTTACGGATTGCCAACTGTGTATGTGGTATTTTGCTGTGGAGGAAATTGAGACCCCGGTGGTTTTTAAATAACTTATTCAAGGTTACTTAGTAAAATGGCAGTGGGATTTTAGAACCCATGTTCTTTCTACTCTACCATCCTTCCTTTTTGTATGTAAATAATTTTTTTTTTCAGGTTAAGAGGACAACTCTAGTGGATAGCAGAACATCTGTTACCGATGTGAAATTTGCTCCTAAACATATGGGCCTTATGTTAGCAACCTGTTCGGCAGATGGTATAGTAAGAATATATGAGGCGCCAGATGTTATGAATCTCAGCCAGTGGTCTCTGCAGCATGAGATTTCATGTAAGCTAAGCTGTAGTTGTATTTCTTGGAATCCTTCAAGGTAAGCTTACACAGAAAACCTGATAATATAATCCTAGTAAAGCAAATTAGTATTTTTATGCTAAGCATTTGATGGGTTAATTTCCTTAAAATATTTTCTTAGTCATGTTTATTATTTTTAAAAATACATGTTATGTAGAATAAAAATTCTCTTTAATCTGCCCTCACCCTGTTATGTCTCTTGTCCCCTATTTTTATTCCATAGAAGAAGCCAGCCATTGTAAATATTTGGGTGTACAACTTCTGGGCTTTTTCCATGTATATACAAATAAATACTCAATGTGTTTTTAAATACAGAAATATAGGCAACATGCACATATACTATCATGTAAAGGTAGACCAGAACACACAGACGTGTGTAGACATATATTCTCCTTATTTGAAGTTTGCTTTTTTCATTTATAAATATATTGCGGGTATTTCCCAGTGTATTAGTATATATATCTAGTTTTACATTGTTTTTTTAACTGCTATACTATATCATAGTTGCTTTTTTTAAATGATTTTATTTATTTATGTGAGAGAGCATTTGTGTGAGGGGCAGAGAGAGAGAGAGAAAGAAGCAGACTCTTGCCGAGCAGGGAGCCTGACATTGGGATTGATCCCAGGATCTTGGAATCATGATCTGACTCAAAGATAGACCCTTAAGCAACTGAGCCACCCAGCCACCTCATAGTTGCTTTCTATTAAGTTATTTTTAAAATAAAAGAATAACGAATTACTTGGTAGAGAAAAAATTTCATGGGCACCTGGTTGGCCCACCCTCCCCCACCATGGTCTTGCTTTCTCTCTCAAATAAGTAAAATCTTTAAAAAGAAAAGAAAAAGAAAATTTCAAATCTAGAAGAGTACAAAATGAAAGGTTAAAAGTTCCCCTACCTGCTAAAAATGCCCTTCATAGTTCTGATTTTAGATTTTAATTCTGCCAGTTGCTATGGTATTTTTTTAAATTTTTAAAAAATTTTTTAAAGGATTTTGTTTTCAAGTAATCTCTACACCCAGCATGGGGCTTGAACCCACAGCCCCAAAATCAAGAGTTGCATGCTCTCCCAACTGAGCCAGCCCGGCACCCCAGTTGCTATTATATTTAGTATATTTAGTATATTTATTTACTTATGCCTCAGGTTCTTGCTATGTTAGCTTTAAACAGTACCTATACTCACTATAAGAAAGATGAATTTAGTACATTTACAAAAGCTTTCCATTTCTCAATGTATGACTAGATAGATATCTCCTTTTTTTTTTTTTTTTTTTTTTTGGTTAAGATTTTAAGTAATTTCTACCTCCAGCGTGGAGCCGAACTTACAACCCTGAGGTCAAGAGTTGCATGCTTCACCAATGGAGCCAGCTGGTTAGAGAGATCTTATTTGTGGGAATGTCGATGATGGTTTTTTAGTTATATTGGTAATTATCAGAATTTCAGATAGTGTATCCATTTTCAACTTAGTGATTTACCAATTTTTAGATTAGATATGGACTCACCTCTTTTTTTTTTTTTTTTAAACAAATTAGCTTACACCTCTCATTCACCCATTTTCTAATATTTTGTTACATTGCTTATAACTGGCAAGGGGACAACTGAGTATTTTACTCCTTGGGGAGATATGGGATTGGTTTCCCATGAGCCTTTGATCACATTTTTGTCAACTAATAAATACTTAACCTTATTTTATGAGTGTTTGTGTTTAAAGATACCTTATTTAGCATATGTTGCTGATTCATTAACATTGAACTCTGCCAACAGCCTTAAAACTCATGCCTTAACAAAGCTTATCTAATACACTATTTTCTCCATAAGGTATATCATGGTCTTTTTGCTAAGCTTAGAAACACTAGACTGTACTGCAGTACCACTTTTGGGGACCATTTTAAAAAAAGAAATCACCAACCCACCACAAAAATGCAAAAAGCGTGGTGGTAAATAGAGTGCAACACTTGTTTTCAGTGTGAGAGCTGAAATAAGAAGGCATAGCCTTACATTGTTTGACCTCAGCATGAAACATGTAGGTCGGATGATTAATTTTTTGCAGAGCCGCTCCAGGCACATTCATGAGTTGACCGTGAAAGCCCCAAGTATTGGATTTTGGGGGTTACAAACAAATTTTAGTAAGCAGGCCAGTTTACAAATAGAGAACCTGCAGATGATAAGGATTGGCTGTATCTACTTTCTCAGAGATCATTTGTATACCTTGGTCTTTATTTTCATGCATCTTGGTTTCATTGTGTGTTAGTCTTTGCTTGTTTTTTTGTAGTTATGAACAAGAGTTGTATTTATAGTTAGGAACCAGTATTGGTATTTTTCTACTGTTAGGTGCTCTGTTTTCTTAGTAGCACACTCTCTTACCTAGTGCTTGGCTGAGTTTCAACTGAGTAGGTAGAGTGTGTTGGCAAAGTTCCCTTGTAGGGAGTATAAACCAAGGGAACTGGTGGGCTGGGGTATCCCTGAATTTCAGGAGGACTTGACTTTGTGGATGGAGCACCTTAACTCTCTCTGCCAGTTTTAGAGTGCTGTAAAGCTCTATTAATAAAGAACTAAACCTTTTTTTTTTTTTAATTGCCACATTCTGTTTTCAACTTTATGAGGTTGGCAGATGACAAGGTCAGAGGTTTAACAAGGGGTCATTTTCATAGGGATATTACTTAATCTGGATGAGGGAGGCAAAGGAAATCAGTATTGAGGTAACTAGGCATAGAAATTTAAAAAAAATTCAACTTAGAGTTCACTTCAGTAGAGGTCATGCTTTTATTATCTTTTGTCTTTTTAACAGACTTTATTTATTTATTTATTTTAAAAAGATTTTATTTATTTATTTGACAGACAGAGATCACAAGTAGGCAGAGAGGCAGGCAGAGAGGAGGAAGCAGGCTCCCTGCTGAGCAGAGAGCCCCATGCGGGGCTTGATCCCAGGACCCTGGGATCATGACCTGAGCTGAAGGCCGAGGCTTTAACCCACTGAGCCACCCAGGCGCCCCTCTTTTGACTTTTTTAAAAATGAAGTTGACCACAAATGAATCTAAAGAAGAGAATGACATGTGGGGAGCATGCCTTCTTGAGGGTTGATCTTTCTCTGCTTTTCTTCCTTCTGTCAGGGTTTCTTCTTTTTGTACAAAGCACTTAAAATCCTTTTGCCATGAATTGGTCGCCATAGGATTACTTTTCATTTCATAGTTAATGACCAAATCTTTCAGGAAGAAGAATTCTAAGACCTCCCGGCTCTTTTTTTTTTTTTTTTTTAAACTCTACTGAATGCTTGAAACCTTTTGGGAGAAGAGCTACTTTTTTTAAAAAAATCATTTATTTAATTAGAGAGAGCACATGAAAGAGATTGTGCATGAGCAGGAGGAGGGACAGAGGGAGAAGGAGAGAGAGAATCTCAAGCAGATTCTGTGATGAGTGCAGAGCCCAACATGGGGCTTGATCTCATGACCCAAACCAAAAGTCATGAGTCGGTTTCTTACCCTTGAGTTACTAGACGCCCCAAGAATTACTGTCTATTAGCAAAAGGATGGTATTATTTGTCCCCATGTTGAGCATTCTCAAGGACATACCTTTCCAAGGTGTGGCTGTGTCAGATGTATGGCAGGGATCTATCTAGTCATGGTAGTGACATGCTTATTTGTGGGTTGTAGAGCTTCTTGATGCCAGGTTTTTCTAATTCTCTGAATTAGATGTATATTAACTTGATAATTATGTAAAAAAGTTTTTACTTTTCATTTCTAGCTCTCGTGCTCATTCCCCCATGATAGCTGTAGGAAGTGATGACAGTAGTCCAAATGCAATGGCCAAGGTTCAGATTTTCGAGTATAATGAAAATACCAGGTTAGTACTGCTTTAGTTTTAATTAGTGTCCCAAATTGCATTTAATTTTTAAAAATGTTATTTCTTTATCCATTCATTGAATTACGCATGATTCATTACCTATTTACTAATTCCTGTGCTATGCCAAGTTCTGTGCTAGGCTCTGGTAATATAAAATTAAATGGTATAAAAGAGAAGGTGACTGATTTTCTAGTATGTAGCATCTCGCTGGGAAAACAAACAAAAATATTAAAGTGATGATGAATTTTATAAACTGGGAGAATTGGGGTGTTAAGGGTTTACTATACCTGGGGGGGAGAGGGCCAGGAAGGTTCTCCAGACAGAACTTACGGGATGAGTAAAAGTTAGCCAAAAAGGGCAAAACATTCCAAATGGAGAAAACTACAAATGATAAGGTACGTGAACAAGAGAGAACCAATATATTTTTATTGTAGTTGAAATGAAATAGGCAAAAAGGAGTGTGGTGAGAAACAAAACTTAGATCTGTGAGACCTAGTGTTCCATGTTTAGATTTTATTTTATGGGAAATGAGAAGCCATTGAAAGATTTTTGAGTTGGGGAATGATGGGCTTGCATTGTAGTTTAACTCTTCCATAGGTATGGAAAGTATTTTTGAGGGCAGAGGTTGAGGTGGGAGATTGTAGTGGCTTTGGGATAGAGTCATGGCAATGGGGATTGAGAGAAGTAGGCAGTTGGAGAATAAATTAAATGGTATGAATAGGATCTGATGACTGGATGTAGAAGGTGAAGAATGGGAGAAGCTTTTGAAATGACTTTCAAGGTTCTGGCTTAATAGTTCAATGGATGGTGTGTAATTTCTTGAAATAAGGGCATCTGGAAATAGGACAGATTTGAGTAGAGTATAGCAGCACATGATGGAAAATTTATGTTGGGTCATGTTGTGATACCTGCAACACCTCTTAGAGCTGTAAAGAGGTGTATTCAGAGTCTTATAGGAAAAGAGAGCACACATCAGTTGTTCAAGTGGGCTTCACATGTGCTAGACAACAGTCTTGAGTCGAGGAACCAGATATTGGGCAGGACCAGAAGCAGAAAAGAACTAGAGTTTTCCCCTTATCTGTAGGGGATATGTTCCAAGACCACCCAGTGGCTCCCTGAAACCTGAAATAGTATGAAATTGTATATACTCTGTTTTTTTCTATAAATACATACCTATGATAAAGTTTATAAGTTAGAGTATGAGATTAACAATAGTAGCTAGTAGTAACATGTAAGAATTGAAATAATACACTGTAAATAAAAATTATATGAATGCAGTCTTTCTCAAAATATCTTACTGTGTTGGACTCACACTTCTTCCTGTGATGATGTGAGATGATAATGTGATGAGATGGCAGGAGGGGAATGGTGTAGACCTGTGACGTAGCGTTAGGCTACTGCTGACCTTCTGATGATATATCAGGAGATCATCTTCTGGATGGCAGTTTGATCGTGGGTAACAAACTGTGAGAAGCAAGACTGGCTAAGGGGGGGACCACTAATTCCTTTGGGCTTTGCAATTCAGAATGTTTCTAGGGTTTTTGCAGAGTTCTTATACCAGCTCTCTAACTTCCCAGATTATTGATTTCTTCAGAGAGTCTATGCTTACACAGTGTTGTCCAGTAGAACTTGCTGTGCTGATGGTACTGACCCATGCCTGTACCAGCTAACATACTGGCCACTAGCCACATGGCAGCTGTGGAAGCTCAGAATGTGCTACTACAGCGGCAGAACTGCATTTGTTTATTTTTATAAATTTAAATTTAGGTAGGCACATGTGGCTAGTGGCTGCAGTATTGGCCAACATAGTTCTAGATTATAGGAACCTTCCTCTAGAACTTTTGATGCTTTTGTAACCTTTTAAGCTACTAAAGCTATGAGCAATATTAATAGCACATTTTTTTAATAAACATTTCTTAAAAGATTTTATTTGTTTATTCATGAGAGGCAGAGGGAGAAGCAGGCTCCCCACTGAGCAAGGAGCCTGATGTGCTGGGATCATGACCTGAGCCGAATGTAGACACTTAACTGACTGAGCCACCCAGATGCCCTATAAACATTTTTTTTTGTTTAACATATAATGTATTATTTGCCCCAGTGGTACAGGTCTGTGAATCATCAGCTTACACATTTCATCGCACTCACCATAGCACATACCTTCCCCAATGTCCATAACTCTATCCCTAACCCCCACCCCCTGCCCTATAAACATTTTTTAAAAAGATTTATTTGAGAGTGAGAGAGTGTGCACATGCATGATAGGGGAGGGGTAGAGGAAGAGAATCCCAAGCACACTCTCTGCTGAGCCCATATGGAGTCTGATGCAGGGCCCGATCCCATGGCAGAGATCATGACTTAAAACCAAGAGTTGGATGCTTAACCGACTGAGCCACCCGGGTACCCCTAGTAGCATATTTTAAAGAGGCTTCATGAAGAGTTAATATTATTAAAGTAATTTCTTTCAACCTTAGCTGAAAAGAATGAGTTTGGAGGCATAAATCGAAAATTTAAAAGGGGGATCATTTCTAAAACATAGGAGAATGAAAAGTACTTCATAAATAATATTTGAATAAAGGGATAAGAACTTCTAGTTAGTTCTGAAAGAAAATACAGGGCAGATAGAAAAGAACCTAAAACTTAAATGAATTCAGTGATAAAGATAACCGAATGAATCTCTTAGCTAGCAGAATAAACCTAGATTAGGGGCTGGATTTCCTGCATTATCTCCTATAACAAGGAGCCTGGCAGCAGAGCAGTTCAGGGGTCAATTAAGCAGCTCACTTGGTGCAGTGGTCTTGGTATTTTCCTTTTTTTTTTTTTTTTTTTTTTTGCTGTCATACTTAGTGTGTGGTGACAGCTCCCTCTTAGATCACAAGAGCCTTTCTAGGTTTTCACATGCAAATACAGAGAAGAGCATTTGCTTTCATGTCTCTTTATATTAGGGAGAGAGAATATTTTCTGAAAGCGTCTTAGCAGGCTTTTTCATTGGGTCCCCTGGCCAGAATTGGGTCACTTACCATGCTTTAGATGCAAGGGAGTCAAACAGTAAGTGCCTGGTATTTTCTACATATGACTGGGAAGTGGCATTGGGTAGGTAAAGGTGTCTGTGTGTGAGTGTGTGAGGGATTGACTTAGGAAGTTATCAGACCTTTAAGTTCATCCATTTTTGGATTTTTTTTGGTCTGGTTCTTTGAAGCAGGAGTTGTTCAAAGGTTCTTATATAGATTGAACATGTTAACATAGAGTGATAGTGGACTGTGTAGCATGCAGTGATGAATACTTAGTTGATATTCCTGTAAGTAATAACACCATTTAGTACACAGGAGACATTTGTCCAATTAACCAGTATTGGATATTGTTATTTCTTTGGTGAGTGAAAATATTAAGAAAGACCTGGTCTTCATAGTGATGTAATAATGCCTACTTTTATATAAGGCATTTTCACATATTTTATGAAATTCAGATTCTAACAATCATCTTATGAATAGGGTAGGTAGCTTTTATATTAGCACCATTTTATAAATGAAGAAATAGATCAAGGTAAAATGATTTGTCCAAGATCAAACAGAAGTCAGGAGTAGAAGAGTAGAAGCAGCAAGGCTGTGGATTAGATTACTCAGGGTGAGCAATATAGGGTGAGGAGAGGTTAAGGAAAGAACAATGAGGTATGCCCTGGCTTGGAGACATTTGAGAAAAATGTTGGGGTGAAAAGAAGGCCAAGCATAGAATGTTGGGAACACTAGTATTTCAGAGGAGGAAGGTAAGGTAGGTGCCTCTCTCTGACTCCTCCGTTACACACAGGGTTCTGTGCTTCACTTCTGTCCCTGATATTCAATCAGTGACATAGAAAAATGGAATAGGAAACTCTTAATCTGTTGTCTCCTTCATTGTTTTCTTCTCTGTTTGCAAATAGAGAAATAGAATCGTAGGGATGAAGTAGACTTTGGTATAGCTTCCTTTATCCCCACTAAAATTCTTGCTGTTATCAGGTTCATTTTTCAGTTTATACTCAAGTACTTAGGAATTGAATTACTCTTTTCTTGGAATTAGATATTAATGGCTAATGAATCAGGATCTCATTTAATAATTCAAGTTTTTTAAAATGGTTCTAAGCTAAACTTAGGAAGTCAAAGAAAGAAACCCAGGTGGCTTTATTAGTTTACTGGTGTTGCCATAACAAATTACTACAAACTAATGGCTTAAAACAGAGATTTATTCTCACAGTTCTGGAGGCCAGAAATCTGAAATCAAGGTGTAGTCAGGGCGTGCTTCCTCCACAGTCCTTCCTCATCTTCAGGCTTCTGGTGGCTTTGGGAGGTCCTTGGCATGTGGCTGCGTAAGTTCAGTTTCTCCCTCTGTCTTCAGATGCCGCCTTCTCGGTCTGTTTCTCCTTTTCTGTCTTTTATGCAAATGATCCAGGATGATCTTATCCTGAGATCCTTAATTATATATGCAAAGATCCTTTTTCTAAATTAGGTCACATTTCTGTTTCTGGGGTTAGGCCTTGGCCTTACTGTATACTGTTGAGGTAAACACTGCTTCAATGTGGATTTTTAAAAATTTTCATTTCTGAAATTTTTATCTGAATTGGTTTTTCATTAGGAAATACGCAAAAGCGGAAACCCTCATGACAGTCACAGATCCTGTGCATGACATTGCCTTTGCTCCAAACTTGGGAAGGTCTTTCCATATTCTAGCCATAGCAACCAAAGATGTGAGGATTTTTACATTAAAGCCTGTGAGGTGAGTTTTTGAAGCAATTACTAATTTAAAACTATTCTTAATTTTCTTCCATGGAGAAGAGTGAAGAGGCAACTGTGAACTGAAGAATGGATTCTTTATTGAACATTTTATCTACAAATATATGACTTTTGGGGTTGGGGAATGGAATAAAGACAGGAGATTTATGTTTTCTTAATTGCGTTTTCTTTAGGCTGATATGATTTGGATCCTCTGAATATAATTGGTACTCTGTAAATGTTTGAACAAATGAGAGGTGGGAGTTTACTTAGGAAAGTTAAATTAGCACTGAGACATTCTTGTGAATAATCTGTTCAATCTTTAGTTTTGGAATTGTGAGTTTCAGTTCTTTTCCTTTTTCCTTCCTTTCCCCCTTCTACTCTTTCCTTCCTACAGCTTTCCTTTTAAAATTGTTATGTATTTTATTTCTCAGTTTTGTTTGGGGGACTCCTCTTTTGTTTTTTCTTTTTTCTTTCTTTTTTTTTTTTTTTTAAAGAGAGAGAGTGGGTGGTGGGGGGCCCAGAGGAGCAGAGGAAGAGGGAGAGAGATAATCTTAAGCATGCTCCAAGCCCAGCTTAGAGTAGCCATGAGGCTTAATTTTGCAACTCTGAGATAATGACCTGGGCTGAAATCAAGAGTTGGATGCTTAACTGACTGAGCCACCCAGGCACTCCTGTTCCTTTCTTCCATGAAATAATTACTGAATAATTTTTATGTGGTAGGGTCATACTAGGTGCCGGGGAGTCAAATGAAAGCGACATGGCCCAGCTCTCAATGACTTAAGGTTGGAGGGATGTGGGAGGGAAGGTGGTAGTTATGGATATGCACAGTTTTATAATGTAATATGGTAAAAATAATATAGTATGTGAGACCATTTGTATTTTTAAAATTAGAACTCTGTATATGTGTGTATAAAATCTTCAATCAACATTTCTTAGGGAAGTTTTTTTATTAATAGGAAAGAACTTACTTCCTCTGGTGGACCAACAAAATTTGAAATCCATATAGTGGCTCAGTTTGATAATCATAATTCCCAGGTCTGGCGAGTGAGTTGGAATATAACAGGAACAGTGCTAGCATCTTCAGGAGATGATGGCTGTGTGAGATTGTGGAAAGGTAAGATTTTAATGAAGGAATTGTTGCTGTGTTGGTTCGTCAGAATTTTCACTTAGAAATGTAAGTTCAGAAATACTTCGGAAAAAATTATCTTTCTACAGTTACTTAAATTGATGTCCTAACATTAATTTGTGTTATTTTGAACCTCCATTCATTTACTTAGTTCATGGCAGTTAGGACTGATTCAATTGTTTTTTAAGTTTCCATGTGGAAAAAAGCAACTTTTAAAACTAAAAGTAATTGTAACAGAATATGCGGTTTAAGATACTATTTGCTATATTATGCGGTATCTCCAAAAAATACCATTTGCTATATATGTAATCTGTGTGACTGCTCTGCAGACTCAGGATAGGACTATAGACATCTCCTATTAAATAATTGCTTTTAGCCAACCAGCCCTTCATAGGACAAAACCCAGTATATACCCCACTTCCTCTCTGCAGCTCTCAGAAGTTGAAGCTTCTGGCCACTGATTCTGAAAGTTTCTTGTGCCATGCTGAGAATTCCGTCTAGTAACTCAATGCTGACTGGTTGCTGCAGCATGGTCTGCACTTTTCCATGGAAGTTTATCCATTGGGCGGAGGTGTCTTTGGTCCTTGTACCACTCTAGTTGGTGGTATCCCACTTTTAGGATCCAAACTTAAGCTTAGTTCATGTACCTTGAGCAGTCACTGTTTCTCAAAATGCAGTTTGACCGAGTCTCCCATGGCCAGTTTTAGGCTGTGGTAGAACCAGCCCAGACCTCAATTTCCTCAGTGTCATTTGATATCAAGGGCTTTGCTTCCTTTTCATGCCTCTGGGCTTTAGTCAGGACCACACAGTTCCACTCAAGCAGGCTCCCTAACTTGAGTTTCCTGGACCCAGTGTCTCCAGCACTCTGTTTTGCATTCAGAGAATTAGGCCATGTTGGGTAAGCCACTCAAATCCTAAAGGTTTGTTACTTACATCCATCTCTGAGGACATTAGGTACCCACATGATCTGTACTTGCATAGCTAAGAGGATAACTCCATTACCCTCCATATACTTGTGATTGAAATTCATTTTCCTGAAGATAAAGAATTTATTTTGATAGTAAAATGTTAATGTGGTAAATTAGAGAGTAGTCTTTGTTAATATTTATCTTATAAGGAAGGAGAATGATACAAATTTTGTTTTTTAAATTAGTTCTTGTAAAACTTTACAAAATAATTGTTAAAATTGAGATATATATATATTTCATTTTAAATATGTCTGTAATATATCTTGAGAGATATGTTATAGTTTTTTTATTATAGTTATTTCTTGTTTTTTTTTTAATTATAGTTAAAGGACTTGACCACAAATTTGTGCCCTTGAGTTATAGTTGTTAGTCATGTTAATGTATTTGACCATTTTCTTTTCAGCTAATTATATGGACAATTGGAAGTGTACTGGTATTTTGAAAGGTAATGGGAGCCCTGTCAATGGGAATTCTCAGCAGGGAAACTCAAATCCTTCCCTAGGTTCAAATATCCCAAATCTTCAAAATTCATTAAATGGATCTTCTTCTGGCAGGTAGGCTGATTTTTGGGACAACGAGAAATTAATCTCCTTTTCAAATTATTCTGGTAGGCATACTGTAAGTTTGTGATTTTGTGGGTTTTAAGATTGAATGAAGAAATTCATACATAAGTAGAAAAAAATTCACTTTGTTAGCTCTGTGTTTAGCTTATGTGGCCATATTTATAGGTAGACTGTTAAACTAAACTATTTAAACTAAACTATATTCTGAAATTTAGTGGTCTGTCAGAAATGTTTATAACTTTAAGATTTTACTTTGCTTCTAAAGTCAGATGAAGAGTAAATCTGGCATAATGCCAAGGATTTTTTTTTTAGTCCTAAATGAACATGAGTATGTTAGTGGTAGTAGTGCAGCCTTTAAATTAGGTCAAGCTGAAATTTTAAATAAACTGCATTAACCAAGGCTTTGTAGAAGAGAGTGAGTTAGATGTGGGTTTTTTGGTGTGTGTTTAAAACTTCAATGGATATTTAAGAGGAAATGGTAAATTCTGATTTCTTGATTTTTAGAATTTTTAACATATTTTAGATTCTTGCTTATCTTAATGTTTGATGTGATCTCAAGAGTCATCCTTTGTTTTTATATTCAAATTTCAAATATGTGAATTGGTAAGATAAAGTTATTTTAATATGCCTTTGTGAATAATTTGGAATACAATTCAGGAAACTTCAAAGCACAGCCTTAACAAATTGTCCTGTGGTTATCCTGTTGTCATCTTAAATAACAGAATACTATTTAAAATTAAAGCTATTTTTATATTGTTATATTTAAAAAAAAAAAGTCCTTAAATCTCTTGAGATTTAAGTATTTGCATGAAAACAATTTCAGGTTACCACAGAAAATACCAGATTATAAAGAAGATTTCATGAAACAAAGGATACTACTGTTAATTAAAAAAAAAAAAAAATCTGGTTTGTAGTTGCTGTCTGTACTGCATATATTGTAAAGAGCTTTGGATATATTGTAAAGAGCTTTGAAGTTTTGATCTGTATTCTTAATGTGCCAATAACCGTGTGTGTTAGATCTGTGATGCATTTTTCCCTTCTCCATTTGTATTATGTCCTTTAACAGAAAGCACAGCTGAGTACCAGCTAACTGGAGTAACTTTGCTGTTTTGCTGCTTGTTGCATGCACACAGGAATGGAAAGCGAGCTCCTTTTCCCCTTCCCCAGCGCCGTTTGACCTCTCCCAAGATACACCAGCAGCCTGCTTACTACTAAACGCAATCCAAAAGGCCTTTAAAAATCCAGTGTATATCATTTTTTTGTACTAGCAGTTTATTGACACTATTTGAAGCTTTTGAAATATAAATGGAGAGGCTTTTTGTTGAGACATTGTCACCAAAACAATTTTTTGAAATGTTCCTGAAACTAACATGGGTTTTAAAATTAAAAGGATTGTTACTATCCTTACAAGCAGTTGGGAGGAGGGTAAATATCACTTTATTCCATTTGGAGAAAATAGACTTATTTGTTTTGTTTTCTAGAACAGTAGGCTAAAATGATGAATTTTTATAATTTGAAGGTTGAATAAATATTTTTCATAAAGATTGTTTTGAGTGCTAATTTGTTTACCTTTTGTAGAATTGGTTTACACATGGTATTATTTAGTACAACTCTGTCATTTCTTTGTAATATTTAAAAAATATTAGTAAAGGAGTGAGAGAAGTAGTAGTAAAATGAAGTGATTTGACTGTACAGTTTGCGGCCAAATTAAACATTTGGTATTGCTTCATTTTATAATTTGGTAGTAAAATGAAGACATCTTTGTAAATTTTCAATTCATATTCACTAAAGAGCTTAACGTTTCTAATATGTGCTTGTATATTTTTTTATGGTATGATTCCATGGCTTAAGTTTTTCTTCAAAATTTGGAAGCCTACCGTAAGAGGAGCAGTTAAAAATTTGCTAAAATTGTGCATGCACATTAACCTCCACATTCCAAGTCTCAGGAATTTAATTTACTTGGCTGCTTCATTTAGTTCATATTCTCTAGAACTTTGACCTTAATGATAAAGCTATAAGTCTTTGCTAAAATGCTTAAGTATTACGGGTAAGTTATAAAATGGCAGAATAACAACAAGGACATATTCTTTGAGCTCTTTTGCTTAACAAAATTTTGTACTATTTAAGGTTTTTGCAGAAAATCACCTAAGTATTTTCAAAGATTGTATTTCTTCAGAAGTATATTGCAATAGCTGGCCATACTATATGAAAGTATATTTGGATTGGTTCTCAGTGTCATGTATGCACTAAAAAACCTGTGCCTGCTGCTACTACAAACGAAGCATTGCTTAAAATAAAGAAAAAGCTTATTAGATTTGTAAATTTACAGGATAGCATCAAATATGTTTCTGAAAGATTAGAAAATGTTTTAAATTATAAAATGTCTTTTTTTGTAACATTCATACTGATAATTTTTTTTTAACATTTTAAGTTTAACAGATTGTATTTCTTTCTTTCAAGTTTTTATACTTGCTTAAGCAAGCTTGATTTGAGTAAGGGTCTTGATTTTTGCGATTATGTTCTGTTAGTTTTGGCATGAATATACTAAAGCTTTTTTTTTTTCAGCATGTGTTTTCTCCTCTTTGGTTCTCTTTGTATTTACTACTTTTCTCTTTTTCTTCTGTTTTTTCTTTTTTTTTTTTTTCTGTTGTTTTTGTTTTGTTTTGGTGTTTTGTTCCTGTCTTCATTGTTTCAGGTATTTCTTTCCCCCTCTGGATTCCCCACGGGCTGGATCGAGATGGTCCAGTTATGCCCAGCTCCTTCCTCCTCCTCCTCCTCCTCTGGTAGAGCACTCTTGCGATGCTGACACTGCCAACCTCCAGTATCCTCACCCTCGCAGACGATCTCTCTCTCGGCCTCTTAATCCCTTACCTGAGAATGAAGGGGTTTAAAACACTGATTTAACACTTAAAGGCCTTATTCAAGTGCTTGTAAATGCTTTCATTCCTGGCTGCTTTTTGTTTTTCTTCATTTTCTTTTAGAAGATTTTTCTAACTTAGGGTCTGTCTTGCATGTATTACACCAGAACACAGTGTTTTGGAACCTAAATGTGTTTGTGCTTCTGCATCAAAGGAACATTTGCCTCACTGGTTGATAACCTTTGATGAAATGAGATAAGTACAAGTAACATGAACTCTGAGTTACAGTAGCTGATTTCAATTTCAAAGTGCCTATTCTGTAAGTTTTATTTTGAACTGTTATGGTGTTAGTTTTCTTATGGTTTGTCATTCTGGTTCATGTGAAAGGATTACCATAAAGTTCACTTTGCCTTTGAGACGTACTAAGAAATGTTTTACATGTTACAGGCTATTGTTGCAACCAACTAGTTTGTAAAATAAATCATTCCTGTGTATAAAGCAGCAAAACAAAATAATGGACTGTTGGGTCTTTTTTTTTTAATTTTTAAAGAAATTGCCTTTTACTACTTGGAATTATTGTTTAAAGCTTTTGTAATTATTCTCCAAGTAGATTATTTAATAAAATATATTTTAAAAGGTATGAATCTCTTGCCTTATGAAAAGAGAATGTACAGCTGGCCCTTGAACAACATGGGTTTGAATTGCACTGATGTACTTATACATAGGTTGATGGTCTCCCCCCCCCCATAAATGCCGTTTAGTACTGTAAATGTACTTTCTCATCTTTATGATTTTCTTAATACTTCTTTTCTCTAGCATACTTTATTATAAGAAAACATTAGTTTGTATAACATACAAAATAGGTGTTAATTGACTGTTCATGTTACTGGTAAAGCTTCTCTCAACTATAGGCTATTAAGTTTTTTTGGGAGTACAAGGTTAAGCCCAGATTTTCAACTATGCGGGTGCATGGCACCACCTAAGCCCTAGTTGTTCAAGGGTCAACTCTGTTCTACTTGATATATGATAACGCTTGTATCTCCTTATAATAGTACGTTGCAAAAAAAGAAAGAAAGAAAAAGAAAAAACCCAAACAATAAAAAATTGGGAGATGAGCACGACATTTATTTAGAAGGTAGAAAGTCAATATGTAGACTAACATCTACAACTGACACATGTTGACTTCCAATCTAATTACACATTATTTTTTAATACTTTTAAAATTTGAAATCAGAAAATAATTGACAGTAATTATGATAAAGTGATTAAAACTATGAGACTAGTAATATTCTTTTTAGTTCAGTTTTCTTAAGAATTGCCAAGGATTTAACTTTTCCTTAGGACTAGAGAAGGTGTAATTTGAGTAGCATTTCATATGTGTCTCAGTTAATCACATGTAGGTACAATTTGTTATAACCATATAATTTCTTATCAATTTTCAAAGACACCTTTCCTTTGTATAGTGTCATACCCTTGAAACTTCTTAACCTGCAAGGGATAAAGAGCTAATAAGAGAATAATTTTAACTTAAGGAATATTTGAGTTTTGTGGTGACTGATTAAAGTGGTTTTTTTTCTGTAAAGTTGTTAGCATTTTAGCATTTCAATCTATGGAGAAGAGCCTTTTCCAGATAATTGTCAAAGGTCTTCCTTCTGTTAAAGGACTTGTTTTAGACTTGTTAGCTTTGTTTATGTTCAAAGCAAGGGGTCTAACTTAAGGCTGAATCTAGCTAAGAATTAAAAATTCATGTCTTTGAGATTTCAATTGTAGAGGTGCATGGGGTTAGAATGGGCAAATGAAATGAGACAGATTCTCCAATTTAATGAATATCAGGCATCTTCTACGTGTCAGATACTGTGCTGATACATAAAACAAAACAAAAAACGTCTGCACACAAAGTTATTCTAGTGGGAGAAGCCTTTTACAGAATTTACAAAAAGTAACCAGGATTCAGTTGCATAATAAAGGTCGAAACACAGAAAGTGATTTATTTGGTCTGACCAGGTTTGGAAGCAATGTGGGAGGGTATTCCACAGCCACCCGAGATTGAGCAGTAACAGGTCTGTGATGCCCTTAGATGTCCGGGGCTGCACACGTGCTACACTGACTGGCTCAGCATGTGCCTACCCTACGCCGGCAGGTGCAGGTAACCCGTTGAACTCCATTCATGATGGGCATTGGGGATTGCAATTATTCCCCATGAACAAGGAATTCCCAGTAAGTGTGGGTCATAAGCTTCCGTTGATTAAGTCCCTGCCCTTTGTACACACCGCCCGTCGCTACTACCGATTGGATGGTTTAGTGAGGCCCTCAGAGTGGAGTAGTTCAAGCGGAAAAGGGTAGGAGTTCCGAGGTGATAGCCCAGCGGTAAAAGAGGATGGGTTATTTCGGCAACGAGGTATAAGCGTTAGTCTGATGTGAGGTCCATTTGGGGAGCTGGTGGGAGATTAATCTAGAATCAAACTCTGTGGTCACATTGTATGTGGCTTTGTATATCTGTGGCTGAGGTTTGCCACAAAGCAGTTGGTAGAGGAGAACTATGGGAGATGACTGCCTTTTCTTAACTGGATAAACATCACTTCTAATTCCTGGGAGGCATCCCTAGCCCTGAGACTTCTGCAAGATCTACCCAGGGTCCTGGGTGATGGACATTAAGGAGGGCATGTGATGTAATGAGCTCTGGATATTATAGAAGACTGATGAATCACTGAACTCTACCTCTGAAACTAATAGTGCATATGTTAATTGAATTTAATTTTAAAACAAAACAAAAAGATCTACCCAGTGTCTAAGGAGATTTGAAATCATTGGGAGTTGTGTGCCTCTTTTTTTCTTTTGGCAAGTAAGTTTGGATAATAGCTAGTATTTGTTGAGTATGTCCATGTGTCAGTGCTCTTCTAGATACTTCATGTGAATTAACTAATCTCACAACAAATCTCTGAGGCAAGTGCTCTAAGTACCCCGTTTTACCTGTAAGGAAATTGGAAGGTTAAAGCTTTTTGTCCAAGGCTGCACAGCTAGGAAGTGAGAACCAGAATTGAGATTTTGGCAGGCTGGTATCAGTCTCTGCTCTCCTGCTTGCAGATACTTTGGATCCTTGTCATTAGAGTTCCACCAGGTTGCTGGATGTTGTGGGGAGAGCTTTGGTCACTTGATTTTTATGGAAGAAGGACATTTATTGAGTTGGGTAGAAGGAGACAGGGTAAACGAATAGACACATTCCAGTAGTTCACTTCCAATGTATGCTCGTGGTGTAGACAGAGTAGTTAAGATACTTTGTGAAACAGGATTGCTCATTACAGTCAAATAGCATCCTTTTAGTTCTAAAGCTAGTAGGTTTATTTTTCTGGATTCAGAAAACCTTGAGATTTTCTCCATTTACCTTTGTTCATTGAGTGTAGACAAAGGTAGAATGGGGTAATTAGAGTTTGCAAATGCCAAAGCTGGAGGGTTTCAAGAAAAAAATGGCAGGAGAATTGCAGAGACATCAACTGAGTTTGACAGGAGGCTAGTTCTAATAAAATAAGTGTTGAAAGAAGACTCAGGACCAAACCAGATATGATAGGTTGAATGGCTATAAGGTGTGAAAGTGAAGGTAAGGTTAAGGATAGGAGAAACAGAATGGTCTTAAGGTGATAAAACAATCAAGGAAGCGTGAGTTGGTTTTAGGTGGAAAGATGCAGCATTTCTAAAGGCAGTTACCAGTAGAGAAGGTATCCAGGAACGATAATTGAGCAGTGTTTTAGAGGACACAAAAGTAAAGCGATCAAATAAACATGTCATTCCCCAACAGGCTAACATTAGGAGTAGGGACTGTTAAGCTCAACTTTTTCATTTTCGCCCCCAAGTGTGCTGTTGCATCTTAAACATTAAATAAGTTGCATGAATGAAGTTAGCTAGCTTTGGAAAAGAGGGACTTTTTCTCAGACTGTATGGAAGAAATTTTGAGAGGAAGGAAAGTAAAAGGCACGAAATTGAATTACCTCTGGTTTCAGTATAGTAGTAGTTAAAGCAGTGGTGGCATTTGTGGCCTAAGGAGAACAGGAAAACGTAGGGAGTAATTAGGGATGAATTATGTCTCCTCAGCTCTTTCCACCCTCAACCAGCCTTATTCCGTCACAAAGAGGCGATTAGGTGTAGAGAACTATCATGAAGCTTGGATCCTGAGAAATGATTTCCTAATTGAAGCTTTATTGCGGTTTATGACATAAGGCAAATGATGACACATTTCAGTGTCTGCCAAGCAGTGGTAGAAAAGATCCGCATCTGCTCTTGTAAAAAGACAAAAAAATGACACAGTTCTAAACTCAGGGTAGTATCAGATGACTCGTTCACCGCAAGTATTGTATAAGGTGAGTGACGATGTTTTGGGGTTCCAGACTGAATACGGTAAGCAGTCCCCCCCCCCCGCCCGAGTTGGCCAAGGCCTTCATTATTTTGCGTTCGGCTCAGTTTTGGGGGGAAGGACTTTCACAGTGCACCCAACCCTTCCGAACACCGAGCTCCTCCTCCGGACCAGCGGAGCGCGGTTTCCTCGCTTCAAATTCAGGGACTAGCGGTCCTCGTCCAATCGTCGGCCTCCTGCCCGCCCCGTCCCTCGTCGCTGTCCAATCCAAGGCCAGCTCCGAGTCCCCGCCCCGTTGCTCGTGCCGCGAACAGCCGTAAACCTCGGGGGCGCGCTGTACGGCCAGTCCGGGTGGCCGAGGGTGCGGGTGTTGCATCTTGCGCACGCGCATTTGCAGAGCTACCGGGACGCCCCCTCCCCTGGACCTTTCTGACCAATTCTCGGCTCCCGCAGCTGGAGTCGCGGGCTTGGTGAGGAGGGGGTCCCTGTGTCTTGACTGCGGTTCGGCAGGGGGCACGCGAACCCTCTTTCCGCAGGCATTTCGGCCGCCGGGCGGATGGGGCAGTAGCGGTTGGTCCAGGGTCGGGCGCGGGGCGCAGGCTCCGGGCCAGGGACTGCGGGGCACTGGCTAGGGTCTGACGGCCTTGCTCCGGCCGCCACGCAGAATTCCGCTCAGTGAGTTTAATTGGGCGCCTCTGAGAGATTGGCTTTTATAGAAACGGGTTTTGATTTTGGGGATAACATCCTGGTAGCCCCCCACCCTCTACCACTTCCTGACTTCTAGGGACCAACGCACTTTGCGCTTTGGTTTGGAGTTTCTTGTTGCAAAGTGCTCTTGACCTGGTTGGTGTTTGCTTCATGTGTGTCGTGATAGGCGGTCTTTTTCTCTTTTTTATCCAAAACTGACCCACGAAGCAAGGTTGTTAACTAAATGTAGAGGGGTCTGCTAGTGTCACCCGGGTATTCACTTTTTGTTTTGGTTTCTGCTAGGCCGCGTTCTCATCTACTCCCAGTACCTTTACTACATTCTTTACATCTGATTTCTTTTTGAAAACAAAAAACAAAACCATGAAAGAAGACAGTGTTTAATATCACTATAGTTTTGATCTCTTTTAATTACAGACTTTGTTTAGTAAAACATGAGGTCCCTTTCGAAGAAGTCTTTTGGAGAACAGCTGTTTTTATGAAAGTATTTCCGTTTGCTGTTACCATTTTGAGGTCATTGGACTGGAGTTTTTACTGCTCCAAAATCAGTTTTTTCACCGAATTTCAGTTTTGTGATCAAAGTTTACGGTAAGCTTTGAAAAGTGATATATTAAATGCCTGCCTAATTACAGATTATTTCTTAGAACACCAAGAGTAAATGATGAATATTAGGGAAGCTTGACAGCATATGCTTTTAAATGTGTTTAACTGTACGTGTAGACTTCCAATTAATGACTACAGTAAATGGTATTTTACATATCCAGAAATGTAATTAAAGCAGTTAAATATTAGTCAATTCAACTGTGAAAATTTGAGGTCTCTACTTTAAGAAAATAGCAAGAGCTATTCCAAAGATGGCTACTTAGTTCAGATATAGTAAAAGAAAAGGTAATGTTACATTTCCTTCACTTTAGGTGATGGAGGAGGGGTGGGTAATGCAATATAGAGGGAATTTAGGGAATTTTTCCTTCTAGGGAAACTTTAGGAATGTGGTATATCCATGGATGGTTTAAACAAGTGTAATCCAGATTAAACAAGTGTAATCCTTTCTGGAAACGAGAAATTAGATATTGGATTACATCTTAAGGAATCTTCCACTGGCTTCTGTTACCCCTGCACCCATAGCCAAGCTCCATCCCAGCCCTTAACACTGTCATAATTAATAGGGAGCATAAGTGATTATAATTGATGAGAGTCATCAACTCCGTGAAGGGGAGCAGCTTTATTTTTGTATTTCCAGAGATAAGTAGAGTGTGTTTCATGGTTTGCGCTTGGTAATGATTGTTGCATGAATGATAATTGCTTAATATCTGAATTTTCTTGGATTTGACTCTAAATAGAGACGAATCCTTAAAGAATTTGGGATATATTTTAATGTGGTTTACATGTCTATAAATGAATGAATAGCTTAGTGATTACAAGATTGGACGTGGGAAGGCAGGCTACTTGGAAGATTTATGCAATAGTTTAGATTAAAAAGCACAAATGAAGGATGGGAATGTGCTCTGTATTGAAATAATTTGAAGACATTCAACAGATTTATTGAGAATTACTCTGGGCAAGGCACTGCTTTAAGTAGAAACTCAGTAGTAAAATACGCCAAGTCCCTGCCCTCATGGAGCTTACATTCTAATATGGAGGAAAAAATTAATTAAATAGGTGAATTATATAACATGCTGGATGGTGGTCAGCACCAGAGAAAAAAGAAAGCAGGGGAAAAAAAGAAAGCTTGGAGTTGATGAAGAAGATTGGTGAGGGAGACCAGACAGACAGATAAGTGGACTTTTACCAAAAACCTGAGAAAAGTGAAGGAGCAAGATGTGAGGTCATGTGGGGCATCAGTGTGCTGAACAGAGGTTAGAGCCAGGGCACAGTCCCTGAAGCTGAAGCCCTGGCAAATCGTGGGGACAGCGGGGGGGGGGGGGGGTTAGGATGGTGAGGATGTAGCAAAAGCAAGGGAGAAGAGTAGAAGAGAATGAGATCAGATCATCCAGCCCTCATTTGGCCATTGTAGGTATTAAGTCTGAATGAGATGGGAAACCAGTGGAGGGTTTTGAGCTAAGGAGTGGCAGTATTTGACTAACTTAGCAGGGATAATTTCAGTGTATGGAGAATAGGCTAGGGGAGGAAGAACGGAGGGGTGGAGATAGTTATGTAAATATAAAGTGTTATATAATATAAAGTGTCTTGTAGTGAGTATCCATGCAGGAGGTAGTGGTGGCTTGACCAAGTGGAGGTAGTGAGAAAATGGCAGGTTCTGTGTATTATTAGGTAAAGACATTGGGATTTGCCTAGGGATTGCTTTTAGGGGGTGTGTGTGTGTTGAGGGGTTGGAGGTGGTGATTAGTAATCAGTAAGGTTTTTGGTGTGAGCAGGTAGAGGATGGATTTGTCATTTTCTCTGTGGGGAAGCTTGAAAAGCAGGATTTTTTGAGTGGGTTGGAAGGAGATGGAATCAAACTTCAGGTTTAGGTGCCTGTTAGATAAAACTAAGTGGAAATGTCTAGTCGGTAGTTGCGTATCTCAGGTTCAGGGAAGAGGTCCAGGCTGGAGATATAAATTTCATATTGTAATTTAAAACTCTGAAACTGAGGGCAGTCACCTAGAGAGGTTGGGTAGGTGGAAGGGGTCCAGGAGCAACCCCTCATACCTTTACTGTATGGCAGTCCAGGAGATGAGGAGGAACCAGCCAAGGAGAAGGAAAAGAAGCAGCCAGTGAGATTGGAGAACCCAGACAGCTGTGTCTTGAAAACCAGTGAAGAATAGATTTCTTCAAGGAAGGAGTACAAATCCCATATTGTTAGGTCAGAGAAGATGGGACTGAAAATTGACTGTGGGGTTATGGGTTTGGCAACAGGGAGCTCAGTGGTGATGTTGGCAAGTGTTTTGATGGGGCAGTAGGATGAGAGCCAGCTTGGCATGGGTCTAGGAGATGACAGGAGTGGAAACAGATGGCGGTAGTGATTCCTTTTGGAGGAGTATGTGGTAAAGGGAGGGCAGGTAGAAGTGGTACAGCTGCAGGGGGACGACAGGGTATGAGACGGGGAAGACTTTTTTAAAAGATGAGGAAATAACAGCATGCTGGTAGGAATGGCTGCACGGAGAAGTTTTGATGATGGATAGAAGGAGGGTAGTCCCTGGAGTGGTTGTCACTGCACTGGTAACGGGTGGGATCAAGTGCAGGTAGAGAGGTGAGCTTCGCACGGGAACCTGGATACTTCACAGTCAGATGCGTTTTATAGCTCTCTAAAAGTCGTAAATATTTTCTGCTCTATAGAGTTAGTTAGCCCATTCTCCCTAATACCGATACTTGAGTGCATTTGTCATTGGCCCCAGCATAGTCCGTCATTGGCCTCTGTCTCACCAGTTGTGGTAGCTCGTTGAATATCCTTTCAGGTGTTAAGCCCTCTCCCTTCCTCTGTCAGGATCAGTCCGTCCCTGGGCTGCAGCATACTGTCCATACTTCCTGATGTACCTTTTAAGACTTTTAGAATCTGACTTCATGGTTTCATTCACTGTGTTTTTTGTACACCCGTTGCCAAAACACATTGAAGCACTTGTCTATTGCCTCCATACACTTAGTACTTGGGGTGGATTTTGGGGTCAGACCCAGGTTTGAATTTTACTAATTGTGCAACCCTGGTATGTTTAGCTAATTTAGTCTCAGTTTGTTTCTTCATTCATAAAGTGGGGTAAATGAGTTAAGGTTGTAATATACAATAAATCTTAATTCTCTTCCACCTTTGCTCATGTTTATTTGTTATCTTTGAGAGCCCCCTCATGTCATACTTGGCCTGTCAAAGTTCTACTCATTTTTCAAGGCAGGGGGCCTATACTCTCTCATTTATTGAGCCTTTCATGATTTAACTTTTTTACTGAATTCCATATAACCCTTATATGATAAACACTGAAGTAATTTTGAGATTGCATCTCCTAAGTACTGTAATCAGGGTTAAGTAGAGCCAGAGTCCAATATGGGCTGGAAGATCTCTCAGTAATACAGATTCTGTGCCAGATGAGTCCTTTGTATTTCCAGAGTAAGTCCTTTGTATACCACTTTCACCATTTTTGTCTTGTCCATGTGCCAGCTCGAATTGATTTAACTTTAATTTTTTCCTTCAATGGACTTCCCTTTTAAAGTAACATTTACTCTTCCTTAAGAATAATTTCTGAAGTTAGGGGCTAGATTTTGCTGGTTTAATTTTTTTTTTTTTTCCTCTTCCATGTTAGAATGAAGTACTTCCTGAAATCATCTGTACATTCCTTCAGTGCTGGGTCTCTGCTTCTTTACTAGACAAGTGTAGCAATTGATATTCTTTGTGATAGTAAACCAAGAGCAAATTAATCTGTGTTATATATTACAAATTTGTTATGTTATTTATAAATAACATTTATGTTATTAGGTTAATTATAAAAAGATTGACATTTGTAGTCTCAGCTGTGAAGTAGCAAAGTATTCTGAGAATTACTTTACCTCCAAATGCTTGTTGATTTTATCCCCTTTGTGCTGTTCCAAGAAAATGATCTATCAGTTTTCTAAAATTTTTGAGACTTTTAATCATTTGGAAAGGTTTTATAGTAGTATTTGATTTTTAAAAAGCTTTTATTGTTGTAGTGAGATGGAAGATTTCCGAGGAATAGCTGAAGAGTCATTTCCAAGCTTTTTAACCAATTCATTATTTGGTAATAGTGAGATTTTGGAAAATGTCACTCTTCCTTCAAATCTTGGCTTGCCTGTTGCTGTTTCAACACTTGCTAGAAATAGATCCAGTGCTGACAACAGGTAAGAACTTTTAGAACACGTGATTTTTTTTTTAAGGTCTAGAAAGCCTGCAATACATTGATACTTCTGTAAAAATTTCTCAGCCAAGGGGCACCTGGGTGACTCAATTGGTTAAGTGTCCCAACTCTTGGCTTTGGCTCAAGTCATGATCTCAGGTCCTGGGATTGAGCCCTGAAGTGGGGTCCACACTCTCCAGGGAGTTGGCTTGGGGATTTTCTCCCTCTGCCTCTCACCCTTGCATGCTTGTGTGGGTACACGTGGCGGGCTCTCTCTCTCTCTCTCTCAAATAATAAATATATTTAAAAAGCTTCTCAGCCAAGCTTGAGCTTTTGCTTTATGTATATTTATATACATAAATTTATATTTATTTATATTTATATATGTAATATGATATGTATATCATATATAAGTATATGATATATGTGTGTGTATATATGGTATATATATTCATATGTATATATAATTGTTATGAAAAACGTATACATTTCCTTACTTTGTTGCCTTAATCAGTAATGGGTGGGTGGATTTGGAACTGAGTACCAGTGACCTTTTGGTCTACTAATTGTTTTCTCTGTTCATAGTGTTTTGGATTTGTATTAGTTCAGCCTTACTGGCAGCCAGTAATTTGAGTTGCATCTCTGTATGTGATGTGTACAGCTTATCCATCTTGTATGATGTGTAAAGTTTGCCCATGCTTAAATAATCTAACTGCTTTCGTGTCCTCCTCCCAACCTGAATGTTTGGTAAGAAGCATTATCTTTACCTTTAGAATGAAGAGTTTAACTCTGAAAACTTTTAGCTTTAAGATTTCTGTGACTCTTTTTTAATACGAACACACCTCATTCTTGACATGTAGATTTTCAGCGCTTTGCACATGAGATGATGGTTTTGAATACTGGGGGCCCTATTTATTTTTATCCCCTAGCAATTGGTTTTATAGTCCTGTGGTCCTAATGTCATGGTGAATTTTAAATATGCATAATGTAACTTTTAACAAAACAAATTTTTTTTGTATGTGTGTAGGTATTCTGATATCCAGGCATCTTATTTAGTAGAAGGGAAGTTTTCAGTTCCATCTGAATCATCTCCCAGCAGCCAGAGTGAAGGTGACCCAAGAGAGAAGTTACAACTTAGCTTCCAGGATGATGAGTAAGTTCATACCTTCATTTTGTTTTTGCCACGTTAAAAGCAGGCCTCACTTAGTCTTATGGAAAATGAAAGTGTGACTATGTCTCTGAATAAGTCTAATTATAAGAATCTTCTTAAGAGTTTTCTTTATATGTTTTTTAGTCTTTCAGAATACCTTTTCTCATTCCAAAAGTAATATAAGCTTATTTAAAAAAGTAGAAAATGCAAAGAATTGTAAGGAAGATGCTAAGTCTATAGTCTTACTAACTAGAGAATAGTCACTGGGGCACCTGACTGGCTCAGTCTGCAGAGCATGTAACCTTTGATCTCCGGGTTTTAAGGTTAAGCCCTACACTGGGTATAGAGATTACTTAAAAATAAGATCTTCAAAAAAGTAAGAGAGAAGAGTCATTGATTATCTATTTATAGTCTTCCAGACTGCTTGCTTGCTTTCTTTTTAAAGATTTTATTTATTTGACAGAGCAGGAGCAGGGGAAGGGGCAGATGGATAAGCAGACTCCCCGCTGAGTACCAAGACTGACACAGGGCTTGATCCCAGGACTCTGAGATCATGATCTGAGTTGAAGGCAGATGCTTAACCAACGGAACCATCCAGGAGCCCCTTCCAGACTTTTCTATGCATCTATACATGTACATACTAAGTTGTGTTTTGTTTTGTTTTTTTTTTTTTACAAATAGGGGATTGAACTGTATTTACTATTTATAACTTTTTTTAAAAGATTTTATTTATTTATTTGACAGACAGAGATCACAAGTAGGCAGAGAAGCAGGCAGAGAGAGAGGGGGAAGCAGGCTCCCCGCTGAGCAGAGAGCCCGATGTGGGGCTGGATCCCAGGACCCTGAGATCATGACCTGAGCCGAAGGCGGAGGCTTAACCCACTGAGCCACCCAGGCGCCGCCATACTATTTATAACTATAAAAAATTAGTGTATTATGCTCATCTTTCAATTATAATTAATGTAGATATATGTTGTGTTAATGGCTGCACTACGTTAGACATTTAGAGTATTGGAATTTTGCTATTACAAATTTATTGAAATTTACTCATTTGCATACCTAGCAAATTATTGTATTTAGATAAATTCCTAGGATTGAAATTGCTGAGTTAATATTTAAAGATTGCTACGAAGCAGCACATTGCTCTTTAGAAGATTTGTTCCACTTTATACTCCCACTAGAAGATGTACATGAGAAAGCCTTCTCTGAGCCCTCCCCAACATTTGGTGGTATTATTTTTAATCCTTGAATTTAGAAGTAAAAAAAATTGTACACATGCATAAATGCATAGAAGAAAATCTGGAGGGCTATAAACCAAAATGTAAATGGTAGTTATCTCTTGATGGTGGTATTACAGGCATTCTTAAAGTTTCTGTGTTTGAATTCATAATAGAGTATTTATGGAATTGAACATACTTTAATGTTTATTCATTACTTATATTTTTGTTGTGAATTGCCTCTTGGTAACATTTGGATATAAGCACTTTCTATATATTAAAGATGTTAACTCTTTGAATACTCATTCATTCCATGTGTATTTTTGACCGCGTGCCTACTATGTGCCAGGTACTTCTCTAAGTACTTGGGAAATACCAGAACAGACATTAAAACAAAAAGACATTAAAAATATACCAGTTTTATAGTATATTTGAAGGGAAAAGTGCTAGGAAAAAAACAGAACATGATAAGGAGGGTAAATGGGTAAGCTGAAGGAAATGCTCAGTGTGGGTCTCATTGAGGGAGGTGTAAATCTGAGTGAAGACTTGAAGGACGCAGTTAGCCATGTGGACATTAGGAGGAAGAGGACTTCAGGTGGAGGCTGCACAAGTGTAGAGGCACTAAGGTCAGAGCATACCTGTGTTCAAACAGCAGGAAGGAGGCTGCCATGGGGTGAGCAAGATTTTGAAAGAGGTGGAAACCATTGAAGGATTATGTTTTAGAAGGTTCACTCTGGCTACAGTGGGGTGAACAGACTGTTGGGAGGCAAGTCTGGAAACAGGAAGACCCCTTAGAAGGTTGGATTATCAAAGTAGAGAGGTAGATGGAGAACAGAAGAGCACCAGGGCCTCATGTCAGTACACTTCATTGTTAAGTTGAGGAGAGGAGGAGAGACATGGAGGCTAAAGATTAGTGACTGGAGGTTGGGCAGACAACAAAGTGTTTCAGAAGCCACAGAAAGAACATATGTAAAAGAAGAGAGAGGGATCCAGTGTGTCAAATAAAATGAGGACTAAGAAGTGAACATTGGAATTCGCGTAGGTTTGGTCATTGGGAACCCTGATAAGTGGTTTTGATGGAAGTAGGAGGAGGCAAGTAGTGTAGGAGAATGAGTTTAGGAGAGAATGGGAGGTTCATTTTGGACATGGTGAGTTTGCTGCAAAAGGAAACCAAAAAATGGGGCTGTGATAACTGATGAGTATAGTGTGTCAAGAGAAGTTTTTCTTTTTTCTTTTGTGGTGGGAGAGGTTACTGCAAGTTTATGTAGTAATAGGAAAGATCTGGAATAGGAAAATCTGATTATGTAGAAAGAAGAGAATTGCTAGAGCAACACTTCTACAAAAATAAGAGGCGAGGAACTAATGTGTCATGGAAGGAATGACTAGAGAGGTAAGACCATGGATAATTCCTCTGTATTAACCAGTGGGAAGGCAGAATGTATGGGTACATGTCCTGGTAAGAATCTGAGGAAGTTGTCTTTTCAGTGCTTAGTGTCTCTCAGTGCAGTGGGAGACATGACATCAACTCAGGGTAGAGGAGCAGTAGAGAGATGTAAACAGTCATGGGCATGTGGGAGGGGAGGAGAGAGGAAAATAGTGGCATTGTCAGACAGCATCAGGAGGCCCACTCAGGGGTCATGGTCATGAATTTATTGTGATTGTGATGTTATCTCCAACCACATTCAGCTATAGGGGTGCTGGCAGGGTGTGAGGAGAGAGTTAGGTTTAACTAGGCTTATAGTTTGATGAAAGCAGTGAGGGATGAGGAAGCTGAGGTGTGTGATGATTGGCCATCTGATTAGGTTAAGGAAGAGGAGAGGATAGTAGAATGGCAAGGGAGTGTGAGATGTGGGGATATGAGTGGATTGGGGGCTTGGGTTACAGCAGAGGGTTATAGAGTTGAGGTACTAAGGCAGGTGCTGTGAAGGGTCATAGGTGACTCTAGGCTAGGAGACTTTAGTGAGGATGATCTGGAAGTTGTACTGAGGGGACATGGTGATGGAAATACCCATTCCATCTCCACACCCAGTGATTCCAAGGCTGTGAGAGAGATGGATAGTCCTCACTTGCCAGTGTTTAAGGGAGGCAGTGTCCTCACAGGACATCCAGGTTTTCCATAAAGCAGTGAGGTGAAAGGGATATTCATAGGAAGGGTTCAGGAATAGATTTTGCTGATTCAGCATTGATTTGTTGTGCTGGGTAGGGGGAGTATCCTTGTGGATCTTTGTCAGTGGTAAGGAGTCCTGGGCTTATTGAAGGGCATCATGAAGTTAGTGCCACTGAACTGATGTTGGCAATGAGACATTAGACATGGGGGGAGGGGAGGAGACTATCGGAAGTAATTCTTGACTCTTTGATGTGGGCCAGGAGATCTGGGAAGTGGTCTTGTTGATCCCTGTTAAAGGAAGATAGAAGACCTGGTAAGGTGGAGTCCTACATGCAGTGTACTGGCCTCACTCTAGACTTTCATTGGGTAGAGGTGAGTGCTTTGGGGCTGCTCCTTGCCCCCACTGAGTAGTCTAAAGATCTGGGTTGTTAGTCTGAGAGCCTGGACTTCCTGTGGGCTGCTTGTGATGGTGGGTGCACAGCCTGCAGAGGTATGCTCTTATCGTGTGAAGGATGGCTTCTGTGGCTCCTTCTGGGGGAGGGTGGAATTTATGTTTTTAAAATATCCTTATTCTAACTTTGGAATTAATGAATATTTTAGCTGAGGATAGGATTTAAAGATAAAAATAACTTTCACAAAATTTTGAAGGCACTGCTACAGTGTGAGAAGCCTGATGTCATTCTGATACTTGACCATTTGTATCTGAACTTTTTTCTCTCTGGAAACCCTTAGAATCCTCCCTGAGTCCATACCCCCAACCAAATTCTAATTGGCATCAATCCAGAGATTTGTATGCTTTAGTTCTAGGTAATTATTATTACTTTGGTATTTTTCTATTTTCTTTCTTTCTGGGACTGCTGTTTTAGATTGCCTGGGCTGATCTATTTCGATTATTTTTTTCCTTTTTTGTTTTTGTTTTTCTTTTGTTTCAGTGCAAATAGGCAGTGTTCTAGATAAAGTTCCTAATTTTTTCCCTACCCTTCTATTAAATCATTTGGCAGTCATAATTTTGAGAGCTCTTTTTTCTGAACTTTTCATTTTTTTTTTTATAATAGCTCCTTTTTGTGGATATAATAGCGACTTCAATGTTTTCTGAGAATTCTAATTGAGATTTTTCAAAGTTCTATAAATTATCCTTGTGTCTGGGGTTGTTTACTTTGTTCATCTTTATTTTTATCTCTCAAGCTGCTCCTTCTCCTGCATCTGATTTATGGCTGTCTTCTAGGTTGCTAGTGTGGGCTAGTGGGTATCCAGATCTCATTTCTCTTAGGTCTTCATGCAAGCTCATGGCCAGCTTCACTTTACAGATTCCATGCTGGGTGTTTAATGCTGCTGTCACCACCGTAGCTTCATTCTGCACAGGCGTTTCATATGCGTTCCTAGAAGAGCCTTCCTAGGTGTACAGCGACATGTTGACACTGCTGTTTTGTTTGTGTGGGCTGGGGAGCGAGAGTGGAGCACTGCCCAGCACGGGCACCTGATAAACTTTCAGTCATCCCTTTCCTTTGGACTCTCTCCTGTCCTCCTTCCTACTGTAGTCAGGAAACATTTCTGCAGTTCTTCCTGGCAGATTTGTTTTCTGCTTCCGGGCCCTTTTGTTCTTGTTCTGGACCATGCTTTTGTTTCTCCTGCATATCCCATCTGCTGTTCAGATTCTAGAATCTGAGATAAGCTTGGGCTAGGACTGGTGGCTCTCATACAGATTGCTTCACTTTTTTTTTTTTTTTTTTTTTTAGATTTTATTTATTTATTTGAGAGAGAGAGAGAGAGAAAGAGCACAAGCAGAGGGAGCAGGGGTAGGGGAAGGAGGGAGCAGGCTCCCTGCTGAGCAGAGAGCCCCATGCGGGGCTCGATCCCAGGACCCTGGGATCATGACCTGACCTGAAGGCAGAGGCTTTAACCCACTGAGCCACCCAGGCGCCCCAAGATTGCTTCACTTTTATAGAGGTTCTTTATTGTCTTTTTCATGCACTCCTAGAAGTTACTCTTGCCACTTATTTGAAGCTTATTTGACTTAATATTTGACTTAATTTGAGGAATTTTGATGGGCTAATAAGAACAAGTAATAGCTATAGTTTTGAGGACATGGATTTAGGGGAGGTGGTTAATTTAACTGGCTCTGTTATAAAGTTCTAATGGTCACGCTACAGTTGACCCTTGAACTGCATGGTCCACTTACATGCAGATTTGTTTCAGTAAATACATAGTGCTAAAAGTATATTTTCTCTTATGATTTTCTTTTTTTTTTTTTTAAAGATTTTATTTATTTATTTGACAGAGAGAGATCACAAGTAGGCAGAGACACAGGCAGAGAGAGAGAGAGGAGAAAGCAGGCTCCCTGCTGAGCAGAGAGCCCGATGCGGGACTCGATCCCAGGACCCTGAGATCATGACCTGAGCCGAAGGCAGCGGCTTAACCCACTGAGCCACCCAGGCGCCCATCTTATGATTTTCTTAATAACATGTTCTTTAGCTTTATTATAAGAAATAGCATGTAATCGGGCGCCTGGGTGGCTCAGTGGGTTAAGCCGCTGCCTTCGGCTCAGGTCATGATCTCAGGGTCCTGGGATCGAGTCCCGCATCGGGCTCTCTGCTCAGCAGGGAGCCTGCTTCCTCCTCTCTCTCTCTCTCTGCCTGCCTCTCTGCCTACTTGTGATCTCTCTCTGTCAAATAAATAAATAAAATCTTTAAAAAAAAAAAAAAAAAAAAAAAGAAATAGCATGTAATATATATACATATATATATGTAAATATGTATATATACACAAAGTGTGTGTTAATTAACTGTATATGTTATTTGTAAGGCTTCCAGTCAACAGTAGTTCAATTAAGTAGTTAAGTTTTGGGGGAGTCAGAAGTTAGACGTGGATTTCCAATTATGCAGGAGGTCAGTGCCCCAACCCCCATCTTGTTCAAGGGTAAAGTGCACATGCTTTTCTTGGAGTGGGGGGGCTTTGAAATATGTAATTAACCTAAATTTCATGACTTTTTTATTTATTTCATGTCACCATTTTGCTTCCCCACCACCTTTTTTTTTTCTTTTTTAATATGTCACCTAGGGACCTTTACTGTCTTTATTTTCCCTTTTATATTCTCATTTATTTGAAATATAGTTGACATATAACATATTAGTTTCAGTTGTGCAACGTAATGATTTGATATTTGTATATACTGCAAAATGATCACCACAATAAGTCTAGTTAATATTGGTCACCTTACATAGTTGCAGAAATTTTTTTTCTTAAGATGAGAACTTCTAAGATTTACTCTTGTAACTTTCAGATATGCAGCACAGTGTAATTACCTGTAGTCACGATGCTATACATTATATCCATGACTTACTTATTTTATATCTGGAAGTTTGTACCTTTTGACCCCCTTCACCTGTTTCTCCTGCCACGATCCCCTACCTCTGGAACCATTATTCTATCTGTGAGGTTAGTTTTTTGTTCTTATTTTTAGATTCTGCATATAAATAGATTATGTGGTATTTGTCTTTCTCTGTCTTACGTACCATAATGCCCTTTAAGTCTATCCATGTTACTGCACATGGTAAGATTTCCTTTTTTTGTGGCTGAATAATACCCCATCGTGTATATATACAACATTTTTTTTTTTTAAAGATTTTATTTGTTGATTTGACAGACAGAGATCACAAGCAGACAGAGAGGCAGGCAGAGAGAGAGAGAGGGAAGCAGGCTCCCTGCTGAGCAGAGAGCCCGATGCGGGACTCGATCCCAGGACCCTGAGATCATGACCTGAGCCGAAGGCAGCGGTTTAACCCACTGAGCCACCCAGGCGTCCCAACATTTTTTTTATTCATCTGTCAGATACTTAGCTTGTTTCCCTCTTGGCTATTGTAAATAGTGCTGCAGTGAACGTGGAGGTGCCATATATCTTTTTGAGTTAAGGCTTCAGTTTTTTTGGATGAATACTCTGATGTGGGATTGCTGGATCATATAGTAGTTTTATTTTTAATTTTTGAAGAACCTCCATATGGTTTTCCATAGTGACTGCACCAGTTTACATTCCCAGTTCACATCTCAGCACTGCACATCCTCACCAATACTTGTTATTTCTTGTCTTTTAAATTTTTTAATTTTAATTTATTTTTAAAAATATTTTATTTATTTGTCAGAGAGAGAGTGTGTGTGTGCACAAGCAGGGGGAGCAGGAGAGGGAGAAGTAGACTCCCCGCTGAACAGGAAGCCCAATGTGGGGCTCAATCCCGGGACCCTGGGATCATGACCTGAGTCTAAGGCAGATGCTTCACCGACTGAGCCACCCAAGAGGCATCCCTCTTGTCTTTTTTATAATGATTATTACAACAGGTGTTAGGTGATGTCTCGTTATTGTTCTGATTTGCATTTCCCTGATGATTAGTGACATTGAACACCTTTTTTTTTTTTTTAATTTTTATTTATTTATTTGACAGAAATCACAAGTAGGCAGAGAGGCAGGCGGAGGGGGGGCGGGAGGCAGTCTCTCTGCCGAGCCGAGGGCCCGATGCGGGGCTCAATTCCAGGACCCTGGGATCAGGACCTGAGCTGAAGGCAGAGATTTTAACCCACTGAGCCACCCAGGGACTCCAAACATCTTTTCATGTACCTGTTGGTCATCTGTCTGTCTTCTTTGGAAAAATATTCAGATCTGCCCATTTTTTAATCCTGTTGTCTGCTTGTTTGCTTTTTGTTTTTGTTTTTGATATTGAGTCGTATGAGTTCTTTATATATTTTGGATATTAACCCTTTATCAGATACGATTCGCAAATATTTTCTCCCATTCTGTAGACTGTCTTCATTTTTTCAGTTTCCTTTGTTGTGCACATCCCCACACTCTTCTTTATCATACAACTTTGTATCCACTTACAGTCTTTCCACCGACCTCTATCCTCTCTTTTACTCAGCTTCTGTTTGATTGGGATGAAACTTTCCTATATCAACCTATGAATGCACCTTTGGATTGAACTGTTGGTAATGGCTTTCTATGTGTTACAACCCCAGTACAGACATGGAGAAACTGGGAGGTAAATTACAGTTGGGAGTTGCCTCAGGCAAAGAGGGTTAGCACTCGGAATATGTGAAAGGACTATCTTTTCATCCATCCTGGTCAGATTTAAGCTTGGCCCTAGATAGCAGTTTGTCAGATGATGGCTTTATTGCATTTAGAGGCATTTTTCTAAAAAGTTCATCCCTACCCCTTCTCTTGCTGGCAGAAGGCTGTGATGAGCTGCATGAGACCCACGAGCTTTTGCTGAAGATTGGGAGGAAAATTGTCTTTAAGGAAAAACATTGTCATCCAAGTATAAAACAATAGAGATACAAAGATGAGGACAAAGCCAGTGGCAGGGGCTAAAAGTAAAACTTTTAAAGCATTTCATAATTCAGAGAATCAGCTTTTTGGCATATATACTAGTGTCCTTTAAGTCTTCTTTGTTTTTAGAAAGCTGAGTTTTTCTCCATATATGATAGATTCAGAGATACTTACTTAGGAAAGAATAAAACCCCTCATTTTATCACTTGAGAGGCAGGATAGCAATATGATACTGTATTTGATTTTGGTAGACTGTATCTCTGGACCCAAGATGGTCTGCAGTCCCCAGGGCACCTACAGTGGAGCCAGCTGTAGTGTCTGGCTGGTCCTTGAAATTTTTCTTTCCACTGCATCCATTTTTTTCTTTTTGTGATATTAAATACATAACTGGTTAATGAATATTTTATTGATTTACCCAAGGTAACTAACATTTAATCATTCTGTTCCCTACTGGAAAGTTCTGTCTCTAAGAAAAAGAACCATAGAGAAAGTCAACATTTGTCAGATGCTGTTCTTGAAGAGTCTGCTTTGCAAAGTGATATAGCAAGAACAGAAGAGGAGCAGGCTAAAACTGCAAAACGCTTTCAGAGCCAAGACCCTTTTGATAAGATTTCACCACTGGAACAAGTGCAAGGTACTGAACTTATAGAAATTACTTTTAGAAATTACTGCGTAATGTATATATTTCAGTTTCCTTTCTGATTTGTCTATCTTTGTTATTTATCTTAAGCTACAGTATGGTAAACTGAAAGACACTTAAGGTTTGGCATTTACCTATTAATATTTTTATAGGAAATGGTGTCTTGATTAATCTTTTTATTTAAAAATTTTTTTTGGTATTAACATATAATGTATTTTTGTTTCGGGGTACAGGTCTGTGATTCATCAGTCTTACACAATACATAGTGCTCACCACAACACAAACCCTCCCCAGTGTTCATCCCCCGGCCACCCCATCCCTCCCACCCCCTCCACTCCAGCAACCCTCACTTTGCTGAAGGTTATTAAGAGTCTCTGATTGACTTGTTTCGCTTAGCATAGTACCCTCTAGTTCTCTCCACATTGTAGCAAATGGCAAGATTTAATTTTTTTTAATGGCTGCATAATATTCCACTGTATGTCTGTATATCCCATCTTTATCCATTCATCTGTTGGGGGACATTGGGCTCTTTCCATAGTTTGGCTATTGTGGACATTGCTGCCATAAACATTGGGGTATAGGTGCCCCTTCAGATTACTACATTTGTATCTTTGTGTTAAACACCCAGTAGTGCAATTGTTTGGTCATAGGGTAGCTCTATTTTCAGCTTTTCGAGGAACCTCCATACTGTTCTCCAGAGTGGCTGCACCGGCTTGCATTCCTACCGCATTCCCACCAACAGTGTAGGAGGGTTACCCTTTCTCTGCATCCTCGTCAACATTTGTCGTTTCCAGACTTGTTAATTTTAGCCATCCTGACTGGTGTGAGGTGGTATCATTGTGGTTTTGATTTCTATTTCCCTGATGCCAAGTGATGTTGAGCACTTTCTCATGTGTCTGTCTGTTGACCATTTGGATATCTTCTTTGCAGAAATGTCTGTTCATGTCTTCTTCCCATTTTTATTTTATTTTATTTTTTTTATTTTTTATTTTTTTATTTTTTTTAAAGATTTTATTTATTCATTTGACAGAAAGAAATCACAAGTAGATGGAGAGGCAGGCATAGAGAGAGAGGGAAGCAGGCTCTCCGCTGAGCAGAGAGAGCCCGATGCGGGACTCGATCCCAGGACTCTGAGATCATGACCTGAGCCGAAGGCAGCGGCTTAACCCACTGAGCCACCCAGGCGCCCCCCCATTTTTATTTTTAAAAAAGATTTTATTTATCCACTTGTCAGAGATAGCACAAGCAGGGGGAGCAGCAGGCAGAATGAGAGGGAGAGGCACACTCCCTGTTGAGCAAGGAGCCTAATGCAGGACTTGATCCCAGGACCTTTGGATCATGACCTGAGCCATCCAGGCATCCTGACTTCTGCACATTTCTTGATTGGAATTTTTTTGTTTTTTGGTGTTGAGTTTGATAAGTTCCTTATGGATTTTGGATACTAGCCCTTTATCTTATATGTCATTTGCAAATATCTTCTCCCATTCTGTAAGTTGTCTTTTGGATTTGTTGACTATTTACTTTGCTGTACAAAAGCTTTTTATCTTGATGAAGTCCCAATAGTTCATTTTTACCCTTGTTTCCCTTGCCTTTGGCTGTATGTCTAAGAAGTTCCCACAGCTAAGGTCGAAGAGGTTGCTGCCTGTGTTCTCCTCGAGGATTTTGATGGATTCCTGTCTCACAGTTAGGACTTTGAGCCATTTTGAGTCTGTTTTTGTGTATGGTGAGAGGAGATGGTCCAGTTTCTTTCTTCTGCATGTGGCTGTCCAATTTTCCCAACACCATTTGTTGAAGAGACTGTCTTTTTCCATTGGGTATTCTTTCCTGCTTTGTCAAAGAATACTTGACCATAGAGTTTAGGGTCCATTTCTGAGTTCTCTGTTCTGTTGCATTGATCTGTGTGTCTGTCTTTTTGGCAAGACCATGCTCTCTTTATGGATCACAGCTTTGGAATAGAACTTGAAGTCTGGAACAGTTATGTCACCAGCTTTGGTTTTCTTTTTCAGCATTCCTCTGGCTATCTGGGGTTTTCTGGTTCCATACAAATTTTATGATTGTTTGTTCCAGCACTTGAAAAAAGTTGATGGTATGTTGATAGGGATTTCATTACCTCTGTAGATTGCTCTAGGTAGCATAGACGTTTTTACAATATTTGTTCCTTTGATCCATGAGCATGGAACGTTTTTCCATTTCTTTGTGTCTTCCTCAATTTCTTTCATGAGTACTCTATAGTTTTCTGAGTACAGATTCTTTGCCTCTTTGGTAAGATTTATTCCTATGTATCTTATAATTTCGGATACAATTGTAAATGGGATCGACTCCTTAATTTCTCTTTCTTCTGTCTCATTTTTGGTATATAGAAATGCAACTGATTTCTGTGCATTGATTTTATATCCTGCTACTTTGCTGAATTACTGTATGAGTTCTAGCAATTTTGGATTAGAATGTTTTGGGTTTTCCACCTGTAGTGTCATATCATCTGCAAAGAGTTAGAGTTTGACTACTTTGCCTGTCTGGATGCCTTTTACTTCTTTTTGTTGTCTGATTGCTGAGGATAGGACTTCTGGTACTATGTTGAATAAGCAGTGGTGATAGTGGACATCGCTGCCGTGTTCCTGATCTTAGGGGAAAAGCTCTCAGTTTTTCCCATTGAGAATTATATTCGCTGTGGGCTTTTCGTATATGGATTTTATGATATTGAGATATGTTCCCTCTATCCCTACACTGTGAAGAGTTTTAATCAAGAAAGGATGCTGTACTTTGTCAAATAATTTTTTCTGCATCTGGAAGGATGATACGATTCTTGTACTTTCTTTGATTAGTGTATTGTATCACAGTCGTTGGTTTGCAGATGTTGAGCCAATCTTCAACCCAGGAATGAATCCCACTTTGTCATGGTGAAAAATCCTTTCAGTGTACTGTTGGATCCTGTTGGCTAATATTTTGGTGAGAATTTTTGCATCCGTGTTCATCAGGGATATTGGTCTGTAATTCTCCTTTTTAGTAGGGTCTTTGTCTGGTTTTGGGGTCAAGGTAATGCTGGATTCATAAAATGTGTTTGGAAATTTTCCTTCCATTCCTATTTTTTGAAACAGCTTCAGAAGAATAAGTATTAATTCTTCTTTAAATGTTATGGTAGAATTCTCCTGGGAAGCCATCTGGCCTTGGGCTCTTGTTTGTTGGGGCGTTTTTGATTACTGTTTCCATTTCCTTGCCAGTTATGGATCTGTTGGTTTTCTGTTTCTTCGTGGTTCAGTTTTGGTGGTTTATTCTTTTCTAGGAATGCATCCATTTCTTCCAGATTGCCTAATTTGTTGGCATTTAGTTGCTCGTAATATGTTCTTATAATTGTTTGTATTTCTTGGGTGTTGGTGGTGATTTTTCTGCTTTCATTTGTGACTTTATTTATTTGGTTTCTTTCTCTTTTCTTTTTGATAAGTTTGGTCAGGGGTTTAAACAAGCTTATTAATTCTGTCAAAGAACCAGCTCCTAGTTTCGTTGATCTCATCATCATCTTCTTCTTCTTCTTCTTCTTTTTTTTTTTTTTTTAAGATTTTATTTATTTTTCAGAGAGAGAGAGCACAGCAGGGGAGGGGCAGAGCTCCTTGCTAAGCAAGGAGCCTGTTGTGGGACTCGATTCCACAACTTTAGGGTCATGACCTGAGCCAATGGCAGACGCTTAACTGACTGAGCCACCCAGGTGTCCCCGTTGATCTCTTCTACTGTTCTTTTGGTTTCTGTTTCATTGATTTCTGCTCTTTATTATTTCTCTTCTCCTGCTGGGTTTAGGCTTACTAACTCCTGCTGGGTTTAGGCTATAATCAAAAAGTTGGAAAATAGCAAGTGTGGTGAGGATATGGAGAAATTAAAACTCTCATTCATTGCTGGTGGGTAGTTAAAATGATGCAGTTGCTGTGAAACTAGTTTGACAGTTCTTCAAAACATTAAACATTACACTATTGTTTGAGCCAGTAGTTCTGGTCCTAGGTATATACCCAAGAGAAATGAAAACATATGTCCACACAAAAACTTGTACATGAATGTTCATAGCAGCATAAATCACAATAGTGAAAGAGTGGAAACAATGCAAAAACTTCATACAGTGGAATATTACTGAGCCTTAAAATGGAGTGAAGTATTGATATGTACTATAATATGGATGAACTTTGAATACATTAGGCTAAGTGAAGGAAGACGGATACAAAGGCCACATGTTGTAGGATCTTTTCATCCATAGATATCTGTAGACATCAGATCGGATCGGCAAATCCATAAAGACAGTAGATGTGTGGTGGCCAGGGCCAGGGAAAGGGGAGAATGGGGAATGACTGCTAGTAGATACAGTGTTTCTTTCTGGAGTGATGAAAATATTGTGGCATTAAAGAGTGCTTATGGTTGTACAACCTTGAGAATTTACTAAAAACTAGGGAATTGAATGCTTTAGGAGAGTGGTGATTTCATGGTATGCAAATTTTATGTCCATTAAAAAAACCCATATACTTATATCACAGTCCCAGTTAGTATAAGATTTAGTCATACTTGCTTTATCTCTTCTGTTTTGTGTTACTTTTTTCTGATATTTTAAAATTCAAGTATCGTTTTATTCCTATATATTTTAGTGTGCATCTGTAAAAATACAGATGTTTTCTTACATAAGCACAGTGCTATTAACACTGCTAACAGACTTAACAGTTCTTTTATTATCATATAGTACTCTAGTCCATATTCATTTTACTAATTATCCAGGTTGGTTTGCTTGAATTGGAGTCCAAAGAAGGTTACCATATGTTACGGTATATTATTTGTTGTATGTCCCAAGTCAGTTCCTGTTGAAAAAAGCTCAGTTTGTGACCCTGTAGATTGTCCCATGATTTGGATTTGTCTGTCTGTTTAGTCATGCTGTCATTTTTCTTGTTTCTCTCTTCCCTGTATCCTCTGTAAAGCAAAAGTTAGCTTTAAAGCCTTGATTAGATTCATAGTGAGTGTTTTTTTGGCATATGTATAATTTTTCATACTTCCCACCCTGATAGTTTTTTAATTAAACTGACCAGTGATAACTTCTTGTACCGTCATATAAAAGTGCTCTATTCTACTAAAGGGAAAAAATGTTTAGTTCATTAATTTGCTACTTTTGGGGTTATTGCGTTTTTATTGATAAAATAATTTGGTCTCACTTATTTTTGTTTTGTAAAACAGACTCACCTGTTGATTTTTGTTTACAACCATGGATGGATAATAAGGAGGACAAGGTAATCTTTTATATGTTACCAGTTTCTGGAGTGTAACTGGGAGAGTGAAAGTTTCCATTTCACATGTGCAAGTATTAAACAGTAGTAATTTCAGTTAGAAGTCTTGTACTTTAAATAGCAGAGATCCACGTTACTGCCTCAAGTAATCGGCACGTGAGTGTAGTCCTGGTCCAGGGCTTCCTTGTCATTAGGACTTTTCCACTTTTGCTCTGTTTCACTCCATGCTGGCTCCCTCTTGAAAGATGGCTCTGGGAGGGTAAAGGTTTCTCTTTGTTTCATTTATTTTATTTTTTTAAAAGGTTTTATTTATTTGCCAGAGAGAGCAGTAGCAGAGGGTATGGCAGGCAGAGCGAGAAGCAGGCTCCCTGTAGGGAGCCCCACGCGGGACTCGATCCCATGACCCTGGGTTCATAACCTAAGCTGAAGGTGGATGTTTAACTGACTGAGCCACCCATGCGTCCATCTTTGTTTTGTTTATTGTATCCTGAGTACCTGGCACATAGTTGGCACTCAGTGATTACTTGAATGATCAGGAAGCTGTCTTCCTTTGTAGCAAGCCTACATTCTTAACATTTGTGATAAAAAAAAAAATGACCATGCTGGGGTGCCTGGTTGGCTCAGTCGTTAAGCGTCTGCCTTCAGCTCAGGTCATGATTCTGGGGTCCGGGGATTAAGCCCTACCTCAGGGTCCCTGCTTGGCAGAAAGCCTGCTTCTCCTTCTCCCACTCCCCCTGCTTGTGTTCCTGCTCTTGCTGTCTCTCTGACAAATAAATAAATAAAATCTTAAAAAAAAAAAAAAAAGACCATGAACTTTTTTTGAGGGGAAAGAAAAAAAGACAACTCTAATGGGCTCACTTGGGTCCTAAGTTCTCCCCTATGTAAATCACTGTCAAGGGGTAGGTTGGAATAAAATACTCTGTTTGTTGAGCCTGCACTCAGGTCCACTTCTTTGTGAGTGTGTGTGTGTGTATACATATACATCAGTGTACATATATGTGTGTGTGTGTGTGTGTGTGTGTATATACATACAGCTGTCAGCCCCACCAGTTCCACATGGCTCCTCAAAGGAATATTCCAAGAAGGAAGCCCAATGTGGGGTATAATCCCAGGACCCTGGGACCATGACCTGAGCCAAAAGCAGACACTTAATGGACTGAGCCACCCAGGCGCCCCTTTTTCTTATTCTTAATTAAAGTATAGTATAGTTCATATATAATGTTCTTTTAGTTTCAGGTATACAACAAAGCAGTTCAACAACTCTATACATCATAAATGCTCTCCACCAGAAGTGTAGTTACTCTCTGTCACCATGCAAATTACTACAATATTATTGACTATATTCTCTATGTAGTACTTTTCATCCCTGTGACTTATCTATTTTATAACTGGGATTTTATGTATTCCATCTGTTTTACCCATTGTTCCACCCTCTCCCCTCCAGGAACCACCACTTTGTTCTCAGATGTGTTTGAGTCTGTTTCTGTTTTTTTCTTTTTTTGTTTGTTTGTTCATTGTTTCTTTCATTGCCACATCTTTGATCTTTATGAGCATAATTCACTGTTTTCTGCAAGTATGCAGTTATATAGCGAGCCCATGTTTTTATCTTAAAAATTGTGTATTTTGCAATCTAATTTTAAAGATAAATTTAATAAGATTGTGAAATAAAGTTGAAGGCAATGTTACCTTTTGTTGGTCTTGAATGCCCTTAACAACCTGCTGTGTGCCTTTAGGATTATGTTGTCCCTGAGTTGAGAAGTAGAACAATCAGTGATTCTAGTATAGGCTGCAGAGTCCAACTTGGCTATTATCTTCACTTCCTCCCGCAAGCCGTGTATTCATATTCATTTGGGTATTAGTGTCCTAACTATTACTAGGTCTTCTGAGCTTGTATGTACATTTTGAGATGCTAAATTTTAACAGTGTCTCAGTGGGTGGGTCAGGGGAGGAGAGAGGCATGGGGGCAGGAAGAAAATTATTGATACACATAAAACAGCTAGACCTTCATTGCCTAAATTGTGGATTACAAATACTGAGCACATTTGGTGGTCTTTTTTGCAACCTTGTACTGTGGTCCTCAGAGTAATGAAGTTTGCTTCTGTTACTTGGCATTTTATTTCTTACAGATTGTTGTACCTCATTCTGGGAAACATTTTGAAGAGAAGAATCCGCCCAGTGACTTAAGCCACATTAGTTTATTAGAAGATGAGAAACTTACATCACTGACAAGCTTGGAGGATTCTTCTGGTACCGTAAAGTGACTTGTGTTTTCTTAGTCCTTACCTTGCTGCTCCATGTCTTTCTGCTTCTTTGTTTCATAGTTACTATGCCAGCCTTTTGTTTCTATCTTCTCTTTTACTTCCTCCCTATCAGCACTTGCAGGCACTTCCGTTGGTAGAATTTTTAAAAACTTGTGCAATATGAAACCTGATATGATTATGTTCATCCTCAGTTTATTATCATTAGGGTACGGAGTATAAAGCAGTTCGTTAAGAAATATTTAGCCTCTGCTCTCTGAAAGTTCTGTCAAGTGAGAAAAGAGATGCACAGCTAACCCTCTGATACCTTAAGTATATTTCAACAGTACAAATCGTGCAGGAATCATAGGAGGGTGACAAATTAGTTCTCATCGAGGGAAGTATTTATGAAGCTTTATTAAAAAGGGGATGCCGGTTTTCCTTTTTCATGAAGAGGCCCGTGATAGGCCTTAACATAGATTTGTGAAGAGAACTATATTTCAGGAAGTGGGTCAGCATCTGTAAAGGTGCTATGGTGGGGGCATTTTAGACCATGTTTGGAGAATAGCCAGACTTTGTGGTTTTGTGCAGCAAGTTTACAGCACCTGTAGAAGGCTATTTTGGGAAATAAACTCAGACAATTAGGAAGGGACCACATTAATTACAGCTTTGAAGGCCAGGCTGTTGAGCTGAGTGGGATAAATAAAAATTATGAATTCAGGATTCAGAATTTTCCTGCCAAATTTTTAAAATATTTTCAGATTATGGCATTGTAAATAAGGAATCATTGACTGAATTCATACAGATCTTTGTTTTAGTAGACTAGGTTTTTAGAGGTGAAATGCTGAAGTCCAAAGTTATGAGCATTTTTAAGGCTTTTAATGATTGCAAAATTATCCTCTTGAAAAGGCAGTGACATGTTATAATACCATTACTAGTGATTGAGAGTTCTAGTTCTAGTCCTGGCCTTGCTGGGCTGGATTTTAGAATATTAAAAACCAGGTAGTGTTTTATTTATATACATCTTTTTGGTTTGATGGAAGTTGAATAATTTTTATTCATATCTATTAGTATTCAACTTTGCTATATATATTGTATATATAGTTGCTTCTTTCTCAAGATCAGATATGTGAGGTTTCACTTTATACTTAATCATTAGTTCACCTGAAATTTATTTTTATTTCTCCTGTGACATGCTTATCTGTCCCTTTTTGATAGTTATCCTTTGGCACACTATTTTCTTTTTTTTCTTCCTGCCTTTGTTTTTTTTTAAGATTTTTTAATTTATTATTTTGTCAGGGAGGTACAGCATGTGCACAAGCAGGAGAAGCAGCAGGCAGAGAGGGAGGAAGATGGAGACTCCCTTGGATTGCTTCCATAGTTAGGCTATTCTAAATAATGAGCAGTAAACATAGGGGTGCTGGAAGCCCTTCGAATTAGTGGGGTTTTTTGATTAGGTTAATTAAATTTTATTTATTTTCCCTCCTTTTTTAATTAAAAAATTTAAATTTAAACTAAATTAACATGTAGTATATAATTAGCTTCAGAGGTAGAGTTCAGTGATTAATCAGTCTTATATAATACCCAGTGCTCATTATATCATGTGTCCTTTTTTTTTTTTTTAAATATTTTATTTATTTATTTGACAGAGAGAGAGAGAGAGAGTGATCACAAGTAGGCAGAGAGGCAGGCAGAGAGAGAGAGGGGGAAGCAGGCTTCCAGCTGAGCAGAGAGCCCGATGTGGGGCTCGATCCCAGGACGCTGGGATCATGACCTGAGCCGAAGGCAGAGGCTTAACCCGCTGAGCCACCCAGGCACCCCTCCTGTGTCCTCCTTAATGTGCATCACCCAGTTACCCCGTCCCCCACCACCTTTCCTCCAGCAGCCCTCAATTTGTTTCCTATGATTAAGTCTCTTACGGTTTGTCTCTCTCTCTGATCCCGTCTTGTTTTATTTTTCCCTCCCTTCCACTAGGCTCCTCTGTTTTGTTTCTTAATTTGCACGTATGAGTGAGATCATATGATAATTGTCTTTCTCTGACTTATTTTGCTCAGCACACTACTCTCCAGATCCATCCATGTCTTACAAATGGCAAGATTTCATTTTTTTGATGGGTGACTAGTATTCCATTGTATATAGATACCACATCTTCTTTATCCATTCATCTGTTGATGGACATCTGGGCTTTTTCCATAGTTTGGCTATTGTAGACATTGCTGCTATAAACATTTGGATGCAGGTGCCCCTTTGGACTTCATTTGTACCTTTGTGGTAAATACCCAGTACTGCAATTGCTGGGTCTTAACGGTAGTTCTATTTTCAACTTTTTGAGGAACCTCTATATTGTTTTCCGGAGTGGCTGCACCAGCTTGCATTCCTACCAATAGTGTAGGAGAGTTCTCCTTTCTACTCATCCTCGCCAACATCTGTCATTTCCAGACTTCTTAATTTTAGCCATTCTCACTGGTATGAGGTGGTATCTCATTGTGATTTTAGTTGTATTTCCCTGATGCCAGGTGATATGGAGCATTTTTTCATATGTCTATTGGCCATTTGTATGTTCTCTTTGGAGAAATGTCTGTTCATGTCTTTTGCCCATTTTTTGATCGGATTATTTGGTTTATTGGTGTTGAATTTGATAAGTTCTTTTTAGATATTGAATACTAGCCATTTATCAGATAAGTCATTTGCAAATATCTTCTCCCATTCTGTCGGTTGTCTTTTGCTTTTGTTGACTGTTTCCTTTGCTTTGCAAAAGTTTTCTATCTTGATGAAGTCTCAATAGTTCATTTTTACTCTTGCTTCCCTTGCTTTTGGAGACGTCTCTAGCAAGAAGTTGCTGGGGCCAAGGTTGACGAGGTTGCTGCTGGTGTTCTCAAGGATTTGGATGGGTTCCTGTCTCAAGTTTAGCTCTTTCACCCATTTTGAGTCTGTTTTTGTGTCTGGTGAAAGGAAATGGTCCACTGTCATAATTCTGCATGTGGCTGTCCAATTTTTCCAACACCATTTGTTGAAGAGACTCTTTTTTCCATTGGTATTCTTTCCTGCTTGTCAAAGATTATTGACCATAGAGTTGGGTTCTCTATTCTGTTCCATTGATCTAGGTGTCATTTTTGTGCCAGTATCATACTGTCTTGATGATTACAGCTTTGTAATAGAACTTGAAGTCCGGAATTGTGATGCTGCTAGCTTTGGTTCTCTCTTTCAACATTCCTTTGGCTATTCGTGGTCTTTCCTGGCTCCATACTAATTTTAGGATTGTTTATTCCAGCGCTTGGAAAAAGTTAATGGTATGTTGATAGGGATTGCATTGAATGTATATATTGCCCTAGGTAGCATAGACATTTTAACTATTCTTCCAGTCCATGAGTATGGAATGTTTTTCCATTTCTTTGTGTCTTTCTCAATTTCTTTCATAAGTGTTCTATACTTTTTTGAGTACAGTTCCTTTCCCTCTTTGGTTAGAATTATTCCTAGGTATCGTATGGTTGTTGGTGCAATTATAAATGGGATTGACTCATTTTTTTTTTTCTTCTGTTTCATTGTTAGTGTATAGAAATGCAGCTGATTTCTGTGCATCGATCTTATATCCTGCTACTTTGTTGAATTCCTGTAGGAGTTCTAACAATTTTGGAGTGGAGTCTTTTGTATACTCCACATAGAGTGTCATGTCATTTGCAAAAGTAAGAGTTTGACTTCTTCGCCAATTCAGATTCCTTTTATTTTTTATTTTTTTAATTGTCTCATTGTTGAGGCTAGGACGTCTAGTACTATGTCTAACAACAGTGGTGATAGTGGACATCCTTGCTGTGTTCCTGACCTTAGAAGAAAAGCTCTCAGTTGTTCCCCTTTGGGAATGATATTTGCTGTGGGCTTTTCATATATGGCTTTTATGATATTGAGGTATGTTCTCTTTATCACTACACTTTGAAGACTTTTGATCAAGAAAGGATGCTGTATTTGTCAGATGCTTTTTCTGCATCTGTTGAGAGGATGATGCAGTTCTTGTCCTTTTTTTGATTAATGTAGTGTATCACATTGATTTGTGGATGTCGAGCCACCCTTGCAGCCCAGGAATAAGTCCCACTTTGTCATGGTGTACTGTTGGATCCTGTTGGCTAATATGATGGTGAGATTTTTTGCATCTGTGTTCATCAAGGATCCTGGTCTGTAATTCTCCTTTACAGTAGGGTCTTTGTCTGGTTTTGGGATCAAGGTAATGGCTGGCCTCATAAAATGAGTTTGGAAGTTTTTCTTCCATTCCTATTTTTTGAAACAGCCTCAGAAGAATAGGTATTAATTCTTCTTTAAATGTTATGGTAGAATTCTCCTGGGAAGCCATCTGGCACTGGACTCTTGTTTGTTGGGAGGTTTTTGATTACTGTTTCCACTTCTTTGCCAGTTTGAGTCTGTTCAGGTGTCTGTTTCTTCGTGATTCAGTTTTGGTAGTTCATGCGTTCTGGGAATGCATCCATTTCTTCCAGATTGTCTAATTTGTTGGCATATAGCTGCTCATAATATGTTCTTATAATTGTTTGTATTTCTTAGTTGTTAGTTTTGGTCTCTCCTCTTTTAATTGTGATTTTATTTATTTGAGTCCTTTCTCTTTTCTTTTTGATAAGTCTGGCCAGGGGTTTATCAATCTTATTAATTCTTTCAAAGAACCAGCTCCTGGTTTTATTAATCTATTCTACTGTTCTTTTGGTTCTATTTCATTGATTTCTGCTCTGATCTTTATTATTTCTCTTCTCCTGCTGGATTTAGGCTTTATTTGCTCTTCTTCCTCCAGTCCTTTAGGTGTAGGGTTAGGTTGTGTATTTGAGGCCTTTCTTGTTTCTTGAGAAAGGCTTGTATTGCTACGTCCTTCCCTCTTAGGACTGCCTTTGCCGTATCCCAAAGGTTTTGAACAATTTTGTTGTCATTTTCATTTGCTTCCATGAATTCTTTTAATTGTTCTCTTATTTTCTGGTTGACTCATTTAGTCTTTAGTAGGATGCTCTTTAACCTTCATGTATTTGAGTTCTTTCCAACTTTCCTCTTGTGATCTAGTTCCAGTTTCAAAGCATTGTGGTCAAAAATATGCAGAAATTGATCCCAGTATTTTGGTACTGGTTGAGACCTGATTTGTGACCTAGGATGTGATCTTTTCTGAAGAATATACCATGTGCACTCGAGAAGAATGTGTATTCTGTTTCTTTGGGATGGAATATCTGAATATATCTGTGAAGTCCATGTGGTGGAATGTGTCATTCAAAGCCCTCATTTCCTTACTGATATTTTGCTTAGGTGATCTGTCCATTGCAGTGAGTGGAGTGTTAAAAGTCCCCTACTATTATTATATCATTGCCAGTGTGTTTCTTTGATTTTGTTATTAATTGGCTTATGTAATTGGCTGCTCCCATGTTATGGGCATAAATATTTACAATTGTTAAATCTTCTTTTTGGACAGATCCTTTAAGTATGATATACTGTCCATCCTCATCTCTTATTACAGTCTTTGATTTAAAATCTATTTTGTGTAATGTAAGAATTGCCACCCCAGCTTTGTTTTGGTGTCCATTAGCATGATAAATGGTTTTCCATCACCTCACTTTAAATCTGGAGGTGTATTTGGGTCTAAAATGAGTCTCTTGTGAGCAGCATATCACTGGGTCTTCCTTTTTTATCCAGTCTGATACACTGTGTCTTTTGATTGGGGTGTTAAGCCCATTTACATTCAGAGTAACGATTGAAAGATATGAATTTACTTCCATTGTATTACTTGTAGGGTCATTGTTTTTGTATATTGTCTCTGTTCCTTTCTGTTCTGTGTTACTTTTGGGCTCTCTATGCTTACAGGATGCCCTTTATTATTTCTTGCAGGGCTGATTTAGTGATCACAAATTTTTTTAGTTTCTTTTTGTCCTGGAAACTCTTATCTCTACTCCCATTCTTAATGATAGTCTTGCTGGATAAAGTATTCTTGGCTGCATATTTTTCTCATTTAGCACCCTGAATGTATCATGCCAGTCCTTTCTGGCCTGCCAGGTCTCTGTGGATGGGTCTGCTGCTAGCTTTATGTGTCTACCCTTGTAGGTTAGAGACCTTTTGTCCTGAGCTACTTTCAGGATTTTCTCTATCCGTGAAATTTGCAAGCTTCACTATTAGATGTCTGGGTGTTGACCTGTTTTTATAGGTTTTGAGGGGAATTCTCTGTGCCTCCTGGCCTTGAATGCCCATTTCCCTCCATAGATTGAAGACGTTCTCAGCTGTAATTTGCCCTAATATACCTTCTGCTCATCTCTCTTTTTCTTTTAGCATCCCAATTATTCTAATACTGTTTTGCTTTATAGGATTACTAATCACTTAAATTCTCCCCTCATGATCCAGTAGTTCATTTTTGCTCTTTTTTTTAGGTTCTTTATCCTTCATCATTTTGTTTTCTATATCACTAATACTTTCTTCTGCATCATTTATCCTAGCAGGTTGAGCCTCCATTTTTTTTTTTTATTGTATCTTAGAATAACTTTTTGATCTTGACTTGATTAGATTTTAGTTTATTTCTCCAGAAAGGGATTCTCTAGTGTCTTCTCTCTTCTTTTTAAGACCAGCTGGTATATTTATAATCATTTTTCTGGACACTAGTTCTGACATCTTTCTTATGTCCATACTGATTAGGTCTCTAACAGTCAGTACTATCTCTTGTTTTCTTTATTGAGCTGAGTTTTTCCATTTTGTCTTTCTTTTTTTAAGATGGATTTTTTTTTTTTTTTAAGATTTTCTTTATTTGTCAGAGAGCAAGAGAGAGCACAAGCTGGGGAGAAGCAGGCTCTCCATGGTGCAGGGAGCCCAATGCAGGACTCAATCCCAGGACCCTGGGATTATGACCTGAGCTGAATGTAGCTACTTAACCCACTGAACCACCCAGGTGCCCATTTTGTAGTATTTTTATCTGATTTTGGTATCAGGGTAATGATAGAATGAATTTGGAAGCTTTCTTTCCTCTTTTAGTTTTTGGAAGAGTTTGAGAAGAAGAGATACTTTCTATTAAATGTTTGGTAGAATTCACCTCTGAAGCCATCTGGTGCTAGACTTTGGTTGGGTGTTTTTGATTACTGATTTAATTTCTTTGCTGGTAATCAGTCAGTTTTCCTATTTTTTTTCCTGATTGACTTTTGGGATGTTATATGTTTCTATGAATTCATCTATTTCTTCTAGGTTGGCATGTAACTTTTTTGTAATATTTTCTTAAAATCCTTTGTATTTCTTTGGTGTCAGTTGTTATTTCTTTTCTTTCATTCCTGATTTTGTTTGCCTTCTCTCTTTTAAATGAATACTGCTAAAAATCTGTCACTTTTGTTGATCTTTTCAAATAACCAGCTTCTGGGTTCATTGATCTCTTCTATTGTTTTTTTAATTTTTATTTCATTTATTTCTACTCCAATCTTTATTATTTCCTTCTTTCTACTGGTTGTGGGTTTTGTTTGTTCTTTTTCTAGCTCCTTTATTTGTAAGGTTAGATTGTTTATTTGAGATTTTTCTCGGCTTCTTGAGTTAGGTCTTTATTGTTATAAATGTCCCTCTTAGAACAGCTTTTGCTGCATCCGAAAGATTTTGGACTGTTGTATTTTCATTTTCATTTGTCTACATATTTCCTCTTTGATTTCTTGGTTGACCCACTTATTCCTTAGTATCATGTTATTTAACTTCCATGTATTTGTGTTCTTTCCAGATGGTTTCTTCTGTTTGATTTGTGGTTCCATAGTGTTGTGGTAAGAAAGATGCATGGTATGACTTCAGTGTTTTTGAATTTGTTGAGGCATGTTTTGTGATCTAATACGTAATCTATTCTGGAGAATATTTCTTGTGCACTTGTGAAGTATCTGTTTTAGGATGGAATATTCTGAATATATCTACTAGATCCATCTGGTTCAGTGTGTCATTCAAAGTCACTGTTTCTCTGTTGATTTTCTGTTTAGATGATCTGTCCATTGCTGTAAATGGGGTGTTAAAGCTCTTTATTATTACTATGTCACTGTTGATTACATTTTGCATATTTGTTATCAGTTGCTTAATGTATTTTGGTGCTCCCATGGTGGGTGCATGTATATTTATAATTGTTATATCTTGTTGGATTGTCCCCTTATGTTTATATAGTGTCCTTTGTCTCTTGTTACCTTCTTTGTTTTGTAGTCTGTTTTGTCTACTACCCTGGCATTCTTTTCACTTCCTTTTGCGTGATAAATGCTTCTTCCCTTCAATTTCAGTTTGCATGTTTCTTTAGGTCTGAAATGATTCTCTCTCTCTCTCTCTTTTTTAAGATTTTACTTATTTATTTGATAGAGACAGAGAAGGAATACAAGCAGGGGGAGTGGGAGAGGGAGAAGAAGCAGGCTTCCTGCTCAGCAGGGAGCCTAATGCCGGGTTTGATCCCAGGACCCTGAGATCATGACCTGAGCCGAAGGCAGATGCTTCATGACTGAGCGACCCAGGCACCCCTGAAATGAGTCTCTTACAGGCAGCTTATAGATGGGTCTTGCTTTTTCATCTGCTCCGTCACCATGTATCTTTTTTTTTTTAAAAAGATTTTATTTATTTATTTAACAGAGAGAGATCATGAGTAAGCAGAGAGGCAGGCAGAGAGAAGGGGAAGCAGGCTCCCTGCTGAGCAGAGAGCCCGATGCGGGACTCGATCCTAAGACACTGGGATCATGACCTGACCTGAAGACAGAGGCTTTAATCCACTGAGCCACCCAGGCGCCTACCATGTATCTTATTATTTTTTTTTTAAATAGATTTTTAAAAAAGATTTTATTTATTTATTTGACAGACAGAGGTCGCAAGTAGGCAGAGAGGCAGGCATAGAGAGAGGAGGAAGCAGGCTCCCTGCTGAGCAGAGAGCCCGATGCAGGGCTCAATTCCAGGACCCCAGGATCATGACCTGAGCCGAAGTCAGAGGCTTAACCCACTGAGAGACCCAGGTGCTCCAACTTTTGATGGAAGTGTTTAGTCCATTTACATTCAGAGTAATTATTGATAAGTATGTACTTACTGCCATTTTGTTATTTGTTTTATGTCTGTATATATAGTTCTCTGTTTCTTTCTTCTTTTGCTCTCTTCTCTCAGGGTTTGGTGGCATTCTTTAGTGATGTACTTGGATTCCTTTCTCTTTATTATTTCCTTATCTATTACTGATTTTTGATTTGTGGTGATTATTAGGTTTGTATATAACAGCTTCTGCATATGGCAGTCTATTAATTTGATGATCGCTTGAGTTTCAACCCATTCTTTACTTCTCTCCCCTCCACATTTTAGGTATATGTGTATGTTTTAGGTATGTGTCATGCTTTACATCCTTTTATTTTGTGAACATCTAGACTAATTCTTATACTTATTTTTACTGCTTTGTGCTTCCTACTTTTCATACTCCTACTTAAGGTCTTTCCAGTAAAGAGTGCCTTTTAACATTTCTTATAGGGCTGGTTTAGTGGTCTTGAATCCCTTTAAGTTTTGTTTGTGGGGGAAACTCTTTAGCTTTCTCTTTATTCTGAATTATAGCCTTGCTGTATAGGGTATTGGCTGCATGTTTTTTCATTTGAGCCCATTGAATATATCATGCTGGTCCCTCTGGCATGCAGAATTCTGCTGAAAAATCCTCTGATAGCTTTATGCGGATTCCTTTGCATGCAACTGTTTTCTTTTCTCTTGCTGCTTTTATTTATTTTTATTTTTATCTATTTAAGGCATGGAGTCCAACATGGGGCTTAAACTCATGACCCTGAGATCAAGACCTGAGCTGAGATCAAGAGTTGGATACTTAACTGACTGAGCCACCCAGGCACCCCAACTCTCTTATGCTTTTAGAATTCTCTCTTTATCTCTTTTTTTTTTTTTTTTTGCCATTTTAATTGTTATGTATCTTGTTGTGGACCTCCTTGGGTTGATTTTTTTGAGGGCTCTCTTTGCCTTCCGGGTCTGGATTTCTGTTTCCTTCCCCAGATTCAGGATGTTTTTAGCTCGTGTCTTCAAATAAATTTCTACTCCCTTTTCTCCTTCTGGGATCCTTATAATGTGAATGTTCTTAAATTTGGTGATATCATTAAGTTACCTAAGTCTATTTTCACTTTTTTTATTATTTTTTCTCTCTTATATTCTTCTTATTTTCCGTTATTCTGTCTTCCAGGTTGCTAATCCATTCCTCTGCTTTATCTCGTCTATTTATTCCATCTGTTTATTCCATGTATTTTAATTGTGCTTATTATATTGTTGAACTTTGGTTGTTTTTTGTTTTCTATTTCCTTGTTAAGGGTTTTACTGATGTCCTCTAGTCTTTTCTCTAGTTAGTGCCTATCTTTATGACCATAACTTTAAATTCTCTATAGGAATATTACTTATCTTAGGTCTGTTGCTTTGATTTTTGTTCTGTTCTTTCATTTGGGACATTTTCCTCTTATTTTGTCCAACTCTCTCTGTCTGTTTCTGTGTGGTTTGACAGCTGCATCTCCTGTTCTTGAAAGTGGCAGCCTTATGACGAAGAGGTCCTGTAGTGCCCTCCAGTGCAGTTTCCCCTGTTTACCAGAGCCTGGTGCTTAAGGGCTGTCTCCTGTGTGTGTTTGTGGCTGAGCTGAGCCCCTTTCGCTTTCAGTGCAGTCATCTGCGGTTTCTGTTTGTCTGTTATGAGCAGGGTTTGGTCTCTGTGTTATATTGGGGCAGTCTGGGGCTGCCTTGGGCTTGAGGTGAGTCAGACCAGGTATTTGCCAGAGCTGTGGTAGCACCATACTACAGGGAGCTTTCCCTGTATTGTCCCCTGAGAAGCTTTCATTGGTAGATTGGTTTCATTGGTAGATTGGTAGTCAGATTAGCTGTCTGTCTTCAGCCTACTGCTGGCACCACAGTCTTGATATGTGTATGGCTGTAGTCCCCTCTCCCTGGGGCAGGAATCCCTTTGGAGTGGTGCTGGCCCCTGTCAGGGCTGCTTGCACACTGCCAGGCTTGTGGCACTGCTTTGGATGGGCTCCGGCCAAGGGCGTAACGGAAGGGGTGTGTCTATAGGAGAACGTGGGCCAGGGTGCACTGTTAGCAAGTTACGTAGCGAGTGTCTTTGTCCACTGGTCCCCACAGGTGTTTGTGTATCTAGGCTGGGGAGTAGGGAAGGGAGATGGTTTCCGGACTATTGGTTTTGTGTTTGTATCTCTGCAGGGCTATTTGTTGTGCTGTCTTTTTTAAAGGCAGGGACTCAGTTTTCTCTTGCCCTCTTGGCTCCGAGCCCACTGATTTTTAAAGTTCCAGGGGATATGCCCCAGTGATTGAAAGAACTTGTGAAATTTAACCCCTGTGTTTTTCAAAGTTAGATGTCATGGGGTTTGTAAGGTGCCAGGTGTGAGGGTCGGTTTTTTTCCTGTCTCTGCACCCTTGGAGTCCCTCCCTTTTGAAGATTCTCCCATGGGTTCATTTAGCTCCTGACTGTGTCTCTGCCCTTCCTGTCCTCTTTGATGTGGCCTCTTCTCTACATTTAGCTGTGGAATGTCTGTTCTGGTAGTCTTTGGGTCTTTTCTGGGTTATTCATACTTAACGTGGGTAGTATCTAGTTGTATCCATATAACGAGGTAAGTTTAGGGACACCCATACTTTTCCTTCTTCCTCAGAAGTCTTTATCAACCTTTTTGATTAAATATTATTTGTAGTTCAATCAGTACTTTAAAAAATTTCCTTTTCCCCCCCCTCTTTACCAATAGATGATGATATTGATGATGAAGAGTTTTATGATGAACATTTGGAGGCTTACTTTGAACAACTGGCTATTCCAGGAATGATATATGAAGACCTAGAACAGGAACATCCAGAAAAAGATTTTAAATTACCAACAAGTGATCCATGTCAGGTATGTTCTAGTCTTATGGTTTTTCATAAATTTGACGTTAGAAAACTATTACTGGTCTCATTAGATATTACCATAAAGTGTAAGCTTTTGGTTTTCTTTGGTGATGAGATGATACCTTATGATCAGAAATACCTTGTGATAAGAAATACCTTGCCCATCCTTTCTTGCTGCTTCTTACTCTTGCTTCCTCTGAAGAAAAATTGAAGAATATCATAGTGAACATGTGTATGCCCCTCATCCATTTTAACCAGTTGTTAACATTTGGTCATCTTTATGGGTTTTTTTTTGTCCTTCCGTGGGTACTTTTAAGAGGAATTTGGATATTTTTGACAAGTCACCCTAATACTTTGACATTTTCTTCTGTGTATGAAGTTATTTTCTTGCCTAATTTCAATTCTGTTATCTAACTTTGATACAGTAATGTAAATGAATATACAGTCCATATTTACATTTACCCAGTTGTCTCCAAAATGTCCTTTTATTGTTTTTGATCTAGGATTTAATCAAGGGTTACAGGTGCTTCTGGTTTTCATATCTCTTCAGTATTTCACTTTGGAGTAGTTCTTCCATATTATTAAAGTTTTTGTAAAATGAACCATAAGCTAATTATATCTGATTGCTTTTTCTCCCTCCTGATTAGATTAAGGATTTTGGCAAGAAGTCCCAGTAAGCAGGTTTATCATGAACAGGTTAAGATTAAACAGTAAGGATGATGTGTGCTTCTCCTTGAATCACATCAGGAGACATAGAAGTATGTTGGTCCCACTGTTGGTGATGTTGTGTTTGATAATCTTGGTTAATGTGGTTGGCTAGATGTCTACTTTGTGTAGGTGCCTTTCTTTTCTTCTTTGTTGTCAGTAAGTATTCTGAGGAATGATGCATTGAGGCCATGTGAACTTCCTATTCCCCAAGAACCTTTCACAAATTGGATTTAGTATCATTGCTGAGGCCTCCTAGAAACACTTGTTTCTAATAATCACCATGGTGATGTTTCCAGTTCCTTCTACATTAATAACTTGGCATCCTTCTGTCAAGAAGTCATTCTCAGTCATGTTTTTCCCCCTAAAAATTGTTGGTTTTAATTTAAAAAATTAATACAGCTAAGATATTTTCTCAACAGGCAAATGAAAATGGTAGCTATAAATCTCAATCAGAAGGTAACAGCTCTCTGATTTCCCATGGCTCACACTCTTCAGGAAATTCTGAAACAACCCACAGAGAGTTTGAAATAGGCCACGTTGTTTGTCTGCCTGGGACCAGTAAGTACTGAAATATGACCCCATTGTTCTTTTTTAAAGATTTTATTATTATTTATTTTTATTATTATTTTTTATTATTTTTTATTTTTATTTTTTATTATGTTAAGCTTGCCACCGTACAGTAAATCATAGGTTTTGATGCAGTGTTCAGTAATTCATTATTTGTGTATAATACCCAATGCTCATCATAACACGTGTCCTTCTTAATACCATTGTTCTTAAATTCTGTTTGACTTTGTCTTTTCTCCAAAGAATTCATTTCTGTGGTATAGTGTAACCTATTTTAACTGTTGAATTCCTTCAAACTTTTCAAAAGAATATTATTAGAAAAACCATAATGTATATTGCTTACATCACTTATTACAAATGAGTATGTTTTATTCAAACATTTGAGAATTAAAAATGAACTGTGTAGTCACAGTTTGTCATATTTCCTGTTGTCTCTTACTGATGGTTACCTTTTCTTGTATGCAAATTGCTATATTTGTCCTATGATTGTTAGTTACTAGGTTTACATAAAATAATTTGAATAGCACGAAGCAGTTCTTAGATTACTGAAACTTTTGACATTGCTCTATTAAATTTTTTTCTTGTATTTCAGGTAATTTTATAGATAATGGAGATAGTAGAAGGCATGTAGATGGTGTATTATCATTTTCTTCTAGTACTCAGAGAACTGAACAGGAGAAAGAAAGGGCAGACAGTTTGAAGGGTATTGTCCCACATCGTGGCAGAGTAAGTTTATATACATTTTTTTCAAATTTTCTCTGAAAAGGATAAAAAGCCTTTTGAATTGTATCAGGTTTTTTTTCAAAGTAACAACTGTTGATTTCTGGAAAACATAGAAAAAATATTAAGAAATTTCCCTATTGATAATGTTTTATATGTATGTTGGTATGTATCTTTGAGATCACTGAGATTATATTAATATATAATTATGTACATTTTTCTTAATTTTAAATATTTTTGACTTGCATTTAGATTATTAATTTAAAAAGTTCTTCAGCTTGGTACCAAAACATTAAATAAAAAAGCAAACTGTTCATCTTTAACCTTGCTTAAGCATGTTTGTTTTCCGTTTCTTTCTTTTTTTTAATAAAGATTTATTTATTTATTTATTTGACCGAGAGAGAGAGAGAGAGAGAGAGAGAGAAAGAGACAGACACGTCACAAGTAGGCAGAGAGACAGGCAGAGGGGGAGGGGAGATGCAGGCTCTCTGCTGAGCAGAAAGCCTGATGTAGGGCTCCATCCCAGGACCCTGAGATCATGACGTGAGCTGAAGGCAGAGGCCCAACCCACTGAGCCCCTTGTTTTCTATTTCTTATTAGCAACCCATTACTCCTACACTTGAAACTTAATAGTCATTTCTGACTCTTACCAATTCTTTGTCCCCTTTTTAAAAGTAATGTATACCTCAAGATTGTATGATGGTTTTTAATTTAGAGGGAGTGTGTGTGTTGGTATATGTAGAGACAGTCACTTATCCTCATAGTAATCCTTTGAGTGATTAAGGCAGTAAGTGGTGATGGGATTGTCATTTTAAAGGTAATGCAGCTCAGAAAACTGATTTCTCTCAGTGTGTTCTCAGGACTGTGTCTTAAGTTTATTGTTTCCTGTTTATTTCCTTAACCACTATTAAAGTTAACCACTTAACTTGGTTAATTTCTTTTGGTTTATTTCTTTAAAGTTAACCACTTAACCACTTAGTTAAGTTAACCACCAAGTTCAGTTAACCACTTAACTTGGTTAATTTCCTTGGTTTATTTCCTTAACCACTACTAAAGTTGAAGATGCTTACTACCTCATGTCTGATTTATTGTGCTTTTCCATTATATTTGTCAACACCAGGTTAATCTTGTTAAAATGGGTTTTAATGTATATAATACATATAAGTATTTTCTATGCCTCAGTGTTTCAAATTAATATAATCTGACCCCATATTAATCTGTTTTTCTCTTATATGTTTCTTCTACAAATCCCTGTTCCTGTTTTGTTTTCTCCCTTTCTTCCCTAATCCTGATTGTGATCATTTTTCCAATCTTTCATGAAGCCTTGGTTACTTTTCAGTAACTCTAGATTACATTTATTTTTCTAAATTTTTATTACAGTGATTGTATTCCACAGTATAGTACTTTCTTTTATACAGGAGTATTTTACTTATCCAGAAGTTGCCTAGTCAGCAGCTTCAAGAATTTCTTAGTCGTCCAAAGAGCCAGTTATGTACAAATACAGTAGAACCCCTTGCCTCAGACAACCAGAACAAGTGTTCAGAGTCAATGGGTTTATCCTTCTAGGACAGTGCTGTGGGCGCTTGGTCATATGTTTAGTCATCTGACGGTTTAGAGTTATATTTCTAATATATCTAGTTTAATAGTCCAGCCCTCAGCTGATTAGGGGTAGCCAATGAGAAAAGGGAGACTGCATCTGTTAATCTTCATTTTGTCAAAATGTGGTAGTTGATAAATTTTATAAATCTTTCTATCCATGGCCATTTAATTTTAGGCTAAGGACTTTGTTCTGTTATAATAATTATTTTTTCAGCAGTTATTTGTCATTAAAAAACAGTAGTGTTAATATTGTTGAATACTCGCAAATTGCTTGGCATCTTCGTCAGGCCATTTTAATGAAAAGAATCATTGGTAACATCTTGGTGATAGGTGTGGTGCTTGGTATTGTAGGTCATACAAAGGTCATCTTCCTTCATGAAACATAGTAGGAAAGTAAAAGAATTACTTGGATAACTGTAAAATAAGGCAGAATCCTTTCTGTTGAATCTTATCATGCTTACTGAAGGAAGTCCCCAAGTTCTAGATTGAGTTACATTCTAAAAAGCTCTTTGGAGTTTTGAGGTCTTTCTAAGTGAAAACATAATTTCTGATGATTCATTTCTAGTCCATTTTCTAAAAAAGAATTTAATCGTAAGATAACCAGGTTCTGGAGGAGCATTCAGACCCTATGACTGCAAAGCCCTGATGCCTTCAGCTGTGGTTGGAGGAGGGCATCAAGTGTGGTAGGAGTGGCCTCTGGCTGCTGATGTTCCAGACAGTGTGGAACGAGCACTTGCATTCGAGCTTTTTGTTTAGATGGGGGGAAATTCCTACCTGTGGGTCAACCATAAAGTATGTTACATTATTTCATGAGATGTCTTATTTTTCCCATTTCATAAGGTCATGTGGTTTGTGTTACCATGAGGTGACAATTTTCTGTTCTCTTTTTGGGAAGATTAGCAGCCCATTTTCCTTAATGCCATCTTAGGAACTCAGAAGCTACTAATTTTGAGTTCCCCAAATTTAACTTCTAGTAGCATATTGACTGGAAACCTTACTGGTAACATAAGTAGTGATAAGTATTTTTTATGTTATACATGTTATGTACTGTATTTTTACAATAAAGTAAGCTAAAGAAAAGAAACTTATTAAGGGAATTGTCAGAGAAATACATTGGTATTATTAGGAATACTGTAGTGTGTACTGCTTGCATTACTTATTACAGCCATAATTTCTTTCCCTTTTTCTGTCTTCTGTGTTTTGCAGAAAGTGCTCTTAGTCCCCAGTGTGTTGATGATATTCCATGGGTTCCTTAGACTCTGTTCATTTTTTCTGAAACTTTGTAATTTCAGTTGTCCTATCTTCAGGTTTGCTGTATCTTTATCCTGCTTGTGCACATCTGTTTTCAAACCCCTCTAGTGAATTTTTCACTTCAGTTATTGTACCTTTCAGTGCCAGAATATCTGTTTAGCTCTTTTTAAAAATTATCTTTTTATTGTTATGCATATTGTGCATTGATAATTTTCTTGTTTGTCCACATCTTCCTTTAGCTCCTTGAGCATCTTTAAGATACTGGTTTTCAAAGTCTTGGCATAGTAAGTTTGATATACAGGTTTCCTCTTCTATGTTCTCTGTTGACTTACTTTTTTCCTTTGAATGGATCATGCTTTCTTGTTTCTTTGTATGCCTTATGATTTTTTTTGTTGTTGCAAACTGGACATTTGAATCTTATGTGATAACTCTAGAAATCACATTCTCCCTTTTCTCTAGGGTTTGCTCTTTGTTTAACTTTTAATAGAGTATGTCTGTGCAGGGATGAGCATATGGTGAAAGTTAAGGTTTTACAGGTCCTTTCTGAGACTGTATTTTTTCCTGGGCATGTAGAGCAGCTCTCTTAATTTTCTCTATGGTTGTTTTTGAATATTTAAAGAAATAGGTGTGACTCCTTTCTGTATGGTGATCGCTTCAGCTGGTAGGGTTTGAATCACTGGTGACCAGCCTCCGTGCCTGTAGCTCTGCAGTCAGAAGACAGAAACCTGATAATTGGGAGGCAAAATCCTTATTGCTTCTCTGGCTCCAATAAACCATGTTAAAAAAAGGGATTGCCTTACCCACATTGTCTGCCTTAGGGTTTAGGGTGAATAGCCATGATCATTCTGAAGCCTGAGTGACTGAGTGACCTGCTTATTTGCAGCTTACCAGCTAACCTTTTCTCTGGTAGCTGTAACTGTTCAAATAGAGTCCAGAATTCCAAAACAGCTACTTCAGAAGTGTTTGCCCCAGTATAGTACAGCGCTTGTGTAGGAGAAAAGACAGATTCCTGGTGCTTTCTCCTCTGCCATCTTTTCTGATACTACTTCTTATTAGCTTTATTTTTTATTTCTAACTTTATAGGCTTACAAAGTTTGGTCTGGAAAATCTAATCCTTCTAAATATTTTGAGTAAAAATGTATTTCTATATGTGTTTCATGGACATAAGAAAAATGAAAAATGTGCTTTTTTGAAAAATACTTAGTTTTAAGAAGCTATTAGATTATTTAGTGCATTATTCAATTTCTCTATGATCACTTTTATTTTTAAGATTATTTATTTATCTTAGAGAGCATGTGTGTTTGTGCACATAGGGGACAGGGCAGAGGGAGGGAAAGAATCCTGAAGCAGACTTCCTGCTGAGTGTGGAGATGGTTGTGGGGCTTGATCCCACCACCCGAAGACCATGACCTGAGCTGAAACCAAGAGTTGACCACTTAACTGACTGAGCCACCCAGGTGCCCCATGTGATCACTTTTATTTATCTGTACTAGATGTATCAGTCCAGAAAAGATAAGTCAAAGTCTCCCAATTAAAAAAAAAAAGATTTTATTTATTTATTTGACATACACACACACAGACACACACACAGAGTGAGAGAGGGAATGCAAATAGGAGAAGTAGAAGAGGGAGAAACAGGCTTTGTGCTGGGCAGAGAGCCTGATGCGGGGCTTGATCCCAGGACCCTGGGATCATGACCAAGCCGAAGGCAGTGCTTAATGACTGAGCCATCCAGGTGCCCCCAAAGTCTCCCAATTTTAATTGAATTTTTTACCAAGTTATTTTTGCACCTCCAATTTTCTTCTTAATGTACTTCTCTGCTATGTTTACTCCATGTAAGATTATAGATTTATAACTTTAGTGATAAGAGTACCTTATTAGTAACACCACCCTTTTTTTATCCTGTTCAGTGCTTCTAACCTTAAATTTTCCTTTGTATGTTAGTATTAATACCCTTGCTTTTCCTGTATTTTGTGTATACTTGTTATCTTCTTTTCCATCCCATTTACATTTTTCTTTATCATTTGTTTAGGGGGTTTCTAATAAATAGCATGCAGCTAGGTTTTTTTTTTTTTTTAAAAGATTTTATTTCAGAGTGTGTGCATATATGTGCAAGCAGGGGAGAGGGGGAAGGAGAGGGACGAGCAGATTCTACATTGAGCACGGAGCCTGATGTGGGGCTCAGTCTCATGACCCTGAGATCACAACCTGAGCCGAAATCGAGTTGGGTATTCAACTGACTGAGCCACCCAGGTGCCTCTGAGTTTTGCTTTTTTATGTAATCTGGTAGTCTATTTTTTGATGAAGTAAATCCTTTAATACTCAGTTTAATGATTAATATTCTTGGTTTTATTTTTTTATGTACTTCATTTAACATTTACATTATTTTTATCATTTTCAAAATTTTTATTGTACTGTTTATCCCTGCTCTCTCCTTTCCCTCCCATTTTTCCTCCTTAAGCATTTGCAATTTCTTTGATTTTTCATTAATATAAGGTACACATTTTTCCTATTTTAACATTCTTTTTTAAGATTTTATTTATTTGACAGAGAGAGATCACAAGTAGGCAGAGAGAGGGGAAAGCAGGCTCCCCGCTGAGCAGAGAGCCCAACGTGGGGCTCGGTCCCAGGACCATGGGATCATGATCTGCGCCGAAGGCAGAGGCTCAACCCACTGAGCCACCCAGACGCCCAATATTTTAACACTTCTGAAATCAATATGTGTCTTATAGTTACTGATATGTTGTAGTTTTATGTTCTCTTTCTTAGTGGCACATACAGTAATGGCAATCTTAAAATCAGTGGTTAGAGTCTATGGAGGATGCTGTTTTTTCATTTTTTGGAGGGCATCTCTTCCTTAATTCATTCTCAGCCATATTGTTCAGTCATTATTTGAGATGACGTCAACATGTTCCCATCAGGGTGTTTTGTTGCCTCTTTGTTTCTTTTAGATGCCAATAAGATGGGACTTTAAAATAATTTCCTTATCTCCTTTTGAAACCCCACCTCCTAAGAAAACTTGGGGTTGCTTTTACTTTTTCCTTTCACCTCACATTTCCTAACTCAAGTTTTCTGGGAAAGTTACACTGTCAAAATATAAACAAAAGCCTCTTTTATGTTTAGGTTTAAAAATTGTCAAAGAAACTGCATTTGTCTTTGTTTTATTCATTATTATTAGATCAGAGCGAGGGGGACTGTTCTGTTCTGGAGGGAACCCCAACTCAGGAGCAGGTCATTGATGAAATGGTTTAGCACCAGCTTTCCCACCAACAGTGCATCAATGTGGGTTTGACAGGATGGTTTGAGGCCCCATGTCACTGCCTTATCATTCAGCCTGGGCAGGATTCTGACATAGAGGCTTTCAGTCATAATCCCACAGATGCTAGCTTTGCTCCATTGGTTCCTCAGCCCAACACATAAAGGGTTCAGATGCATTTCATCAGATAGTGCAGTGTTTCTGGAGACTCACTTGGCTGCATTCTTTATTCACGACTATTTTAAGTAGTTTCACTGAGAAGATAGCTAGTTTCCAACATTCTGACTTTTCTTTTTTTCTTTATTTTTAAATTGAAGTACAGTAGACATACAAGATTAGATTGATTTCAGGTGTACAACATAGTGATTTGACAATTATAAATGTCATGATATGCTCACCTTGATAAGTGTAGTTACCATCTGTCATCATACAAAGTTATTATGGTATTATTGACTGTATTCCCTATGCAGTACTTTTTATCCCTCTTTTTTTTATAACTGGAAGTCTGTATCCCTAATGCCCCTTAATGTGTCTTATCTGTCATCCCTTTACCCTCTTCCCCTCTGACAACTGCCAGTTTGTTCTCTGTATTTATGAGTCTGTTTCTGTTTTGTTCATTTGGTTAGTGTTTTAGATTCCACAAAGAAGTGAAATCATATTTGTCTTTCTTTGTCTGACTTATTTTACTTAGCACAGTGCCCTCTAGGTCCATCCATATTGTCACAAATGGCCAAATCTTTCTTTTCCACAGCTGAGTAATATTCTGTGTGTGTGTGTGTTTGTGTGTGTGTATGTAAGGGTGTACACCACACCTTCATTGTCCATTCATCTATTGATGGACACTTGAGTTGTTTCCATCTCTTCGGCTATTGTAAATAATGCTGTAATAAACCTGGAGGGTGCATTTATTCTTTTTAATTAGTATTTTCATTTTTTTGGTATAAATACCCAGCAGTGGGATAACTGGATCAAAAGGTTTTCTTTTTTTAAATTTTCTTTGAAGGATTTTATTTATTTGAGGAAGAGAGAGTATATAGGCAGGCAGAGCTGTAGGCAGAGGGAGAAGCAGGCTTCTCCTGAGCTGAGAATCCAAAACGGGGCTCTGATCCCAGGACCCTGGGATCATGACCTGAACTGAAGGCAGATGCTTAAGTGACTGAGTCCCCTAGGCGTCCCTGTTTTTTATTTTTTTGAGGAACTTTCATACATTTTCCATAGAGGCCACGCTGGTTTACATTCCCACACAATAGTGCACAAATGTTCCCTTTTTTCCATATCCTCACCAACACTTGTTTCTTGTGTTTTTTATTTTAGCCATTCTGACAGGTATGAGGTGGTATCTCATTGTGGTTTTGAGTTGCATTTCCCTGATGATTGATGTTGAGCATCTTTTCTTGTGCCTTTTGGCCATCTGTAGGTGTTATTTGGAGAAATGTCTGTTCATGTCTTCTTCCCATTTTTTAATTGGATTGTTTGATACTTTTTTACTGTTGAGTTTTATGAGTTCTTTATGTATTTTGGATATTAAAACCTTTTGGACATTTGACTTATTTATACTTTCACTTACTCAGTAGATTACTTTTTCATTTCGTTGAGGGTTTCCTTCACTGTGCAAAAGCTATTTAGTTTCATGTAGTCCCCATTGTTTACTTCTTCTTTTGTTTACTTTGCCTGAGGAGACAGTTGTGGGAGAATATTGCTAAGGCTGAAGTCTAAAAGATTATGGCTTATGTTTTCTTCTAGGAGTCTTATGGTTTCAGGACTTATATTTAGGACTTTAATTCATGTTGAGTTTATTTTTGTATATTGTGAAAGAAAGTGGTCCAGTTTCATTCTTTTGCTTGTAGCTGTCTAGTTTTTCTATCACTGCTTATTGGAAAGATTGTTTTTCACTATTGTATATTCTTGCCTCTTCTGCCATAGATTAATTGACTAAGTATGGGTTATTTTTGGACTTTCTATTCTGTTCCGTTGATCTCTGTGTCTATTTTGTGTCGGTACCATAACTTTGTTTTTTTTTAATTATTTTATTTGTAAGTATTCTAGATACCTAATGTGGGGCTTGAGCTCACAACCCCAAGATCAAAGATTGCATGCTCTACCTATTGAGACAACCAGGTACCCCATAACTGTTTTGATTACTATTGCTTTATAGTATAGGGTGAAATTTGGGATGATGGTATCTCCAGCTTTGTTCTTTCTCAAGATTGCTTTGGCCATATGGAGTCTTTTGTGGTTTCAAACAAGTTTTAGGATTGTTTGTTCTAGTTCTGTGAAAAACATTATTGGTATTTTAGTAGGTCTTGCATTTAATCTCTGGATTGTTTTGGGTAGTATGGAAATTTTAACAGTATTTCCCAATCCATGAACATGGTTTTATCTTTCCATTTATTTGGGTTGTCTTCAGTTTCTTTCATTGGTGTCTTACAATTTTCGAAGTATAGATTTTTACCTCCTTGATTAAATTTATTCCTAGGTATTTTATTCTTTTTGATATTTAAATAGGATTTAAAAAAATTTATCTTTTTGCTACTTCGTTATTAGCTTCAGAAAACAACAGATTTCTGTATATTAATTTTGTATCCTGCAACTTTACTCAGATTATTAATTTTATAGTTTTTTTGGTGGGGATCTTAGGGTTTTTTATCTGTAGCATTATGTCATGTGCAAATAGTGACAGTTTTGGTCCTTTTTAAAATTTGGATGCTTTTTATTTCATTTCTTATCTTATTGCTGGGCTAGGACTTCCAAAACTATGTTGAATAAAAGTGGTAAGAGTGGACATCCTTGTCTTTTTCTTGATCTTAGAGGAAAAGCTTTCATCTTTCACCATCGAGTATGATTTAGTTAAGGTGTGTCGTACATAGCCTTTATTATGTTGAGGTGTTTCCTCTAAACCCACTTTTGGTGTTTTTGTCATGAATAGATATTGAATTATGTCGAATATTTTTTCCTTTATCTATTGAGATGATCATATTATTTTTAGCCTTCATTTTGGTAATTGTGTTGATTGATGTATGGATATTGAACCATCCTTGCATACCTGGAATAAATCCCACCTGATCATAGTAAATGATCCTTTGAATGTGTTGTTGAATTTGGTTTGCTAATATTTTAGGGGATTTTGTATCTATGTTTATGAGGGATATAGGTCTATAATTTTGGTGTCAGATTAATGTTGGTCTTGTAGAATGAATTTGGAAGCATTCTATTTTTTTGAAACAGTTTAGGAAGAATAGGTGTCAACTCTTCTTTAAGTGTTTGGTAGAAATCACCAGTGAAGCCGTCTGGTTCTGGATTTTTGTTTTTTGGTAGTTTTTTGATTATTGATTAATTTGTTAGTAGTAATCAGTCTATTTAGATTTTCTGTTTCTTCCTGATTCAGTCTTGGAAGATTGTGTGTTTTTAGAAATTAATTCATTTCTTCCAGGTTGTCCAATTTGTTGGATTATAATATGTCATAGTATTCTTATAATCCTTTGTATTTCTGTGGTGTTGGTTGTAACTTTTCTTCTTTCATTTCTAATATTATTTATTTGAGTTCTCTATCTTGATAAGTCTCTCTGAGGTCTTTTCAGAGAACCAACTCTTGGTTTCATTGATCTTATCTGTTATTCTTTTAATCTCCATTTCACTCTGGTTCTTTTTAATTTTTGCTAGTATTCTATATGAAAAATAGTTATCTGTTTTTAAATGGCATGACTTTGTTTCTTTGTCTTTTTTTTTCTGTTGGAATACTCATATTTTAACTACTGTTTTTATAAGCTTTCTGAGTTAAGGAGATATTTTGATTCTTACACATTTTATTTATTTATTTACTTATTTGGCTCAAACAATAGAAATTTATTTTCTTACACTTCTAAAAAAGTCAGAGATTGAGGTTTCAGCAGAGTTGTTTTCTCCTTGTGCTTCTTTCTCTGCCTTACAGATGGCATTTTTCTCCTTGTGTCTTCAGATGGCATTCCCTCTCTCAGTCCTTATGCATTTTAGGCTTTAATGTTTGCATTTGTTTCTTAGGACTGCCAGAACAAACTACCAACATTTGGTAGCCTGCAACAATAGAAATTTACTCTCACAGCTCCAGAGGCCAGCAGATGTAAATCAGGGTATTGGAAGGGCTAATTAAGCTCCCTCAAAGGCTCCTTTCTTGCCTCTGGTAGCTCCTGGTTTGCCTTAGTTTGTGGCACTATCTGAATATTTGCCTCCATGTTCACATGGTCTTTTTCTCAGTGTCTCTGTGTCCTGGTAACTCTTTTTTCTCTTATAAGGACATTGCTCTTTGGGTTGAAGGCCCATTAAAAATCCAGGATGGTTTTATTTCATGATCCTTAATTACATCTGCAAGGACCCTGTTTCCAGATAAGATAAGATGACAATATATGGGACCTGGGGTTAAGACTGGGAAATTTTGGGGGTGCCTGGGTGGCTCATTGGGTTAAAGCCTCTGCCTTCAGCTCAAGTCATGATCTCAGGGTGCTGGGATCTAGCCCCACATCAAGCTCTCTGCTCTGCAGGGAGCCTGCTTCCTTCTCTCTCTGCCTGCCTCTCTGCCTGCTTATGATCTCTGTCTGTCAAATAAATAAATAAAACCTTAAAAAAAAAAAAAGACTGGGAAATTTTTAACTCACAAGAGTGTTATACATAGATGTTATCTACTAAAAAGTATAAGGTTATTCATCTGTATTTTCTCCTGGCACTTTTGCTTTCGAATGTTTAAGCCATCTGGGATTTATTTTGATGTAAGGTAGGATAAATGTAAGCTTATTTTTTGTATAACATTATTGGGAGATTACTCATTTAATAAGTATTGGCACTAGGATTTAAACCTATGACTTTTTTTCAAAGTCAGCATCTTTTCCTTTATGTAGAACTACCTGCTTTTAGTATTTTAACTTTAAAGAACTTTGTAAGACTGTTTTTGTCATCATACATCTTGTAACAGGAAAGATGACTCTTAACATGCTTTATGGGGACTTGACATTATGATGGTAGCTGAATGTCTGAGAAGAGTTTTCTAGGCACTTGGGCCCTTTTTCAGCAGTTGTTATTCTAGGAAAGAATAAGAAATGCCAATTAGGAAAGAGCATGGTTTTGAGGTGCTGGTTTAATTTGCCATGTCTGATGCAGTTGTTATGGGACATCTCATGGATGTCTGTAGTATATGCTGTTTTACTCCTGTTAAATGGTATTTTGTTCCCCCTCCCAAATTTGTATTGAAATTCTAGTTAGCATATAGAGCAATATTGGTTTCAGGAGTAGAATGCAGTGGTTCATCACTTAATATAACACCCAATGCACATCATAACAAGTGCCCTTCTTAATGACCATCACCCATTTAGCCCATCCCCCACTCACCTCCCTCCTGCAACCCTGTTTTTTCTCTATTGTTAAGAAGATCTTATGTTTTGCTTCCCCTCTGCTGCCACTCTTTTTCCCTACTCTCATATGTTCATCTGTTTTGTTTCCTAAATTCCACATATGACTGAAATCATATGGTATTTGTCTTTCTCTGACTTACTTCACTTAGCATAATGCACTGTAGCTTCATGCACATCATTACAAATGGCAAAATTTTATTCTTTTAATGGCTGAATAATATTCCTCTATGTGGGGGCCCCTGGGTGTCTCAGTGGGTTAAGCCTCTGCCTTCAGCTCAGGTCATGATCTCAGGGTCCTGGGATCAAGCCCCGCATCGGGCTCTCTGCCTCCTCTCTCTCTCTGCCTGCCTCTCTGCCTACTTGTGATCTCTCTGTGTCTGTCAAATAAATAAATAAAATCTTTAAAAAAAATAAATTCCTCTGTGTGTGTGTGTGTGTAAAAATAATGTATGGACCACATCTTTATCCATTTACTAGTCGATGGACACTTGAGCTCTTTCCATAGTTTGGCTCTTGTTGGTAATGCTGCTATAAACATCGGGTGCATGTACCTCCTTTTAATCTGTATTTTTGTGTGCTTTGGGTAAATACTTAGTAGTCTAATTATGGGGTTGTAGGGTAGTTCTATTTTTAACTTTTTTTCTTCAAAGATTTTATTTATTTTGAGAGAAATGGTGAGTGGCGGGGGGGTGTGGGCAGAGATAAGGGTAAGAAGAATCTCAAGCAGATGCCATGCTGAGAATGGAGCCTGATGTGGGGCTCAGTTCCACAACTGTGAGGTCATGACCTGAGCCTAAATCAAGAGTTGGGCTTAACTGACTGAGCCACCCAAGTACCCCTCTATTTTTAATTTTTTGAGGCACCTCCATACTGTTTTCCAGAGTGGCTGTATTCATTTGCATTCCCACCAACAGTGTAAGAGTGTTCCCCTTTCTCTGCATCCTCGCCAACATCTGCTGTCTCCTGTGTTGTTCATTTTAGCCAGTCTGACAGGTGTGAGGTGGTAGCATATCTTGGTTTTGATTTGTATTTCCCAGATGATGAGTGATTTTGAGCATCTTTTCATGTGCCTGTTAGCCATCTGGATGCCTTCTTTAGAAAAAGTTTATTCATGTCTCCTACCCATTTCTTAACTGGATTATTTGGTTTTTGGGTGTTGAGTTTGTTCAGTTCTTTATAGATTTGGGATACTAGCCCTTTATCCAATATGTCATTTGCAAATATCTTCTCCCATTCTGTAGGTTGCCTTTTAGTTTTGTTGATTGTTTCCTTCCCTGTACAGATCTTTCTATCTTGGTGAAGTCCCAATAGTTTATTTTTGCTTTTGTTTCCCTTGCCTCAGGCAACGTGTCTAGTGAGAAGTTGCTACGGCTGAGGTCGGAGATGTTCCTGCCTCTGTTCTCCTCTAGGACTTTGATGGTTTCCTGTCTCACCTTTATGTCTTTCATCCATCTTGAATTTATTTTTGTGTGTGGTGTAAGAAAGTGGCCCCGTTTCATTCTTCTGTGTGTTGCTGTCCAGTTTTCCCAACACCCTTTGTTGAAGAGACTTTTTCCATTGGATATCCTTTCCTGTTTTGTAGAAGATTAGTTCACTATATAGTTGTGGGTCCATTTATGGGTTTTCTGTTCTATTCCATTGAACTGTGTGTCTGTTTTTGTGCCAGTACCATACTGTCTTGATGACTACAGCTTTGTAATATAGTTTGAAGTCTGGAATTGTGATGCCTCCAGCTTTTCTTTTCTTTTTCAGGATCGCTTTGTCTACTTGGGGTCCTTTGTGGTTCCATATAAGTTCTAGGATTGTTTGTTCTAACTCTGAAAATTGCTGATGGTATTTTTCATAGGGATTTCATTGAGTGTATGGATTGCCTTGGGTAGTATAGACATTTTAACGATGTGAGTTCTTTCAACCCATGAGCATGGAATGCTTTCCCATTTCTTTGTGTCCTCTTCAATGTCTTTAATAAGTGTTTTGTAGTTTTCAGAGTACAGTTCTTCTTTTACCTCATTGGTTAGGTTTATTCCTAGGTATCTTACGGTTTTTTGGTGTAACTGTAAATGGGATTATTTCTAAAAGGTGTTAATATATCTTTTCAAGGGATGTTAATTGTACTTATGAGTTAGGTTACGTTAATGGGCTTGTCATCCTTATTGAGAGTTCTAGTGGTAATTTTAAAAATTAAAGTGATGTTTCTTACATCCTGTAATATAATGAACATGTTGGACTTACTTTTGGTATCTGAATCTGTTGATAAATGTTCATAATGACCACATTATGGTTCTGGTATATTGCTTAAAATTTGTTTACATATAGTCTAAAAGAGTAGAATGAATTCCATGTAGTCTGATGCTTCATATAATAATCATTTATGTCTACTACATACATTTTTCCCATAAAGTTTTAGAATAAATTATGAAAAACAAAACTAATAGCTACTCTGTTATACATTTTTAAAGGAAAGCGAAAGAGAAGAAATTCCTGTGAAGACTATCCAGGCTACTAATGTGAAACTTAACCCTGTCTATTTTCATGACACAAATGCCAGTAAAGGTGATTTTGATTTAATGGACCCTTTGAAGCTGGAGGCCAGGTCTCTTCATCAAGATAAGCATTTGGGATCTGATTCAGAAACAGTTTTGCCTGTGGATAAATGTTTAGACACTGAAACTCCTGAAGTGTCCATTCAAAAATATGTGGACGTAGCATCTTTGAAGTCTATTAATGACAATGAAATTAATTACACTGATAGTCTTCGGTCACCAACTAGTGAAAGGCGAACATGTGAATATTACAAGTCTGTTGAAAAGAGCAAAGAGCGTAAGTAGTTTTTTTAAAAAAATAAAAGTTAAGAAATGTATAAAATGTTTATACATTTTGAATAGAATATGTTTTCAAGTGGAACTTGCCTAATCTTTTGTATTAGAATTTTGTGTCTTAGGGATTAGAAATTGTATATTTATTCACAGATCTAGTGGAAGTATACTACTCTAAGTCTCAGTTTTTCCTTTTGCCACTGGTTCTCCATTACAGATCTTTTCTGGGTTAAGGCTGGCTTATCCACCATAAGAGAATTTTTCTTTTGTGGAAATGGATTTTCTTCTTTCTAACTAGTTTTGGGCAGATTGCAGTACTGTTGATATCTAAGATAAGTCAACTAAGTAAAATTATTTAGAATATTACATCATTTTATTTCATATGTGATTGGATATTTTTGGAATTTTTTAGAAACAGATCTACCACAAAATGTTGTCTATCAGAACGAAGAGGGCAGATGGGTCACTGACCTTGCATATTATACATCTTTTAATAAAGAACAGATTTTAAATATGTCTCTAACTGACGAGATGAATGAAGACTTCAGATCTGGTTGTAAGTGTATTGATAACCACTTTATTGTACCATTTTCATTGTTTTTCATGGTATTCTGAGATTAGTCTATATATTGGTTAGCCATATCAAATCGTTTTTGGCTATACATTTGAACCTTGAGCAATATGGGGATTAAGGGGCACCAACTCCTTGCATATTTCAAATCTGTATATAGCTTTTGACTTCTCAAAATCTTAATTACTTACAGCCTACTGTTTACCAGAAGCCTTAAGCAGTAACATAAACAATTAACACCTGTTTTACATGTTACATGCATTATATACTGTATTCTTATAGTAGGGTGAGCTAGAGGAAGAAAAAGTTAAAATCATAAGGGAGAGAATACATTCATAGCACTATACTATATTTATCAAAGAAAAAAAAAATCTTTGTTAAGTGGACCTGTGTGGTTCAAACCCAAGTTGTTCAAGGGTCAGCTGTAATACTGAGCTTATCAGTAGTTTTTATAGGAACAAAGTCTTGAATTAGCCAGTGCTAATCATTATAGAATGAGCTGAGCCTTTTCCTTAAGCAAGGACAGTGAGTCAGGCTATCATTCTTTCACATTAGTTTAGAACTTCCATCTTGCAGAGTTGGAAGGGACCTCAAGCTGTACATTTTCACTTTTAAAATTCTGTCCTGAACAAAAGAAATATCATCTGAAAAATGAGCAATTACAAAGTCCTATCCATTTTGTTGTTAAACTTAAGAAATGTGGAAATGATGGGAGAAAAGTGACGGAAAACATAAATCTCAAAGAATGAGAGCATTAGGAATATCATCTAGTTTGTTGATTATCTCTGACTGTGAAAGGAAAAACCAGTTTAAGTCTGCAGAACAAATTACATTTTGAGCCTTAGTCTGTGGAGGTGCTGTGCCACTGAGGCCTCCAGCCCCTGAGCATCTGTAAACCTGCGATAAAGAAAGGCATTCAGTGGCCTGTCAAGCCTAGTCGTATTTTTAATAGGCTCAGAACATACCTCAGGAAGAAGTCATTCTGACTACTGCTTGTCCTGAGCTCCTCCTAACCATGTAATGATGTGGAAGGTAGAGACACATAAGGTATTTTTCCATGTCCATCAGCTAAAGGGGGATAAGATAAGAATAAAACAGTAATTAGCAGCATAAGAGACACAAACCAAATGGTTTTGGGAATTTAGAGGAAAAATAACTTTTGCATGAATGGGTGACGGATTTCACGTAGGAGGTAGTAGCTTTTGAGGTAAGAGTTTCAAAAGGTAAATGCTTCAGGGCATGAGAAATTCCAAATGGATAGAAAATCCAATTAAAGAGAATCAAATGAGGAAGTTTGGGTGTGTTTTGAGAGTGGTAAATAGTCCAATGTAGCTAGCATTTATGACAAGGTATGGGAAGAGGAGAGTAGTAAGAGATGAAGAGGTGAAGCTGGAGAAGTAGAGTAGGGCCAAGTAAAGTAGAGTTGAGCTTTGACTGCCGTGTCTGAGTTGAGGCTTGTGTGATAAGCAATAGAGAGCCACTGCAGACTTCAGTGTCCAACTTCCTTTGTGAGTTGTCTTCTGGCAGCAATGGTCAGTTGACTGGGAGATTCCTCAGGATGTTGGAGAAATCTAGGTGTCACAGTGAGAATGAAAAGCAAGTAGAGATTGAAAGACTTGGAAATAAAAATGGTTAGGATTTGGTGACTAGATTTCAGTAAAGAGAGAGGCAAGAAAAGATTGAGGTTTGTGGTTGGAGTTACTTGAGAAAATGGCAGTACCATGAACTGAGGTGGGAAAATCAGAAGAAACTGTAGAATTTTGAATGATTATAGTTTGAGGTGGGAAGTGTGAGCCAGAAACTGGAAATTAAGTTACAGTTCGAGCTTGCTCAACAATATCTTGATTTAGAAAGAACAAGAGGGTACAGACGGGATAGCGGATAGTGATTGTATCACTTAAAAGTCAGTGGTCATGGAATTTTCATGTGTAACTGGTGGGAGTATAAAGTGATAGACCCATTTGGGAAATTTGTCTAGCAGGAGCTTTTGAAGGTAAACTTTATGAACTTCATACTTTAGGGCCCCCAGTAATTCTGCACCAGAGTATATACCCAATGTATAGAGGTACTCTTCACCAAAAGACTAAAATATTTATAGCAGCACTATATAATTAACTCCAAATTAGAAACTCCCAGATTCTCATTAATGATACAGTGGATGGTGTTTATTCACACATTGGAATGCTATGTAGCAATGGAAGTGAATGCTGTGTAGCTACTTGTAGCAGCGGGGATGAATTTCACAAGCATAGTGAATGAAATAATGCAAAATAAGAGTACATGCTATATAAATCTGTCTGTATATATTTCAAAATGTACCCTGCTCTGTGAAGTAAGAAGTAAGGATACTGGTTACCCTCTGATGGGCATGTAGTAACTGGAAGGAAGCTTGATTGGCCTTTTGGGGGTGCTAGCAATGTTATCTCTCTTGACCTAGGGTGTTAATCTGGCCACACAAATGTGTTCATTGAATTGTACACATAAATACTTTTCTCATATATATTTTCTGGTGAGCATACAAAGTAGCAATATTACTGTAGATTTTTCTTGAATGGAAGAATCTGTTAAAGTTTGGAGAAGAAAGTACTTCAGAATCCAACAAATATCAGTTGGAACTGTTTAGTTAATGATTTGAGAAACATTTGATTTTTAAAAAAGATTTTATTTATTTATTTGAGAGAGGGGTGGGGAGAGTATAAACAGAGAGTGAGAAACAGACTCCCTGGTGAGCAGAGAGCCTGATGTGGGGCTCGATCCCAGGACCCTGAGATCATGATGCGAGCCAAAGGCAGCTGCTTAAGCAACTAAGCCACCCATGCACCACAGAAAAACACTCGATATTTAATGCAGTGAAGTAAATGAAGTCTTTCTGGGTTATCTTCTTAGTGGTCTGATTTCCTACTTCCCCTCCCTTGGCTGTTAGAGTTGGTTGGTTGATGCTTTCACATTTTAGGGCAATGGCTTTTAACTCTTTGAGTCATGGGCATCACAGAGAATCCTCATAGAAAAGTCTTTACGTGAAAGATTGTATCTCTAATGTGATTTGAGAGTTTCATTGTTCTTCTGATGCCCATTCATAGGTTAAGAATATGTTTACATAAGAAATGATGGGTTCACAAAGTAAAGAACCCCCACTATCTGGGATGCCTGGGTGGCTCAGTCAGTTAAGCCACTGCCTTCGGCTCGGGTCGTGATCCCAGGGTCCTGGGATCAAGTCCTGCATGGAGCTACCGGCACAGCAGGGAGCCTGCCCATCTCTCCGCCTCTGCCTGCCCCTCTGCCTGCTTGTGTGCATGCGCACTCTCTCTTTGATAAATAAATCTTTACAAAAAAAAAAAAAACAAACAATCCCCACTATCCCATCAAGTAAGGACCTGAGCTATCTCTGGTGTTCTTTTTTTCCTGATTGGAAATAGTCTATTTCTTAAGATTTTTATTATTTTATTTGACAGACAGAGATTACAAGTAGGCAGAGAGGCAGGAAGAGAGAGAGGAGGAAGCAGGCTCCCCGCTGAGCAAAGAGCCCGATAGCCCGATGTGGGGCTCGATCCCAGGACCCTGGGATCATGACCTGAGCCAATAGCAGAGGCTTTAACCCACTGAGCCACCCAGGCACCCTGGAAATAAGTCTATTTCTATTCTCATTATGTTTCTCAGGATGTTAATGTTGAACTGTAAGGGTTTCCAAAAGAGCAGTTTGGATCTGATTAGCTCCTAATGAGCTAATGAGAGAGGGGGATACCTCTTGTTTGGGCCATGGTAGACTGTCTCTTCTGGGTTGCATACAGCTTCCTGTTTCAGCCAGTCTCCTACTAAAGTACCAGGCACAGACCCAGAGTGGGTAGCAGGTAGGCGGAGAGCCTGCAGACTGTCTGATTAGTCAACATGTTTAAAATTCTTTTCTCTTTTAATGACTTGAGCAGGATCATGTGCTTTCTAGTTTGCCACTATCCCATCACTCCCTGCCATGTCACACCTGGACCTTTATGCTCATTTACTTCTGGCCTCTGAGGCATTTTAGTTTGTGGATTTGACTTAGAGATTTAAGGTGTCCAGGCCCGTTCATTTCCCTAAGGTAAACTGAGTTGCTCAGTAGGGACTTTGAGGGCAGATTTTGGATGACCGCTTGTTATAGTTTGTCCAGCCTTTGGGGTTTGCTGGGATGTGGGGCTTTCCTTTCTAACACTGAGACAGTCCTGAGCAAACAGGTGGTTGGGCATCCCAGCAGACCTCTTCACTACAAGTTTATAGGGTGACTTTCTGTTGTGCTGTTTCCAGATAAAATTTCACAGGTATTCCTGGAGCACTTTAAGTCAGTTGTGCCAAAATCTTCAAAAGCTAAAATTAACGTGCATCTTTTACAGATAAGCTTACATTGTAAGGGCCCTTTAGCAAGTTAGGACAAGTTAGTAACTGATAAAATCATTAACAGTGGAGTGTTCATTACTAAAAGTTTAAGAATCAGAGACTTAACATACTTAAAATAGATACATCAGTTGTATGATGAAAGCTTTCATATACTTTTCTCAGTTATTTCTTTACTGTTTCATTTTCCTAACTAAGTTTTCAATATCTGCTAGTTTTTAATTAGGCATTAGTATAATTTAATTATATAAACTAATTATTTTTTAAGCTGAAGCCCTGGATTTGATTGATCAAGATGAAGAAGAATTTAATAAAGAGCATCAATTTATGCAGGTTCGTATTTTATTGGGATTAACCAAAGTTCAAAATTTTACCTATATTCTTTCTGGATAGATACATAGTTTGTATAGAATTATATCTTGCTTTCTCATGTTTACACAGTTTCTTTTTCAGTCATGCTCTCAATTATTAATTAAAAATAACTGCATACTAAATAAGTTCAGTTCACTTAGACTCACCTTAATAGGCTTTAAAGATCTTACCATTGGGGCGCCTGGGTGGCTCAGTGGTTTAAGCCTCTGCCTTCGGCTCGGGTCATGATCTCAGGGTCCTGGGATCGAGCCCCACATCGGGCTCTCTGCTCAGCGGGGAGCCTGCTTCCCCCTCTCTCTCTGCCTGCCTCTCTGCCTACTTGTGATCTCTCTCTGTCTATCAAATAAGTAAATAAAAATCTTTTAAAAAAAAAAAAAAAGATCTTACCATAGTTTTTAACCATGTTTTAAAATGAAGTAATGCTATTTAAACAAATTGAATATATTGATTACCTTATTATTAGCTATTTAAGCTTGATTTTGTCCTGATTTTTTTTAAATGAAGATGTTTAAATTTTCTTAGTTAAATTTTCTTATTTTTGCATATTAGAAGAACAGAAGGAAGCCTTGCTGGGGAAGTAAAATGAAACAATAACTTTCTCCCTAGGAAGAAAATATAGATGCCCAGAACACTTCAGCTGCACTAGGGGATACATCTTGGGGAACTTCAATTAATTATAATTTGTTGAGGAAATCACTTAGCACATCAGATTTGGACAAAGATGATGCCAGTTATTTACGCCTATCTTTAGGAGAGTTCTTTGCTCAAAGATCTGAAGCTCTTGGTTGCCTTGGTGGTGGTTACAATGTGAAAAGAGTAAGTATGATATGTGCTGAAAATGGTTGAATTAATTCATCAGCCCTTATATTTTGAATGTTATGATGATATTAACTATAGCATAGTATCTTTACAGCAGGGACAGAATAGGCATATGATAGAATTGTGGTAGACAGCTCGGGTTTTACAGTCGGTCAGACCCTGACTCCAGTCCTGGTTCTATCTTTTAACTCCTTCTGTGACATGGAGCAATTTATTTAACTCATCTGTGCCTTAATTTTCCAGTTTTTAAAATGGAGTGCTATTTTATAGGGTTTCATAAGAATTAAGTGTGATGGGACACATAAAGCACTTAGCACCAAGGCTAACTTGCAGCAGGTGTTCAATACCTGTTAGTTGATACTGCTATTGTTATATCATTGGTTGATGGGAAGAATTTGAAGATTGATTTTTTTTTTTAAACTTTTACCTGAAAACATGTTTTGGAATATAGGAAAGTTTTGGTTTAATAAGCTGTAATACATGTAAAAATTTGAAAATGTAAGCAATAATAGTAAGTTCTATGAAGAATGGAGGAGACAAACCATGAGAAACTGTGGATTCTGAGAAACAAACTGAGGGTTTTGGAGGGGAGGGGGATGGGAGGTTGGGTGAGCCTGTGGTGGGAATTATGGAGGGCACATATTACATGGAGCAGTGGGTGTGGTGTATAAACAATGCATTTTGGAACATGGGGTGAAAAAAAAGAAGTTGCTTTAGCTGCAGTGGTCAGGGCGACCGACCTCTGAGGAGATGGCATTGAACTGGGACCTAAATGATGGGAAGGAGGAGGCTGCCAAAAGATCTGGAGGCAGAGTGCTCTCAGGAAAGGGCGATCATCATGTGGAGGCTTGGAAAGCAGGCCAGGGGAGCTGATGTAAATGGGGGAAGGGAGGGAGGGTAGGATGGTTCAGTGGTAGAAACATACCAGGACCAGATCATGAGGGGTCATTGTAGGACTTAGGTTCATCTGAAATTAATTGGGAAGAAATGCTTGGAGGCAGGAAGCAACTTTGTCGTGGTGCCGGCGCCATCTCCAAGTGTGACATGATGCTACTGTATATGGAACCTGGGTGGAGAGGGGCAAGAGGAATAGCAACAGGCAGAGGGTTCATACTTGGGAAGAGATGTGAAGGCCGGTGTCTAGAATTATAGTATAGACCCAGAAAAATCAAGGATTCAAGATTCCTTTCAGAGGTCGAGTCAAAAGGCTTGATAAATTCTTTATATGGAGTTGGGTTATTGGAGGGAGTGGTATTAAAACTGGATTTTACTAAATATAATTTGAAATAATAGCCATGGTGTTAGAACTCAAAGTCCAGATACAGGACTTAAATTTGATTTGAACTGGTACCTGCATTTGGTATCTTCAGTTACTTTGACTGGCCTACCTGATTACACCTCAAAGCAGTGTTAAAGAGGAGTGATGATGTTGGGGTTCGCTGACACATCCCATCCCTATACATTCCTGTCTGCGCAGTGAATTAAAAAATGAAAATAAGTGCTTTGGAGAGACAGATTTTCCGTTTTAATTTGATGTTATAAGAGAAGTTGAAGATTAAATGAAATCCTTACTGAACAAACAAAGCACTGGATCGTGGAAAAATACATCTATCATTTAGAATTTCTGTTTTGGTTTGAATTATGAAATGTTACTAGCATTCAAGTTGCTGGATCAAGGGAAAAAATTCCCAGGTGAAGCTCAATTGAAAATTGAGTGCATTTAAGGAATTTACATTTCAGGTCTGACATGTCAAAGTTGTATAAGAAAGACAAGTGGGAATTCCCTGCTCCTTAGCACTTTCTTCCAGGTGCTAGGAACATACCTAATCTTCCCCCCACCCCCAACTAATCTTAATACAGATTTTTTGGATGTATTGTATAAAATAAATACCCTTATACTTAAAAGTTTTAAGAAGGCAGGACATTCTATCTTTTATCTCATTGATATATCACACTGATTATAAACAGTGCCTGACACAGTAGCTACTCCATAATAATTCCTGAAGGAATGAAATGTCTTTCCTGGGTGGTTTGAATTTGGATTTTTTAGTAAAAGCAGCGTATCTGACAGTATTAGTTTGATGATTGAATATGGCAGTAAGTAAAAAAAACTAGACTTTTAAAATTTATCTCTAGTTGAGTTTAAATGAAAAGAACAATTATTTTGTTGAAGTAATTTAGCTAGGTTACCAATAGTAAAATAAAATAGTCTAGAATTTCTCAGAGCAGTTAAAAATTCAGGAAATAACTCACATGTTTGTTTTGTAGCCATCATTTGGTTATTTTATTAGATCACCAGAGAAGAGAGAACCTGTTGCTCTCATAAGAAAATCTGATGTATCAGGAAGTAATTTGGAAAAAGAAATGGCTCATCTTAAGCATGATATATTTTCAGGTAATGGATTAAATGAAGGAATTTTTAGTAACCTTTTTTTAAACTATAAGTTAGTGGTTCTGTGATCATGTTAATGAGTGAAAATGTATATGTTGTTTTGAATTTTTTCAGTATTTGTTACAGATTCTATTCTTATATAACCCATATTGCCTTTTTAGTCGAAAGTGGAAACAAGTCAACCAACATCCACCTAAATCCTTTTGTAAAAAAACAAAGTAAATGAAATACTTCATTTGTTTAATGGGTTAGTTCAAATGGGTTAGTTAATTTTGGTCTATTCAACTACTGAGTTGATGAACTTAATTAGACTTTTGGTTAAGATGATATTTTGAGATTTGGACCATAATAGTCTAAGTATGACAAGTATCTATGATAAATATTTTTTGTAAAGATTTATTTATTTATCTTAGGGGGTGGTGGGATAGAGGGAGAGAGAGAATCTCCAACAGATTCCCTGCTGAGTGTGGAACCTGATGCGGGGCTTGAGCTCATGACCCTGAGATCTTGACCTGAGCCAAAATCAAGAGTTGGATGCTTAACGAAATGAGCCATCCAAGCACCCCTCCATGATAAATATTTAAAATCAGACTTTCTCAGTAATAACATACAATTACTGAACAGCTACTTTTTGTTAGTACAGTGCCTGGTGCTACATATATAAAATTGTACAAGATTTGCTCCAGTCCTTAAAGAGCCTATATCTAGGGGCGCCTGGGTGGCTCAGTGGGTTAAGCCGCTGCCTTCGGCTCAGGTCATGATCCCAGAGTCCCGGGATCGAGCCCCACGTCAGGCTCTCTGCTCGGCGGGGAGCCTGCTTCCTCCCCTCTCTCTCTGCCTGCCTCTCTGTCTACTTGTGATCTCTGTCAAATAAATAAATAAAATCTTAAAAAAAAAAAAAAGAGCCTATATCTAGTGGAGGAGTTGGGATGAAGGGATTAGATATAAAATTAGTTGATTTTCTATTATTGTAAAGAGGGACTCATTTTAATTTTTATTCATTTTTAGAGCAAGTGTGTGCATGAGCAGCAGGGGAGGGGCAGAGAGAGACAGAGGGAGAGAGAGAGAATCTCAAGCAGGGTCCACACTCAGTGGAGAGCCTGACATGGGACTTGATCTCACAACCCTGAGACCATGACCTGAGCTGAAACCAAGAGTCAGATGCTCAACCAGCTGAGCCACCTAGTGCCCCAAGAAGTTCTCTTTTTTTAATTCAGCTTATTGTATATTTGTGAAATGTTTAAAGCTGAAAATATTAAATGAGTTTGTCAGTACTTGAAAGGGAGAGATTAAAATCCACAATCTAAAGTTTAAACTTGGCAAAATCAAATTGAGGTCCAAAGACTCTTCCTTGGCAGTTAGTCATGCTGAGTGGTCCTTATCCCACGGATTGTTTCTGTGAGGTAGTCTATAGATGTAAGTTGAATTGTTGTTTATTTTCTACAGGAGACTTAAAAGCACAGCTAAGTGAAGGATCAGTTACACTTCAGGCTGAAGAACTGGAGAGTATTTCACAAGTGGATGAAAGTGATGTGACATTAACTGCCTCTAACAGCAAAACAGAGGTATCTTGAGCTTTCCATAGAGAAAAACTGAAACTGCATTGTCATAGTTCTTGTATAAGATCAACATAAGGTCACATGTGAAAAATATATACAGTATAATATTTGTTGGGTTTTTTTTGATTCAGTTTTGTTATAAATGTCCTTTGAATTTTCAGAAATATTTTAGTCAATGTATAATAAATATGCATGCCAAGTACATATGTACATACTAAACATAATAAGGATACATAAATTTATTTATAAAACAACCTTACAGTCAGTGAGTTACCACAGCTTACCCATGCATACCCCTAGGTCGAGAAAGAACATCAGTAGTAGCTCAGAAACCACTTTTTTTTCCCTTCTGAGCACTACTCCTTCTATGTGCTATTAATTTTCCCTGCTTTTGAACTTTATAAGAAATCATGTACCATGTATTCTTTTTCTTAGATTTATTTTTCACTTGTGTTTGCTAGATGCACCTCTTTTAAGTATAAGAAGAAGCTCATTTTCATTACTATATGTAGTATTCTATTATATGAATACCCTGCATTAAGCCCATTAGACATGTCCTTTGGACATTTGGGGTCTTATGTCAATATGACACTGTGGCTTTGTAAGTCTTGTTACCTTATTTTTCTTGTAAAGTATCTTGACTATTCTTGGCCATTTGCATTTCCATATATATTTTAAAATCACTTTGCCACCTTCAGCAAACCAACCGGTAGTACTGTTGGGCTTTTAACTGGTGTTCCATTTAATCTGTCAAACAGTCAGCCTGACACCTTTATAATTCTGAATCTTACAATTCATGAAAATTATATATCCTTCCACTTAGGCTTTAATTTTTATTTGTATTTTATGATTGTTTTGTGGGATGACTGCGCATCATTTGGACTTCTTTCTAACTTGTTGAAACAATGTTTTAATACTGCCTTTCTTAGCTTCACTCTTCCTTTTTTTGGCTAAACGGAAATACATGTTTTTTCAAATACTCAACTTACATGTAGCGACCATGCTCAATTTACTATTAACTCTAATAATTACTCGTATTTTCTGTATATGCAGTTTTATCTTCTGAGAATAACAATAGTTTTGTTCCTTTCTGATTTTGATACCTTCAATTTCTTTGACTGGCCTACCTGATTATACCTCAGAGCAGTGTTGAAGAAGAAGTAATGATGTTGGGGTTTCCTGACAGGGCAGGAAAGCTCTTCAGTATTTTATTTTTAAATTGGATGTGTGCTACTATGTGGTCGACTAATCTTCTACAAAGCAGGAAAAAATATCCAATGGAAAAAGACAGTCTCTTCAATAAACGGTGTTGGGAAAACTGGACAGCAACACGGAGAAGAATGAAACTGGACCACTTTGTTATGCCATACACAGAAATAAATTCAAGATGGATGAAAGACCTAAAGGTGAGACAGGAAACCATCAAAGTCCTAGAGGAAAACATAGGCAAGAACATCTCCGACCTTAGCCGTAGCAACTTCTCACTAGACATGTTGCCTGAGGCAAGGGAAACAAAAGGAAAAATGAACTATTGGGACTTAACCAAGATAGAAAGCTTCTGCACAGCAAAGGAAACAACACAACTAAAGGGCAACCTACAGAATGGGAGAAGATATTTGCAAACAACATACCTGATAAAGAGCTAGTATCCAAAATCTATAAATAACTGATCAAACTCAACACCCAAAAACTGAATAATCTAGTTAAGAAATGGGCAGAAGACATGAATAGACTTTTTTCCAAAGAAGGCATCCAGATGGCTAACAGGCACATGAAAAGACGCTCAATATCACTCATCATCAGGGAATCACAAATCAAAATCAAGATGAGCTACCACCTCACACCTGTCAGAATGGCTAAAATGAACAACACAGGAGACAATAGATGTTGGCGAGGATGCGGAGAAAGGGGAACACTCTTACACTGTTGGTGGGAATGCAAATGGATGCAGCCACTCTGGAAAACAGTATGGAGGTTCCCCAAAAAATTAAAAATAGAGCTACCCAATGACCCAGCAATTGTACTACTACTAGGTATTTACCCAAAGGATACAAAAATACAAATTTGAAGGGGCACATGGACCCCAGTGGTTATAGCAGCATTAGCAATAGCTAAATAGTTTAGCAATAGCTAAACTACAGAAAGAGCCTAAGTGTCCATTGACTGATGGATGGATAAAGAAGATGTGGTGTATATCTAAAATAGATGATTACTCAGCCATCAGAGATCTTGACATTTGTATCAATGAATGGAGCTAGAGCGTATTATGCTAAGCCAAATAAATCAGAGAAAGACAAATACCATGTGACTTTACTCATATGTAGAATTTAAGAAACAAAACAGATGAACATGGGTGAAAAAAAGAGAAAGGCAAAACATAAGAGCCTCTTACCTATAGAGAACGAACTGAGGGTTGATGGAGGGATGTGGGTGGGGAATGGGCTAAATGGGTGATGGGCATTAAGAAGGGCACTTGTGGGGTGCCTGGGTGGCTCAGTGGGTTGGGGCCTCTGCCTTCAGCTCAGGTCATGATCCCAGGGTCCTGGGATCGATCCCCGCATCGGGCTCTCTGCTCCGTGGGAAGCCTGCTTTCTCCTCTCTCTCTGCCTGCTTCTGATCTCTGTCTGTCAAATAAATAAATAAAATCTTAAAAGAAAAACCTCAGGGGTACCTGGGTGGCTCAGTGGGTTAAAGCCTCTGCCTTCGGCTCAGGTCATGATCTCAGGGTCCTAGGATCGAGTCCCGCATCGGGCTCTCTGCTCAGCGGGGAGCCTGCTTCCTCCTCTCTCTCTCTCTGCCTGCCTCTCTGCCTACTTGTGATCTGCCTCTGTCAAATAAATAAATAAAATATTAAAAAAAAAAGGGCACTTATTATGATGAGCACTGGGTGTTTATATGTAAGTGATGAATCACTGCATTCCACTCCTGAGACCAATATTACACTGTCTGTTAACTAACTAGAATTTTAAAATTTGGAAGAAAAAGGTAAATTAGATGGGTGCTGTAGTTTTTATTTATTATCAGTTTTTAAAAATCCCTTCTGATACTTGTCAGCTAATTTGCTTTGTTTTTAACTTGTAAGGAGGTTGAATCTTGTCAAATGCTTTTTTGCATCAGCTTTCTTTTTTTCTGGTAATGTGGTGAATCACAAGAAATAGTTTTTAAATGTTCTGTTGTTCTTCTATACTTGGAATACACCTATCCTTTTTATAGATTGTTGGATTCATTGCTTATGATCTACTTAGAGTGTGTGTCTGTGAGTGAGCAGAATGCCTTTTTGGTTTCGTTATCAAGGTTTTGATCATCTCATTTTTTTTTCCTGTTTTTATCAAAGAGTGGAAGAATGGTACTCTTATTTTTATTTATTTATTTTTTTTAAATTGGTGCTGTTAGATTTTGGTAGTGTACATCGGTGAAATCCTCAGAGTCTGGAATTTTCTTTAATACTTTTTAATCACTGACTCAGTTTTTTTTTTTTTTTTTAAAGATTTTATTTATTTGAGAGAGAGAGCACGTAACTGCATGAGCAGGGTGAAGGGCAGAGGGCAAGGGAGAGGAGCAAGCAGAGTCCCACTGAGCAGGGAGCCTGATCGAAGGACCCCGGGATCATGATCTGAGCTGAAGTCAGACACTTAACTGACTGGGCCACCCAGGTGCCCTCGATTTCTTAAATAGTTATAGGACTATTCTGATCTTTAAAACTTGTGTCAGTTTTAATAAATTGTAGGTTCCTAGGAATTAAAACCTTTCATCTAAACTTGAAAATCTATCACTCTGTATAAATTGACAAATATTGACCGTAATATCCTCTTGTGATTGTTTAATATTTTAGGTTCTTAAGGAATATCTTCTTTGTTATGTATTGGCTCTTTTCCCTCTGTTTTCTTAGTCATTCTTAGCAGGTATTTCTCAATTTTATTAATTCATTCATTTATGTATTCTCTATCTTCTATTCATATTTTTTAGTCTTTATTTCCTTCCTTATATTTTCTGGGGATTTAATTTGTTGTTTTTCTAACTTCTAGATATAAATGTTAAGCTTAATTTTTCTGCCTTTCTGGTTTTCTTACATAAACATCTAATGGTATAAATTTTTCTGAGAGCAGGGATTTTGTTGCATCCTGTACTATTTTTTACATCACATATATTTTGCTAAGTCATACTCTCTTTTTTTTTTTCCTTAAGATTTTATTTATTTACTTGACAGAGATCACAAGTAGGCAGAGAGGCAGGCAGAGAGAGAGAGGAGGAAGCAGGCTCCCCACGGAGCAGAGAGCCCGATGTGGGGCTCGATCCCAGGACCCTGGGATCACGACCCAAGCCGAAGGCAAAGGCTTTAACCCACTGAGCCACCCAGGTGCCCCAGTCATACTGTCTTTATAATTCCATTTTAAATATTTTCTGATTTCTCTGGTCCATTGTGTTATGCAAGTGTATTGCCTAGTTTCCAAACATTTAGGGGTTTTCCAAATTTTTAAATATTGATTCTAGGCCTGTTATACTGTAGTCAGAGAAAGATAGGTTTTAGTCCTTTGAAGTTTGTTGAAACACGATGTATGGCTCAACATTTGTTCCATTTTTGAAAATATCTTCTGTGCACATGACAGGAATGCCTGTGGTGTGATCTTTGGTTGCTCTCTTTTGTATGTTTTATTTAGGAAAATTTATTAAATCATAGTGATGAAACTATCATTAAAAATATTGTACTTGTTCTTTCAGTTATTTAGATATTAAAATCTCACACTGTGATTATGGATTTGTCTATTACATACTGTGAATCTGGCATTATTTTCTTTAAAAATTTTGAAGTTGTGTTTTTAGGGTACATACAAATTAGAATTGTTCTCTCTGATGAATCAGACCTTCTGTCATTGTGTATGACCGCCTTTGTCTGTGGTTACGCGTTTTTTTTTTTTTTTTTTTTTTTTTTTTTTTTTTTTTTAAAGATTTTATTTATTTATTTGACAGAGAGAAATCACAAGTAGACGGAGAGGCAGGCAGAGAGAGAGAGAGGGAAGCAGGCCCCTGCTGAGCAGAGAGCCTGTGGTTACGCTTTATGCCTTAAGTCGAGTCCAGTGTTAACATAGGTGACACCAGCTTTTGCTCTGTAGTGTTTATTGTTTACATGTTGTATCTTTTCCTATTTTGCTTTTAACCTTTTACAGGAAAAGTCGCTGAAATAATTTGAGGCCATGGGAGATACAGTCTTCCAGACAGGATTTGTGTTTGCTTCTGACACGAAAGAGGACACTAGCAAGACATAAATAGGAACCATGGGTAAACAACTGAAATGGAAGCCACGGCAAAGAAACATAAACCTATTTATTATTTTAAAAATGCAAGTTAAGACTTCTGTCTCCAGTAATAGCAGACTAAGCAATGCATACCAACTCTGGCTGACAACTGTTAGAACTGGATAGCGTATCCAGAAGCATCTCTTAGAAGGCGCAGGAGAGCTTTAAAAAAAAAAAAAAAAAAGGAACAAAAAAATATTGGGCCAAAATCCAAGAATCCAAGAGAAGGAAGAATCCCAGTACTGAGGATACTCTTTCCTGTGGAGATCTATTGCTTCAAGAAGATGCTATGGATAAGAGTTTTAAGAAGAAACTTAGCAAAGGTGTTCTTATGGGAGTGAGGGAATCAAAACAGAGTTCAGTGTCCACCAATGATGAGAGCCTAGCCATGTAAACAACCATGCTTTACGATGAGACCATAAAGGGCTACACACCTTAGGAGAAAAGACGAACCAAAATTAGGCTGGCTCTCATAAGGACTGAGGCCCAGCTCCAATCAGCTCAGTCCCAATACCTGGATCAAAGTGATCTGAGACTGCTAGTGTTCCTCATTTCTAACAACTGAATGAAATTACCAAGAATTATACTTGGAATCACAATGGCTTAAAGGTTTCTCAATCCCAGTATCTTAATTTTTTGTTTTAAATTATCATCTGGGGGCGCCTGGGTGGCTCAGTGGGTTGAAGCCTCTGCCTTCGGCTCGGGTCGTGATCCCAGGGTCCTGGGATCGAGCCCCACATCGGGCTCTCTGCTTGGCGGGGAGCCTGCTTCCTCCTCTCTCTCTCTCTGCCTGCCTCTCTGCCTACTTGTGATCTCTGTCTGTCAAATAAATAAAATCTTAAAAAAAAATAAAAATTAAAAAAAAATTATCATCTGGTTCAGTTTTAACACCTCTTTAGCATCTCTTCAACTCCTGAAGACTTTTCAAAAATAATTGATAATCCAATTTTGTGAGTAACCCAGTACTCTGTAATTAAAGTTGATAACAGCTATCTGTTTTTTAATTAGGATATTTAATTGGTATACCATTAATTTCTAGCTGCTGTTAAACTTTATGTGACATGTAAAGATTAAACTAATATGTATATGTCCATGGGAACTGAGATAAATTTATCTGATGTGAATTTTCTCCTTTCTAGGACAGTTTCTTCATGAGTAGCCAACCCCAAAGATACAAAAGCAAGCCGCCTTCTGGCAATGATTCTGTCCTTAGGATAAGCACCATTGCTTCAGCCATTGCAGATGTGTCGGTAAGTACCGATCCTGCCCAGCTTGCTGCCATGATCAAGGCACTTTCAAATAAAACCAGAGAGAAGACTTTTCAGGAAGATAATAAACAAAAGGACTGTTCCATGCTGCCTCATTTCTTGCCTAATGATACAGAAAAAAGTAATGGATCCAGCATGTTTGATATGGAGAAATACCTTAAAAAAACAGAATTTAGTAGATACGAAAGTGGACTAGAAAACTTTTCAAGAGCTGGTACATCTGGTCTGTGGGATTCATCTTTGCCAAAAGAACGGACTACACAAGACATCCATACAGTGGACTTAGGTGCCACTAATATAAGTATGAGGGAACCAGAAGAAAATAAAGCATTTTCTGTTTATGGTGAAAACAGAGAGAGCAAGAATCAAGAATCATTGAGAACAAACTGTCCAAATTCAATTCTTACAAATAGAAAAGAGAGTGAAAGTACCATAGTTGATGTGAAGACATATGCTATGGACAACAAATTACCAGATACTGGTAACTGTGAAACAGCCACCTCAGTATCCACTCCAACATCTAATAGATATTCATTAGTACGGAACCACAGGATAGCATCCGTTTGGCTGTCAGGAGACTGTGAAGAAATACCAAATAGTAGAGAAAATCAGAGGCAAAATGAGTGTGTTAGTGAAGCAAGCAATGGTGAAAAACATGTGACTTTTGGAAAACATTCCATAATCACACCTAAAAATGTTGGTAAGTATTGAAGTAATTGGTCATGTTCACAAAATTACAAGTGATTTTTTTGTTGTTCTCATCAAAAATAACACCTGTCTGATAGATTTGAAAAATCACTCTCCTGAGCATGGTGGACATAGCTCAGAGGATGACCAGGAGAGCTTCAGACCTTCCTCTTCTCCACTGAGTCATTCTTCTCCTAGTGAAATTTCTGGAACAAGTTTATCAGGGTAAGTGCTTACCTTTTTTTTTTTCCCTTTTTCTTTAAAAATACATGTGCAGTATAAGAAAATTGGAAAAAGTGTAGAGAAGAAAAATAATCATTTATAGGTTCATTTCTCAAAGGTAACCACTTGTTTTGCCAGCTTTTAAATGATGTTCTTTGAGTCCCACCTGTGTTAGTTTCCCATGGCTGCCATAGCAAAGTGCCACAAACTGGGTAGTTTAACACAACAGAAAGGTATTACCTCATACTCTGTAGGCAAGAAGTTCAGGGCCATGTTCTCTCTGAAGCTTTTTAGGGGAGGGGCACCTGGCTGGCTCAGTTTATAGAGCATGTAACTCTGGATCCCAGGATTGTGAGTTCCAGCCCCTTGTTGGGTGTAGAGTTTACTTACAAATAAAAAAAAATCTTTAGACTAAAACTTTTAGGGGAGGACCCTTCCTTACCTCTTTCAGCTTCTGATGGTTGTAGGCGTCCATTGGTTTCTAGATGAATTACTCTAATCTCTGCCTCTGCATTCACAGTGGATTAAGGATCCAACCTCTTCCACTATGACCTCATTTTAACTAATTACATCTGCAGTGACCCCCATTTCCAAATAAAGTCACATTCTTAAGTATTGGGGATTAATACTTTAACATACGCTTTTTTGAAAACACAGCTCAACCCATAACAGCCTCTATCACCAATGAGAAAATGAGGGAGCTTATTCTCATGTTCTTTCCCTTTCTGCTTTTTTCTTTTTTAGTTACATAATTTCTGCATTGGCATTTCATTTGCATTTTGATTCATCACTGTATCCTACACTTGTTTCGTTTTTATTCTGTAGTTAGATACATTCTTTTCTAGCCATCAGGTGTTTCCTCTCTCCACTGAGGGAAGTCGGTGCTGTGGTAGTTTGCTGAGATGACGGAGGGAACAGTACTCTAGGCTCTTTCATGTTCCACAGTTAACCTGTGGCTTTTGTAATGAAAGCATAGCTTGGCTTTGTTTAAAATCTTTGGCTTACGTTTTCCTCCCCTAAGTCTTTTGTAGGAATTGCTTTACTGTTTCTGTGGAATGCTTTACTGTTTCTGTGGAATGTAGGAGGGAAATCTGAGGCACCCCACTTCTTTCTGCTTCAGACCTGGTCTTTTTGTAAGCTTATGCCAGAGATGCTCTCTTTCAAGTCTAGTTTAATTTTATTAGGCTGTATCTCTGTGTTGACTCTTCATGGTTATTTTGTTGCATCATACAGTATACCCTTCAATATGGGAATTCAAGCATTTATTTATTGAAGGAAAATTTGCTCCAGCCCTTTACTGCTCCCAGAACTCTAGTGATTCATATGTGGGATCTATTTTGCTTGACATCTGCATTTATTTTCTCTTTAATCCTTTAGGAACTTATTACTGTGGAAAAATTATAGATCACAGGAAGTTACAAAGATATTATAGAGGGATTCCCATATCCACTTAAACCAGTTTCCCCTAGTGGTTACATCTCTCATAATTATAGCAGGGTGTCATCACCAGAAACTTGTCGTGGAACAGTGAATGTGTGGGTAGAATTTGGTGTCATTTTATCACAGGTGTGAATTCATGTAACCACCACCACAATCAGAGACACAGAACTTCACCACCACCACAATGCTCTGGCTCTTTCTTAATTTCTCTTTCATCTTATTTGCATTTCACATTTTTGATCTCTGCACTCCTTGAAGTGTTTTTTAGACTGTCTCCTTTCCTGTGCGTACTTTACAGTTTTCATCTTGTTTTCTGTGGTTTTGGTATTTTTTAATTACATATGAAGGCATTTAATAAAAACTATTAGTACTCTCATATAAAGCCTTACATTATTATTTTTTTCCATCACACTGCCCTTGGTCAGAGATAGAATGCTGGCTGGCTGGTCTTACTACTCTTGGACTCACCTGCCTTTTTTTTTTTTTTTTTGTCTTTCTAAGAAAATATACTTATCTGTTATGTGTAGGAAATATATCTTAGGGGAATACTAACGTTTCTCATGAACTTGGTATATGTTCAGATACTTTGAATATTTAACCTTTCTAAAGTGACCATGGAATTGGTAAGCTTTCTCCACATGGGTAAGCTAACCAGGCACCTGCAACCCCAGTTCTTAGCGTGGGGCAACACAACGGGACTTAAAAAGAAAAGGCCAATTTAGAAGAGGGTAAGTGTGTTCTGAATTAAAATCGCAGGGGAAGATGCAGTGAGAGTGAGGGAGTGTTGCTGAGTTGCTCAGCATACGTGCTTTACTGCCATAGCCACCAAAACAAATACTAGTTGAGATCTCTTCATCACTCCCTGGCATGTAGGTTAATCCATGAATCATTTGGGGGTGTGATTTAGCCTACTAGCGTGCTTCCTGTCAGACTTTTGGCCCACTCCTAACTCAATTTTAGGATTTCGCAGTATGCATTGTTGTATTTTATTTTTACTGTTGTATAATTAACATACAGTAAAATACACAGATCTTAGAGGTTTCATTCAGTGGGTTTCTGACACTTACATACACCTATTTAAACATTACCACCTAGAATATATAAAACATGTACGTCCCTCCATTAACAATCCTTTGCCTTTTTCTTTTCTTTTTTAAAGATTTTATTTATTTGAGAGAGAGAGCATGAGAGGGGCGAGGGGCTGAGCAGAGGGCCCAATGTGGGACTGATCCTGGGACTCCAGGATCATGACCTGAGCGAAGGCAGTTGCTTAACAACTGAGCCAGCCAGGTGCCCCCTTTGCCTTTTTCAAGTCACTTCTCCTCCTCCCACCCGGCCACCCACTTGTATCGTCATAGTTTAGTTTTTGTTATTATATTTCATATGAGTGGAATCATATATTTTTCTGTGTCTAGCTGCCAACGCGTTGACATGTTTCTGAGATTTATCCTGTGGTTGACTGTACCAGTAGCTGCTCTTGTGCATTGCTGTGTAGCACTCCCATCATGTGACTGTCACCGTCCTGTGTATCTGTTCTCCTGGGGCAGAGTATGCATTTGCATCTAAGCCTCATTTCCAGCTCTGTTTTAGCTTCCTACTACAGCTTTCTCTTTTTTTCCTTGTCAACTTCAAATGCCTGTGTCAGTTTCTTTGTTGGTTTTCCTGAATTATGGTAAACTCTGTATACATAGTTATTTCTTCAGCGGAGGAAGTTTTGTTTTCTGTTACTTTTGATTGTTGACATGTTCCACCAATTCTCTCTTCCTCTTGAGAACCTTGATTTCCCATTAGTTGACACTCCATTCTCTGGTCATTTATGACGATTTTCTTTTCCCTAATTTTCATTTCTTTATACATTTACTCTGTACCGTGGGGTAGAGGCTCGGGTGTTTATCATCTGCATCACTGATCTTCTGTAGCATCAGTTAGGCTTTTTATCGCTGCCAATATCAGCTTTGGTTTTGTGTTCATTTATTTTTATTGAAGTTCTCCTTGTACTTTTTTAATATGGTAAAATGAGTGTGATTTTTTTTTCGAGTGTGATATTTTTATTCTTTTTCTCTGGATTTCTACCAACTTGTATTGCATTAAGCTTTTCTTATTGTTGTTTTTTATAGACTATTTATTTGAGAAAGACAGAGAGCGTGAGTGCCTGAGTTGGGGGTGGGATAGAGGGAGAGGGAGAAGCAGACTCCCCGCTGAGCAAGGAGCCCAATGTGAGGCGCCATTCCAGGACCACAAGATCGTGACCTGAGCCGAAGGCAGCCCCTTAACCAACTGAGCCACCCAGGTGCCCCTGTTTTTTGTTTTTTGTTTTTTGTTTTAAGATTTTATTTATTTCACAGAAAGAACACAAGTAGGCAGAGAGGTAGGCAGAGGGAGAGGGAGAAACAGGCTCTGCTGAGCAGAGAGCCGGATGTGTCTGCTGTAGGCAGACACTTAACAACTGAGCTACCCAGGTGCCTTTTTGTGTTTTGTTTTAATATTTATTATAGCTATACTGTTGGCCAGAATTTTTCTCTCTTCAGTGGCAACATTTTCTTGGTGAGTGTACTTTTTATCTGGTAAGTTTTGCTGCTCATTAGCATTCCTGTTAGCTAGTCTTCCAGCTGGTTTCCAGCAGGTCCATAGAGCTGATTTAGACCTTCTAGTTCCAGAACTGCCTTTCTATCTCTGTGTGGCTGGCACCTTGGCAGTTTTGGGATTCCTTTGAAGTTTGACATCTTAGCTAAAATTCTCTATTTCCATGTTTTCATTCTTTTAGAAGGGGAGGGGCAGAAGGAGAGGGAAAGAATCTTAAGCAGGCGCCACACCGAGCACAGACCCTGACCCGGGGCTGGATCTCACAATCCTGAGATCATGACCTGCTGAAATCAAGAGTTGGACACTTAACTGACTAAGCTACACAGGCTTCTCTGTTTCCAAGTGTTCTTACAGTTCACTTCTCATTATTTGAGGTAATACACCCAAAATGCATTTGTTCTTTCAATCAGAGGAACTAGACTAGGGGTGCCAAGGTGGCTTAGTTAGTTAAGCATCTGCCATCAGCTCAGGTCATGATCTCAGGGTCCTGGGATGCTTCTCCCTCTCCCTCTATCCCTCCTCCCTGCTTGTGCTCTCTCTTTCTCAAATAAATAAAAAAAAAATCGTTAAAAAAAAAAAAAAAGGAACTAGAGTAATGCAGCACATCACCCTAGTAACCCAGAACTTTTTTCATGTTGTATCATGGTATCTGTGTGTGTGTGTGTGCATGTGTGCATGTGCATGTGTATACATACATATAGGAACCCATGTGGGTGCATGTCATGCAGAAGCTGAAATAGGCCTGAAGCAATTTGGTTAATATTCTGTGACCATTGGTTAGAAATTCACTAACTAGTTTTTTGTCAGTACCATTGTCTCAATTTGGGGCTTTCCAAAGATCCAGAATTCAAAATGGGGTTTTCTCAGTATGTGATGCCCAGCTTAGTATTCTGAACTTTGTGCAAAAAAAAAAAGTGATGGGGTAAAATTCAGTCCAGTTAGAGCTGAACTGAAGCGACAGGGCCGAGTGTGCTTGCAGTAGGTGCCACAGCTGCTGTCCACAGCAGTTGTTCCTGTTCAGTGGGGCTCTGCTGCTTCATCTCTCTCCTTGCAGTGGGTTGATCTGGCCCTGGGATGGGTGTTGGCTAACAGAACATGGCATGTGTATTAGGTAGATGTGGGATCTTTTCATATTTATTGCTTTCTAATTTTTTTTTTCTTAATGCCACAAACATCTTTCTGAGTCAAAGGATAGTACTTAACAGCATGATTTAAAATAGCTGAATAGGGTTTTATTGTATGTTTGTGTCATAGCCTAATTTCTCGCACATTTTTAAGACGTAGCCTTTTGGCAGAGTCTTTATAATAAGCATTGATTTTTTTTTTCCCCCCTTAGGATTAGTTCCTAGGTTTGGAATGTCTGAGTCAAAGTGCTGTGATAAGCATTGCTTAATTACTCAGTCAGAAGGTGCCCCACTTCATATTCCACTTAGCAGTGTATGGCCGGTCCCGTTTCTTTGAACTTACGTACATGATTCTTTCTTTTCATATGTGCTCTTTCAGGGCAGGAACTTTTGAAGGCTTGGCTCATTGCTTTATATCAGGTATTCGATAAATGTTTATCAGATGAATAGCTAACATTATTAATACGACTGTGTATGAAATTTATTAATTAAAATGCCACAGCCTTTTTCTTTTACAAGAGTTTACCAAGTATTTCACTCAGCGGGACTATGAGTTATAATTCTAGATAATTAAGAGTACAGTTGTTGAGTTACCATACATGGCAGCAAGAACAGAGACTATAGATTAACAAGCTCATAGGCAAGCAGAAATGGCTTTTTTTTGTTAGCATAGATAAAGGAATGGAAAACTAATCACAAGGTGTTCTCCTTTTCAGGTGTGCTTTAGAGTCTTTTGATTCAGCAGCTCATCCGAAGCCCCCCTCTGAGGGTGAGTCGTCACAGATGGTGTGTCCACAAGCAAGTGTGAGTAGGCTGACTTATGTGTCTGAACAGGACAGCTCCTGTCCCACTGCAGCCTCAGATCCTGGCCTTGAGGGCCACAAGGTGGGCAGCATTTCTGTTATTTCTTTAGTAAGGCTTAAGGCTTTGAAGTTAGTGGTTGTAGGAGTCAGACTGAAGTTGAGGCCTTTGTAATTTCTCTTGCTGTTTTAACTTTAAAATTGTGTGTGTGTGTGTGTGTGTGTGTGTGTGTGTGTGTTTTGATCAAATAGCTACTCATGCTGAGGAGGCAGAAGTACAGCCATTTTAATCTTTCATTCTGGTGGAGGACACTTGCCAGGCACGTTGGAATGAAGTATGCTGTGATCCACCTGTGCTGTGGGATCCAGAGGGAGCTAACTATAAATCTAAGTGGACTTAGTTCAACGAAGGTTATCGGGGGGATAAGCAATGCACCGAAGGCATATTCTGTGAGAAGGAAGCAGACAAACAAACGAGGGAAGAGATGGAGTTGTAAAACGCACACTGCATTTGAAGGACCCCTGTAAGTCTGGAATGGCTACAGTGAATTATACAGGGGGCAAGGAGGAGAGGCCAAACCACGAAGAGTCTTGGATGTAAAATTTGGGAGTTCAAAGACCCTTAAGCAGGGCACTGACATGATTTGATTTGTGTTAATGTTTTGTTTTTTGTTTTTATTTTCCTAAGATTTTATTTATTTGAGAGAGAGAGAGCGCGCTCAAGCCAGGGTTGGAGAGCAGGGCAAAGGGAGGGAAGAAGCAGGTTTCCCACTCAGCAGGGAGCCTGATGCAGGGCTCTGTCCTAGGACCCTGGGATCAGGACCTGAGCCCAAGGCAGACGCTTAACCCACTGAGCCACCCACACACCCCTGTGTAGATGTTTTAAAAGCTCATGGCACAAGCATTGTGGAGGGGGCCCTGAGGAGGGGTGAGATTAAAACCAGGAGAATTTGACACAGGGCTGCGGTAGTCAGGCAAGAGATGTTGTGGGCTTGGATTAAGGTAGTGGCAGTAGGGGTAGAGAGATGCAGGTAGATCTAAGAGATTATGTGGGAGAAGCTAGACTTCTATTATCTGTGTGTGTGTGTGTGTGTGTGTGTGTGTGTTGAGAATAGGATAGTATTCAGTTTTTGAATGAGCTAAATATGACTGTTGTGTTCAAAACAGTCCTCCTCCACCAAGCCCTTAGTAAATATATCCACTAGAGTTATTATATATATGGTGTCACATTGGACAAATCATTGAAAGCCATCTTTTTGATGATGGTGGTAAATGTTGGGTCTCTTTGTTCTTAGCTTAGTGGTTACAGGCTAAGTTGTAGAGTTAAATGGGTTCTCCTCACTGTTTTCTAAGCTAGACTGTAACTTCCCCAAGCCCGTTTCTTCATTGGTATGGATGGACAGTGATGTGAGAACAGTGCTTGGCACTGAGAAGTTACCGCTAAATACTTACTGACTGTTATTTATTTTTATTGACTGATGGGTTGATGATGTTTAGTAAATAACCTGGTCTTTGTTTATTAATGTCTGTTTCTATGTGGTCTAAGAGAAATTTTCAAACCAAGTTTGGAGAATCATTAAGTGCATCTTAGCTTATTTGTAAATTCCAGCTGGTCCATCCTGCAGTGTTGTAGGCGTTACTCCTGAGGTGATGCCTTATAATGAAATGAACACATGAACATTGACTGGGGCTATTACTTCTTACCTAAGAAAACAACTGCTTCATCTTAGGCACTGACAAGACTTAGTGCTCATAGAAATTAGTGTCTTCAAGCTTAATAGTGGTATAAACAAACACCAGGGGTGGGAAAGCCTGTGACCTGCATAGATTCTTCCTGACCGTGTGTCGATTTCATTGGAAAGCTTGCTTAGCCTCCATGCCTGTATTATTAATTTAATTAGATTTTTATTGTACAGCTGCCAGGAAAACAATCCCTTAAATTTGAATGGAAGTACTTGTCGCTGGTCCTTTATTTATGTAAATTTGTTAGAGATGTAATCAGTATGTAGCTCCTCTTTAATCTCGTCATAATTTCTGTGAAGCAGTAACTTAACACCTTCTTTTAATCTTGAGTTACACAGCTGTAAAAAGTTGGCTTTTTTTCCAGAGAGCTCATGTTGTGTAGATCTTTTCTTTGAGTTTATATCAGCATGGTTTGAATTAATAATAGTTTGTGGATTATTTAACATTTTTTGTCACACAGAGTGATGTCACCAGTGAATTGAGCGCCACGATTATTCAAGCCAGTCTAATTCCATCAGAGGAGCAGGCTGTGGAAAAGCTGAAAGAAAAAGGTCCATGTCAAAGTAGAAGTAAAGTAGCACCATCGTATAATCAGAAGAACTCAGATACAGACAATGTGACTGAAACAGCTTCTCTGAGTAGCAAACCTGAAGATGTAAAACCTTACTTTAGGCTGAATAAAGATCTTTCCTCCAGGAGTGGAGACCTAACAGAAACTGGTACAGTAGGGTTGACCTCTAACCCCAGTGAACTGGACCAGATCAGCCTGGCTCTACAGAGCAAGTCAGGTCTCACCCACCCAATTGTGTCAGCGATGCCACACTGCCCTGTGTCACACCAGGCGTCTGTGAACAAAGGTGAAAGAGTAGCCTCTGAAGATACGCTGACTGCCGACAGTGCAGTAAGTGGCCAGATTCCTCATCGGATGGCCCCTGGAGACCAGGGCACCCCTATTCCCAGCACTCTGTCTTGTGGCTCTGCTCCTGAGATGCAGAACATGCCCAGCGCAGTTCCTACACTGTTGACTCAACATTCTTTTACCACAGCTCCCTTTGCCCAGCAGTATTTGGGAACGCTACCTTCAGCTGGAAATGTTGCTTTGCCCCAGTGCCGTGCTGGCAGTGCCACTGTCTGTGGGTTCTCAGGAAGCTGTCCATATCCACCTGTCGCAGGAGAGCACGTTCAGAATTCTGTGGCCATGGGAATTTGTCTAGGACAAAATATCGGCTCTGGGTTGATGGGTCCCTCTTCCCTTTATAACCCATACCCTAATGCCTTAAATCAGAATCTTCTAAGTACTGCAAAACCTTTTCCTGTGCAGTCTGTTGGTACAAATTGTGGAATTGAGCCGTGGGATTCAGGAATGCTGTCAGGATTTGGTAAGATGCTTTTTCTCTGTTATTGCTTATTATTGCTTGCTGTTATTGAAAAATTGAGTTTTCTCAAACAAGGCCACAAAACGAGTTTGTTTCAAGGACATACTGGTTGGTCTGAATTTCTCTTCATTTTATTCTTTGTCCTAAACTGAGAACACAGACCATAATACATTTCTGTGTGAGAGTCCCTGACATGGCCTTAGAAAAACAGAAATACTTACGCAGGTAAACTCCCTACTGCCTTTGTCTTTCTGTCTCTCCTGTACTCTGTGCCTAGATTTCTGTTCCTCTTTCAACTAGCAACCACCCAGTTTGAAATTGGCTCCCTGGAGGAGTGAGTCTCCTTCCACTTTTTAAAGTCTTTTGAGGGATGACAGTTGTGAGAGACAGCACCCTTCCACCCTTATATGCAGTGGCTGAACTGGCCCCAGATTCTTTCGCTAGAGACGGCCACTCTAAGCAGAGCTGGGTGCCGTGCTTTCCCTGATGCAGTGCACACGGCCACTGGCTTGTGGTCTTCCTCTCTACCCTCTTTTCTTCTCGAGGAAATTCCGAAGTTTCTCCATAAGGATGGTGAAAAGATTGGTCTTACTAAAATTCTGCATAGATGTGCAAACCTTGAAAGAGCCTTCTGTAAGTTTTTTATTAGGTTAGGTAGTGGCTTGTATTTGTGGGAGAAAAAAGGAAGAGATTACTAATAGGCAGTCTCATCGAAGAACTGATTAGCTGCAGATTGTGGGTTTGATCAGTTCTTTCAGTTTGTTCTTTCTGGGCTGGATACAACAGGAGAAAATTGTTGGCCTGTGCTGAGGCTTATACAATGTCAAGGACTCCTTAAGACCCAGGGCACGTCATACCATAGCTCTTGGGTGTCAGCAGGTAGTCTTCTGTAAAAATTTCCATTTAGCCAGTTATGCTTTTAATCAGGTGTTTGATATAACTAGCATTTGACCATGCTTTGTCTTTGCCCAGGGAAGGTCAGAGTGCCTGAGGAACTGAAGTTTCCTCATGCTTGCTGTGTTGGCATTGCTTCACAGACCTTCTTGAGTGTACTTAACCCGACTGACCGCTGGCTGCAGGTCAGCATTGGGGTTCTCACCGTTAGTGTTAATGGTGAAAAGGTAAGCTTTTTGTGTCTTTCTCCTGTGACTTAGCAGTTGCGTTACAGTTAATGCTGGATCTCTCTTTAGTACTTCCTTTTATACAGGGGAGTCTCTCCCCTCCCATCCTTGCATGCCTTGCACAGAATCATTGCAATGATATATGAAAGAATAACATTGTATCTTTTTCTTAGCCCCCCATTTTGTTGTAGTACATCCAGTGTAAGAATTGAAATTTCTTTGTTTCTCCTTTTTCTATCAGTTATTTATATTTTGTTATTTATTCATCAGACTGTGTAAATGCACTTTTCGTGCTATTTAAACCACTGAAAGCTCTGATTTCTGCTGTTTGTTGGTTTTGTTAAATGTGATCGAATATAAGTTACTGACTTTTATTTAAAAAGTTACTCTTGGGACCTATATCCTCATTCAGTAAGTGGAGTCTTTTTGACTAATTTATCTGATCATGTTCTTAACATGCTCTTTTTAAATACCTACAGGGGCACCTGGGTTGCTTAGTGGGTTAAGCCTCTGCCTTCAGCTCAGGTCATGATCCCAGGGTCCTGGGATCGAGCCCTGCATCGGGCTCTCTGCTCAGCGGGGAGCCTGCTTCCCCCTCTCTCTCTGCCTACTTGTGATCTCTGTCTGTTAAATAAATAAAACCTTCAAATACCTGGAAATACAGTTTTAACATAAACTTTTCCAGCAATGGTCTCTCACATGATCAGCTAGAGGTGCTAAAGGACACGATTCTAAGTCTCCTTTCATGATTACAGTGACCTATGTGGACATGAGGGAGCAGGAAGGGTGGGAAATACGGTCAACAACTTCTGTTTTGGAATATCCTGGTTTTGCAACTGCTGCTTGTAGTGAGCGTTAGTGTATGAGTTTACTTTCCCTCTTACCTCCTGGTAATAACCCTTATTTACTGGGAAAGTAAGATTGTGTCTGCTTTCCCTCTTCCTACCCTTTCCTCTCTGATCCTGAGGTTAGGTGGAATGTATGTCATTGGAGCAAAGCGTTAACAGTGAGAGGTAAGCTTGGAGGCCCTTTTAGGAGCACTTAGAAAGTAGTGTTGCTTCTGGACCTAGGAGTAGAAAAGAATGCCCTTGTGTACAGTGAGGAGGGAGGGGTTGAAGTGAGTCATAACCATGTACTTGGAGGCCTGATTAGGACCTGAGAGGTCAGTCTAGGCCCCCTGATGTACAGTTGCAAAAGCCATTCATAGACAATGTGTGGGGTGCCAGAGTACTGCTCCAGGGGCTCTTTCAGTGCAAGTGAGAGTGTAGATAGCTGTGTTTACTTTAAAACAGACCAGGGAATACACGTTCAACTGAGCTCCATAAGTCTTCATAATTTTGGCTAATTGTACTTTACAGATAATGAGTTAAAAGACTTGGATATTTTGGAAGAGTAATAAATTTTTGGATTTGATAGTTCAGGAAGAAAGGGACCTTAAACTAGTTGACCCTAATTCTTGATTTTCCTTGTGAAGCCATTTCTTAATGAACTGTGTGACCTTTTTTTTTTTTTTTTTTTTTTTTAGGTGGATCTTTCAGCGTATCCTTGTTTAGTCTTCAAGAATAAAGTCATCATAAGACCTCATGCCACGGAAGAGATAAAAGTACTTTTCATACCATCCGATCCTGGGATTTTCAGATGTATATTCAGTGTTGCTTCTTGGCCATTTTCAGCAGATGCTGAGACCATAGCACAAGCAGAAGCCTTGGCAAGTCGAGTCATTCTCACGGCTGTTGCCGAGACCCCTGTGATCGAGGTAACTGCTTGTAAGCAGGTCTTTGTCCACATGCCTGGCATTTGAATGAAGGTTGTTACTTGGGAAAAATGAATATGGTGTTAAATAGCTTTTAAGCTAACCATTGGTTCTTCATATCTTCTTATTTTATAATTTAAAATTATTTCTGTTATTTTACAGAAACACAGATATACTTGCTAGATGTGGGTGTTAGTTTGGGATGTTCTTAAGTCACTAGACATACTGGGTTGTTTATTTTAAAAGAGACTAAGAAAGGTAACCACATCAGTGATTATCCCTGGTGCTGTAGTAAACGTTGGATGTTATTTATTAGCCTTTTCTTATTTTTTAAATTTTTAAAAGATTTATTCATTTACGTAATCTCTGTACCCAATGTGGGGCTCAGACTCACAACACCCGAGATCAAAAGTTGCTGCTCCACCAACTGAGCCGGCCAGGTGCCCCATATTACCTGTGTAAATATCACCTGTTTAAATATATATCACCATATCACCTGTTTAAATATTACCTGTTTAAATATCATAATACAGTAAGTGGTTAGGTAGGGAAAATCTTGTATATAGGTAGGGAAAATAAGAACAGCTGCCCTATGTTACAGGAATGAGTGTTTCAGTTTGGAATAATGTTCATTGACCACATCACATACAGATTTAAAAACTTTCGATATTAGTTTTAAATGTTTGATGTTAGTTTTGTTTTTTTTTTAAGATTTTATTTATTTATTTGACAGAAATCACAAGTAGGCAGAGAGGCAGGCAGAGAGAGAGAGAGAGGGAAGCAGGCCCCCTGATTAGCAGGGAGCCTGATGTGGGGCTCGATCCCAGGACCCCGGGATCATGACCTGAGCTGAAGGCAGAGGCTTTAACCCACTGAGCCACCCAGGTGCCCTTATGTTAGTTTTAAATGGACTTGAAGAAAAAGCTGGAGGACAGCTCAGTGTCTCTAGTGATGAAGAAGCCACCAGTGTTGACAGTTTTGCCAGAGGCTGAGTACAGTTGTTTTCTCCTTGGAGTACTTCTCCCACACACTGCATACCATACTGTCGCTTTGTCCAGATGTTACCTCACACTGTTGATAGAATGGCAATCCCTGCCTCTCCCCTCATCCCCACATGCCCAGTTCCCTTCCTCTCACTTTACTTTTCTGCTTAGCATTTTCAGCAGTGACATACTAAATACCTGTCTATTGTCTGATCCTCCTTGCCTCCACTAGAGCTCTTTGCGGGGCAGGATGTTTGTCTCTTCTGCACTTCCAGAATAGTGCTTGGCACATAGTGGGGCTCAAGTAATAGTTGAACTGTTGCTGCAAATAGAAGTAGAAATAGCAGTATTTCTAAGCATGTATGGTTTTTGAAATATTTTATTACATATTGCATATATGTGTACCAAGACCAATGAATATAGTCAGTTGGCTGTTTCATCCATATGGTTAAAGGTTTATGTATTAAGCCTGGCTAAAGAAGACTTTGGATAGTTTCTTGTGGGGAAATTGGATTGTTATGCAATTTAAAGCACATTTATAGTTTCTCTGGGTTTATTTTTTTGAGATTTTATTTATTTTTAGAGAGAAAGAGCACAGTGTTGGGGAAGGGGTGGAGGAAGAGGGAGAGAATCTCAGGCAGACTCTGCTTAGTGCAGAGCCTGATGTGGGGCTTGATCTCAAGGCCCTGAGATTATGACCTGAGCTGAAACCAGGAGTTGGACGCTTAATCAACTGAGCTATCCAGGTGCCCTTAAAGTACATTTATAGTTTGCAAATGTGTTGGGAATGTTTCAGCTGCCTCTCGCTATTGTACTCCCCACGTTGGAGTCAGAATACTGGTTGGGGAGAGGGAAAAGGAGTGAGAGATTCCATAGTGTAGTATGTGTTTGATTCATGTTAATGTTTCTTGTGGGCTTGAAAAGAATGGCTTGCTCTTCTTTCTCTTGAGTGGAGAAATTCTTTCACATATCCTTTAGCTCTGATTTATTACTATTGTGGTTCCAGTCTTCTGTATGTTTCTGTGTGCTTTGTCTTTTGGCCTCTGAGAGAGGTGTTTGTGGATTTGTCTCTTTCTCCTTATAATTCTTCTATTTATTTATGTCTTGTGTATTCTGAGCTCTGTTGTTATGTGAATTGTTAGGTGTTGTGTGAAATTGTTCCTTTTTAAAATAAAAATGGTCTTTAACCCTTCTTTTGTATGTTTGGAAATTATGGGTTTCTGTTCCCTTCTTATTCAAATTGGTTACTCAGGTATAAAATTAATCAAGAGCTCTGTTCTAGCCCAAACAGCTCAAAAACCTGTAGTCAGTATTTTAGTGTTCATTTTTTCCTTCTGTAATATCTTTGATTAATACTTTAGTCCCAAACCATTTTAAAACTCAAGCATTGAACTTTTTTAACAGACTGATCAAGCTATACATTTTTTTTGCTCATTATTGTTTCTTGAATCTTATATTTTTACCTTTTTCACGGACTCTATTATCTGTATTTAAAATGTACTTATTTTATAATTAATCCAGATTATTTCTAGTTCCTCAGCTGCTGATTCTTCCACTAGTTTTGCTAGGTCTTCCTGATTACTTTCCTCATGTGGTTTCTGAATTTTTCGAATTGATAATTTAAATTTTTCGAATTGATAATTTAAATTTTTTATTTTTATTTATTTATTAAAGCTTTTATTTATTTATTTACGGAGAGAGAGAGCACAAGCAGGGGGAGCTGCAGGTAGAGGGAGAAGCAGGCTCCTCGCTGAGCAAAGAGCCCAATGCGGAACTTGATCCCAGGACACTGGGATCATGACCTGAGCCCGAAGGCAAATGCTTAACCGACTGAGCCACCCAGGTGTCCCTAGTAATTTAAATTTTTTAAATGTGGGTTCTTGTCACGGAGGTGCTCTCTGCTATAGAAATCCTGTGTGTCCATGGAGAGTACTCTGTAGAAATGCTGGGGGCTCTAAAGGTCTCATTGATTTTCAACTTGGAGCTCCCATGCCTAGTGTGGTATAGGCCTGGGGTTTTACTTTCCTACAGATGATCTTCTAACACCCACCATCTCTGGACAAACTTCCCTGATATCACCTCAGACATGTAAACAGAATTTTTCCAAGTCCCTTTTCATAAAAAGGACACTTCTTTGGATCTCTGCATTTGATGCGAGGAGCTCAAACTCCATCCCAGCCTCACCCTGCCCATAACAAGCTCAGAGTCCTACCTTCTGTTCTCAGGAGGGTGTTGAAGCTCAGCTACCTTGGGAACGGGTTGATCCCAGACCTTCATGGAAATCAGCTCCCATTTGTTTTTCCCTTTCTGTTTTTTATTTCCTTTTGCATTTGACCAGGCTAAAGAAATTTATGTATATTTTAAATATTATCTAACATTTCTGCATGTGTGGGTGTGAGAGGTCTGTGTTAGGTTGTTCTCCAGTGTTTAAAGAAGTCATCTGTCATGATGACACGCACTCATTTTAAACTTCTGATATGTCTATTTTGATTTCATTTTAAACATTTTCAGTTTTGTCAGAAATTTGGACTAAATCTGAAAATGTCAACATATATTTAGAAGGGAATTGAGAAGTTAAAATTGTGTAATAATAAGCTCATAGCTTTTTGAAGGGAAGCCTATATATTTTATAAAATTGTCAGTTTGTCTTAAGATCTAACAGTCATTTCAAAGTAGCAACAACAAACGTATAGCTTTGTTCTGTAGTTTATATTTGGATACATAAACTACCTCAAAAAAAAACCCTTAATGTTTATTGTTGTAGAAAATAGCCGCTGTAAATGGCCTAGGGAAACTTAAGTAAGTTTACATTTAATGCTGACTATTTGTGGCTGTAAAGAGTAGTGACATGAATATAAGCTGTGGTATATATTGATTTATTGCTTTTTAGAAATCAGTATTTTCTTTCGTAATTAGGTAGAAACAGAAAAGAAAGATGTTCTTGATTTTGGCGACTTGACCTATGGTGGCTGGAAGGCTCTGCCATTAAAATTGATAAACAAGACTCATGCCACTGTGCCAATCAGACTTGTTATTAATGCTGTAAGTACGAACATACAATAAGAAACTTTACAGAGCACATTGATTTGGCATTGTAGACACTCCTGATACTATTCTTGATTAATTTTTCTTACAGAAGTAAATTTTTTGATTAAGGATTCTGTCAACAGATTTAACATTTAACATCACACCAACATTGTACTGTTGGCTTTATTGAAACTGATTCTTCTATTTCTGAACAGAATGCCATAGCCTGGCGCTGCTTCACGTTTTCCAAGGCACCCATCCATGCTTCTTTGAAAGCTGCTCCATATGCCGACGTGATTGCTCAGCTGGCAGCTCCTTCTGTGGTCAACCACATGATGCCTGCCACTTACGACGGACAGGTAAGATGGCTTAGAATTAAAGAGGAAGTTAAGGTTCCAGATAGCTTATCTTTCATTAAGACTTAAATCTTAACGCTATAATGTAAATTTATTTTATTTTATTTTATTTTATTTTATTTTATTTTATTTTACAGGATCCAGAATTTCTGATCATTTGGGTTCTTTTCCATAGTCCAAAGAAACGGGTCACTTCTTCAGGTATCATGTGTATATTTTTTGGGAATTGCTTTACTCTGGCTAAATAAACCACAAAGTTGAGGCATATTTCCTCCATCAATAAATGTGAATACTTTTGAGTAATTTGTCAAATATTTTATGTTGTTTTTAAAATGGGGCAGAGAGCATGCATGCTGTTTCGAGTCAAACCCATATATGGGTAACCCCAGTAAGGACCACTGAAAACTTTTCGGCATCTTTTCTGTTCACTGATTTTATCACATCTACTAGTTGGATGTTTCTTTCTTTCTCTCCTTTCCCTTCCACTCATTTCTGTTCCTTTAAGAAGGAACAGAGGGGCACCTAGGTGGCTCAGTGGGTTAAGCCTCTGCCTTCAGCTCAGGTCATGATCTCAGGGTCCTGGGATTGAGCCCCACATCTGTCTCTCTGCTCAGCTTGGTGTCTGCTTCCCTCCCCCACTCCACTTTCTCTGCCTGCCTCTCTGCCTGCTCGTGATCTCTCAAATAAATAAATAAAATCTTTAAAAAGAAAAAGAAGGAACAGAAAGACATTTTGCTTAGAATTTCTTGTGACCCCTGAGGGGATAAAGTTGGAGCACATGAAGCATTTAGAATGAAATACGTCTCTGGTCTCCGAACTGAAAGAATGAACTTTTACAGAGATTTTAGACTCAGCAGAAGAGTTCTTGGCAAGAGTCGATATAGAAGTTGACAGCCCAAACCCTACTCCAGTCATTAAAAGTATTGGTCTTCAAGCAAGAACAGGAATAGCTAGGATACATGCTCCAAAAGACTTACAGGTACCCTAAACTCTTCTCATTGCCGTGATTTTATGTTCAGGTTGATTTCATTCTAATTGTGAAATTATTTAAAATGTCGGTTTTACCCTGTCCTCCAGACTATGCACTTGTTTGCCAGTGTGGCTTCCTCAACAAAGCAGCACTTACCTTTGAAAAATGCGGGGAATATTGATGTTTACTTAGACATCAAGGTAAGGATTTGTGTCAGAATGCTATGACGTAGTATTTCCTCAGACTGTGAGACTGTATCTCCTCACATTCTGAAGGCTGCTCAGCTGCCTACGTTGGCAGAGTGCCATGGGGATCAAACAGAAGAACCCGTATGAGTGCTTTAAAAGCCGGGGGCTACACCAGTATGAAATAGATGGTGGGGTACTATAACTTTGACATCTGCTGTTTTATGTATAAGAACCAAGTTCTAGATTAGTTCTGGAAAAATGTATGTGTTATCCTAGTGGATAGGTGGAATTGGAGGAGAGTGATCACATATGTAGACTTCAGTTCTGAAACGGGTCAGTGAGCAAGAGGGTATCAGTGACAGGAATCTCTTGGGATGTCAGGGTTGGGAGATGAAGTTTGTTATGGAAGAGAAAGCGCCCTTTCCAAAAGAACAAGACAAGGTGGGGCAGTGACAGACAAGACAGAAGGGAAAAATAACCTATCAGAGTAAATGAAAAATGAGAGTAACTGAGTAAAAGCCATATTTTCCCAAGTCAGCATTTAGTTATAATTGTATAAATATTTAGATCCCAGATCAAGGAAGTCACTTTTCAGTGGATCCAGAGAATCTATTCCTTAAACCTGGAGAAGAACACGAAGTTATAGTTACCTTTACTCCAAAGGACCCCAAAGCCTGTGAGGAAAGGTAATATAAAATTCTTTATAATGACAAGTTTTTACTCTTCTCTCAAAATAGCCATGTGCTTCAGTCCACAGCCTGAGTGATAGAGTACATGTTTTATCTCACCAAATAGATAGTATAGTTCTCTTTACCCTTTTTTTTGCCTCAGATTTTCTTCTTTTTGTTTACTAAAACTCTCTTTTAAACCAGCTGACTAGAAATTAAGAAATTACTATTTTTCAAATATATTCTGACAAAAGTAAATAATAAAATGTCAGTCTTGATGTTTCTCTTTAACCTTTCCTTGCTCTTGCTCTCCAAGGGAATCATTGCCAGTTGTTAAAGATGCTTCCCCACCCACCACCCCTTCTCCAGGCTTGTGACATTTTGGTGCCCAAATCACAAGTGAATATTACCTGATAGTGGGCAGAGCACCATTGTCCTTAGTATTTGAACTTGCTTGGTAAACAGAGCTTATAAGCTTGTTGTCCTGAGACACAATGGCCTGTCCTCCACCTGGGTTGTAGAATGCTTTAGTGTGCTCAGTCCGCCCCTGTGACCTTATGGAGAAGAGCTGGCCTGCACAGATGGGACTGCTTGTCTCTGCAACGTGCGCCTGCAACATCACTGGGTTAATTCTTTCATCTAAGAAGGTTTCCTCAACTCTTCTCAAACACCTCATTAATAGTAGTTGGTAACATTCCTATGGCCCCATGAACATCCCCTCTCCCATTATGTAGAGGTTGTGATTGTCTCTTTCCTTGTCTGTTCCTCTCTGGAGTACAAGCTCAGGGTGGGAATGTCCTTGTATCCTCAGCACCCATTCAGTCTCTTGGGACAGAGGAAGCCTGTGGGTAATAGATGCCAGTAGAATTGAATTCTGGGCATTCAACTTAGATGGTTTTCTTTGTTAGGATCCTGAAAATATTCGTGCAGCCATTTGGACCTCAGTATGAAGTGGTGTTAAAAGGTGAAGTAGTTTCTTCGGGAAATAAACCTCTGGCACCTGGCTCTTGCTGCTCAGATGTTCCAGCGATTTTGTCCAACAAGCAATTTCTGGCCTGGGGGGGTGTTCCTCTCGGTAGAACTCAGTAAGTATGCGCATAGCAGCCTCTGAACTGAAGATTCTGCTGTCAGCACCTAGTGTTAGTCTCTGCTGTAATAATTTTGACCACGTTCATGTTTTTAGAGTTGAAATAAAGCTTATCTTCCTATCATGAATTCAGATGTTTTCATTAAAATTTTCACCTCTGCAATCCAGAAAAATACATTTCAGTTTTCTTTAGCTCTTTTCTCTGCTGATTACCAAATTTAGGCTATTAAGAGTTTCTTTGTTCCTTCTCTGGAAAGCCGTATGGGAAGGTAGGAAGGAAAAATAATCAGAGACCTGGCATTCTGCTTAAGGAGTTCACGAAGTAGTTGGTGAATACTTTGTACTTCAAAGAGTGTAGGGAGTCTTTAATAGAGCAGATATATTCTGTCATAGCTTAATGTGAATTACATCTTTGATCTTATTTTTATGTGTACTTTGATTATGCATTTTGAATATGAACTCTGAATTAATAAATTGGCATATAATACATAGTATGGTAATTTTTTTCCCTTCATAAGCTTGGTAACATAGCTGAAATTTTTTTACCAACCTCATACATACCAAGTAATAATCTAGTAATTATTAAACCTCAGTGTTTCCTCTTTCATACTTTGCATTTTTGTGTTTGACCTAAAACGCAATACCTTTTTTTTTCCCCCATACATTTTTTTTTTTTTACTCCTGAGAGATCAGAAACTTCTGGCTGAATCTTCTTTAAAATTCGTTTTGTCAGTGCACAAAGGATCTAATTGAACCGCCTTACTATAGAGTTCATACATCTGCTTAACCACCCGTGTAGTCATACTTACCTTGTCTTGTTCCAAAAGCAGCTTTCAAAAGGACACAGTAAGATAAAAACAGTTGAGGGCAGATGGCTGTGGGAAAATGAGACGTGGTCACCATAAAGGTAGTGTCCAAGCGTACAGTGCAGACCCTGTATGCTTGCCTTGACGTGGGTCTTGTGTTCAGTTCTGACTCCTCCCCCATCATCCTGAAACAAGGCACAGTGTTCAGAGGTTAAGAACAAGCCAGTTACTGTGTGAGGGCGTGTAGCTGTTCCTGCTATAGACTTAAGGCGTTTCCTCCAGGATCCTTTTAAAGAGAAATCCGTACAATATAGTGAGTCTCAAAGTACAACAGCTTCACAGCAAATACTCCTATGAGTATGCTCCCTCTTTGAGGTGCTCAGTCCAGTCTGGACGCATCGCATGGGAACACTCAGCTAACAGCGTTTTCTTGGTATTGAAGCATGTGGTGGCTTGTTTGAGACAGCTTAGGCCCTTTCTAGGGGCCTAATGGGCTGTGTATTCTTAAAGCAGCTCTCAGTAAAGATTCTCTCAGCTAGACCTTTGAAAAATCCTGAGGTATTGTGCCCTCTTCAGTTAGCTCCTGTGTTCTTATGTCATATGCTTTTTGCAGCAGTTAAGAAGGAATACACATTGAAAGGAAAGGCTGAACAAGGGCCTGTTTCTCTATAGAAGGTTTTTCCAGTTTTGTACAGTTGAACCTGAACAGCATCTGTATGCCAGATTTTTCCTTGCAACATTAATTTGTGGTCTGCTCCAATATATATACAAATAGTGATTGAGACCTTGAAGTTTTATGCTGTCGAAGGTGGCTGAAATAACTTAGCTGTTCAGATCAGCCATTGATGTCTAAGTAAAAGGAAGTGGAAAATCACTTTCCAGTACGCCCTGGCAACCACAGGCATTACGACAGTGCAGACTCTGGCAAGCATCAGTTACTACGTGTCTCCGTTGACAGCTTATTCTATTATTGCTCTTTCCTTTAACCAAAGGCAGAGGAGAGCTCAGTAGGAGTCATCATCATCCTTGTGTTGTTCTTGACAGAATTCCCTACCTTCTGATAAAATTTGTAGCAAATGATTAATGTGGTAAAAATGGCTGCTCTTAAAATCTAGCTGCTCCAGATGCTGTAACATCCTAAAATCTTACAGCTCATGTGAAACAAAATTAATGTGTGCTAAACTTTTTTTTTTTTTTTTCCAGATAAGAAATTCCATTAGTGAGGTTGAAAATGGGGGCACTGCCTTATGCATACTTCTAGACTTGTCAGTGGCATTTTTTCTCTGGCTCTCTCCTAAGTGAAGGGACTTCAGGCTGTCCTCTTTTATTTCTCGAATTCCTTTCCTCATGGAGATTCATGGTCCACCTTCTAATCCAACAGATCTAAGTGTAAGCCCTATGCGAGCACAGCGAATTGACCTGAAGAGCTGTCATGTCCCCTGTTTATAGTTGATTAGGTGTCTTAATCTTAACTCAGCCTGGAGGAGCTTGCCAGTCATATGAAAAAGGAGACTACCTTAGTCCTTGGATGCTACGCCACATGATGGCTAAAAGTGGTCTTGTTGAAAGCGATAGATCCTTTGGATCTATCTTACAAAGGATAGATCCTTTGTAAGGATGTTGCAGCAGAGTTTATGATGAAGTGGTGTACTGTCTGCTTAGAAAGAGATCATTTTCTGTCCATTAGAAATGTCGTAGGAAACAGTCAGAGGGCTGTGACCCAGTGGGTGCTAGGAGAGGACTCAGAAACAAAGGGTGGGAGACGCTGGTGCTTACTAGATGCCCTTCTGATGTGGTACTTGCCTGTTCTCTGCCTGTTTTTGTGGAGGAAGGTGCTTGTTGCAAAATGGAGATTTGAAGGGAGCTCTTCTAGAGTAAAGAGGAAAAAATTCATGTATAATGTGGGGGCGCAATGTTCTCATTGAGTAATGCGTTTTGCCTCAGTTGTAGATAGAAATGATAATTAATAAAATTATATTTTCTAAGGGTAAAGTGGTCCAAAGTGGTATTTCATTTCAGTGTTTTTGGATTTTTGAAGTTCTGCATTTTTCCATATATTCATTCATTCTAGTTTCTCTCTCATAAGTCTGCATCTATACTTTGGTTATTTGTTGGTTAGGATTTAGTATTTTTTTCTTACTAATTTGTGTGACCCCTATATAATAAAGAAGTTAACCCTTTTTTATTTTGTGTAGTTCCTTTTTAAAACTAGAAACTGAACTCCCTCTTCCCCAGATTGGTAACTCTGCTACTTGAAAATGATAACTACGTTTCTCTAAAAAAAGATAAAACATAAAAGCTTTTAAAGAATTTTTTTTTTCAGTAAATCTCTCCTAGTCAGTATGAATGTTTTTCTTGGATATGCTGATAGCAGAAGGTCTTGTATTTTATTCTGAGGTTAAGCTCAGCACCCTTTCCCCTTTATCCCAAGTTGGACAAGACATAGACCACAGTTTAAATAACATAACTGCCATTATTCAGAATTTGAATAAAATGGAGATTTACTAATGATCTTCTATTCTCCCAATGAAGAGGATTCATGTATTTTCAAAGATTGAAGGAGGTTTTTTGTTTTTTTATTTTTTTTTTTACCACCAGCCAGCTGTTATTCATAGTCTATTGTACTTGCATATCACAACTTTTTAAAAGTATGGTTAATTCAATGTACTGTTTAAAAGACTAATTTGTGCAAATGAGGCTCTTAGAGTGAAACGTCTAAGTGGTGTGCCTGGGACTCCTTGTTCGCATGAAAGCTAGGAATTCAACCTAAGCATAGTATTGACTTAGCGACTTAATGAATTTGTTAATCTGGATTTTCATTTGATTGTTTTACAAGACAGCTAAAGACTTCTATGTGTAGTGTAAATAACAAGGTCCGCTAAGGAGCTATAATAGGAGAATGATTAAGCCCAAAGAGTTTCTTTGACAAAGTGGTTATGTTTTGAGTATGTTTTCAGAAATGTGGCATCTTAGAACTGTGGAGATTACCTCTCCAGGCTGCTAATAAAGTAGTATATTCCAGTCCATCTCTAAACATTGCAGTCAGTTTTAATTGGCTTTGGTTTTATAGTTGTAGCAGTATCCATGGAGGGAAACTGCATTTATAATGTGTAATTGTTTCTAGGCTTCAGAAGCTAGCTTTACGCAATAATTGTACATCTACAACCCAACATCTGCGACTGCTCATCAGAGGACAAGACCAGGACTGCTTTCAGGTTGGTAGAGTGCCTGGTGCTGTTCCATGTTCTTTTAGACCACTTACCTGTGCAGACCATTGGGTAGTTCTTCAAAAGCTTTGGGTTGGTTGATGGCAGTTTTATTTGGACTCCTGCTTTTTTGTATGCAGTGATTGTTTTAAATTATAGCTTCAGCACACTTTTGGTTCAGAAGAACGACTAACCAGTAACTGTGAGATCAGAATGCGTCCAAAAGAAGACATTCATATCTCTGTGTTATTTGCACCTACTCGATTATCTTGTATGTTGGCTAAACTAGAAATTAAACAACTGGGAATTCGATCACAACCAGGCATTAAGTTCACGGTAAGATGATTTTATTGCTTTTTTTCCTCCTGTGGAGTTCTTACATGTTGTAACTATTAGTTTAATATTGGTAAATTATGTATACTCTGCTTTTTGTAAGTCAGAATAGGTGATTGCCTTGCTTTACAAACAAGTTAGGAAGTAACTAATATACTTTGTACAAGTGTTGTATTTTGAGAGTAGTCTCCATAGTATTCCAATAGGAAACCATCTCTTCTTGTGCCTTTAAATTTCATTTCAGCTTGAGAATTTTGAAGTGTACCCAACAGGAACATATTTTTTGGTAAAACCAGATCAAATTGTTTAAGATACTGCCTTTCCAAGTAAATTGTATTCTTTCAATTCAGCAACATATCTATTGACACCATTTACTAGACTCATCCAGAACTAGGGATACAAAGACGAGAGCTTTTTATATTTTGTTTCTTCCCAACATAATTTTTAAAAAGGATTTCAACTCATTTCTTTAGATTTATTTAGAGCAGTGAGAGATGAAGTTGGTGTATCATTGAGAAAAGGAAAGAAGGACAGGGTAATCAAACACAGTGTACTCCGTAAAAGTGCATACCTTTAAAACAATCCAGTTTTTGGCTGTGGGGCTGGAACTAAAATGTTGGTCCATTTTCTAGTGCTAGAGAAGGAATGTAATGAATTACAAGATTAGCAGTGCTTAGAAGGTTGTTTTTTTGCTTGTTTGTTTTTTGAGAGAGAGAGACTGAACAGTGAGGGGGGATAGGAGGAGGGGCAGCAGGAGAGAGAGAAAGAATCCCAACACAGGGCTCGATCTTATGACCCTGAGATCATGACCTAGCGAAAATTAAGAGCTGGACGCTTCACTTACTGAGCCACCCAGGCACCCTTGAAATGGTTTTTTAAAACAGTAGATCTTTATGGCAAATCTAGCTTTTTATGATGCTGAAGCTTGACTTATTCTCTGTGGAGCTCTCACCTTGGCCCCATGAGCTGTGGTGGGCAAAATTGTTTAAAGATGTAAGTCGTCAGGTGCCTGGCTGGCTCAGTCAATAGAGCATGTGACTCTTGATCTTGGGATTCTGAGTTTTAGACCCATGTTGGGGGTAGGGTTTACTTATTAAAAAAAAAAAAAAAAAAGCATGTAAGTGTTGTCTTCAGGAAGAACATTCTTCTACATGAGCTGAGGACACAGTGCCAGAGTACCACATAACCTGATGGTCTGGTTTCAAGTCAGAATCAGGTGGTTTGTGGAGAGGACTACATGGGCAAGCCAGTACCAATTATGAGGTCCCTAATTTAATTTTTCAAAACGTTAATTTAAGTGCATAACACAACTCAAAATAAGCTATTGGTGTTTTCAAGTTTGCAAGACATTCTTTGGAACACTTTACTTTATTTTATTTTATTTTTAAAAAGATTTTATTTATTTATTTGAGAGCGAGAGAGAGAGAGAGAGAGAGCATGGATGGGGGGAAAGGGGCAGAAGGGGAGGAAGAGGCAGACTCCCCTCTGAGCCGGCAGCCTGAGCAGGTTCTTGCAGGACCTCAAGACCATGATCTGAGCAGATGGCAGACTTTTAATCAACTGAGCCATCAGGCGCCTCTGAAACACAGTTTAATAATTAGGAATGATAGATCACTTTTAAAGGAGTGCATTTTTTTTGAAGATTTTTTATTTATTTGTTTGACAGAGATCACAAGTAGGCAGAGAGGTAGGCAGAGAGAGAGAGAAGGAGAAGCAGTCTCCCTGCTGAGCAGAGATTATGGGGTTATGGTATTATGACCTGAGCCGAAGGCAGAGGCTTTAAACCACTGAGCCACTCAGGTGCCCGAGGAGTGCATTTTTTAAAGATTATTTTATTAAAGATTTTATTTATTTATTTATTTATTTATTTATTTATTTATTTATTTGAGAGATTCTGGGCTCAATCTCAGGACCTAGATATCATGACTTGAGCCAAAGGCAAACACTTAACTGACTGAGCCACCCATGTACCCCTGTTTATTTATTTTAGAGAGAGAGAGATAGAACACGTGTGTGTGAGCTGGGGGAGGGAACAGGAGAGAGAGAATCTCAGGCAGGCTCCCGCTGAGCTAGGAGCTCCATCCCAGGATCCTCAGATCATGACCTGAGCCAAGATAGTTGGATGCTTAATAAACCGAGCCACCCAGGTGCCACTTAAAGGAGTGCATTTTATTTTATTTTTATTTTATTTTTTTAAAGATTTTATTTATTTATTTGACAGGCAGAGATCACAAGTAGGCAGAGAGGCAGGCAGAGAAAGTAGGGAGAAAGCAGGCTCCCTGCGGAGCAGAGAGCCCGATGCGGGGCTCGATCCCAGGACCCTGGGATCATGACCTGATCCGAAGGCAGAGGCTTTAACCCACTGAGCCACCCAGGCGCCCCAAGGAGTGCATTTTAAAGGATATGGAAAGTTTGTTTTCCAGCACCATATCTATTTTCTTACATTTTTATTTATAGTCTTTATTCTTGAATCCTTGTTTTCTGATAGTGCTGAACCCTGTGGAAGCAGCCTGGCTTGGAGACCACACCGGTTGGCCCCTAAAGCCTGCCTCTAGTCTGCATTCTGGCTACCAGGGGGTCTGTCCTCTGGGAGTTGAGTTCTTGGCTTCTGTTCAGTCCCTTTGGCATACTTCTTTTCTCATGCTGGTAGATCAAAAGCTAACAGGAGTATAGAACAATAGATTTTGTTTCATTAACACATTTCATTTTCAAAATTGATAATTATTGGGAAGTTGAAAGAATTATATGGTGAACCCTCACATACCCTACCACTTAGATTCTACAGTTAACATTTTGCTGTATTTCTTAGATCCACATATCTCAACCATCCGTTTGTCTCTTTTTTTTAAGCATTTCAAAGTAAATTACTGACATCAGTATGTTTCACCCTAAACGCTTCTTAAGCAAGTTTATCTATACTAATCTTTTATTCCTTAATCATCTAAGCTTGGCTTGTATAACAATGAAGTAATTTAGCATACCTAAAAATTGGAAGGTAAATAATTTTGCAACTCTTTGATTTGTTTTTGTCCTAAGAGAAGTTCTTTAATATAATGCTGGACTGGAATTGGGGTAACTAGCCAAAGTACACAAGAAATAATAGTTGTATTAAATTGGTGAAGGTTTTTTTTTCTGTCTATAATTTAATCTTCTTTCTGCTTACATAAAAAATAATTTTGGATATATGTATTTTCTGCTCATAGATACCTTTGTCTGGATATGGAGGAACAAGTAATCTTATTTTGGAAGATGTTAAAAAGTTATCTGACAGTTACATGGTAACAGTGAATGACTTAATACCTGGCAAAGAAAGTAGAATTGTTTTTTCTGTTCATAACACTGGCTCTCGGGCAGCGTTTGTTAAAGCAGTAGGTTTTAAGGATTCTCAGAAAAAAGTTTTGCTGGATCCTAAAGTTTTAAGGATTTTTCCAGATAAATTTGTGCTCAAAGAAAAATCACGAGAAGTAAGTATAAGTTTCTGCACTAAAAATATTGGACTCATTTTTAGGTTAAATTAATAATTACATATTTTATGGCTAAAAACTAGTATTTGAGAGTAATGAAGGGATGGGAATACCTGATCTTCCTAGAAATTCTGTCATGTACATCCATGTGTATTGACTGTCTAGGCTCATATGATATTTAACTCACAATGAAATGACTTAAGAAAAATATTTAATATTCACTCATGATTTTTTTTCCTTGGCATCAGGATGTTACTATAATATATAATCCATCAGTCAGGGAGAGCAATTATACAACCACAACAGAACTGTCAACTATATACTTCTTTGGTGGCGATGAAATTTCAAGACAGCAGTATCGAAGGTAGGTTATTTATCTTAGATGATGTTGGAAACTCTTCAGTAGAAATAATGAAGGCTTAAAAATGGTTTGGGATTTGAAAGTTATAGAACATGCTCAGCTACTTACTAGTAAACTGGTGGCTGAAAAAATCTTGGTAAAATTTGTATAGCTGATAGTCCACTGTGATAGTCTAATTTATGAGGAAGAAATGTGTGTAGGAAACCCATTTGCCTTATTTGCATTATGCCTTCTTTTCTAGACATATATATTGTGCCTCTTCTCCTTTACGCAAATAGGAACCTTAGACTTCATAATAGGATGGTGTTCCTAATGACGATAGGTCAGTTTTAGAACAGATTTAGGAACTACTGAAAGAATATATTGTGTATAAACACACCTTACTTATTTGTAGTATTTCTGGGAGTGTTGTGAATTATTTGAAAGGATTAAGTTGTACTTAGAAGTGTACTTTTCTAAGTTGTACTTAGAAAAGGAATAAGTTGTACTTAGAAAGTTGTACTTAGAAATACCCTTAAAAAGGGTATTTAACTTGACTAGCTTAACGCATGTGCTTCTAGAAAATTTGGTACTTCTAAATATACTTTAATACACAAAAATATCAAATTTAGACATTTAGATTTAGGTGTGATTTAAACATAGGTAACTTTGCATGGTGAATTCAAGAGTTCTTGCATTATAAAATTTTATTTCCTAGCCTATAGAGCCTGAATATAAAATAAATGAAGCTCACAACATTTCATCTGTCAGTAGGAAATCATTCACTCCCAGTAGGAGAGTGTTACATGAATATACCAGTATTTTCTTCATCCAACCGTTTGTGCTCTGCTTTGTGTTATTCTGATACATAATTTAGGAAATCGTTTTATTTTTAATTTGTTGAGGATTGTTAGACCCTTTAAAAAGAGACTTGAATGATAGATAGCTACATGATGTTAGAATAGACCCAGTGTAAAGAGCTCAACCTTGAACCTGGTTTTGTTTCTCAATTAAGTATTTTAAATATAGAAACTGGCATTTGGAGAAATTAAATTACAGGTTTGCATTTTTTTCCCCCCTTTATCTCTACTGGGATATAGAAATTAGCATATTGTTTTAGAACTCCTCTTTGCCACATATACATAGTAATGAGATTTCTTTTGTTTGTGAACATCTGAGTATTATAGAGAAATTTACATTTCTGTTCTCTTACCTCAGAGATTCTTTAGAAGAGGTCAGGTAAAAATACAGTCACATGGCAATTTAAACCTTTTCTTTCTGACAACTCTTATATCATGTTCTTGCCATATTCTTTTTTTTTCTGAGACAGATTTCTAACTATGATCAAATTCATACAAATATTGAAAAATGTAAGACCTGAAAAGAAGCTAATTTCACTCTTCTTTCTACCCTCATTTTAGGGAGCTCTTGTTTTAATGCTAATATTTTACTGAAAGTGATGATACTGTACTACCATGTATAACTTTGAAGGGAACTTCCAAAATAGATTTTCTTTTAAAAATTACTTATATTAGGATTTAAGACATGAGATCTATATACCAACACATTATGCATGCTGTTTGTGAGGTTTGCCAAATACACTAATGAAAATCTAATTTATGTAAAATCATTTTTGAATAAAAATCTCTATTGGCAGAGCCCTATCTCATAAACCAGGGATTATAGAACAAGTACTTCCAGAACATAGTGTGCTGCAGCACATTGATTTTGCGGAAAAATTTCAGGATGAGTTACTAGTAACTGAAGGTAAGAATTTCAACATGTCTAACTACTACAAATGACTCAAAAGATTTATCTAGGTCCAGTGATGTGTTATAGGGTGGAGGAGTATTAGATTATGGAGTCAGGCTGAGTTTGAGCCCCATTTCTGCTGTATGACTCGGGACATGACTGAGCTCGTTTCCTTTTTCGGAAATGAGAGCTATAATACCTAACTTCTCATTCATAAGGAGTTGTTGTGAAAATTAAATGAGAGAGCTTTGCTATATAAATGTTGGATATTATTAATGTATTGTGGCACCTATTCTATGGATAGACTTATAAACTGGAGGAGAATGGTCATTATTAAACTCAAAGTAATTACTGTTTAAGGTTTAATGATTGCAAACTTGAACTCATTTTGAGATTTCTGTGTCTGCTGTGCAATATATGGAGGAGGATGTGACAGTGGGAAACAAAATCCAAAATAGACAGCTGTGGAATAATTCCACCCTAGATTTTTAGCTGTATTTGAGCTGAATCATTTAAGCATCTAATGGTGTTTATTACTGTTAAAAAATATATGTACTGAGACATACAGATTGTGTAATAATGGACAGATTTTTGTCACAGTGTTGTTCATAACAGCAGGAAGTCAGAAGTAACTTCAGTGTCCAAGAATAGGGCATCGTTTAATTATGTAATTGAATATGTTGAAGCTCTTAAAACAGTATGACTCTATATTAAATGACAAGAGAAATCTCTTCCTTAATTAAGAAAAACTTTTAAAGTTTACATATTAAGATCTCATGGTAAAAATAATTTAATGTGTCTATATACAGCTATGTAGGTAAAATTGCAGGAGTATACACACCAACTATTGACAGTGGTTATGTTCTGGTAATAGAATTTCAGGTGGTAGTGTTTCCCCCCTCCCCATTTTTGTTACTTAGTTTTTTAATGGTAAAATATATATTACTTCTAAAATATGAAATGATAAAGGAATATTTATGCCTGTGTAGAGGTGATGTAGAATAGTCTGTAATCTTTTTGGTAATTAGGAGTCTAGATCATCTACTCAAAGGGAAGGTAGGGGTGGATTAGTTAAAAAAAAAAAAAAAGTGAAAAGATTTGAAATGGATCTTGTCAGCAGTTTAAGGGAGCCGAATATGGAAAGAACCTTGGATTTGGAATTGAAACCGTGTAAAGCCATGCCTGTCAGTTTATCTCCTCTGAGCTTTACCTTCCTCCTCCCTTCATTGTAAGAAAGATCTCAATAAATAAAGGAGTTAAACTGAATTATGCTTTGTAGACAGAAGCACTTAGTAACATACTACAACAGTCCTGAATACTGTGATTAAAAATAGGTAGATGGGTTTGTGGTGGTTCAGAAGTTGGCACAGTTGCATGATTTGGCAACAACATCACACAGGTGATTAATGTGTGGTATGAAAAGGGCCATGATGGATGTGTGTTTAGGAATCTGGAGAATATAGGGATCCCTCAGTGGCTCGGTTGAGTGTCTGCCTTTGGCTCAGATCATGATCTCAGGTTCTTGGGATCAAGTCCCACATCCGACTCCCTGTTCTGCAGAGAGTCTGCTTCTCCCTCCCCCTCTGTGTTCTCTCTCCTTCTCCTGCATTCTTTCTAATAAATAAATAAAATCTTAAAAAAAAAAAAAAGGAATCTGGAGAATATAGAGAAAGGATACCCCATTTAAAATGAGGTGACTCTTGAAGTATCTTGAAGAATGAGAAGTTGACAAGATGCAGAAGATGGGGACCAGAATGGGGAAGGATAGTCCAAAGATATTTGCATGTACAGAAATTCAAGAAATGTTTTATGTTAAGGGTCATGTTGACAAACCCAACCAGGAGCTCAAGTAAGCTGTCAAGACTCCCATCTAAGATGGGGTTGAGTTGGGACTTCAGGTAGGTCTTTGGGATACCAGAGTACTAGAATCCTTGAGATGGTATATTATCCAGAGGAAAGGAGGAACCAATCCTACTTTGTCTTGTGTTGGTTAGTATAGTAGATCACCTGTGAGAATGTTGCAGTTGAACTTTTTACATGGTTATTTGAACACATTATCATTACAGGTATTTATAATCTTGCTTTTGCAAGATGATACAATTTGCGGCAAATATTTTCGTACTTGATTTAAATTTTTATAGTCCAATATCTTGGTTATTATAAATATCAATTTACACTTAGTGTGTTCTTTTAAAAATTTTTTCATTTAAAAAGTTTAATTCTTGGGGCGCCTGGGTGGCTCAGTGGGTTAAAGCTTCTGCCTTCCACTTAGGTCATGATTCCAGGGTCCTGGGATCAAGCCCTGCATCGGGCTCTCTGCTCAGCGGGGAGCCTGCTTCCTCCTCTCTCTCTACCTGTCCCTCTGCCTACTTGTGATCTCCATCTGTCAAATAAAGTCTTTAAAAAAAAAATAAAAAGTGTAATTTTTAATGTCCAGCTTATTACTTTTTTTAAGTAGACTCCATGCCCAGCATGGAGCCCAATGGGGGCTTAAACTCATGACCCTGAGATCAAGATCTGAGCTGAGAACAAGAGTCAGACAGAGGCTTAACTGACTGAGCCACCCAGGCTCCCCTCTTAATGTTTTATTTAAATGTGGAATACAAGGATGTTCTGTAAAATTTCTTGTGTATACAAATTTGGGTGGACTAAGCTAGAGATGTTCAACTCTAGCACTATTTTATTAATCACCAAATTTAGTAGTATTATTTCTGGGTTTCTAGATTTGCTAAAGTTAAATGTCTGTGAGACCACCACTTATAAATTGTGTATCCTTAACCTCTTTGTGCTTCAGATTCCTCATCCTTGAAGTAGAGATAATACATACTTACCTCAAAGAGCTGTTGTGAAGGCTGACTAGATTAATATGCACAAAGGGATTAGAATAGTACCTGGCCCACAGTCAGCTTGTTGCATATGGAGTTTTAAGCATATTAATACTCTAATGCTCACAATAACTTCTGAGATGAATTGTTACTTTATATTTATCCTTGAGGAGACTAGGGTTTAGAGAGGTTAAGTTGCCAAATTCAAGGCCAGAGCCTGAGCTGCCTATGATTTCATGCTAGTCAGTAGAGGTAAACATCAATTGTCACTCATCCTCAACCTTCTTTTTTTTTTTTTTTTTTTAAAGATTTTATTTATTTATTTGACAGAGATCACAAATAGGCAGAGGGGCAGGCAGACAGAGAGAGGAGGAAGCAGGCTCCCTGCTGAGCAGAGAGCCCGATGCGGGACTCGATCCCAGGACCCTGAGATCATGACCTGAGCCGAAGGCAGCGGCTTAACCCACTGAGCCACCCAGGCACCCACATCCTCAACCTTCTTAAGAAAATAATATTCTGTGGTGGTTAATGTGTAAGTTTATCTGTTACTTTGTGGTGTGATTATGTGAAGATTCATGTATTTCAAACGTGATTTTCTGTTTCAGTATATGATCTTCCCCAACGGCCTAATGATATTCAGCTCTTTTATGGAAACATGCGTAAAATTATACTTTCAGTAATTGGAGAATTCAGAGATTCCAGGTCTAGCAGTGAATTCCTTCAGTCTTCTTCCAAAGCTGACTCAGAATCTAAAAGGTAAAACAGACAAACAAAACATCTTTCACCAGATTTCAAGATAATTTAATTCATTGTAGAGCTGATCTTTTCTCTGTACTTTTTTGCCTCCCAAAATGTTTATTTCATCTTTATATTTTAGTTTAAGTTGAAATAATTTCAAATTTATGGAAGAATTTAAAAATAGAATATATGCTGCCTCCATTGAGATTCCTCAGTTGCTAACATTTTACCACATTTACCTTATTATTTTATACATGTATATATATAACTTTTTTCTGAATCATTTGCGGGTATAATGACCAGTTTGTCCTAAGTTTCCTGAAAACACAGACCTTCTTCTAAATAGCTATAGTAAACTCATCAAAATTAGGACCTTAGTATTGTTAAAGTGCTAAGATCTAGTCCACAGATTCCATGCAAATCCCCCAGTTCCCTAATAAAGTTTTATGTATTTGAATCAAAGAAATAAGCAAGAAATCTCCTCTTTGGTTCTGAGTCTAATCTGAGATCACACCTTACATTTAGTTAGCCTGTCTTCTTTATCCTTTTTGAACATAGAACACTTCCTCAGTCTGTCCTCTTTCATGAAAGAACAGAGGGTTGCATCATCAACCCAGAGCCACAGAATCAATTACCCAGAACTAAGCTTTAGTAATAATTTTAGATGAAAACATGAGGAAATTGGGATTGCTAATGATGCTTCCTAGGCACTTTTTGCAACATTAATACTCTACTCTGACTCTTACTGTCACAAAACAAACTGAGGGTGACCGGGGGAGGGTTATGGACATTGGGGAGGGTGTGTGATATGGTGAGTGCTGTGAAGTGTGTAAACCTGGCGATTCACAGACCTGTATCCCTGGGGCTAATAATACATTATATGTTTATTAAAAAATTAAAAAAAAAAACTGGTTCAAATTTAACATGAGGTTTCTAAGTTGTGCATGCGATTATCCGTTGCTTACACAAAAGGGGGAGCTATTTCAGTTACAAAAGCTATTTTATACTTGTGTAATTACATACTTTATGTGATATTTTTTTCAAACAGCTGTGCCACATAAATTCATAAATTTCAGATTTCTTTACCATACCCAATACTAGACAGACCAGGAATATCCTTTTATAAGCATTTCATTAGAAAAGTAAATTAGTGTGTTTGCTGGGAGATGTCATTAGGAAGATCACAGGGAATTTGACCAAGTCATCCTTCTTTTTTTCCTGGGCATTCCCTAGTAAAAAGTGGGGGAAAGGGTGCAGGCAAGCTGCTGTTTTCTTGCCAGTGACCTTGATGTTTTTGTAGAGTATAGACCAGTTACTTTGTAAAATGTCCCTCACACCATGGAAATGATGCTGTTTGTTTTCTCAGTACATCTTCTCAGGTAACGAACAATGCTGATTTGTCCCATTACTAGAAATGTTTTATTGCTTAATTAAAATGGTGTCTGCCAGTTTCTCCACTATAGTTAATGAATGTCTTAAAGGGAGATCCTTAGAGATAATGAGTATCATGTTTCTTTTCACACTTGTAGCACCCCAGTGATGATTATTGCCTGAATCCTGTTAGTATTGTCTTATTTACCAAATGGTGATTTTCTAATTCTGTGTTTCTACATTTTCTAGTTGTCTTTCACGATGAAGAAGAGATTTACCTTACCCTCTTTTATGTACTTACTTCAGGGCGGACTGCTGGATTCAGTATTAATCCTTTACTGTCACCATTTGGTCACTTAACCTGGCTCATTATTCACTGGCACAGTGGATATTTGAGGTTTCATGTATGCTTTCCCTGTCCCAGTCCTGGAATAGAAGTCCTGAGTCCTTTTGGTAGAGAATAGTATTAGAAACCAGGGTATGAGTAGTAAGTGTGCTGTTGCTTTTCAGGTGTTACTACTTCTAGGACCCCTCAGTGGTCACAGCTAGGAAATACATGTATTTATATATACATCCCCATGTATCCAGATTCGTTTATAAATATGTTGAAACCATGAGTTTACACTGATATCTCCAGTACTGAGAAACCTGGCTTCATTATCCTCAGTATATTTGGATTTATGCAGTTCTCCTGTTTTTAACGTCTTCTCATCATGTGGGCTCTCCTTAGCACACTGTTGCCAACTCGTATTGGCTGAGAGTTCTCTGGAAGTTGCAGCCACCAACTGAGGGCTAACACACCTACCTAGTGCCTCCAACTCATTCCAGCTTGCCTTCTTCCCTATATTTAAAAAAACAAAAAAAAAAAACCCAGAAAACAAAAACTTTATTAGAGTACAACTCATATGCAATATCCTTTTAGTTTCAGTTGTACATCATAGTGATTTGATATTTTTATGCATTATGAAATGGTGCCCACAATAAGTCTAGTTACCATCTGTCACCATACAAAGTTATTACAATATTATTGACTATATTCCCTAAGCTGTTTATTACATCGCCATAATTTGTTTATTTTTTAACTAGAAGTTTATACCTCTTAATCCCCTTCACCTATTTAACCCACACCCAGCCCCTCTCCCACCCCCTGAAACCAACAGTTTGTTTCCTGTGTCTAAGAGTCTGTTTCTGTTTTGTCTGTTCATTCATTTTGTATTTTAGATTCCACATATAAGTGAAATTATTTAGTATTTGTTTTTCTCTGTCTGACTTATTTCACTTAGCTTAATACCCTCTAGGTGCATGTTGTCACAAATGGTTAGATTTCATTCTTTTTTATGACTAATTTTCCACTGGGCATATAAACAGCATCTTTATTTATTCATCTATCATGGACATAGGTTGTGTTGATATTTTGGCTATTTTAAATAATGCTGCAGTGAATGTGGGGATGCATATATCTCTTCAGATTTGTATTTTCATTTTCTTTGGATAAATTGCTGGATCATATGGTACCTTTACTTTCAATTTTTTGAGGAACCTCCATACTGTTTTCCATAGGGGCTTCAGTTTGCATTCCTACCAGCAGTGCACAAGGGTTCCCTTTGCTCTCCATCTTTGATAGCACTTTTTTGTTGTCTTTGATAATAGCCAGTTTGAGAGGTGTGAGGTGATTTCCTGTGGTTTTGATGATTAGTAATGTTGAGCATCTTTTCTTTCTTTTTGAGCATCTTTTCATGTGCCTCTTGGTCATCTGTATGTCTTCTTTGGGAAAATGTCTATTCAAGTCCTCTGCCCATTTTCTAAATCAGGCTGTTTCCTTTTTTTGGTACTGAGTTGTATACGTTCTTTCTGTCATCTGGATATTAACCTTTTATCAGATAAATGATTTGTAAGTAGGTTTCAGTAGGTTGCCTTTTAATTTTGTTTTGATGATTCCCTTCACTGTACTAAAGCTAGTATCTCAAATTATTCCAAAAAATAAAAGGAAAGAAGGACTTCTTTTATGATGCCAGCATTACTCTGATATCGAAACCAGGCAGAAACACCTTAGAAAAAGAAAATTACATGTCCGTATCCTTAATGAACACAGATGTAGAGATACTCAACAAAATATTGGTAGACTGAATTCAACAATATATTAAAAGGATTCCTATGCTTCTAATGATAATTCTTTTTTCTAAGATATTCAATCAAAGAGTTTAAAAATAGTTGTTAAATAGATTAAAAATTATATCAAAAACCAATTAAATTGTGAGGAGCTGGTTTTTAGGAAAATAAACAACCAAGAAGCAGCTCTATAATCTGTAAAAAATTGTTTCTGACTTTTAGCTGGTACCTGCATTATATCTCTGTCTCTGGGGCAGTAGAGGTCTGATTGGAAAAGGAGCAGGTGAGAGGGCAGTGGGTAAGAGGGTGAGGAGAAGATTCTTCTCGTCTGTTGAGTGTCTGCTTGAAATAAAGATGGAGCTCTGCTCTATGGTAGGAGAATTTGGGCACCACCCAAGTGAACTTGTTAAATCATATGCTTCTATGATTACAAAATTCATTAGAATTACAATTTTTTGTAATCTAAGGCTAAACACTTTTTAACACTTAATAAAAATCTTAAACCTTATCAGCATTTCTTACCATAGTATTTTGCCCAGAAGACTTTCTTTGATGTTAGCATCATGAAACCAGTTATCATTGCACAGTTATAGATACATTAAGAGTTTTGTTTTTTAAAAATTCTTAATATTGGGTGGTTTTCTCATAAATCTTTTAAGAGACTTCAGATGGCATGCTAAGTCAAGATCGGAAAGAAATTAAATCAGTATTCTAATGAAAGATTAGTATAACAATATTTGAACTATACTGTATTTTTATACATTACTTTAAGAATACACAGTGAAGGGGCGCCTGGGTGGCTCATTGGGTTAAGCCTCTGCCTTTGACTCAGGTCACGATCTCCGGGTCCTGGGATCGAACTCCGCATCAGGTTCTTTGCTTGGTGGGGAGCCTGCTTTCCCCCCTCCCTCTGCCTGTTTGTGATCTCTTTCTCTGTCAAATAAATAAAATCTTAAAAAAAAAAGAATACACAGTGAACAATTTTTATTCCATGAAACATACACAGTATATTCCATAATACACTTTCAGTTTTATCTAAATATTTTTAGATTTATGAAGAATTAATATAAAAATATGACATGGTCTGGCTTTTTAATCTTTTTTTAAAAGCAGAAATATAATATTTTAATATACAGCTTCTATACAACCAAAAAGTGAAACATTGCAATAAAATATTGGCGAGAAAACACAGTATTTCATTTATAGTGCATGGCAAATGGTTAACATCCTTAGTCATAAGCTTTTTAGTTTTTGATATTTTTTAAAGATTTTATTCATTTATTTGGTAGAGACACAACGAGAGAGTGAATACAAGTAGGGGAACAAGAGAAAGAGAAGCAGGCTTCCGGCTGAGCAGGGAGCCTGGTATGGGGCTCGATCCCAGGACCCTGGGATCATGACCTGAGTCGAAGACAGACACGTAATGACTGAGCCACCCAGGCACCCCAGCTTTTTATCATTTTTAATTTCTTTCCTCTCCCCATCTCTCTTTCTGTTTCTATAGTGAATCTGAAGGTCCTGGGAAACATGGTGGCAATGTTTCTTTGGATGTTTTACCAGTTAAGGGTCCTCAGGGTTCTCCACTTCTTTCACAAGCTGTTTGCCCACCCCAAGATAAATCATCCTCTAAGGAAATGTGGACTGTCCAGCCTGAACACTTGATTTTGATGGCCCCCTCTTGTGAGTATATCAGTAAAAACACAACAGCAGTGCACTCTGGAAACCAGGGCTGAACTCACTCTGAGCCCATTGCTCATCTAGGAAATATACTTGGAGTGTATACAGATGTGACTAATGGCTTATGCAAGTCCTCCTCTCCCCTACTGAGTGAGACCTACCTCACACGCAGCCTTTGCATTGTCCAGCACAAGGCCATTGTTCTCATTCCAAGCTTCCAGTTCTCCATCTGGCTGGGCCACTAGTCCATGGGCCCTTTCTACCACCACATCCCTTGCCCCAAAGATCTCATTTGGTACTTGGCATGTTTTACTCTTCACATTGATATGGTTGCTTCAGAGTAGGAATAAATCTGGTACCACTGTATGTGCCCAAGATAAGACCAGATGGTAACAATTTCCAGATGTCCTTTTACCTCTTTGTTCAGTATCATTGTAGTTAAGAGTAAACACAATTTTTTTTTTTTTAACCAGGGATTTGAAATTCCTATAAAGCAAAATTAAGTTGGTAGACTAATGTATTTAGGATTCTTTTTTACTATTTATTAATGTTTGGGGTTTTTTTCACTAATGCTAAATGTCAGTTATATTTTATTTCTCTGATATAATAGGTGATCTGGCAAAAACTGCATGTTTCCAGATTTTAAATAATTCCGTTACGTTACTGAAATTTGAATTGTATTGGCCGGCACATTGCCTTACTGTAACACCACAACATGGATTTATCCCACCAGAGTAAGTATGACTTCCCTTCCCTCGAGGTTGTTGTTCAGATGTTAGCATGGTGACTTTTGAAGGGTTAGATATTATGCCATTTTAATTTATTCAGTAGAATTTTGCCATATGCTCCCTATACAGAGTTCCCTGTGTTTTTGTGGGACCGACCACACTGAAGTTCAAGATTCATGCTCCTTAGCAGAGTAGAGCCCACGTCCATGGCCACTTACAATGTATATAGCCTAAAAGAGTTAAGAGATATGAGTGAGGTGGGAAAGATTTCCTGAAGTAGAAAACATCAGATTGTGCGGACATGTTACTCTGCATACCAAATTACAAAGCAGGAGATGCACCTGGGCGGATGATGAGGGGTGGTGGTCCCTAAAGCCCAGATGGTTCTGTCCTTCATTACCTTGGGTCTGGCTCAACTTATTCTGCTAGTTTTGTCTAACAGACATTTTATAGACAAAGCTTCCTGACTTTTAATATGTCTGAATCATAACCTGGCTGGCCATTTTTTACAAATAATATTCTAAGAAGGAAGTCTTGGGGACCAGATGCTGATAAGCAGTTGTCCTCTCTGCGCAGCTTAATTATTAATAGGAGGTAAAGCTGCACTTCTGCAGCTTTTCAGGGACTTCGTCTGGGTTGGCACAGAACATTCACATCTGCAGGTTGCTTCCTATTTGGGAATGGAAGCTTCGCAGAAGAGCAACATGAAGTTACTTACTTTTGCAAAGTGGTGAAGTGTGCATTTTAGAAGAGTTATAGTTGACTAATACCTAAGGTAGGGTTAGGGATACTCCAGAGAAACATTCGTAGGACCAAAGCAATGAATTAAACATTTACTAATTAATGGTTGAAAAGATAGGGAAATGATAGAGTAGATTGTTCACAAATAACTTTTAACATCATCCCACACATTTAGCTGTTAGGAATGGAAAATAATCTTGCTCTGCCATTTTATTTTAAAGATTTTATTTGATTTGAAAGAGAACATGAACAGTAGGTAAGGGGCAGAGGGAAAGAGAGAAGCAGACTCCCTGCTGAGCAGGGAGCCCAACTCAGTCCTCACTGAGATCATGAACTGAGCCGAAGGCAAGATGCTTAACTATCTGAGCCACCCAGGCACGCTTGCTCTGCCATTTTTGACATGTGTGCCAAATTATCTTTTACAACTTTATTTGTTTCTTCTGAGTCACAAATCTGATTACATTGTCCACGTTTAAAAGTCATCTTTGACATTCCATAGCTCTTGAAGAGGACAGTGAGCTCAGAAAGTTTTAGCAATTGGATAAAAAGGAATCTTTTTCATTTCTTTTCCATCCCGCTCCCTTTTTCTTACAGTTTTCTTTCCTGCTGTTTCATTCTCTGTGTATGTTAAACAGTATCATTCTTTGTTATCAGATGGCTCAGAGCTTTTGTATATTGGTCCTGTGCTCTAGAAATTTTTATTTTGAATTGCTTTTTATTTTTTTTTTTTTCCTTTTTTTTTTTTTTTCTATTTCCAGCATAACAGTATTCATTATTTTTGCACCACACCCCGTACTCCATGCAATCCGTGTCCTCTATAATACCCACCACCTGGTACCCCAACCACCCACCCCCCGTCCCTTCAAAACCCTCAGATTGTTTTTCAGAGTCCATAGTCTCTCATGGTTCACCTCCCCTTCCAATTTCCCCCAACTCCCTTCTCCACTCTAAGTCCCCATGTCCTCCATGCTATTTGTTATGCTCCACAAATAAGTGAAACCATATGATAATTGACTCTCTCTGCTTGACTTATTTCACTCAGCATAATCTCTTCCAGTCCCGTCCATGTTGCTACAAAAGTTGGGTATTCATCCTTTCTGATGGAGGCATAATACTCTATCCCCAGGGGTACAGGTCTGTGAATCACCAGGTTTACACACTTCACAGCACTCACCAAAGCACATACCCTCCCCAATGTCCATAATCCCACCCCCTTCTCCCAAAACCCCTCCCCCCAGCAACCCTCAGTTCGTTTTGTGAGATTAAGAGTCACTTATGGTTTGTCTCCCTCCCAATCCCATCTTGTTTCATTTATTCTTCTCCTACCCACTTAAGCCCCCATGTTGCATCACCACTTCCTCATATCAGGGAGATCATATGATAGTTGTCTTTCTCTGCTTGACTTATTTCGCTAAGCATGATACGCTCTAGTTCCATCCATGTTGTCGCAAATGGCAAGATTTCATTTCTTTTGATGGCTGCATAGTATTCCATTGTGTATATATACCACATCTTCTTGATCCATTCATCTGTTGATGGACATCTAGGTTCTTTCCATAGTTTGGCTATTGTGGACATTGCTGCTATAAACATTCGGGTGCATGTGCCCCTTTGGATCACTACGTTTGTATCCTTAGGGTAAATACCCAATAGTGCAATTGCTGGGTCATAGGGCAGTTCTATTTTCAACATTTTGAGGAACCTCCATGCTGTTTTCCAGAGTGGCTGCACCAGCTTGCATTCCCACCAACAGTGTAGGAGGGTTCCCCTTTCTCCGCATCCTCGCCAGCATCTGTCATTCCCTGACTTGTTTATTTTAGCCATTCTGACTGGTGTGAGGTGATATCTCATTGTGGTTTTGATTTGTATTTCCCTGATGCCGAGTGATATGGAGCACTTTTTCATGTGTCTGTTGGCCATCTGGATGTCTTCTTTGCAGAAATGTCTGTTCATGTCCTCTGCCCATTTCTTGATTGGATTATTTGTTCTTTGGGTGTTGAGTTTGCTAAGTTCTTTATAGATTCTGGACACTAGTCCTTTATCTGATATGTCATTTGCAAATATCTTCTCCCATTCTGTCAGTTGTCTTTTGATTTTGTTAACTGTTTCCTTTGCTGTGCAAAAGCTTTTGATCTTGATGAAATCCCAATAGTTCATTTTTGCCCTTGCTTCCCTTGCCTTTTGCGTTGTTCCTAGGAAGATGTTGCTGCGGTTGAGGTCAAAGAGGTTGCTGCCTGTGTTCTCCTCAAGGATTTTGATGGATTCCTTTCGCACATTGAGGTCCTTCATCCATTTTGAGTCTATTTTTGTGTGTGGTGTAAGGAAATGGTCCAATTTCATTTTTCTGCATGTGGCTGTCCAATTTTCCCAGCACCATTTATTGAAGAGGCTGTCTTTTTGCCATTGGACATTCTTTCCTGCTTTGTCGAAGATTAGTTGACCATAGAGTTGAGGGTCTATTTCTGGGCTCTCTATTCTGTTCCATTGATCTATGTGTCTGTTTTTGTGCCAGTACCATGCTGTCTTGATGACGACAGCTTTGTAATAGAGCTTGAAGTCCGGAATTGTGATGCCACCAACGTTGGCTTTCTTTTTCAATATCCCTTTGGCTATTCGAGGTCTTTTCTGGTTCCATATAAATTTTAGCATTATTTGTTCCATTTCTTTGAAAAAGATGGATGGTACTTTGATAGGAATTGCATTAAATGTGTAGATTGCTTTAGGTAGCATAGACATTTTCACAATATTTATTCTTCCAATCCAGGAGCATGGAACATTTTTCCATTTCTTTGTGTCTTCCTCAATTTCTTTCATGAGTACTTTATAGTTTTCTGAGTATAGATTCTGTGCCTCTTTGGTTAGGTTTATTCCTAGGTATCTTATGGTTTTGGGTGCAATTGTAAATGGAATTGACTCCTTAATTTCTCTTTCTTCTGTCTTGCTGTTGGTGTAGAGAAATGCAACTGATTTCTGTGCATTGATTTTATATCCTGACACTTTACTGAATTCCTGTATAAGTTCTAGCAGTTTTGGAGTGGAGTCTTTTGGGTTTTCCACATATAGTATCATATCATCTGCGAAGAGTGATAATTTGACTTCTTCTTTGCCGATTTGGATGCCTTTAATTTCCTTTTGTTGTCTGATTGCTGAGGCTAGGACCTCGAGTACTATGTTGAATAGCAGTGGTGATAATGGACATCCCTGCCGTGTTCTTGACCTTAGCGGAAAAGCTTTCAGTTTTTCTCCATTGAGAATGATATTTGCGGTGGGTTTTTCATAGATGGCTTTGATGATATTGAGGTATGTGCCCTCTATCCCTACACTTTGAAGAGTTTTGATCAGGAAGGGATGCTGTACTTTGTCAAATGCTTTTTCAGCATCTATTGAGAGTATCATATGGTTCTTATTCTTTCTTTTATTGATGTGTTGTATCACATTGACTGATTTGCGGATGTTGAACCAACCTTGCAGCCCTGGAATAAATCCCACTTGGTCGTGGTGAATAATCTTTTTAATGTACAGTTGAATCCTATTGGCTAGTATTTTGTTGAGTATTTTCGCATCTGTGTTCATCAAGGATATCGGTCTATAGCTCTCTTTTTTGGTGGGATCCTTGTCTGGTTTTAGGATCAAGGTGATGCTGGCCTCATAAAATGAGTTTGGAAGTTTTCCTTCCATTTCTATTTTTTGGAACAGTTTCAGGAGAATAGGAATTATTTCTTCTTTAAATGTTTGGTAGAATTCCCCCGGGAAGCCGTCTGGCCCTGGGCTTTTGTTTGTTTGGAGATTTTTAATGACTGTTTCAATCTCCTTACTGGTTATGGGTCTGTTCAGGCTTTCTATTTCTTCCTGGTTCAGTTGTGGTAGTTTATATGTTTCTAGGAATGTATCCATTTCTTCCAGATTGTCAAATCTATTGGCGTAGAGTTGCTCATAGTATGTTCTTATAATAGTTTGTATTTCTTTGGTGTTAGTTGTGATCTCTCCTCTTTCATTCATGATTTTATTTATTTGGGTCCTTTCTCTTTTCTTTTTGATAAGTCGGGCCAGGGGTTTATCAATTTTATTAATTCTTTCAAAGAACCAGCTCCTAGTTTCGTTGATTTGTTCTATTGTTTTTTTGGTTTCTATTTCATTGATTTCTGCTCTGATCTTTATGATTTCTCTTCTCCTGCTGGGCTTAGGGTTTCTTTCTTGTTCTTTCTCCAGCTCCTTTAGGTGTAGGGTTAGGTTGTGTACCTGAGACCTTTCTTGTTTCTTGAGAAAGGCTTGTACCGCTATATATTTTCCTCTCAGGACTGCCTTTGTTGTGTCCCACAGATTTTGAACCGTTGTATTTTCATTATCATTTGTTTCCATGATTTTTTTCAATTCTTCTTTAATTTCCCGGTTGACCCATTCATTCTTTAGAAGGATGCTGTTTAGTCTCCATGTATTTGGGTTCTTTCCAAACTTCCTTTTGTGGTTGAGTTCTAGCTTTAGAGCATTGTGGTCTGAAAATATGCAGGGAATGATCCCAATCTTTTGATACCGGTTGAGTCCTGATTTAGGACCGAGGATGTGATCTATTCTGGAGAATGTTCCATGTGCACTAGAGAAGAATGTGTATTCTGTTGCTTTGGGATGAAATATTCTGAAAATATCTGTGATGTCCATCTGGTCCAGTGTGTCGTTTAAGGCCTTTATTTCCTTGCTGATCTTTTGTTTGGATGATCTGTCCATTTCAGTGAGAGGAGTGTTAAAGTCCCCTACTATTATTGTATTATTGTTGATGTGTTTCTTTGATTTTGTTATTAATTGGTTTATATAGTTGGCTGCTCCCACGTTGGGGGCATAGATATTTAAAATTGTTAAATCTTCTTGTTGGACAGACCCTTTGAGTATGATATAGTGTCCTTCCTCATCTCTTATTATAGTCTTTGGCTTAAAATCTAATTGATCTGATATAAGGATTGCCACTCCTGCTTTCTTCTGATGTCCATTAGCATGGTAAATTCTTTTCCACCCCCTCACTTTAAATCTGGAGGTGTCTTCGGGCTTAAAATGAGTTTCTTGGAGGCAACATATAGATGGGTTTTGTTTTTTTATCCATTCTGATACCCTGTGTCTTTTGACAGGGGCATTTAGCCCATTAACATTCAGGGTAACTATTGAGAGATATGAATTTAGTGCCATTGTATTGCCTGTAAGTTGACTGTTACTGTATATGGTCTCTGTTCCTTTCTGATCTACCACTTGTAGGCTCTCTCTTTGCTTAGAGGACCCCTTTCAATATTTCCTGTAGAGCTGGTTTGGTATTTGCAAATTCTTTCAGTTTTTGTTTGTCCTGGAAGCTTTTAATCTCTCCTTCTATTTTCAATGATAGCCTAGCTGGATATAGTATTCTTGGCTGCATGTTTTTCTCGTTTAGTGCTCTGAAAATATCATGCCAGCTCTTTCTGGCCTGCCAGGTCTCTGTGGATAAGTCAGCTGCCAATCTAATATTTTTACCATTGTATGTTACAGACTTCTTTTCCCGGGCTGCTTTCAGGATTTTCTCTTTGTCACTGAGACTTGTAAATTTTACTATTAGGTGACGGGGTGTGGGCCTATTCCTATTGATTTTGAGGGGCGTTCTCTGAACCTCCTGAATTTTGATGCTCGTTCCCTTTGCCATATTGGGGAAATTCTCCCCAATAATTCTCTCCAGTATACCTTCGGCTCCCCTCTCTCTTTCTTCTTCTTCTGGAATCCCAATTATTCTAATGTTGTTTCGTCTTATGGTGTCACTTATCTCTCGAATTCTCCCCTCGTGGTCCAGTAGCTGTTTGTCCCTCTTTTGCTCAGCTTCTTTATTCTCTGTCATTTGGTCTTCTATATCACTAATTCTTTCTTCTGCCTCATTTATCCTAGCAGTGAGAGCCTCCATTTTTGATTGCACTTCATTAATAGCTTTTTTTATTTCAACTTGGTTAGATTTTAGTTCTTTTATTTCTCCAGAAAGGGCTTTTATATCTCTCGAGAGGGTTTCTCTAATATCTTCCATGCCTTTTTCGAGCCCGGCTAGAACCTTGAGAATTGTCATTCTGAACTCTAGATCTGACATATTACCAATGTCTGTATTGATTAGGTCCCTAGCCTTCGGTACTGCCTCTTGTTCTTTTTTTTGTGTTGAATTTTTCCGTCTTGTCATTTTGTCCAGATAAGAGTATATGAAGGGGCAAGTAAAATACTAAAAGGGTGGCAACAACCCCAGGAAAAAATGCTTTAACCAAATTAGAAGAGATCCAAAATCGTGAGGGGGGAGAAAGGGGATAAAAAGAGGTTCAAAAAGGAAGAAAGAAAAAAAAAGAAAAAAGAAAAAAAAAAAAAAGAAAAGAAAAGAATTAAAAAAAAAAAGGAAAACACTTAAGAAAAATGTAAAAAAGAAAAAATATATATATTAGATAAACTAGTAAAAAATCGTTAAAAAAGAAAAAGGTAACAGTTAAAAAAAAAAAAAATTTTACCCGAAGGCGAGAAAAAAAAAAAATGAAAAAGAAAAAAATTAAATTAACTGCAAGACTAAAAAAAAAATCACAGGGAAAAAGCCATGAGTTCCGTGCTTGGCTTTCTCCTCCTCTGGAATTCTGCTGCTCTCCTTGGTATTGAAACCGCACTCCTTGGTAGGTGAACTTGGTCTCGGCTGGATTTCTTGTTGATCTTCTGGGGGAGGGGCCTGTTGTAGTGATTCTCAAGTGTCTTTGCCCCAGGCGGAATTACACCGCCCTTACCCGGGGCCGGGGTGAGTAATCCGCTCGGGTTTGCTTTCAGGAGCTTTTGTTCCCTGAGCGCTTTCCGTAGAGTTCCGGAGGACGGGAATACAAATGGCGGCCTCCTGGTCTCCGGCCCGGAGGAGCCGAGAGCCCGGGGCCCCACTCCTCAGTGCGCCCTTAGAGGACAGCGCCCGGTTACTCCCGTCTGCCTGACCTCCGGCCGCGCTCCGAGCTCACCGAGCCTGTGGCCGGTTCAAGGTAACCCCGAGCTGCGAGCTTACTGTCGGCTCTGTCTCTGTAGCCGGCTTTCCCGTTCCAATACCCGCAAGCTCTGCGACACTCAGACACCCCTGGTCCTTCTGTGACCCTGCGGGACCTGAGGCCACGCTGAACCCGCGTGGGCTTTGCCCCGGTTTAGCCTCTGGAGCGATGTCCCTCAGCGGAACAGACTTTTAAAAGTCCTGATTTTGTGCACCGTTGCTCCGCCGCTTGCCGGGAGCCGGCCCCTCCCCCCGGGGTCTATCTTCCCGTCGCTTTGGATTCACTTCTCCGCCGGTCCTACCTTTCAGAAAGTGGTTGTTTTTCTGTTTCCAGAATTGCTGTTCTTCTTGTCTTCGATCTGCCGATGGATTTTCAGGTGTTTGCAATCTTTAGATAAGCTATCTAGCTGATCTCCGGCTAGCTGAAGCAGTCTAAGCCTGCTACTTCTCCGCCATCTTGACTCCTCTTGAATTGCTTTTTAAATGGTATTTCTACAATATGGTCTGTTTTTACATGAGTTTTCCCCTTAGGTTCATGGGTTTATGCCACTCAACTTTTTGTGAGCCATGAGTTGGGGCTGTTGCAGAATCAGACATGTCCGGGATCTTACCTCTTCTCTGCTCTTTGTGAGCAACAAGGAGAGCTGGGCGTTGATAGAACAGTATTTATAACTTGTGGTTGTTGCTGTTCAGGTATAGGATATTCTTGGTTTTCATTATTAAATTATTTTTTCCAGGAGTAAGCTACAAATTCTTGTGAGTCCTAATTCCTCCTTATCTACAAAACATTCAATGTTCCCATGGAGTGGTTTAATCTATGTACACTCTGACAATGGACAGAAGGTACTGTAAGTGTTTGTTTTTTTAAGCAGCATTTTCCTGTTCTGCAACTTAAGTGTTGTGATCCTTATTAGCATTTACTTTTCAGAAGTGAAATGAAGGGGCCTGTCCTTTCAGCCGGGCTAGATGTATTCATATAGAGAGCTTACCACAGACTTTTTCCGTTAGTGATCTGAATGATTCTCCTGGATGGGGCAGAAATGGAAAGTGGAGCCTAGAAACCACTATTGATTTGTAAAATATGCATTGAAAAAGAAGGGAGTTGGGAGAGTCAAAGATTTACTTTGAGATCTGAGTAAATTTTCTAATGCATCCGTGTTTCATTTGTTTGGCATTACTTTTCTCCACCATGTTTTAAAAATAAGATTGTTTCTTTAAAATGATAGATCCACTTGTGTCTTACCACCTAAATTATTTGGCTCATTTCAGAAAATTGTGAAAGTTCAAATTCGAGAAGACTTAACCCAGAAAGAACTCCTTGCTCACTTGACCACCAGCACATTTGGAATCCTTTCTCCGGGAGCTGAGCCTGCAGTTGGTCATCTGGTGAAACCAGTGACAAAACCACGTTCCACAAAAGTTGAGATAAGAAATAAGACTATTACATTTCCTGCAACAGAACCTGGTGAAACCTCAGGTGTGGTATCACAAGGTTATATAATTCAAACGACCACGGTTTTGTTGAGTCTAACACTGTTTTTAGTGACCTTCGTTGCAGTGTCAGGGATAATATTGTCCCCTATTTCAGGAGATACTCAGGTTGTCATTGGCAGTCACTTCAATCACAGGCCAGATTGGAGGAGCTTAAACATTGTAAAATGTTAAATCTAGGTATTTAAGAACTCTGTGTATTCTGGGAGTCTCATATTCCACCTGGTCAGAACCATCCCTCCTCAGTTCTCACTGGGTCTTTTACCAGACCTCCTAATTAGTTAGCAGCTGAAGAGCTGAAGAAGAGGAGAAAGTAGGTAAAACCTGGTTCCGTCCCTCACTAATGAGACTGAAGCACTGAAAGAGGTTAAATAGATACACTCAGTTTCCCCATTTGGAAAATGGCTGTCATAGTTGACGACTCTCACGGAGGGCTTTGAGGTGTAAATGAAATAAGGTATTTAAGGCGCTCGGCATAGTGTTTGGCACATAGTAGGTACTCAGTATTGCTAGTACTCCTCCAGGGTCCTGTGAACCCTGCTTTTGCTTGCCCCCCCCTTTACCTCCCTGTGATGGCTCAAGTGACTGGGGTTGCATGTGGGACTTGTTGGAAAGGGTGTGGGCCTTCTGTCACCTGGCCCTCACTCCCTGCCTCTCTCACTGGCTTTGTCTTGCACTCACACTCAATTTCCACCGCCCATCCAGCCTGTCCCTCCCTGGTCATCGCCTGTCCACTCACTCCATCCTCCCCGTTCGCATCCTCTAGGAGTTCCAGCGGCTCTCTGGCCTCATTCCGATGTCCAGGCCACTAGGCCTACTACCTCCTCACTCTCCCGCACCCAGGTCTCGGCCACTTCTGCTTGAATTCTGTCATCTGTCACTGCAGTTATGCCTTAGGAATGCTCTTAACTGCTGTATGCCCCTCCCTCTGTGGTCCTGCGCGGCAAGATCCTAAGCCAAGTCAGACCCAGCCGCCTCCCCGCTCCGTGTCTCCTGTAGCCGAACCTCGCTGCAGAGGAAACGGTGGCCGCACCCGCACATTTGTGGTCTCTGTTCTCAGATGCCACTGGGCACCAGGCTGTTCTAGCAGCCCTCCTTGGTGTGTGTCCTTTCCCGTTTCCTGTAGTCATTCGACAACTTCACTCTTCGTGCCCCTCCCCGGCTCCTGGTTTCTCTTCCCGACTCTCGATTTTGCCTCACACATCACTGCAAATACAAAAGCCATTAGACTAAGTGGGAGGCTCCTGCTTGCATCCCAAATGAACCCTTCTGCCCGGAATCTAGGCCCATCTATTCTTGCCATCTCAGGGCCTTCCTCTGCCCCTTTTCTCTCCTGTGTCCTCAGCTTCTCCCTTTGTTGATGCCTTTCCCTTGGCACACGTCCTCTCTGCCACCACGTGTCTAAGGAATGCCTTTCTCGGCCCCACATCTCCTTACTATCTCCCTGCTTCCTCGACACCCCTTCCTCATGGAAGGATTGTGCTCCCTGCCTTCATTTCTTCGGGCTGTAACCGAATTGGTGCTGCCACCTGCCTTGACCCTACTATCAAGGTCACTGAAAAGGGAGTGTGTCCTTGATAGGTCTTTGTTAATTTGACCCCTCAAGGCTGGGGTCAACCACTCCTTCTTCCTTGGACTACTTTCTTGTGCCTCTCCCAGTTTTCCCTGCTTCACAGGCTCCTTCTCAGGTTTCACTGATGACTCTTTCTTCCTGGGCCCGCCTGTGTCCCCTTCTTTATCTTGGTTCTTCCTGCATGCTGCTCAGCTTCTGCCCTGTTGGCATCTCACAAACAGAACTCCTGTTTTACCTATGAAGCCTGCCTCTCCTCCAGCCCTACCCATGTCCGTAAGTGGCCCTGCTGTCTGCTCATTAAGCCAAATCCCTGGAAGTTATTTGCTCTCTTCTCTCTCCCTCTTCCCACACAGTCCACTAGCAAGTCCTTTGCAGTCCGTGTTCAGAATGGATCCCCTGTCTGCCTGCTCCTTTTCCTCCCACTGCCTTGACTCAAGCCTGATAGACACTACCCCACGTGTCTTCTCTCCATGCAGCTGTTGCTGAGGCGTCTTACCAGGGATCCTCATCTACTCTGACCCCCTTGTGGTCTCTCCTCTCCACAGCAGCCACTAACTCTGTAAATTAACATGAAAATCATCTTACAGCTCTCTTGCTTAAGCCCTTCATTATCCTTTGATTAAATCCAAAACAAGATATCTGTCAAATTTGATTTTGTTAGAAAATACTGTAAATTCCCATGGAGCTTCTCTGAGGATCTGATGAGTGTATTTTTCCCCTCTGATGAGGTAATTAGTCATTATTATACAGTATCACAGTAATCTGCTTGTTTACTTACATCTCCAAGAATTGTTTGACTTGTGACATGTGTGTTCTTGTAGAAAATTTTCTGGAACTTGAAAATCATGGTAACACAGAAGTAAAGTGGCATCTGTCATCCTTAGCTCCCCCTTACGTCAAGGTCAGTAATAATTGCCTTAAATATATTCATTTTAATGTTTAAACTTTACTCAGGGTGTTTTTATACTGAATTATGAACATAGGTTGAGATTATTGGGCTTTTTTTGGTCCCACTAATTCACTTACTTGATTTTCTCTATAGATGGGCCTAATACATGCCCCATCTTTTTCACAAGATTGTTTTTTGAGTCAGATTAGAAAGTATATTTGGAAATATGTGCTTGCTCATTTAATGCTACCTCCTACAATCCTGATTTTTATCTGAAAATAACTTTATTTTGAAAAAACTTGAAAGTTTTATTATGGAATATTGTGTGCATGTGCACATGCACATGCATTTTTTTTTCTTTTCCACAGTCTGGGTACTATTCTGTGTTTTCAGCCAGTAGGAGCTAGTGTAGGAGACAGACTCTTTGTCAGTGAGTGCTAGCCGACCCTATACTGCAAATGGTCTCCAGCAGCAGGCTCTATACCTGAATTGAGCATGTCATCACCTATGTTGTTTAGAATGCTATGTCCTTCCTGCCGTATATTTTGCGTGACAGTGGTAGTTTGGAGCCCTCATACTAACAAAATGTGTGCAAAAATAATGCTGTATCTACTGAAAAAAAAATAACTGGTATTGCATATGATGTTAAAATGTACATTCAGCAAAGGGTCTTCAGGGTCCTTGAGGAGCAGGCCGCCCTTGAACAGGATGAGCACTGTCCTAAAGCTGACTAGCCAGGAAGGAGTGGCTGCTGATGGAAGGAGGGGCGTCAGCATGGGCCTTTGTGAGCAGAGTTAAGGAGTGCTCCCACTCCTAGGCGGGCACTGAGCTCTCCTGGCCCCTGCAGAATGGGTTTGTGTGTCCTTGGTAACCATAAAGGTAATGGTGTCACTCTGACTTCTGTTTTTTTCCTTTGATTGCTTAAATGATTGTAGGGAGTTGATGACAGTGGAGATGTTTTTAGAGCTACCTATGCAGCATTCATATGTTCTCCTATTTCTGGTATACTGGAAAGCCGTGGAATTCGGAAGGTGAGTTTTGACATTTTTTTCATAGCCATTGGTAAGAACATGGTGTTGCTTGACCAGGGGACCTTCATTTGTTTCCACCCAGAGTAGCGGCTTCACCTAGACTAGTGTTGCTCTGCTAACAACCAGCTTTCCACAGGAGAAGACCTGCCTCGGTGCATGTCAGTGGGCTGCTTTCTGCAGCAGAGCTCTTGCCTTCTAAATAGCTAAACAAAATGCCATGCTTAATGGTAGGATTGATTTACATTCTGATATAAGCGCTTTAGGTGGCCACAGGCTGCCAGTACTTATAACACACTTTGAATAGCTCTAATCTAGACAGTATTTTGTCCACCAGCCGTAATAATCTGCTACCACTCAAGAACAACTGTGTTCATGTCATAGTCAACAGTATATCTTCATGGGCAAATGGTGATGGATCCTTTTAGTACCATGATCCTCTTAAGTTCTAATCCATTGGTAGACCTGACATAGTTTTTTCAAATATCCCTTAGTGACATAGTCATTCACTTAGTCTCAGTAATATACTTTTGCATTTGCTAACTGCTGAAATGCATTTAAACTATAGCATTTATATGACATTGGTCCATTTATTCAGAGATTCAGACTGGTAATCAGTTCTAGACTATAGTTGTGGACTCATTACTGACTATAGAAGAATCTTTGAGCAATGATAGTCACAAACCTTGTGCACTTTACTAGGTCTGTGTAACAGGCTTCCAGAAGGTTTCTGACTTTTTTGGAAAGGCATACTCTTCTATGGTGTAGTTTATTTCATTTCCCAGCCCACAGTAATGGCAAAGCAGTATAATAAAGAACAGACACATTGCTTAACAAAAGTTCAACATCTGGGGCAAAGGCAGTGGGGGAAGGGTTGCCAAAAAAAAAAAAAAAAAAAAAACCCAGCAGGAAAGACATCCTATGTTCTTGGATCAGAATATCTAACATTACTAAAATAGCAGTATGGCCTAAATTGATCTACAGATTTGATATAATCTCAATAAAAAATCCTAGGTGGTGTTTGGGTTTTTGTTTGTTTTTTAAAGAAATTGACATGCTGATCCTAAATTCATGTAGATATGCAAGAGAATCAGAATAACCAAAGCAATCTTGAAAAAGAATAGAGTTAGGGGATTCACACTTCTCATTTTCAAAACCATACTAATCAAAACTGTAGTATTGACATAAAGATAGAAATATAGAATATGTGGAATAGACTGGAGGGTTCCCAAATAAACCCTCATATTTATGGTCAGTTGATTTTTTTCAATAAGGGTACTGAGACAGTTCAATAGGGAAAGAATATTTTGAACAAGTAGTGCCAGGACAACTGATATCCTCCTATAAAAGTATAAGTTGGATCCTTACCTCACACCATATCCAAAAAGTAACTTGAAGTAGACCATAGACCTAAATATAAGAGCTGAAACTATAAAATTCCTGAAAGATAACATAGTAAATATTCATGACCTTGGGTTAAGCCTTGGTTTCTTAGATATGACACCAGTAAAGCACAAGTGACAAAAGAAAAAAATAGATGAGTTACCAGAATGTAAAACTTGAGTGCATCAAAGGATACTATTAAGAACATGAAAAGGGATACCAGATTATGGGAGAAAATGTTTAGAAATCATACATTTAATGAAGGATTTGTACCCCAAATGTGTAAAGAACTCCTACAACTAGATAACCCAAAGACAAATAACCAGTTTTAAAAAATGGGTGAAGGTCTGAATAGATTATAAAGAGGGGCTTCTAGTTGGCTCAGTCAGTTAAGTACCTTCTGCTCAGGTGTTGATCTTAGCGTCCTGGGATCTAGTCCCACATTGGGCTCTCTCCCCCGGCTCTTGTGCACTCACTCTCTCTCCCCTCTCCAAATAAATAAGTAAAATCTTAAAAAAAAAAAAACAACCGAATAAAAAAAAAACAACTGAAAAAAAAAAAAAAAGATATACAGGTGACCAATAAATATATGAAAAAATATTTGAATCACTGTTCATTAGGGAAATGCAGAACAAAACCACAGTGAGATATCACTTCACATGCCTAGGATGACACAGATTTTGGAAATCAGACAGTAACAAGTGTTGGTAAGGATATGGAGAAATTAAAACCCTCATACATCGTTCGTAGGAATGGAAAATGGTACAGCTGCTTTGCATAACAGTTTGACAGTTCCACAATAAGTTAAATGTAGAATTACCATATGACCCACCAACTTCACTTCTGAATATATACCCCAAAACACTACAAACCAGAGTTCAGGGCACCTCAGTGGCTTAGTCAGTTAAGTATCTGCCTTTAGCTCAGGTCAAGATCCTGGGGTCCTCAGATCGAGCCTTGCATGGGGCTTCCTGCTTATCAGGAAGTCTGCTTCTCCATATCCCTCTGACCACCCCCTGCTCATGCACCAACCCCCATCTCTCTCAAATAAATAAATAAAATCTTAAAAAAAAAGAAATCCAGTGTTCAAACAAAAACTTATACACAAATGTTCATAGCAGCCTTATTCAAGATAGCGAAAAAGGGTAGAAATAACCCAGATGTCTATCAACTGATAGATGGAGAAACAAAATGTATACCCATACAGTGAAGTAATACTTGGCTATAAAAAGGAATGAAGTAGTGATAACATGCTACCACATGAACCTTGGAAACATGCTAAGTGAAACAGTGCAGAGATAAAAGGCCATATATTGTGTGACTGAGTTTGTGTGAAATATGTAAAATAGGTAAATCTGTAGAGACAGAAAGTAGATATGTGGTTGTTTGGGCTGGAAGTGAAGGTCGGGAGTGCGGAACGACTGCTGATCGTGTGGGGCTGGGTTTTTTGTGGATTGTTGGAAATAGTTTAAAATCAGGTTGTGGTGGTTGCAGAGTTCTGGAAATACACTAGAAACACTGACTGCGTTTTAAGTGGGTGTATGGTATACGAATTCTATCTCAGTGAAGCTTTGAAAAAAGAAAAGTATGCAGGATTTCTCCTTTCACACAGTAGAACATAAAAATGAAACCTCTGTGGGATCTTTGATTTTTTTGTGTGGTCATCACTGTATATCTTGGACTGAACTCGTTGCTTGCCACACTGTCAGGTCACATTCATCAACTGAATTCCAGGTCTGAATACTTAATTTATGTTAGTGGAGAAGAAAGCAAGGCACATCACTCTGGGACCATTTCGGGAAATACTCCCTAAAAAGTACCACTATTGATGTATGTAATAGTGATCCAGAAGGAAGAAAAAAATTAGTTTGTTAGGTACCTGTTTCTTAAAGTAAGAGATGTACATAGTAATTTTCTGAAACATCGGTCAGTTTGAATGGGATTAAATGAGCTAACGAATGCTCAGGCTCCTAATATGTGTCTAGTGTGTGTCACATACAGTACTAGTAGGTTGTCCCCTCCTCTTTGTTTATTTTTGGTGTTGGAAAACAGTGTTCCAGATAATTCGTAAAGTTTCACCATTTAGGTGAAACTAAATGGTTTAGTTCATTCTTTCTTCCTTGATCTTGGCAGTGTCCATACCCCCTTTAACAGTGTAATTCCCTAGTCTTGATGATCACCTCTTGATGATACTCTTTTCCATGAGTATCCTGCCTTTGCCTCCACACCCTAAGACTTGCTGGCTGCATTGTTTCTTATGTTCTGTATTGACAGAAATTGGGTCACTTAACAGTTTTAATGTAAAGTCCAGACTCAAAGATACTGATTAGTGGTTAATGTAGCTAAGAGCATTTTTAACACTAAATTCGTTGATAAAGGAAGCACTTAACACTGGCAAACTTTATAAAATACTATTTTTTAAATACTACAGCTTTCTCATTACTGACCTTTTTATAGATTGTACGCATGCAGTTCGTGTGTATGACTTTGAGGTGTGTGGTTGGGGTAACTGGTTCTAGGCCTTAGGCCTTTACTGTGTGGCCAACAGAGGGGTCCATAACCATTTCATCGAAAGACTGGATTGTGTTTCTGGGGTTGACCTTCCTCATTTAGGTCTTGTACTTGACAGCTCTAGAATTTTTTGATAATGTAAAGAGCATTTGCATTTTGAGGACTGTGTTACAGAGAGCCCTAAAGAAGAGTGTATCTTGAATCTGGTATAATCTTCTGCCAAAAGAAGAGTTGTTCAAATCCCTTTCAGTTAGTGGCAAAACTAGCCAGTGCTAAATCATACACCAACTACATGGTGTGTGAGGCTTAGTGTCTAAATTTCTCCCCTGGGTGTGTTGTTTTGTAGGTCTCCATCACTTTTTTGCCCAGAGATAGAGGGGATTATGCTCAGTTTTGGGATGTTGAGTGTCACCCCCTTAAAGAGTCTCACATGAAACATACCCTGAGATTTCAACTCTCTGGACAAGTGAGTATTACACTGAATTTAAGTGAATTATTGTGTGTGTGTGTATTAAAAACATTAAGTGAAACTGACATGGAAAACTGTCCTGAAAATGCAGACTATTTTCCTGGTATTATTCTAATCTCATTAATTCTGTTGTCTGGCCCTGTAATCTTAATTTTCTCATTTGCTTTTATTGATTGGCATGCCTTGAGGTCTGGGTTGGCTCTGTGAAATCTGTGTTTGACTTGATTAGGTAAGATTGTGTGTGTGTGTGTGTGTGTGTGTGTGTGTGTGTGTGTAAAGAAGCTGACCAGGAAAAAATGTAGGTATTGCGATTTAGGGAATTTAAAAATCTTAAGTTTTCTTCGAAAAATTGTGAAGGAAATAGTAGAATTTAACCGGGTAATTATCCATATATTTTCCAAGAATATTTATTTTTCCTCCCCCACCCTGTGATTTTTTTTTTTAAACAGAGTGTCAAAGCAGAAAATGAGCCTGAAAGTTCAAAAATTTCTACAAACTCCCTCATTAAACTAGATAATTTAGTTAAGTCCCGAAGACAAGCTGTGTCAGAGGCTTCTGCTCTTATACCCGGGTATGTTGTCTTTGTCATTCTTATGACATTTTTTCCAGTACTTTATTGAGATATAATTAAATTCAGTAAAATGCTCAGTGTCCTTACCTGTGAGTTCTCATGCATTGCTACCACTCCAATCAAAATAGAGAATATTTCTTTAAACCCAGAGAGCTCTTACATATCCCTTTGCAGTCAGCCCTGCCCTCACCCCAAGATTTGTTCTTTTCTAATCTAGGTGGGCTTTGTCGAATTTTGTACACATACACACTCGCTGAGTCTGGCTTCTTTCGTCACACATGTTTTTGGGATGCATTTGTGTTGTAGGATGTATATTTAGTTTGTCCTTGTGTATTGTTTTATGTGATCATACCATAATTTATTCATTTTATGTGATCATACCAAAATTTATTCATTTATTCAATTTATTCATTTGACATTTGGGCGGCTTCTCATTTGGAGCCTGTAATTATAAGTGAAGGTGCTATGAACACTATTGTATGTGTATTTTTGTGGACATACTTTTTTATTTCTTTTGGGTAAAAATACCTGAAGAGTAGAATTGCTGGGTCATATGGTTAGCATGTGTTTAACTTTAAAACAAACTGCCAAATAGTTTAACCAAAGTGACCATACCATTTTATGTTCCCAAAAAACATTGTGTGAAAGTCAATTCTTGAAAACTTCTTTTTGGTGGGGAGTGCATCTGCCCTTCAGCTTAAGTCATGATCTTGGGGTCAGGATCAAGCCCCCATGTGGCTCTCTGCTCAGTGGGGAGTCTGCTTTTCCCTGTCACTCCATCTGAACTTCCTCCACCCAAATAAATAAAATCTTTTAAAAAATTCTTTAATTTTTATTTAATAGCTTGTTATATTTTTTAGTAATCTCTACACCCAGTGTGGGGCTCGAACTCACAACCCCAGGATCAAGAGATGCGCATGCTCCTCCAACTAAGACAGCTAGGCACCCCTTAAAAACTTTTTAAAATGTGTTTTTTATACCAGTAGCTTACACAGCTCTAATGGTAATATTTAAGTATTTTGCCTAATAAACATGTTTCTTACAATCCTTAGTTAACTAATACTTAGATCTAACTTTGTCCTAGAGGAAGACACTTGTAAGAAAAGTATGTGTTAAGTACCTGCTAAATTTAATATTCATGTTGTTATTTATTTTCTAATGGGAGTTTTGTAAACATTTTGTAAGCATTGAGGCTCCTTTAAAGATTATGAGTTCTAACCACACTCTTTTCGCTACATACTCTTTTGTTCATCTCGTCTTTACGGAGCACACACCATGTGCTCGGTAGTGGAGGCAGAACTGCCCTAGTCCTTGTCTCCAGGGGCTTTACCTCCTAGAGAAGGAGCCACATCACAGATAGTCTCACTAACAGGCTTGATTACAACCTGTGGAAAGGACTGGAAGGAAAGAAATGGGAAACAAGGGAAACATGACAGAGGGAGCTTGATGTGTGATACCTGGGAGGAGCCTCCCCGAAATGGGACCTTTAAGTTGAGGAGGATAAGTGGAAATGACGGACGTGATGAGCATAGGAGAAGTTCCTGACTTTGTAAGGACCAGATAGTGGGGATCGTTGGCCCTTGAGGAACCAAAGGCAGCATCCAGGCCTAGAGCCCAGATGGAGGGAGAGTGGTGTGAGGTGAGGCCAGAGGGCTGGTGGGCAGAGGCAGACTGTGCAGGGCCTCACATGGTAGATATTAATTTGGGGTTTATCTCGGAAGCTGTGGGAAGCCATGAATGACATGATCAGATTGGAGTATTTACAGAAAAATCCTCTGGCTGTGGTGCAGTCTGATTAAGAAGGAGGCAAGAGTATATATGGCAAAACAAGTCGGAGGCTATTTAAGTAGTCCAGGACTAAAGCAGTGTCCAGGAAGATGATGAGAAATGGACAGATTTGGGAGGTGTATAGGAAGGAAATTTGAAGGATTCAGTGAATGGATTCAGTAAGGGGGCTTGAGAGAGAAAGGGGATCAGAGTTGGCTCCCAGACAGAAATACAAGTGGAGGGTCAGGTCTGAGAAGAAGGATCCCAGGTTTAATCCAGATTTGTGGCATTAGATCACTGTGTGGTGACAGGCATGTTGCCCAGCAGCTCATTGTGAGCTGAGCTGTGGATCTGGGAGTCACACGGGGGCGGGCTTGCTGGTTCACCGAGCTGGGATTTCTAGGGAGACTGCAGCGAGAGCAGTTAGAGGTGTCCAGGGCCAAGCCACAGGGGACAGCAGCAGGGGCAGTGAGGGGGTGAGCCAGCACAGACTGAGCCTGGTGTCTGCATCGCTGCCGTCAGATGCTGCTGAGAGGCCAGAGCTTGTGTTCCACTGTCAGGGTAGTCTGTCCGGACAAATGAAGAGCGTCCAGTGGACTGCGCTGGGAGTGCTCTGGGTGAGGTGAACTAAGGTGACAGGAGCACCCACGTGCACATGGGCCAGAGGCGAGCGGAGACCCAGGCCCCGGGGAGAAGGGGGGCAGAGGTGGTGCTGTCATCTGTGTCCTGTCCACACAGCAGCCCACCCCTGCACCTTCTCAGAGAACTGTGCTGCGCCTTCTGTCTTCATAGGGATTAGTGAAGTTGCCATTACAGAACTAATTTCCTGTGAGCTGTGAGAGAAAATACAAATCGAAACACAAAACACTTCCTTGTCGAATATATATAAATTGTTTAAATTACTCTGGATTTTAAATAGTTGACTTTTAAACCTGTTTCCAAAGCAGACAGCTTGACTTGACGCACCGTGGAGTTTATGCCCCAGAAGATGTGTATCAGTTTCTGCCTACTAGGGTTGGGGAGTCAAGGACGTTGAAAGTCAACTTGCGAAATAATTCTTTCATTATGCACTCCGTAAGTTGGAAATAGTACTGTGGGTTTTGGGAAGATGGATGTATTCAACTATTTAATAAATATTTTCCTGATAATTTAGAAGCTTGTTTTATAAATTATACTTAAGTTTTAATGATTAATTTTTTAAATGCTTTATGCTGTATTTGAAAAGTAACTCATGAGAAGTTCATGACCCTTTATCTGAAAATTGAAAATATTTGGCATGTTTTCATATTTTCATTTTTAAATTTTTTCTCTTGTTTTCTTTTTCTTCTGTACTAATTGACACCAACATATTTCTGGATAACATTTACTCTAGTCAGAACCAGAGTAAATTCATATTAAAATTATTTTAAATGTGTTTTCATGAGGATTTATTGTCTTACCTAATTTTGTGGCTATACTTAAATTTACTAAATACCTTTAATTAAAGAAATGCATGGTATGTTTATGTATGCTCAAATGTCTAACTTGCATAATTTAATAAAGTGTTTCATATTAAATTCCAGCTCAAGTTTTTAAGTCCTAGAGAGCCTTTCTACGTCAAACATTCAAAATATTCTTTGAGGTGAGTTTATCATAAATCAAAATGTTCTCATTTGAGTGCAGGACTTCATTTTCAGGACTTCAGAATTTCTCCTGAGAGTTGGGCCTTGTGAGCTCTCCCCCCTCCATTATAGCCCATCATCTCCATCACCAGCACCACAGCGCATTCCTTGTCATAAATTTTAATAAATGCTGAGGAACCTGCCAGGAAAGCATTTTATGACTGCCCACAAGTGTGCTTTACTATGTAGCAACCCAAACTTTGTGGGATGTTTTGGAATTTAGCACATGATTCCTGTTACCCGGTATTTTGTCTGTCACATAAATACATAGAACATTAATTATCTTGTGATTTAGAATAATTTCTTTAAATGTTATTTTTACTATGCTAAGGATCAGGGAGTTGAATTTTCAGTAATTGGGACAAAACTGTCCCAGCTTAATTAGGAAAACTTTTATTGTGATATTTTTCTGGTTGTCATTCTTCAAATACCCTGTACTTCATCCCTTTTTTTTTTTTTTTTAAGATTTTATTAACTTATTTGAGAGAGAGAGTACACAAGCCAGGGGGAGGGGCAGAGAGACAGGGAGAAGCAGGTTCCCTACAGAGCAGGAAGCCTGATGCGGGGCTCCATCCCAGGACCCGGATCATGACCTGAACTGAAGGCAGACACTTAACCAACTGAGCACCCGGCTGCCCTGAAATATCCTATACTTCTTAAACCGGGTCCTTTTTCTCTTATCACTCTTGCTACTTTTTGTTTTCCATATGATCTTCATTTATTTTTTTTTTCCCCGTAGGATCTACATTTAGATTGAAATATCAAACTGGGTTGTCACTGTTATCTAGAATTTTAACAATAGTGTTCTGTCAGACTTAACACTGAAGAATAATTTTATCTCCATCTTTGAATCTTTAAGCCATTTAATTAATTATAAACTCTTTTATTATTTTAGTATTAGGTGATTCCAAAAACATGTTATGTTCCATGAAAACTTGGACCACCCTGTGAACATTCTAGGACTGCCTCTGAGGCTCTAAGACTCGCAGAGCCACACTCAGGAAGGTTACCTGTATCTCTAGATACCAAAAAGATGCTGTCGGGGGAGGCCCGTTCCCTCTCCTCTTTCTCTTTCTCTCTTCACCTCTTCTACCTTCCCTCCCAGCCTCCGGACTGTAAAATCTGCTATTCATGTACTTGAGGGTCCAGCACTTCCTTTGCCTCTCAGCGCCTGACCTAAGAGCAAAAGCGCCTGACCTAAGAGCACAAGCTGTGCAAACCAAATAGTGAATGTATCTAGAAAGTTATCATAGGCTTCATCTCTCTAAGCCTCGGTTTCCTGATTTGTAAGAGACGACCACGCTCCTGGCAGCCCGGGTTCATTAGGAGAAGGACATAAGCGATGTGCTGGTGTTAGTGTCTAGCCCTTGGGGGCACTCGGGAGGTGGTAGCATCTCGGGTGTTACTGACAGTGCCTTCCTTCCAGCCAGCATCCCTGGTGAGGTCCATCAGGACCAACCCCGTGGATTTTAATGGAACGCCACGGTTCTGTGTCCATGCTTTTCCTTTAATCCCTTCAACAGCCACGTGGAAGAGAAAGGCCCTAAGTTGTAAAATACCAGTAGCTGCATATTTTCTAGTTTCTGCAGCTTGAGTCCTTGACTCCCAGCAGTCTGTGGGCCTCCAGTTAATGAGGCTTTGCCCGACTGATCGAGGACTGCTGATGTTAGCCTGTGTGTTACCGTAGGTGGGCACTGTGAAACACATGAGTAAGAAGACCAAGTAAGTAAACCCCAGGTCACAGAAAACTTCTCTCAAGACCTCTCCATAGGCTGAAATTTTACATAAAGTTCAGCAGAAAAGCTGGTTTCTTTGTACTTGAGAACAACTTCTTTCAGCTTTGGAGAGGAAGCAAAACTTTGCTACAGTATCTCACTTGAAATTTTTTTTTTAATTTTTTTTTTTAGATTTTATTTATTTATTTGACAGACAGAGATTACAAGTAGGTGGAGAGGCGGGCAGAGAGAGGGGAAGGGAAGCAGGCTCCCTGCTGAGCAGAGAGCCTGACACGGGGCTCGATCCCAGGACCCTGAGATCATGACGGGAGCCGAAGGCAGAGGCCTTAACCCACTGAGCTACCCAGGCGCCCCTCACTTGAAAATTTTTACCACAAAACTGAAATAGTGCTGCCTGTTCTTACTGTAATGGTTAGTGCTTTTGTGTTTATCCCACTTTGACTTTGCACAGGGGCTCATGAAATACAAATGCTGGTTCAGAGTAATGGTTAGCTTGCCTCGGCAGGTGGAACGGAATCTGTTCTCAGAATCTGAGAAGCAGTTCCCAGCTTTGCATTAGTGATGTTTTTGTTCATTGATCACTTTCTGCTCTACAACACCATGAACTCTAGCCTTCCAGAGTAATACTGTGACTTTAGTCATCTGTAGAGAACCTGAGGTGATCCGTGCCTCACTCCAGATAGGCACCTTCCCCCGGGCAGTCGTGAGGCCTGACAGGGCTGCTCGGGGTAGGTTCTCACACTGAACTGTGAAAGTGGCCTGAGGCCTTTGCAATATGCCACAGAAGTAGGAGCTTCCTCCAGAGGCCACAGAGGTTTTGCCTAGTTCAGAGGTGGGGAGCGTGGAAGTATGTTGGGGATTTAGCCCCCTTAAAGCAGTAAATTATAAAGAAGGTAATAGGGGAAGGAAACCCTGATTGTCAATTTTTGTAAAGTTTGTTTTGGGGGTTCCAGGTGATCATTTCTATCCTAGCTCTGTAAAAAGAATTCGTTTATGTTCCCACTTAGCCCTAAAAAGCATTCTTTCTGCTCACCTGTTGTTCTATTCGAGTCTAATCTGCTGAGACATTATCGGAATACATTTCGCATCTCCTGTGCCCACATCTGCATGCACCCAAGCATCCTGGCCGGCTCCTGCTGCTGAGCTGCCAGACCCTGCTGGGTCATCCCAGGGGGAAGTCACAGCCGGGACAGCACTGTCATTGAGCCATCCTTCTTACCAACACGCAGGAGCCAAGGAGTTTGTCTCCTCTTCACTTTCTTTGGTAACGATGGTATCTTGACTGTGCTGACGGACTCCTTTTTTCCTACACAGAGTATTCCTTTACAATTAAAGAAAAAAGGAAGAAACCTGGTTTATATACTTTGTAAGTTCTGTAGATGGGGGCATGTAGTTATGGATGTGGTTTAGAGTGTTCTACCACAGCTCTTGCCTCCGTCTTGGCTGTGTCTTTGCTCTAACGTTAGACTTCAGCTAGTGAGGGATTTTGAATGAGACCTTTCCGAATCTGGCTACAGCATACTTTACTCTGCCTTTTCCCTTTTAAGAGAGAGAGAGAGAGTGTGTGTGTGTGTGTAAGAGGGAGAGGTTAAAGAGATAATAGTACAAAGTACTGTGTTTAAAACATCCATCATGTAGTGTTCTAGAGCTTATTAAATTCACAGTTCTTTCTAAATTACATTCTAGTTTATTCAGAGTATCTGTAAATCCAAAAACACGTTCTCAGCTGAGTATAGAACAGTTCTATGTTCCATATTAAAATTTGTTAATGATGGGTCTGTCAGATTTGTTTCAGGATACTTTATTTTCGTAATTCATAAGTTACTTATAACTTATGTTATAACTTATGCCTCTTAAGTTGGCAAATTGTACATTGTTCTGGGTACTGAAATGCAACATGAAAGATAAAATAGTAGTTTGTCAGTGCTAAGGACTAGGTACCATTTTTAAAAAGGCACATTAGGGGGCACCTGGGTGGCTCAGTGGGTTAAAGCCTCTGCCTTCGGCTCAGGTCATGGTCTCAGGGTCCTGGGATTGAGCCCCACATTGGGCTCTCTGCTTGGCAGGGAGCCTGCTTCCCACCCCAGCTTCCCCCGCCCCCCGCCTGCCTCTCTGCCAACTTATGATCTCTCTTTGTGTCAAATAAATAAATTAAAAAAAATAAAAAAATAAAAAATTGACTTGTTTAAAAAAAAAAAAAAAAAAAGAATCTCAAGCAGACTTGCTGCCAAGTATGGAGCCTGCCTGACACAGGGCTCAATCTCATGACCCTGAGATCATGACCTGAGCCAAAATCAAAAGGCAGATGCTCAACCAACTGAGCCACCCAGGCCCCCAACATAATAATCTTAAACACAGGGTGCTCATTACCTGCCTCTAGATATAGTTGACCTTTGAACAATGCGAGGGTTATGGGCGCCGACCTTCATGCAGTGGGAAATCTGTGTATTACTTTTGACTCCCCCAAAACTTAACTCGTAATGGTCTACTGTTGGCCAGAAGCCTTCCCAATAGCAGTCGGTTAATGTATTTTCATATGTGTGTTATGTACTATATTCTTACAATAAGGCAGAGAAAGGAAAATGTGATCAAGAAAATCAGAGAAAATAACATTTATAGTACTACACTTTTTTGAGAAAAAAAAATCCTCAGGTAAGCAGACTGCTCAGTTCAAACCTGTTTTGTTCAAGGGTCAAACGTAATCTGAAATTTTCAAGAAAATTTTTTATAAAAGTTCCTAACGGTCCTGGAGCAGAACCTGTACAGCCCTGCCCTGATACTGGTGGGCATGGGACAGGTTGGTTTACTTCCTTCCTGTTGAGTATGCTGCTGGGGGAAGACGGGCAGGATATGTCAGGTATCCTCTCTGCAGACAGAACCCAGAGTTCCATACACAATAGGACAGACCTCTCCTCTCCCTTCTTCTTTTGGGTAGCCAGGAATATATATGCAATACTATTTAAATTTGATTTTAGATTATCCTCTCCTTGGCCAGTTTCTTAGTAATAGCATCAAAGAAATGAGAACCCAATTTAAATGGAACGTAACAATACTAAGTTCTTTCACGAAAACCGACTGCGTGCTCTGCTATGCATCATGCTTAGGAATGTGGCAGGGGATGCTCGTGCTGTCAGAGCTTCAGGCCAGTGACCTTTCCTTTCTCTTTACAGAGCCCAGCATTACATCAACATGCCTGTGCAGTTCAGACCAAAGGCAGTGGGCAAATTTGAAGCTTTGCTTGTTATCCAAACAGATGAAGGCAAGAGTGTTGCTATTCGACTAATGGGTGAAGCTCTTGAAAAAGTTAACTAGATACCTTTTGTGTAAAGTAAATTACATAAGTTATATTTTGGTAACTTTGTTTTTTTACACTACGATATTCTTTTGTATATATTTTGTAAGATAGACTTGATATGTGTAACTAGATTTTGGTTTGTTTGTCTTAAGAAGCTAATACTGAAGACCCAACTAAAATATCATGTATGTAGCCTACAGTATTGTACTTAACTTTTTTATGGGGGAGAAGAGAATTCTATTTTTGCATTGATTATGATACTCTGAACAAATACAGTGTATATTTTAATGTGGTATACCCAGAAATAAATGTAATTTCCACTGAACCTGTCTTTTTTATATGATGATGTCTTACAGAAATCAGAATATTGCTTTATTCTGCTAATTATTTTCTCAAGCTGCTGGGTCTATTTTGTGATTTTTTTTTTCTCCATTACACAGTTTCCTTTCCTCTAAGAAATCCCTTCTCTGGTCCTTCTGTCTTTTAGCTAATTGCCCAGACTATAAAGGAAGTGTACTTTTAAAGAAAATGATTTTCTCCAAAGTAGGGGAATTCATATTCTCTGCAAATACATTGGAGAGGTTGATGTAGTTTAAAATAGCATTTATTGTAATTAAAGTTAAATGGGACAGCTGCTCCAGAACCCTTCATAGAAGGAAGGCTCCACAAGCAGGTGCTGGTGGAGAGACTGTGATTTGCCGAGGGGGCAGAAGTACCCTATTGTGGCATCTTGAGCTGTGAGGTGGAGAAGGCGTGACACAGACTTGGTTTTACCCAGGAAGACCATGATGATGAAATGCTTCTCAACCATTACTGTTAAGTCTCCTGACAAAGTTTCCTGAGCCCCAGCTAACAGCCTTGTTGTTGGGAGCAGCAAAATCCCAGATTGTGAGCAGTTGTGTGGTGGCTTGGGGTCATCACAAGTGGATATTATTGATGGAGCAGAAAGACTGGAACATGCAAGAAGCTTCCTGGATGGCTTCAGTCTGCAATAGTTTGGAACCAGTGATGGTAAGCTGGAGCTAGAAAAACAGATTTCTTTTCTCTCTGAAATCAATACATCCTTAGAAGTGGGGGATTGGCGCCTGGGAGGCTCAGTCAGTTAGGCGTCCAACTCTTAGTTGGTTTCAGCTCAGGTCATGAAATCAAGCCCCACATCAAGTATGGTGCTCTGCTTGAGATTCTCTCTCTCTCGCTCTGCCCCACACCCCACTTGCACACACTTTTTCTCTCTATAAAAAATAAATCTTTAAAAATAATTTTTTTCTTTCTTCTTCTACCTTATTATCTCTTGCTTAGAAGTTCTTTCTTAGAAATCAAATTTATAGGGGCACCTGGGTGGCTCAGTTGTTAAGTGTCTGCCTTTGGCTCAGGTTGTGATCCTGGGGTCCTAAGATTGAGCCCCACATCAGGCTCCTTGCTCGGCAGGAAACCTTCTTCCTCTCCCTCTGCCCCTGCTTGTGTTCTCTTTCTCGCTGTCTCTCTCTCTCTCTCTGTTAAAGAAATGAATAAAATCTTTTAAAAAAATCAAAATTTATAAAAACATATTTTTTAACATTTTATAAGATAAAAAATATAAAAACGTTTTATAAAATAGAAAATAATAAAAACATTATATTTTAACACAAGTTAAACAGTTGTTGCTGTTACTGATACTACCCTACTCCAGTTTGGATTTCATACATCAAATGTGGGTGACTTGATGCTTCAGTGTGTTAATTTGATTACATTCAGCCTCAAAAATTTTCAAATAGTGGTATTTTTTATTTTTTTAAAGATTTGGTTTATTTGAGAGAGAACACAGAACAAGAGAGAGAGCATGAGTTGGGGGGAGAGAGAGGGAGAGAAGCAAACTCCCCACTGAGGAGGGACACCCCCTCCCAACATGGGGCTCGATCCCAGGACACTGGGATCATGACCTGAGCTGAAGACAGACGGTTCACCAAATGAGCCACCCAGGTGCCCCAGTGTTGCTTTTTAAAAAGTGTTTGCCATGGTCTTTCAGTTTCTCAGGGTTGTTACATTTCTGTGGAATGATCACTCTGCTTTTTAGTGATCACTCTGCCTTTTAGATTATACTCAGGAGGTAAAAAAAAAAAGGGGGGGCGGGGTGGTTAAGCAAACAAAAAACTTTAAATGACTCTCCTGTAGACCATATGCCTTTATGGATATTCATTTCTTCCTGTGCCTCTGTGTTTTGGAAGCTGGATGTTTGGAGTTTCGAGAGCAGTTGAACGTGAACCAGTGATTGACTGTAGCCAGTCATTGCCATAAAGCAGCTGTGACCACTGGCTCTTTGCTGTGATCTGCAGCGTGGAAGAGCATCTGATAGGCAAAGTTACCGTATCTACTTTCTCCAATTAGCTTTCCATCTAGAAGCTGGTCCCCCTTCTTTCCCATTCCTTCCCAGATCGAAACCTTGAGTCTTACCCTCTCCTCTGAGCTTCAAACTCAGCTGGACATTTCCAGGTGGTTCTCGAATAGGCATCTCGAACTTTGGATTCCTTCCCTACCTCGAAGATGTTCTCTCCAGCTTTCCTCGTCTCCACAGATGTCCTCACTCTCCATCCAATTTCTTAGCTAAAACCGTAGGTTTGGGTGTTTTACCCTCATCCCCATCAACTCTACTGAACGTGTCTCACAGAACTCTTTCAGTCTGTGTCCAGGGGTGGCCACTATAGCCCATGCCACCATCCTCACTTTCATCCCGCTGCCATAGTCCTCTCACCACACTGCTGCTTATGCTCCTGCCTCAGGAAGCCCTTCACCAGCAGGCAGAGTTACATTGATAAAAATGTAGACCAGAGCCAAGGCTCCCCTGCCTAAAATACATAATTCCATTACACATGGTCTGAGTCCACACTCACTCCCTTGTTGGCCTAGGAGGTTACTGGTCCTCTGGCCTCTCTGCCTCCCTCTGAGGCCTCACCACTCTCCCAAACACTTTGCACCAGCTCTGTGGCCTTTGTTTTTTGGCTCAGTCACTAGGGCCTTCTTGCCTGCTGGACCATTGGCCTCTAAAGTTCTTCCCCAGATCTTGGCATGGCTACTTACTCCCCTCCTCAAGGGGGACCTTTCCTGACCACTGTGTCCAGGAGAGTCCCTCCCTAACTATCTCATATCACACTTCTTGCTTCACATTACAACCCTGTCTTTCTTATATACTTGTTGACTAGTTTACTTGTGCTCCCTCAGGAATGCCAGCTCTGTGTGACCACAGGCCTGGGCTCCCATCCTGATCACTACATCCCCAGACCTGGTCAGCCCCATGTATGTATGATATGACTGACTGCATTCCTTGTTCTGGAAGGTTCTCTGCACACTGTCCTGACCCAAAAGCCCAGCCATGCTTTTCACCAGCCCCAGTAAACATCATCCCAGGGTTCCCCGAAGATTTCTTACCTAGTTTCTCACCAGTCTCTGGTAGGTTGTTCCTCACCATAATAAGTGAACATTAATTGAGTGCTTCCTATGTGGCAGGTAGTGTCTCAAGTGCCCTCTATGCACTGTCCCCCTTAATTCTCATCAGCTTCATAGAGACAGACACTTTCTTGACAGGGAGGCCTGAGAGAGAGGGTGAGAGGCCTTTATCCTGCTGTAGTCTCCGGTTACTGGTGACTATCTGGGAACAGACTGGTGCATCGGTAGCGGGCTGTGGGTGGTGCTGAGCCTCAGGAGGGCAGGATGGCCCCGATAGCCTGGTGTGGATGAGAAAACTCAGGCTCAGACTATAGGCCAGGGCTGGGATCCAAACCTTGGTTCTTCTGACTTGGGCGCCTAATTGAAGATAATAGAAACTGTTCTTGCGGTAATTAGAGAAATTTTAACATTGGTATATGTCTTTCAAAGTTTGATTCCCTTTGGTTGTAAACCCTGGGATCACAGATTATTAGCACATTTGACAGTCATGCTTCTCAGCCAGGGAAGATGTTTTAGCAGGCAAGAAGTTCCGGAGGATTCAGGGATGATTAATGTGCATCATTACTGATTTAATTAGTCCAGAAATGAGACTAGGTAAGAGGGCATCTGTTTTTAGTCTTCAGTTAAACTCAGAGATGGTTTTCAGTTGCATTTCTGTACACAAACAATGAGACAGAAGATAAAGAAATTTGAAGAATAGATCCCATTTACAATTGCACTGAAAGCCATAACTTAGGAATAAACCCAACCAAAGAGATAAAGGATCCCCACTCTAAAAACTACAGAATGCTTATGAAAGAAATTGAGGAAAGACCCAAAGAAATGGAAAAACATTCCATATTCATGGATTGGAAGAACAAATATTGTCAAAATGTCTATGCTACCCAGAGTGATCTACACATTCAATGCAATCCCTTTCAAACTACCATCTACATTCTTCACAGAGCTGGAACAAATAATCCTAAAATTTGTATGGAACCAGAAAAGACCCCGAATAGCCAGAGGAATGTTGAAAAAGAAAACCAGGGGTGTCTGGGTGGCTCAGTCAGTTAAGCATCTGCCTTCTGCTCAGGTCATGATCCCAGGGTCCTGGGATTGAGCCCCAAATTGTGCTTCCTGCTCAGTAGGGAGTCTGTTTCTCCCTCTCCTTCTGACCCCACTCTCTTTCTTGCTCACTCTCTCAAGTAAAATCTAGGAAGGGAAGGGAAGGAAAGAAAGGAAGAAGGAGAGAGGTAGGAAGGAAGAAGGAAAGGAAGGAGAAAGGAAAACAGAAAACCAAAGCCGGTGGCATCACAATGCCAGTCTTCAAACTGTATTACAAAGCTGTCATCATCGAGACAGCATGGTACTGGCACAAAAACAGACACATAGATCCATGGAACAGAATGGAGAACCCACAAATGGACCCTCAACTCTGTGGTCAACTAATCTTCGACAAAACAGGAAAGAAGATCCAATGGAAAAGGGACAATCTCTTCAACAAATGGTGCTGGAAAAATTGGGCAGCCACATGTAGAAGAATGAAACTGGACCACTTTCTTACATTGTACACAAAAACAGACTTAAAATGGAGAAAAGATCTAAATGTTTGACAGGAATCCATCCAAATCTTGAGAACACAGGCAGCAACCTCTTTGACCTTGGCAACAGCAACTCCTTGCTAGACATGTCTCCAAAGGTAAAAGCAAAAATGAACTATTGGGATTTCATCAAGATAAAAAGGTCTGCACAGTAAAGGAAACCATCGGCAAAACTAAAAGGCAGCTACAGAATGGGAGAAGACATTTGCAAATGACATATCAGATATGACTAGTATACTAGGGCTAGATTTTAGTATCTAGTATCTAAAATCTATAAAGTATATAGTATCTAAAATCTATAAAGAACTTGGCAATTGGGGCGCCTGGGTGGCTCAGTGGGTTAAAGCCTCAGCCTTCGGCTCAGGTCATGATCTTAGGGTTCTAGGATCAAGCCCCGCATCGGGGCTTTCTGCTCAAGCAGGGAACCTGCTTCCTCCTCTCTCTCTCTCTGCCTGCCTCTCAGCCTACGTTTGTTCTCTGTCAAATAAATAAATAAAAATCATTAAAAAAAAAAAAAAGAAGAAAAACTTGGCATACTCAATACCCAAAAAAAACCCCCAAAAAATCCAGTCAAGAAATGGGCAGAAGACATGAACAGACATTTCTCCAAGGAAGACATACAGACATTCTCCAAGGAAGACATGGTCTGTTGGCCAACAGACACATGAAAAAATGTTCCACGTCACTTGGAAATACAAACCAATACCAATGAGATACCACCTCATACCAGTTAGAATGGCAAAAATTATCAAGACAGGAAACAACAAATATTGGTGAGGATGCAGAGAAAGGGGAACCCTCCTACACTGTTGGTGGGAATGCGAGGTGCTGCCACTCTGGAAAACAGTATGGAGTTTCCTCAAAAAGTTAAAAATAGAGCTTCCCTACAACCCAGCAATTGCACTACTGTGTATTTACCCCAAAGATACAACTGTAGTGGTCTGAAAGGGTACCTACACCTCCAACATTTATAGCAACGATGTCCACAATAGCCAATATGTGGAAAGAACCTAGGTGAATGGATAACGAAGGTGTGGGGGATGTGTATGTATTCATACATACATACAGATGCATACACAAGGGAATACTACTCAGCCATCAAAGTATCAATACTTACATTTACATTGACGTGGATGGAACTGGAGGGGATTATGCTAAGGTCAGAGAAAGACAATTACATGGTTTCACTCATATGTGGAATATAAGAAACCTGCAGGTATCCTATTGCCACAGCCTGCTAACAATCCACCAGTCTTTTTGCAGACACGGTCACAGAGGCTTGGAAGGCCTCTGACCCTCCTGCTCCCAGACCTCCCTGCCGAGAAAGGGTCTGTCTCTGTAATAAAGCTGATGAGAATTAAGGGGGACAGTGCATAGAGGGCACTTGAGACGCTACCTGTCACATAGGAAGCCCTTGATTATGTTCACCTGTTATGATGAGGAGCATGTACCAGAGACCGGTGAGAAACCAGGTAAGAAATCTTGGGGGAAGCCTCGAAGTACAATCTAGCAGGTCAAAAGGCAGTGAGTGAATCCTGCCAACCACCAAGTAAATGAGCTTGAAAGTGGGCCTTTCCCCAGTTGAGCCTTCAGACAAGACCCTAGTCTCATCCAACACCCTGATTGTAGCCTATGAGAGACTCCAACCCCCAGCTGCTAAGCCACCCCCAATTCCTAACCCATAGGAACTGAGATCATGCATGCTTGCTGATTAAGCCACTAAGTTTGTGGCAATTTATTAGGAGGCAGAAGATACCTAACATAGTGATGCTTAGTGAAAAAAAAAAACCATTGCCAATGGAACAAGCTCATACAAATCAGCTACATTGGTAAATCATTATATGTAACAGATGGAGAGAGTCCAACAACTATAGATCCTTTAGTGATTAGAAGGCTCTCTTTTAATCCTCAAATGGACCCTCTCTTTTACGCCCAAGTAAAGATCTGGGCATAGTGGAACCACGAATCCTGTAAGTTTTCAAATGCACACCAAAAAACTGCAAGCATTTAGAGCTTCCTGAGTTCTAAGGGAAACAGAAGGAGAGTCTGTGTTACTTTTCTGGGGTGGCCAGAAGGGATGGGCTTGTTTAGACAGGAGGGTGTGTGGGGTCGGTGGCACACACCTGATGGGGCACCCATTTGGGAGCTGACAGCTGAGCGACTCCAGCTTTGAGGAGTGTGACATTGAGGTGTAGGAGGAGCTAGGTGAGCCCTCCTTGGAATGTTTATAACTTTCATTTCGACAGCCAGCGCCTACCCTGAAAGGTATGTGTAAGCACATAAAAGTGATTGTGTTGACTTCTATAGACATGCTTGGCATATACCGCCTAAGGCAGCTTTCTTCTTCCTATGACTTCAGGTGGGACAGGAAGCCTTGTGCTGCTTGATTCAGCCAGATTCTCCTTATATCGTGGTTGACCCCCATAACTGCCCTTGTGTAGGGATCAGTGTGTGGAAATGCAGTCTTGTATGCTTGGCTGTGCATGAGGCTTGGGCCCTGAGAAGCTTTGGCACCAGAAACAGTCCTGTCACCCGAACGGACTCACAGCAGGCATCCCCCAGATCTGTGGGGGGCGGGTGTAGGCCTGCTGGGGGCTGGGAGAGGGCACCAGTGCCACCGGGGTGTGGCACAGCTTTGCAGAGGGCACCTCAATCAGCAGAGCACTCTATCCTCAGTCTTGGAAGTTGGTTCTTCGGCAGCTTCTTGGGGAACCATCTTCACTGAAACACCCAGAAAGTCCAGTTTGTTCTGCTGCTGGGCCCACGCATGCCCTCGGTCCTCTGTTCCAGCCGGCTTCCCCCTCACTCGCTCTGCCACATGCCGACCCCAACCCCATCCCGGGATGGGCCTCCCAACACTTTCTCCCTTTCAGGGGGACACTTTCCCCCACAGGAGGGCCTTTCTTACCTCCCTTCCAGGCCCTCAGGGAAGATGGCCCCATGACTAATGGGTAATAGTGTTGAACAATTCTCTGTTGAGTGTCTGTTCCATAGAGTCAACTGCAAGCACCATGAAGGCAGAGACCAGGGCTGTCCGGTTTACCTTGAAAGCCTCTGTGTGTAGATTTACGTGAAAATACTAAGAATGTATGCATAATAACATAGGAATGGATGGACCCTTGTTTAATATGTATTTAATGATGTACTTCTTTCTTTCTCTTTTTATGTAGGCTCCACTCCCAACGTGGGGCTTGAACTCATGACCCTGGGATCAAGAGTCATGTGCTCTAGCAACTGAGCCAGCCAGGTGCCCTAATATGATGATGTACTTCTATCTCGAGCCACGAGCAAGTGATGCTAATGGAGCAGCGCCGGAGTCAGGAGCAGGGTACCCTGTCGACAGCACGCGGTGTGGCCCTGGACGCCTACCTGTTGGCCCTGGGCAGGTGGACAAGGGCAAGAGGTGAAATGGCTCAGCCAGGTGATGTCAGTGTTGATGTGGGTTTCCGAGATAATTTCCTTTAAAAATTATAAACATCAAGAGAATTCAGTCTTGGAACTGGTACCAAATCGATATACAAAAATCCGTCTTTCCATACACGAGAAGATAATAACAGACAGTCACAATATAGTGGCAGACAAGTTAAAACTCCTAGGAATAAATGTGTAAAGAAATGTGTAAAATGTATATGAAGGAGACCTGAAAGTCTCCCTGGAGGGAGCCGAAGGGAGCTCGAAGAGGAGGAAGGTCACAGGCCCACGTCCCCTCTGGGCGGGACCCTGCAGCTGTGGTCACGCGTGCCTACCCCGTGGTGTCCCCCCACGACGAACGCTTTGCACTCCCTCCTGGGTGGGAGCTCTCCACAAACACAGGGAAGGGCCTCGACCCTCGTCTGTGGGCTTGGAGCTGGGCCCACAGCTGACTGTCCAGCTGCCTCATCTTCGCTCTTGCCTCAGCCTTCCTTAGGGCACCTCCATCAACCTAGCATCTCCTTTTTTTTTAAAGGATAAAACCCTACACTTAATGTATATTTTTACCAGAATTTTGCAAGTCCTTTTAACTGGTCTAAAGTTTGGTGAGGATTATATAACAATCATTACTGCTTTAGTTACAAAGTTTATTTTTCTTTAAGATTTTATTTATTTACTTGACAGAGAGAAAGCACAAGCAGGGGGAGCAGCAGGCAGAGGGAGAAGGAGAAGCAGACTCCGGCGGAGCAGGGAGCCCGATGCAGGGCTTGATCCCAGGACCCCAGGATCATGACCTGAGCTGAAGACAGACATTTAACTGACTGAGCTACCCACCTGCCCTCAAAGTTGAATTTAAGCAGTTACCCCCAAACGCCGCTTTCCTCAATTTCAGTGTGTGAATGGGAGGCTCATTAGGAATACATATTTTGCATTATTGTGGAATCTGCTTTTGACGAAAAAGATCCAATCATTAAATCTGTCCATCCTCCCCAAGCTGATCTCATATTTAATGTGTTTCCAGTGACAATACCTACAAAGTATTTTTTTTTAAGTGGAAAAATGACTCTAATGTTGATGTGGAACAAGGCTGTGCACAAGTGCCCAGGACAGTGCAGAAAAAAGGTAGGGAGGGAGGGAGGCTCCAGCTGTTGGCCCTCTGGAGCACTAAAGAGGTGAGGACCCTCCAGCCCTTGGAGAGAGAGCAGGCAGCCCTCTCCAGCCTCAACTCCAGCTCTCTCGGGAGGAGGAATCAGCTCTGGGCCTTCTCCCCTCCATCTGAGGGCTAGGGGCCGGGGCTGCTGCCTGTCGGAGCTGCTGCCTTCCTTCAGGACAGAAAGTACTAGGAAGCAACATAGCAGCAAGGAAGCTTATATTTGATCTTCCCGTCTGCCAGTGGAAACCTGTGGGGGAAAAGCTGGTGGTGGGATTCGTTGGCCACTTCAAGCCATAACAACAGTAATTAAGATGGCCTGTGTGAGACTGGTTTATGAAAAATTAAGGAAACAGAATGGACTCCAGAAAGACCCCAATATATATAGAAATTTAATATATGGTGGCATTTTTGTGAGGAAAAGATGAGTTATCTCAACATATCTTCCAGATGAATTTTACATTAAAAATGAAATTATAGAAGTCCCAGAAGAAAATATGGGACAGGAATTTCAGTAAACTTCTAATAATAAAACAAAAACTAGAAGTTCTGTAAGGAAGACTGATAAAATTCAACCACATACAAATAAACACAAATTAAAATTTTCTGGGTGAAGAAAACCTTTTGTCATTGTCAAAAGACAACGACAAGCTGGGGAGAAATTTACAACAGTGTGTAAAGGGGCTTCAGATATATTAAGAAAAAAGCAATTCAATAGAAATACAGGCAAAAGACATGGGCAGGTGGTTAATAGAGAACACAAATAACTTTAACATTTTTTTAAGTAAGCATGCTAATCAACTTTTAAATGATCTCAATCTCAAGTGTCTGTACGGATGCACCTGTCTTTCTCACTTGGGTGGGTGGGAAGTGTCATACAGGATATGGTATATCCCACCTACGTGTAGGCGTGGCAGGGCCAGGCTCCAGGCTGCCTGTGTTCAGATAGCCCCTGTGTTTCTCCCTCGCTGTGGCCAGTAGGGGTCATGTTCTCCTCAGGGTGAGACTCGAGACACAGGTGGTCCAGCAGACACATGCGAGGACTCCGAAGGCCTTGGCTTGGAACTAGCTCTTGTCACTCCCTACCGCTGCCTTCTTGTGGGCCAGAGCACGTCACACAGGCAAACCCAACGTGGGGGCCTAGAAGGTGCGGGGGTGTACTTCTATGTATTACAGGAGGTCATGAAGGATGTGGGACAACAGTCACATTTGCCATGATGGATATTCTTTTGAACAAGTAATTCAGGCATGTGGTATGAAACACAAAAGGTTTATAGTAAGGAAGTCTGCTCACATCTGCCCACTAGCCGTGGAATGACTTTAGAAGCAAACGAGTGTGTCAGTTTCTTGCCTTTCCTGAGTGTGTGTGTGTGTGTGTGTATTTGTGTGTGTGAGAGAGAGAGAGCGCACACATGCATACATCAGGCCGACACTGTTCAAATCCCACCAACTTACTTCATTGGTTCTGTGACCTTGGGCAAATCGGACCTGTGCTTCATTTCCTCACTAGTATAATACCAATACTGGTATCCATTTCCTAGGTTTTTTGTGAAAATTAGTAAATATTTTTAAAGTGCTGGGAACAGTGCTGACACATAATAAATGACATAAAGTTGTATATATAATTGTAGGGGTTTTTTAGAGGGGGGAGGGGCAGAGGAAGAGGGGGAGAGAATCTTAAGGAGGCTTCATACCCAGCATGGAGCCTCTTGTGGGGCTCGATCTCAACGACCCTATGACCATGACCTGAGCCGAAATCAAGAGTGGATGATGCTTAACTGACTGAGCCACCCATATAATTGTAGTTTTACATAATTATATATATAATTTTTAAAACACAAGTCAGTATGTTTGCTTTTTTTTTTCTTTTTTTTTACTTAAAAATATACCTTGGAAATCATTCTATATCAGCACTTGTAAAACTGCCTCTGTTCTCATTAACGGCCACCTAGCATCTTTGTATGGCTCTGCCATTATTTATTTGACAATTTTTATTTGATGGACATATTGGCTATTCCAGTATTTTTCTATCGTGAACAGTACTACTAAGACTGTCTACATACAGATGTCATTTCACATATGTTCAAGGATATCGGCAGGATAAAATACTAGGCGTGCTAGGTCAAAGGGTATGAGCAGTTTTAATTTGGATAGTTATTGCCAAATTGCTCTCCATGGTGGTCGGACAAGCTTTTACTCCTGCCAGAAATCTACGAAGAGCGCCTGTTTCTCTACATCTTTGCCAAGACGGCATGTTAGCCAACTTTAAGTTTTCCCACTCTAGTAGGTGAAAGATGGTGTCTGGTTTAAAATGCACAATGTGTCTGAACACGGAGCAGAGCCCCCAGGAGCCATCCCTCACCCACTTCCCACCAGGGCTCACTCCAGCAAAGAAGGTCGAATGTGCCAGACGTTGGCTATCCTAGCACCCCCGGAAGCTGAGCTCAAAAGAGAGACCCTCTGAGGATAGGACCATCCTTCCCTTTGAGCTCTGGATGCTGTCACATGCGACCCGGAGCAATGGCAGCCATCTGTGACCACATATCGACAAATATGTGGACAAGAAGCCACTTCTGAGAATGGCAAGGCAGAGGATGACAGCCTGGGCCATGTAGGTCACTAAGGAGCTGCCAGCTCTGACCTCCTGCTGTCTTACAACAGTAACGGTCAACACTGAGCTAGGATCCTGCACAGATAGCCCTGCTCCTGTGCATGGGAACCCCCCCATGGCAGTGCCTGTGACTGCAGTTGCTTCAAGATAGAACCCCAGAACCTCTGGACTAAGTTGGGGGAGAGCTTGCCTTTACTGGAGTACCCCAATTTTCTAACATGTTCAAGTATTAACAATTTTTGTAATGACATTTTAAAAGGTAAACATAACCACTGAGTTTAGTAAGAGATTTTCTCCGTCAACATTCAGTAAACTTGATGGAAGGTATGCACTTTTTAATTAAGGTATTTGGGCCAATTAATTGGGCAACCAAATACTACCTATTGACAGTAGCCCTTTTCAGAGGCTTTTTTAAAAAAAAAGATTTTTATTTATTTGAGAGAGAGAAAGAGCTTGCATAGGAGGAGGGACTGAGGGAGAGGAGGAAGCAGGCTCCCCGTTGAGCAGGGAGCCCAACGTGGGGCTCGCTCACAAGATCCCAACCTGAGCTGAAGGCAGACGCTTAACCAACTGAGCCCCCCAGTCGCTGCTCAGAAGGCTTTTGAAATGACACCTCCTAGTAAAATTCTAGATGGATTCTTTCCTTGGGTCCCTCCCCAGGGCCTGGCATGGGAACGCTCATCTAGCAGAAGTCACCAGGGAGCTGGATATTCCCCATCAGCTCTGCTTTGCCAAGGGTTTCAGTTTGGTGTTCACGGTGAGAAGCAGCTTACAGAGCTGGGTGATTTGGTGTCCCCCTGGCCGGTCACCTTGGCAAGCCTTTGGGGAAAGAGACCCCAGAGAGTCTGAGAGATCTGGAAGCCATTGCAGGGACGACCCTCCATCCTGCCTGGCATTTGGGAAGTGAAATATCAGTCATGCCTGGAGACCTTTGGTCACACTGTGTCTGCTTTTGTTCTGTTCGGTGTTCTGTATTGTTTTTTTTTTTTTTTTAATTGAAGTATAGTTGATAAGGGTTTGTGTTATTTTAATGTCCATGCTAAGCCACCAAGCATTTTTCTGCATTTCTAGCTCACTTGATCTTTGTACATGAAGCAAGCCTGTTTTCAGGGGGCTGGGGTGATTCCCCCAGAGCTATGATCACAGAGTGGGCTCCAGCCGGCGAGGTGAGTTTTGATTGTTAGGGTTGACAACTGCTTTCCCCACCCCCCAGCCCAAGCCTGAGCTATCCCGAAATCTGACCAAAGATCAGTTACTAAAAACGTCAGTCATGCAGAGATGGCCACGACAGAATAAAGAAAAGAAGTCAGTTGTAAGACCGTATGCATGGGGGCGATCCTTTTCTGTAGGACGAATGGACGTTACTAAATAGACAGAGAACATTTCGGAGAACAAGCTCTGCAATGATCACCAGCTTGTATTATGGGAGGGTGGGTAATGTTTTAATAGTATGTGTTATTGCTGCTGTCCAAGAAGGAAAGGTGAGGGAAAAGGACCAAAATTCAGAGACTATAACCAGCCCAATGTATCTGATGCTAGCTAAGCCATCCAAGGGGCGAATCTCAGGGCCACTTTCTGTACCAAGGAGCAGAGCTGGGAGGCAGCTTGAGAGCACTGGGGCTTCTTTGGGGGCCCCACACCAGGTCAGGTTGGTGTATTTGCTTCCTTCTGACCCAGGAGGGCTGCCCATGGAGACCCTGTGCACGCGGTCCCTGCACCAGGCGTGCAGCTGGGCATCCGGCTGCAGCACCATGTGCCGCCCCCCAGCCTGCTGAGGGGGAAGGGGAGGTGGCAGGACTCAGGGAGGGGCCTGGGGAAGGGCAGATTAAACCCCAGTGACCCCACGGGAGCCCAGGCCTCCAGACCTGCCTGCCTCATTGGGCAGAGGGTTGTGTTGAGGCAACAGTGGACAAATCCCATAGGTGTGCTCAGGAGTCCTTGCTCTTCGTGCCACCAGGCTATCAAGTTAAAAGCAAGGGACCCCCGCGGGTGAGGAAGGGGTCACCCTGCCCTCCCTCCCTGGGTGCACCTTCCCGCCCTGCGTTCCTCAGAGCTTGGCGGTCAGTGGGACTCATCCCACAAAGGGCTGTCCCTCTTTGTGGCTGCTCTGTCACCAGCAAGAGCTGTCAGGTACGTCAGTCATGTCGCTTTGTGGCCATGTCACCAGCATAATCAGCGAGATTAGGTGGCCACAAAGAGCCGTGAATGAGGTGGTAATTGCGTTCAAGGGAAAAGAGAGTTAAAGAAAGAGGGACTTTCCTTTCTCACAAGACCCGTGAAAGAAGTGACAGCTGATATTTTAAAGCTGGAGCAAGATAATTGCAGTAAGAGATCTTTGTACGTTCTCTGACAAGGGCTGCGCACTCACAATAAATATTCAAACGCTCAGTGTGTGTTGTGAACACCAGATAACCATTTGCAGGGAAACCATTTACATTTGCCATTTTGGAAGTTCAAATCCAGCCCTTGCGAGAGCTGAATAAACAGACCACACAGCCCCAGGACCTGGGATGGCGGAGACAAACTGCTGGGGCGGGTCTGGGGAGCACACGTGTGTGTCCGCACCCCCCGACCCCCTGATCATAGGAGCAGGCAGCCCACCATGCAACTCCAGGGCACTGCTCCATTGCCTTTCTCTGCTTTGGTCAAAAAAGAAAACTGAGCCACATGGGAATGGACAGAAAAAGGGAAAAGATAAAGAATACAAAAAAAAAAAAAAAAAGAAGAAGAAAGAAAGAAAAAGAAAAGAAAAAAAATCTGCAGTCAGCCCACCTTGGGGGAAAAAACAACCCCTTTTCTAGCATAAAATTAGTAAAATCAGTCATGGAAAAGATGCCCAAACTTCCAAAACATAGGTCTTCCTGGTGGCATTTCATTTGGTCTGGAATTTTGTATCATGCCAGGTGATGGGACTGTCACAGCCCAAGGCCAGGAGCTCCTTGTGGAGGGGACAGGACCGAGGAAGGCAGGGCCTCACACAGCCCCAAGGTCCCCATGCACTTGGATTTGTCGGCTAGTTTGGAGCTCAGGTCCGGAAAGAGGCATCTGATATAGATGCCTTTCCTTTCCGAAGCTGTTCAGGGCGATGAGGACGGAAAGAAAACCTTGACCCCAAACAAAGCCTCACTGGAGACAGTTAATGCTCTCTCGGTGTTCTTGAGTGTCCCAAATTGAACCTTTGGACACATCGAAGGCTGACGCGTTCCATGTCTCACATTTTCATCACATACTTCGTCAGTCCGTCAGGATTTCTCTCCCTCCCTTCCTTCCTTTCTTCCTTTTTCATTTGAGAGTTGGCGTCTCTTAATTTCCTGGTGAGTAGACCACATGAGCTCCGAACCACACACAGACTCAGGGCTCCAGCAACCTCTGAGTCTCTGCAAGCTTTTGTGTCCAGCAGGTCTGGCAGACAAAAAGCTACAGGGGTCCCATTTAGAGACTTCTAGCAGCACTCCAAAGGGAGGGAGCAGCTTTTCTCACTGAAGTACCCTCTTCTGAGCACATTCAAGCAATCCTGTTTGCTTCCACTCTTGGTGCTAGAAAATGCCCAGAGGGACCCAAAGACCGGGCCCCCAGGAGCCTCTTACCATGGCAGGGGGCGCAGGGGGTCTCCCTTCCATATACGGTGTCCTGAGTTTTTGCCTTGAAGTGTCTTGAATCTCAACACAGAGAATTAACTGATGTTCCTACATCCTCTGCTTAGCCATTCTTCTCCACACATGAGACGATAAAAAGGTAAAAAGAAAATGCTGCGGTAGCTCACTTAGCCTTTGGCCAGAACTCTGGCGTCCAGACCCATCCACTTGCTGGCCACAGGAAGCCTGACCCATCTGGGGGAGACGGTCTTCATGCAGGTTGTCCTGGGCTGATAAAAAGGAAGGAAGTTCGCCCACAGCCAGGAGCTTCAGGAATCCTAAAGGGAAGAGAGGCAGAGGCAGCCTCCCCGGACCACGCCCACTACAGCACTTGAGTCAGGGACGAGGGAAGAAAGGCAAGTTGGAGCTGGAAGCATTCCGAGTAGGACAACTAAACCAATCCAGGGTACAAAACAGCTTCTGCAGGGGGAGGGAGGTGCGAGATTCTACCTGCAAGTGGGAACAGCAGGGAAAACCTGCTTTCGTTCCCCAGAATGACACATGGAGGGCACCCCTCCCGCAGCCGCACACCTTGAATTTTGAAAGGGATAAAAGAATACACATCTCATTTGTTTCCTATTTTATCTCAAGCCTAAAATTCAGTCTTACGGCAGCTGTCATGCAGTAAAGTGTTAGGATAAAACTGTTTTGCTAAGCTCGTGGATGTAGGGTCTGGTGAGGTCGCTGGGCCCTCTGGGGCAGTTCTGGGTGTGGTCTGAAGCCTGGGAGTGGCAGAGGAAGGTTGTGGCACGGAGATCATTTCTTGGGCAAAAGAGCACTGATGCCCTTTCTTTTGGTCCGCAGGACCTCCGGCCTCACCTGTGATACGCCCCACTCTAGTCTGTCCTCCTCTTCTTCCCTCCCGCCTCTCACTCTCCGCCCTTTATTCTTACCTCCTTATTCTCCTCCAAATCCCTCTCCAGCCTCAGTTTCTCCCCCCAAGTCTCCCCAGGGGACTAGCCCACCTGGTCTGGGTTTGCGGTGCCCGTGTGACATAGAGGACAGGAAGAGGAGCTGCAGCAAGCCACCTGGGCTCCAGCGCCGGGACACCTGACCTCAGACCTTCCTGCTCTGGGCCTTTTTTTTCTTCTCCGAAAAGAAGGACTATTAATAGCTCTTCCGCTTTAGGCGGTGAGCGTAATGAAAGGGCTTAGAGGGGAGGGTGGCGTGGCTAAGTCCCCCTTGGCTCTCAACTCATGAATCCTGAGCTCTTGAACCACTCTCTCAAGGGGGCAAGTTTATGGTGCCCTTGAAGGTTTGGTTCTGCCCATTTGTGTGTTTTTGGGGGGTGGGGGGAAGTGGTGGGGAAGGTGTGGCTGGGGGAGGGGCAGAAAACAAGGCTCCTGGAGAGTTTGCCTAATGTGACAAGGGGATGGTCAGGCCTGTGACTGCTGGTCGACCCACCTGTGTGTTGGAGGCAGGTGACCCTGCTGAGGACTGTGCTGATGTGCCTTGTTTTGTGTTAGCCCATCTGCTGCCCCACAGCCACACACCCTGACCAGCCTTCCACGGCACAATGAAGGCTCGCCCACCTTTGAGACAGCATGCTTCAGTTGTACTCTGTGCACCCATTTGGGCCATGGGAAATGGTGACAAGTTCTTGCCCAATCCCTGGCTCTATGCAGGTGTCCCGTCAGATGCCCAGTAAGGAAGGTGAAGGGAGGTGCTCAGTACTCACATTTCACAGACGGGAACTCCAGCACAGGGAGGCGGGCACCTCACAGCTCCCCTTGCCTAATGTGACAAGGGGATGGTCAGGCCTGTGACTGCTGGTCGACCCAACTGTGTGTTGGGTCAAGAGACCAGCACACCAGATGGTAACTAGACTTCTCCTGGGAATCACTTCGTGATGCACAGAAATACCAAATCAATACTTTGCGCACCTGAAACTAATAGGATATTTTATGGCAGTTATATTCCAATTAAAAAAAAAAGTCTCAGAGGCAGAAAAGAGAGAGGGACACCAACCACAGCAGCCTAAAGCACCCCGTTTGAGTCCTGATTCAAACAAAGTGCCTATTAAAAAGACACTTTGAGAAAATTGAAACTGGCAAATGGACAAGGGATTGGCTATTACAAAAGTATTGATAACTTTATTGTGTGATAATAATTTTTAAAAATTTCCTTATGTCCGTGGTACATGCTGGAACATTTATGGATAAAACGGTGGGTTGTCTGGGATTTACTTCAGAGTCTTTGGAAAAGCAATAGACAAAAGCTGGGAGATGGAAACTAGATGAAGGAAAACCTGAAGCGTGTTGATAATTACAGAAGGTGAGTGATGGATATGGAGGGGTTCATATTCTCTATTCTTTCTACCTTTGCCTATGTTTAAAAAATTCTATAGTAAGAAAAATGTTAAGGTTGAAGAGTAAGTCACAAATAATATTTGGATATAACCATTTTTTCTCATAGTAAGTCATGGGGAGGCCTGTTCCAGCCTCCCGTGTGGTACCCCTATTCCCTCTGTCTGGAATGTTCTCCCACAAACGCTTATGGGTGACTCTCACCCCACATCACTCTCTCTCCACTGGGTCTTCCCTGCTGTCCCCAGAGGAAATGTCCCTCACCCCTCCACTTCTTCCCTCTCCCCTCCTAATTTTTCCTGATAGCATCTTTTACCCACTAATATTCTGGTGGCAGAATGAACCCCAGAGAGGGTAGGCTCCATGCGGCTCATGGTTGTGAGTGCAGGGCTGAGACCAACGCCCAACACAGGGCACAGTGGAGGCCCACACTCAGTGTGGAGCCTACTTGAGATTCTCTCCCTGTCCTTCTGCTTCTCCCCTTCCCCCACCCTCTCTGTCAAGCAAAACAAAACAAAGTGCAGATATTGTGTCCTAATTACTTGCCTGGGTGCATATCAAACAAATGTTTAATTTCTGAAAAAGAGTTGTCAAATTTATCATTACAATGGAAGGGAGTGATCAGAGTTCCCCTGGAAAGTCATAGTTGGCTTATTTTCAAAGGAGAGAATTGCCTTACTAGCAAGCTTTGCAATTCATTGTTTTGTTTGAGTAAAAATAAATTAGAAAGATCCTAATTCTTTTGTTGGAGCACTGTTCTAAGTTCATTTTTATAACTTGATCCTGTTAGACTCATTCAAGGCCACCAGATTATTTCAGCATTAAACAGTACTTGAATTTGCTTAGAACTCTTCATCTCAAAGGGAAAGCAAGCTTCTTCATTCAGCACACAGTTCTTTTTTTTTTTTTTTAATTTTATTTATTTATTTGACAGACAGAGATCACAGAGAAGCAGGCAGAGAGAGAGGAGGAAGCAGGCTCCCTGCTGAGCAGAGCTCCATTCCAGGACTCTGGGATCATGACCTGAGCTGAAGGCAAAGGCTTTAACCCATTAAGCCACCCAGGCGCCCCAGCACACAGTTCTTAATGGAATTTACAATCTGTACTAATTGTTAAGAGTTTCATTAAGCAGAGAGGTCACTTTGCTCTGAATATCCACAGACACCAAACAACATGTCTGTTTCTATTCTCAGGGATCCCTCATGGCCACTCCCCACAATGCTGTTCACCAACTCATCTGGGTACACTTAGTCTGATACAGACTATAGTATAGAGATGACTTATTAACATCTTCATTTGTTTAAAAATTTCAAAATTAATTGTTGGGATAACATTTTAACGAAGAAGTACTTAGATCTAGGAAAATACGTGTAAGATCTCTGTGCAGATAACTATAAACACTTACAAAGGAAATCAAAGTCCTAAACAAATTAGAAGATGTACCATGTTCATGGATTGGAAGGCTTAAATTGTTAAAACGGTGATTATCCCCAAACTGAGCTTTAGATTTAATGCAATCCTAATCAAGATCCTATCAGAATTTTGTATAGGTATTGACAAGGTGATTCAAAAAAATTTATATGAAAAAACAAAAGGAATAGAAGAATCAAACAATTTTGAAAAAGAAGAACAACATAGAAGGAATTGTACTACCTGATTTCAAGATTTATGATAAAGCTACAAGAATCAAGAGTAGTGGCAAAATGATAGACATATCTAGATCAATGGAACATAATGGGAATCCAAGAAGTAGACCCACACAAATATATTCAACTGATTTTAACTGCAAAAGTAATTAATGGAGAAATGACAGTCTGTTTAACAAATGGTGCTGGAATAATTGGATGTCCATATGGAAAAAAAAAAAAAAAAGAACCTAGACATATACCTCACACTTGGTATAAAACTAAATGAAAATGTATCATGGACCTACACATACATAGTCAATTAATTTTTGACAAGGGTGCAAAGGCAATTCAGTGAAGAAAATATAATCTTTTCAACACATTGTGCTGGAACAACGGGACATCCATATGAAAAAAATTAATTTTTAGGAGCTTGGGAAGATGGCAGAGTAGGAAGACCTAAAGCTTACCCTGTCCCACATTTTCAACTAACTATCATTCACATCCATGTAAATAAACTGAAGAGTGATCTGAAGACTGGCAGAACAAATTCCACAACTGAAGGTAGTAGAAGAGAAGCAACATCTGAGAGTTTAGGAAGGACAAAAATGGTGGTCGGAAGCTGCCCACAGGAAGGGGAGAGCTGCAGTTGTGGAGAGGGGAAAGCACCAGGGAACCCACCGGGGGAAGACATATCCCCATGATATCTAGCTTTGAAAACCAGAGGAGTTGAATTCCCTGACTCTATGTAACCAGCAGGAGCTTTAAAAATCAGCTGACTTAACACTGGGCCAGCCAGGAGGGCCAGAGAAAGCTGGGTGCCTGCCATTAAACAGACAGCAGCTCATGGAGAGGCAAAGTGACTGGGGCAAATGGGAGTAAGATCTATTTATTCTGATTTCAGAGCCTGTTGAGGGACTTCTTTGGAAACAAAGGAAATGGCAGGTGCCATTTTCCTACCCCGCCCCCTGGCATAAACACAGAGCCACCGCCAGGAGGCAGTGCTGCACAGATACTTACTACCTACCAGCTAGTGATGTGCCTTGCCCACTTGTTCTCCTAAGGACTTGCCCACTTCAAACCTGCTGGCCAAGAGCCTGTGCTTAGCGCAAATTTTGTTAATGCCCAGGACCATCAGCTTAATATAGACTGCTACATGCAGATGTTCTTTATAAGCAGAATGATAACTGCAAATTAAAAAACAGTAATGTATATGCAAAAAATAAAGAGCAAGGAATCCAGGTATATCACTAAAGAAAACCAAGAAACCATGGAAGAGAGAAAGAGAAGAAAGGATCTGAGGAAAACTACAAAAACAACCAACAAAATGGTAATAAATAAGTATCTATCAATAAGTAGTTTGAATGTAAATGGACTCTATGCTCCAATCAAAATGCATAGGGTGTCAGAATGGATAAAAAAACAAGACCCATTTATATACTGCCTACAAGAGACACGCTTTAGACCTAAAGACACCTGCAGATTGAAAGGGAGAGGATGGAGAAACATTTATAATGTAAATAGATGCCAAACCAGAGTAGCAATACTTATACCAGACAAACTAGACTTTGAAACAAAGACTGTAAAAAGAGACAAAGAAGGACACTATGTAATAATAAAGAAGACAATTCAATAAGAAGATATAACAATTGTGGATATTTATACACCCAACATGGGAGCACCCAAACACACAAAACAGTTAATAAAAAACATAAAGGAACTAATCGATAGTAACATAGTAATAGTAGGGGATATAACACCTCATTTACATCAATGGACAGATCATCCGAACAGAAAATCAACAAGGAAACAAGGGCTTTGAATGACACACTGGACCAGATGGATTTAACAGACATATTCAGATCATTCTATCCTAAAACAGCAGAATACATATTCATTTCAAGTGCACATGAAACATTCTCCAGAATGGATCATGTTAGGCCACAAAACAAGCCTCAACAAATTCAAAAAGATCAAATTCATATCTTGCATCTTTTCTTAACACAACACTAAGAAACTAGAAATCAAACACACGAAAAAAATCTGGAAAGAACACAAATACATGGACTCTAAATAACATGCTACTAAACAGTGAATGGGTCAACCAACAAAATCAAAGAAATTGAAAAGTACTTGGAAGGAAACAAAAATGAAAACACAATGGTCCAAAACCTTTGGGATGCAGCAAAAGTGGTTCTAAGAGGGAATTTTGTAGCAGAAATTTTATAACAATACAAGCCTACCTCAAGAAGCAGGAAAAATCTCAAATAAACAACATTACACCTAAGAGAGCTGGAGAAAGAATGAACAAAACCCAAAACTAAAAGGAAGGAAATAATAAAGATTAGAGCAGAAATAAATGATATAGAAACTAAAAACAAAAACAAAAAACCCAAGAGAACAGATCAATGAAACCAGGAGCTGGTTCTTTGAACAGATCAACAAAATTGATGTCATCTAACCAGACTCATCGAGAAAAAATAGAAAGGAACAAATAAAATCACAAATGAAAGCAAAGAAATATAACTGATGTGACAGAAACACTATTATAAGAGAATATTATGAAAAACTATATGCCAACAAATTAGGCAATTTAGAAGAAATGGATAAATTCCTAGAAACATGTAACCTGCCAGAACGGAAGCAGAAAGAAATAGAAAATTTAAGTAGACTAATAACCTGCAAAGAAATTGAATGAATAATCAAAAAAGCTCCAAATAAACAGAAGTCCAGGATGAGAGGGCTTCACAGAGGAATTCTACCAAACATTTAAAGAAGAGTTAATGCCTATTCTTCTCAAATTATTCCAAAAAATTAAGAAGAAGGAAAATTTCCAAATTCATTATATGAGGCCAGTATCACCCTAATACCAAAATCAGATAAGGAAACCACAAAAAAAGAGAACTACAGGCCAATTTCTCTGATGAACACAGATACAAAAATCCTCAACAAAATACTAGAAAACTGAATCCTACACTTAAAAAACCATTCACCACAATCAACTAGGATTATTTCTGGGATTCCAGAGTGGTTCAACAGTTGCAAATCAATCAATGTAATACATAGCATCAATAAGAGGAAGGATAGAAACCATATAAGCATTTCAACAGATGCAGAAAGGACATTTGACAAAGTACAACATCCATTTGTGAAAAAAGTCCTCAACAAAGTAGGTTTACAGGGAACATACCTCCATATATTAAAGGCTGTATATAAAAAGCTCACAGCAAACATCACATCAGTGGGGAAAAACGGAAAGTTTTCCCATAAAGTCAGGAACAAGACAAAGATGTCCACTTTTATTCAAAATACTACTGGAAATCCTAGTCACAGTGATCAGACAACAAAATGAAATAAAAGGCATCCAATCAGTAAGGAAGAAGTAAAACTTGCACTATTTGCCAATGACATGATTCTATATATAGAAAGCCTTAAGGACTCCACCGAAAAACTATTAGAACTGGTGAGTGAATTCAACACATTGCAGGATACAAAATTAATGTGTAGAAATCTGTTGCATTTGAATACACTAATAAATGAAGCAACAGAAAGAGAAATTAGGAAACAACCCCACTTACAGAGGATGAGAAATAATAAGATACCTTGAAATAAACCTAACAAAAGAGGCAAAAGGCCTGTGCTCTGAAAACTATAAAACATTTATGAAAGAAATTGAAGAGGACACAAAGGAATGGAAAGACATTCCATGCTCATGGGCTGGAAGAACAAATATTGTTCGGTATTTTTTAAGATTTTATTTATTTATTTATTTGTTTGTTTATTTTATAGACTGAGTGGGGGACAGAGAGAGTACCTCAAGCAGACTTCACACTGAGCATGGAGCCTGACACAGAGCTCGAACCCATGACCCCGAGATGACTTGAGCCAAAGTCAAGAGTTGGGTGCTTAACTGACTGAGCCACCCAGGCACCCTGAAGAACAAATATTGTTAAAATATTTTAACAGTATTGGTACAATACTGTACCAATATTTTCTATATTGGTACAGAAAATCAATATATAAAATTTTGTTATTTAACAATAAGAAAATATTGTTATTGTTAAAATAACAATATTTTAACAATAAAATCAGCAGATCTAATTTAATCCCTATCAAAACACCAACAACATCTTTCATAGAGCTAGAACATCTAAAATTTATATGGAAACATGAAATACCTTGAATAGCCAAAGCAATTTTGAAAAAAAAAAAAAAAAAAAAACAGAGCTTGGAGGTGTCACAATTCCAGACTTCAAGTTATGTTACAAAGCTATAGTAATCAAAACAGTATGGTACTGGCATTAAAATAGACACATGGATCAATGGAACAAATAGGAAGCCCAGAAATAAACCCTCAATTATAGTATAGTCAATTAATATTTGACAATACAGGAAAGGATATTTAATGAGAAAAAGAGAGTTTCTTTAATAAATGGTGCTAGGAAAACTGGACAGCCATAGGAAAAGGAATGAAACTGGGCCACTTACTTACACCAAACACAAAAATAAATTCAAAATGGATTAAAGACCTAAATGTGAGATTTAAATCCATGAAACTCCTAGAAAGAACACAAATAGTAATGTCTCTGACATTGGCCAAGCAACTTCTTCCTGGATATGTCTCCTGAGGCAAGGGAAATAAAAGCAAAAATAAACTATTAGAATGACATTAAAATAAGAGATTTCTGCACAGTGAGGGAAACACTCAACAAACTAAAAGGCTACTGACAGAATGGGAGAAGATATTTGCAAATGACATATCTGAAGAAGGGTTAGTATCCAAAATATATAAAGAACTGATAAAACTCAACACCCAAAAAACAAATAATCCAATTTAAAGAATGGACAAAAGATATGAACATACATTTCTGCAAAGAAGACAGATGGCCAACAGACACATGAAAATGTGTTCAACACCATTAATCATCAGGGAAATGCAAATCAAAACCACAATGAGATATCATCTCACACCGGTCAGAATGGCTACTATCAAAACCACAAAAGAAAAGTAGCAAGGATGTGGAGAAAAAGGAACTCTCTTGCACTGCTGGAAGACCAAACTGATGCAACCACTGTGGAAAACAGTATGGAGGCTCCTTAAAAAGTTAAAATAGAATCCATCAATCGCACTGCTAGGTATTTACCCAAATATTACAAAAACACTAATTCAGGTATCATGCTTAGCAAAATAAGTCAATCAGAGAAAGACAACTATCATATGATCTCCCTGATATGAGGAAGTGGAGATGCAACATGGGGGGTTAAGGGGGTAGGAGAAGAATAAATGAAACAAGGTGGGATTGGGAGGGAGACAAACCATAAGTGACTCTTAATCTCACAAAACAAACTGAGGGTTGCTGGGGGGAGGGGATTGGGAGAGGGAGGTGGGGTTATGGACACTGGGGAGTGTATGTGCTATGGTGAGTGCTGTGAACTGTGTAAACCTGGCGATTCACAGACCTGTACCCCTGGGGATAAAAATATATGTTTATAAAAAATAAAAAATTAAAAAAACACTAGTTCAAAAGCATAATTGTACCCCTATTGTTTATAGTAGAATTATTTACAATAACCAAATAATGGAAGCAGCCCACATGTTTATTGATGGATGAATGGATAAAGATGTTGTGGTATGTGTATATATACACAATGGAATATTATTCAGCCATAAAAAAGACTAAAATCTTGCCATTTGCAATTACGTCGATGATCTAGAGAGTATAATGCTAAGCAAAATAAATCAGTCAGAGAAAGATAAATGCCATAAGATCTCACTCATATGTGGAATTTAAGAAAGAAAATAAGGAAACGAGAAAAGAGGGAGACAAACCAAGAAACAGACTCTTAACTATAGAGAACAGACTGATGGTTACTGGAGGGGACATTGTGGCAGGGGGTGGGTGAAATAGGTGATAGAGATTGAGGAGGGCACTTGTGATGAGTACCAGGAGTCCTATGGAAGTGTTGAATTACTGTATTGTACATCTAAATGTGATACAACTCTGTATGTTAACTATACGGAATTAAAATAAAAACTTAATAAAAATTCAATTGTGATGACATATTTATCGATATTTGCAACTTTAATATTCCTAATAATCTGGAGGTTAGCATTTAATAAATACATTTTAATGCAAATATGATAAAAAGAAAAAAAATTAACGTGTCCTTGTCCTTATACCAAATGAACCCAAAATGAACCATAGACTTAAATGTAAAATCTAAAATCATAAAACTTTTAAAGGAACACAAGGGAGAAAATCTTTGCGTCCTTAGGAAAGGCAAAGAGTTTTTAAATACACTGTAAATAATAAGATCCATAGGGGTGCCTGGGTAGCTCAGTTGGTAAAATGTCTGCTTTTGGCTCAGGACATGATCCCAGGATCCTGGGATCGAGCCCCATGTTGGGCTCCCTTCTCAGTGGAGAGTCTGCTTCTCCCTCTCCCTCTGCCTGCAACTCTGCCTGATTATGCTCTTTCTCTCTGGCAAATACATACATACATAAAATCTTTCGCAAAAAAAAATAAGATCCATAAAAGAAAATGTTGATGAATTGGACTCTATCAAATTTAAAACTCCTGTTCTACTAAAGGCAATATTAAGAGAATGAAAAAAGGAGTCACAGACTGGGAGGAAATATTTAATATTACATACATGACAAAGGACTTGTATCCATCACAAGTAAAGAATTCTCAAGATTCAAAATAAGAAAAACTTTAAATGAACAAAAAAGAAATTTGAACAGACTCTTCATTAAAGAAGAGATACAGATGGCAATTAAACCCAGCAAAAGATACTGAATATCGTTATTCACTAGAGAAATGCGTATTAAAACCCCAATGAGATACCAGTGTATGTCTATTAGAACAGCATTAAAAATAAAAAGAACATGGGGTGCTTGGGTGGTTCAGTGGGTTAATCCTCTGCCTTCAGCTCAGGTCATCATTTCAGGGTCCTGGGATCGAGCCCCACATCAGGCTCTCTGCTCAGCAGGGAACCTGCTTCCCTTCTCTTGCTCTGCCTGACTCTCTACCTACTTGTGATCTCTGTCAAATCAATATATAAAATTTTTAAAAAATAAAAAAATAAAAAGAACGAAAAGTTGACAACACCAAGTGCTGATGAAGATGTGGAGGGACCAGAACTCTCATTTGCTGGTGGGAATGCAAAATGGTATGGTCACTTTGGAGACTGTTTCGCAATCTCTTTTACAATCATACATAGTTACCATATGACCATAAATCCTACTCCTAAGTACTAACCAAAGAGAAATGAAAACATGCATTCATGGGGAAATCCTTAGATGAATGTTCATAGCAGTTTTATTCACCATAACCAAAAAAGCCCTGGAAGCAACCAGGTTTAAATATCTTTCAACTGGTGAGTGCATAAACACCATAATGGAATATTACTCAGCAGAAAAAGGAAGAAACTACTGATATATGCAAGAACATAAATAAATGTCAAATGTACTTTGCAAGTAAAAAGTTAAAAAAACAAACAAACAAACCCAAAAGCCACATACTATCTGATTCTGTTTAAAGGACATTGTGGAAAAGGCAAAATTATTGGCACAGAAAACAGATCAGTGGTTTCTAGAAATTAAAAGTGAAGTGAAGGGTTGATTGCAAAAAGGAAGCATGCAGGGAAGTTTGCGGGATGATAAAACTGGTTTTTTCTGAAGATTTATTTATTTGAGAGCGAGAGTGAGCGATAGAGGAAGCACAGCTGGGGGTGGGGTAGAGGAGGAGGGAGAAGCAGACTCCCCACTGAGCAGGGAGCCACATGAGGCTCTATCCAAGGATCCTGGGATCTTGAGCTGAGCTGAAGAGAGACGCTTAACTGACTGAGCCACCCAGGCACTCCCCAGAAGCTTTTATTTTGAATGTGTTGATGTTGCATCCCTATGTGCATTTACTTATGTTCACAGAAATATGCACCCAAAAGAGTGAATTTCCTGCATGTGAAATGTTAAGACAATAAAATAGAAGTGAAACTGCTGTGACAACAAAAGAGATGAGGGAATGTGTCTATACCCTTATTTATCATCTTTTCATCTTTTATCATCTTTATCATTATATCCTCTCTAGAGGAACTGTGGGAAACATTATGTGGAAACAGGAAGTTCAGAATGGTGTAAATTACATGCTACCTGTTACCTAAGAAAGGGGAATAGCAGGCCAGATCCTAAGGTGTTCCCAATGATCACTGCACCCTGTATACACACCCTATATGTTCCCCTTGAGTGTGGGTGTCCCTCTAAACAGAATCAGATCATGCCTGAGATTATGTTGTGTTATCTGGCAAAAGAAAGAGCATCTGGGGTGGGTCTAACCTAATCAGATGAGCTCTTTAAAGCCAGATTTTCTCCAGGAAGTTGCAGAAGATGACCTATAGGTGAGCTCCTGCCAGCCTGAAGAAGCAAACAGCTATGGTGTGACCTGCCCAAGAAGCTGAGAAAGGCCGCCAGGATGGTGACTAGTGGTTGACAAGCAGCCAAGCACTGAAAGTCACCAAAGGAATGAGCTTAGATGGGCTCTCCAAGATCCCGATGAGAGCATGGGCCAACCAACACATTGATTGCAGCCTTGTGAGACTCTGAGCAGAGAACATAGCCGAGAGCTTGCTGGGCTCCAACCTCCAGATCTGTGAGCTAGCTAATCAGTGTTTCATGCCTTCTCCAGTTCCTGGTGATTTGTTATGCAGCAACAGAAAACTAGTATGTTTTCAAATAAATGTATGTTTGTCTACACTTTTTTAAAATGAAAGAATAAAAAGCTAATAGAAAACATTATGTATGGCACGAGGGAGGAGACACAGGAGGAAAGTTACACTCACCTGAATGTACTTTGCTTTGTAGATTTGACTTTAAAATTTTGTGAACAGACTGCATAATTATAAATCAATATTAAAGTTTGAAAGCTCAATCCATAAAAATAAAAAATAAAAATAAAACGGGTGAAATGAAGTCTACTGAATTATGACTTCACACCACGTCAAGAGAAATGACTTCAAATGACTTTAGATTTCAATAATTTAATTGTACATCCCTAGTGGGATATATCCTAAGGCCAAAAAGTATTACAAATGTATCTTCAACTCTATTGTGAAGAAGTGTATACCAGCACTATTAACAATATGATTAGTACTACTAATATAATTGGCATTGTTACTCAAAAGCTATTAGGTTCGGTAGGCCGAAGCAAATACTTAATTGTATTATGTCATTAGGAGTCAAAATGTTCAGCATTAGAAGAAGAGAAAGGAGTATGAAATTAAAGAAATTAAGTAAAAGTCCTTTAATACTAAATTTGAATTGGGACTAGAATAACCTCATGTTATGTTTCTTCTGAAAAAATTTGTTTCCTGGCTCTATCTGTTGAAAAATACTACAACAATCTACGTTAGCCAAAGAGCAAGGGGTGCCCCTGCCTTCCAGATGAGCTTCTAAAGTAAAAAGAACCAGACATCCCTGGAAAAACACTGCTTCCAGGCCTGAGGCAAAACATGTCCAGAATCTGGGACATCCTGTCTCAATAGAAAACAAGGAAGTCATCACAGTTGACCAGGGTCATTCCAGAAAGACTCAGATGCCAACTTGAAGGCATTTCCTTAGGCCCCAGATGAAACCATTTGAACATTAAAAAGAATAGTAATTGCAAAGGATTGAAACACATTATTACATCTAAATCCGGGACTCCATAATGCTGAAATAAACAAACAACACCCACAACTCATCGCTTCACTTTGGAGGATGCTAAGAAGCCATGCTTCTTGAACAAAAACTTGTAAATAAAAGAAAACAATCATGAATTTACCCTGCCTTTGTGTTATAAACTATAGCTCCCAGTAATCACATAATTGATGAGATTTTTCTCTTTTTCTTTTAAAGAAATTTTTTCTTTTTCTTATAGAGAAATTCCAACTCATTGTCCAGAATAAAGAAGGAAAAATAGAATATTACCATTTTGCAGCCTTTTTTAAAAAAGATTTTATTTATTTATTTGACAGAGATCACAAGTCGGCGGAGAGGCAGGCAGAGAGAGAGGAGGAAGCAGGCTTCCTGCTGAGCAGAGAGCTCCATCCCAGGACCCTGAGATCATGACCTGAGCTGAGGCAGAGGCTTTAACCTACTGAGCCACCCAGGCACCCCCCATTTCAACCTTTAATGAAAGAATAGGTCAAGGCAAAAATCATCCATCCTTGCTCAGTCCGGGGAACTGTTGATGTGGAATGGATACATTAGTCTGACAACAGCAACACCCGCTGGTTAATCTCAGCCTCCCCAAACCAGACACATTGTGCTTCCTGGTGCATTGCAAGGTCCAACATAGGCTCACCGAAGAAATCAAGCCTGAATAAGTTCAAATCTCTAGATTTAACTATAGTTTACAGCAAAGACACATGTACAAGAAATGTTAGTGGCAGTGAGGTAGACGAAATAATGCCCTCCCAAAGAAGTCCACTCCCCTGTGATGTCCCCCTACCCCTTACTTGGCAAAAAGGGGTTTGCAGATGCAACTAACATTGTGGACATTGAGTCCTTGAAAGTAGAGAGCACTTCCCAGTGTGGTCAGAGACAGATGACACCCCAGGAGAGAGTCAGAGGGAAGCAAGAAAGAGACCGGGTCCACTGGGCTGGTTTTGAGAATGGAACCACAGATTGTGGGTGGCCGCTGGAAGTGGAGAATGGCCCTCAGCTGACAGCCAGCAGAGAAACAGGGACCTCTGGCATACAACCACAAGGCACTGCATTTTGCCAACCACTGAATCATCAGGAAAACAAGCTTTGAGGAAGGAAGGCAGCAAGCCAACACAAACTTGAGCTTGGTGAAACCCAAACAGAACTTCTGACTCCCAGAACTGCAGGAGAAAATGTTTGTTTTGATTAAAGTGTTAAGCTTGTGGTGACTTGTTTTCCAAGAAAGTCATTTTATTTAGTTCAAGTGACTGCTTAAAACATTTGTATACAATAATTTCTACAGAAATCATCCTATGGGATTGTTTGATGACCTTGAAAAAATTACAAAACTGCTTTGAGATTCAGTTTCTTTTTCCACTAAATGAAATGACTGGACAAGTTAATTCCAGGTCTTCAAAATAAGATGGTCATTACCACTTTAGAAAAAGAACTTCATAATAGTAAAAAGCATAGGGTTTGGGTTCATGAATTCATTCATTTATTCAGCAAATATTTGAACAACTACTATGTGGCAGCACTGTCTTAGACCATGGAGACAAGGTCTTTGACATCATAGAATTTATCTTCCATTTATTTTTACTGTGATAAAAAACACAAAACATAAAATTTACCATCTTAACCACTTCAAAGTATACAGTACAATTGTATGCACTATAAGCACTTTATTGTATAATACATCTTTAGAACTTTCTCATCTTGCAAAACTGCATTATGGTTTTGTCATGTTTTGAAATCAGGAAGTACAAGGCCTCCAGCTTTGTTTCTCTTTCTCAGGATTATTTTGGTTATTCAGGATCCTCTTTAATTCCATATAAATTTTAGGAAGTTTTTCTCTATTTCTGCAAAAATACCACTGAGATTTTGGTAGGTGTCGTACTGAATCTCTTGGCCACTTTGGGTAGTATGGACATTTTAACAACATTAAGTTTACCAATCCACAAACAAAGGGTTTCTTTCCATTTGTTTGTGCCTTCCTTAATTTCAGTGTTTTGTAGTATTCAGTATACAGTGTACAAGTCTCTTGCCTGCTTGGATGAATCTACTCATAAATACTTTGTTCTTTTTGGTGCCGTTGGGGTTTTTTAAGATTTTATTTATCTATTTTAGGGAGAATGAGTGAGCAGGAGACAATCTCAAGCAGACTCCCCATAGAGCAGGGACCCTGATGCAGGCCATGATCCTATGACACTGAGATCATGACCTGAGCCTAAATCAAGAGTCAGACGCCCAGCCAACTGAGCCACCAAGGTGCCCCTTGGTGTTACTATAAAAGGCATTTTCTTAATTTCCTTTTCAGACTGTTCATTGTTACTGCATAAAAACAAAACAAACAAAAAAACCCTCCTTTTTGTGTGTTGACTTTGTATCCTGCAACTTTGCTGAATTCACTTATGAGTTCTGAAAATTTCTTTGTGGAATCTTTGGTGTTTTCTACATATAAGATCATGTCATCTGCAAACAGATAACTTTACCTCTTCCTTTCTGCTGTGGGTATCTTGCATTTCTTTTTCTTGTCCGGTTGCTCTGGCTAGTACTATGTTGACTAGAAATGGCAAGAGTGGACATCCCTGGTTTGTTCCTGATCTTACAGGAAAAGCTTTCAGTCTTTGACAGTCTTTCGCCATTGAATGTGATATTCACTGTGGGCTTTTGCATCTGGCCTTTATTGTGTTTAGGTAGTAACCCTCTATTCCAAGTTTGTTGAGTGTTTTTCTCATAAATGGGTGTTGAATTTTGTCAAATGCTTTTATTGCATCAATTGAGATTTTATACTTCATTCTGTTAATGTGATGTATTACATTAGCTGATATTTTTATGTTGAACCGTCCTTTCATTCCAGGAAAAATCCCACTTGGTCATGGCATATAATCCTTTTAATGTGGGGTTGAATGTAATAGATAGTATTTTGTTAAGGATTTTTGCATCAACTTTTGCATCCCTTAAGTTCATAAGGGATATTTGTCTGTAGTTTTCATGTCTTGTAGTGTCTTTGTCTGGCTTCATTATCAGGTTAATGTGGGCTTTTTAGAATGTGTTTAGGAAGTATTTTTCCACTTTCATTTTTTTGAAAAGTTTGAGAAATACTGGTGTTAATTCTCCTTTGAATGTTTGAGAGAATTCATCAGTGAAACCATAGGGTCCGGGCCTTTTCTTTGTTGAAAGATTTTTATTACTGATTCAACCTTCTTACTAGTTATAACTCTATTCAGATTTTCTATTTCTTTGTGATTTGCCTTGTGGTTTTGTATTTCCAGAAATTTGTCCACTTCACCTAGGTTATCCCATTTGTTGGCATATGGTTGTTCATAGCATTCCCTATAATCTTTCTTATTTCTATTGAGTCAATAATAATGTTCCTATTTTCACTTCTAATTTTAGTTATTTGAATCTTTTTTTAGTAGTCCATCTATCTAAAGGTTTGTCAATTTCAAAGAACTAACTTTTATTTATTTATTTTTAAGATTTTATTTATTTATTTGACAGACAGAGATCACAAGTAGGCAGAGAGGCAGGTAGAGAGAGAGGGAGGAAGCAGGCTCCCTGCCGAGCAGAGAGTCTGATGTGGGGCTCGATCCCAGGACCCTGAGACCATGACCTGAGCCGAAGGCAGAGGCTTTAACCCCCTGAGCCACCCAGGCGCCCCTGTTGGGGCTCTAAATGACTGTGCCACCCAAGCACCCCTGTTTTAAATATGTTTATAGCTAAAAATTTCCCACTTAGCACTGCTTTTGCTGAGTCCCAAAAATCTTGGTATGCTGTGCTTTCACTTTAATTCATCTCTAAGAATTTTGCAGTTTCTCTTGTGATTTATTCTTTGATACACTGGTTGTTTAATTGTGTGTTGTTTAATTTTCACAAGTTTATGATTCTTCAAATTTTATGTCTGTTACTGATTTTTTAAAGATATATTTATTCATTTATTTGAGAGAGAGAGAGCATGCATGTGTGAGTGGGGGGAAGGGCAGAGGGAGAGAGAATCTCAAGCAGACTCCCCACTTAGGACAGAGCTCAGTGCAGGACTTGATCTCATGACCCATGACCTGAGTTGAAATCAACAGTCAAATACTTAACTGACTGAGCCACCCAGATGCCCCATGTCTGTTACTGATTTTTAACCTTATCCCATTGTGGTTAGAGAAGATACTCTGCCAGACATTTACATATTTTAATCTACTGAAATTTAACTTGTGGTCTAATCTATCCTGGCATGTCTCACATGCACTTGAGAAGAATTACATGTTATTGTTGGGCAGAGTTTTCTGTATGTATCTGTTTGATCTGGTTGGTTTATTATATTAAGTCCTCTATTTCCTTCTCTATCTCCTGTCTGGTTGTTCTGTCCATATGGAGAATAGGATGTTGAAGTCTCCAGTCATTGTTTTAGGACTGTGTATTTCTGCCTTCAGTTCTAATCTATTTTTTTTCTTATTTCTTTAATCTTTATTTTTTAATTTTTTATTTTTTTTATAAACAAATAATGTATTTTTATCCCCAGGGGTACAGGTCTGTGAGTCGCCAGGTTTACACACTTCACAGCACTCACCATAGCACATACCCTCCCCAATGTCCATAACCCCACCCCCCCTCCCGACCCCCCTCCCCCCAGCAACCGTCAGTTTGTTTTGTGAGATTAAGAGTATGAAAGTATAGTTTGGCTATGGAAAGAACCTAATCTATTTTTGATTCACGTATTTTGATGGTTCGATACTGGGTGCTTGCTCTAGTAAATATTTTATTAATGTATAATGTCTTTTTTTGTCTCTTGTAGATTTTTTAATTTAACATCTAATTTACCTGATATTCGCATAGCCTCCCTTGCTTTCTTTTGGTTACTATTTACATGAAATCTTTTTTCTTACTTCCATTATTAATCTATTTGTGTGTTTGAGGCTAAAGTGAGTCTGTTGTAGCCCTCTCATCTGCCCTGCGATCCTGTCCCTGTACTGACCACTCCTGTTGCCTGCATGGAACCAGCTGCCTGAGCTGCCTGGTGGTGGTGCTCCCGTGGGAGCTTTGGTGAACACGAGGAGACACAGGCTTGCCCTGGGCCTGCAGGTTTGTGTGTCTGTCCCCAGCACTCTGCAAGGCTAGAAAAGGAGGAAGAGCCTGTCCAGAATCCCTGCAAGACAGGAAGAAAAGGGAAATATCAACATGAAAGAACTCTGCAATGTAAATGTAGGAATGGTGGAAATCAAGGGAAAGCCAAAAGATGAATCCGAGCCTGAAGATGAAGGAAAACCAGATGAGAAGAGAAGTTGGAAGTGGAAGGGAACCCAGGGCATGACGGAAAGCTCCAGAATGAGGGATAGCCAGATGATAAAAGATAACCAGAAGGTGAGAGAAAGCAAGAAAAGCAGGGCAAGTCTGAAAATAAAGCAAAACCACATAGTGAGGGCAAGCCAGAATTCCTGGCAAAGGCTGTGACTGAGCCATGGGCTGCCAAAAATCACCTAGTTGAAGATGGTGTGCCCAGAAAAGCAAAAAGAAAAATGGGAGGATGTATGATTCCCCCAAGGAGCATCAGGAGGACTTCTAGAAAAGGCACTTGGGCAGTGAGGAAATCACGAGAGAATGTGGAGGTACGTCAAGGGCTCAGAAAAAGCTAAGAAAAAAACAGAGAATGCATTGTTTTTATTGGATACAAAGAGATGTACAAGACCCATTCACCCCAAAGATGTCAGGAGAGTGAGGGACAGAGGTAAGGAGCAAAGGGACCCATATCTTTAATGCCTTCGGCCTTCAATTCTAATTTCTCTGATGAGAGCATTTCTAACCATGCTTTCCATGGCAGGCATTTTCCAGGCTAAATGTTTTGTGTTTTTTTTTTAATTTAACTTAATATTTATTTATTTATATTAGGTTATGTTAGTCACCACAGGCTAAGTGTTTTGATGTTAAGCTGACACTTTGCTGTCCGTGTCACTCTTGTTACCACCAGCTTTTTGATCCAACTACAGTGTTCTCTGTCTCTCAGTAAGGAACGTCCACCAGGTGCATGGAAAAGATGTTCACGGTCCATTACAAAATAACAATAAAGAGGAAACCAGTTTCAGAACCCCCACAGCACACACAAAATAAAGTGTGTCTATTGTAGACAGAATATAGATCATGTGGTCTTTATATATTCTGCCAACCTCTGTCTTTTGGCTGGAGAGCTTAATTGTTCTACATTTCAAGTAATTACTAAGGAGGGACTTACCTCTGTCATTTTTCTATTTGATACAGTAGTTTGCTATTGGCCTTATAGCTTTGTCCCTTCTGTCCTGCATTACTATTCTTTCATGTTTGATTTTTTTTGTAGTGAAGTGTTTAAATTCTTTTCTCATTTCCTTTTGTATATATTCTGTAGCTATTTTTCTCTATGGTTGCCATGGGGATTACATTTAACATCCTAAAGTTATAACACCCTCATTTGAATCTATACCAGCTTAACTTCAGCAATTACATAGAAAAACTCTGCTCCTCTACAGCTCTGCCTTCACCCCTTTTGGTTGTTGATGTCACCAAATAACTTTACACATGTATGCCCCCAAATATAAGCTAATAATTCTTTAAATGAATTAGTGTCTTAAATTGTCTAAAAACAAAATTTGGAATTACAAACCAAAATTACAGTAATACTAACTTGTAGACTTTTAGTTTTTTTTTTAATGTATTCGTTTTTAAAGATTCTGTGCAAAACAAAAAGTAGAATTACAAACCATTGTTAGAATAATACTAGTTTTTGTAAATACCCATGTATTTACCTTTACTGAGATCTTTATTTCTTCATATGGCTTCAGGTTACAGTTTTCATTATACCTTGCAGGATTCACTTGAGCATTTCTTGCAGGGCAAGACTAGTGGTCACATATGTCCTCAACTTCTGTTTATTTGGGAATGTCTTAATTCCCCCTTCACTTTGACAATTTTGCCAGATATAGAATTCTTAATTAACAGGGTTTTTTTTTCCTTTTAGTACTTGAATATATCAACTCCCTGCTTTCTGGCCTCCAAAGTTTCTAATGAGAAATCTGCCGAAAATCTTTTTGAGGCTCCCTTGTATATGATTCTCTCCTTTCTTGCTGCTTTCCAGATTCTCTCATTGTCTTTTGAAAGTTTTATTTTAAAGTGTCTCAATGTCTATCTATTTGAGTTCATCTTACTTAAAGATCACAGAGCTTCCTGGATGTTTATATTCATGTATTACATCACACGTGAGACATTTTCATTATTTCTTCCAATAGTCTCTCTGTGACCTTCTCTCTCTCCTCTACCAGGGACTCCCACATTATGTATGTTGGTCCACTTGGTGGTGTCCCATGTGTCTCTCAGGTTCTGTTCACACTTCTCGGATGGCTTTTTCTTTCAATTCCTTTCAATTCCTCAGACAGTAATGTCTATTGTCCTATATTCAAGTTCACTAGTTTTTTCTTCTGCTTGCTCAAATCTGTCTGACTCCTTCTAGAGAATATTTCATTTCAGTTACTATATTTTTCAGCTCCAGAATTTCTTTTCAGTTTCTATCTAGGTTTTATATCTTTTTGATATTTCATTTTGTTCACACAAGATTTTCTTGACTTTATTGACATCTTCCTTTAGTTTTTCGAGCATGTTTAAGATAGTTTTGTCTTGTATACCTTCCACCAGGCCCAATATACCTGCCACTGTTCGTTTTTTAAAAGAAGAATACATGCCCAGCTTAGAGCCCAGGCAGGGGTGGGGAGATTTAACTCACGACCCTAAGATCAAGACCTGAGCTGAGATCAAGAGTTGGAAGCTTCACCACCAAGATGCCCCACCACTGTTTGATTAATTTTTTTCTGTTGATTTATTTTTTTTGTCTGAATGGGCCCTACTTCTTCTGAATGGGTTCCTACTTCTTTGTGTGCCTTATGATTTTTTTGTTTAACACTGGACACTTGAATCCAATGGTGTGGTAACTCTGGAAATCAGATTCTCCCCTTTCCCCAGGATTTGTTGGGTTTTATTGCTGTTTTGGTTTTGTGATTCTTGTAGGTTTTCTCTGTGGCCAAGGTCATCAGGAGATGAGACTCTCATTTCTTTTCTGAGCCTTTTTGGCAGGCATGGTCACTTTCTAATATTCCCCCTCTATAGAGTTGGTTTTTAAAAATTATTTACTTAAAGTCAATTTAGTTAATGTATACTCTATTATTAGTTTGAAGGGTAGAATTTAGTGATTCCTCAGTTGCATATAATATCCAGTGTCAAGTGTCCTCCTTAATGCTGTTACCCAATAATCCCTTCCCCCCACCCAATTCCCCTCCAGGAACCCTGTTTATTTCCTAGAGTTCATTATCTCCTATGGTTTGCTTCCCTCTCTATTTTCATCTTATTTTATTTTTCCTTCCCTCTTCCTATATTCATCTGTTTTGTTTCTTACATTCAACATATGAGTGAAATCCTATGGTATTTGTCTTTCTCTGACTGACTTATATTGTTTAGCATAATACCCTCTAGTTCCATCCATGTCATGGCAAATGGCAAGATTTCATTCTTTTTAATGGCTATACACACACACACACACACACACACACACACACACACAAACACCAGTTCTTCTTTATCCATTCATCTGTCAATGGATCTGAGCTCTTTCTATAGTGTGGCTATTGCAGACATTGATGCTATAAACATTAGGGTATAGGTGTCCCTTTGAATCACTGTTTTTATCCCTCTGATAAATACATAGTAGTACACTTGCTGGGTCATAGGGTAACTCTATTTTAAACTTTTTGAGGAACCTCCATACTCTTTTCCAGAGTGGCTGCACCAGCTTGCATTCCCACCAACAGTGTAAGAGTTCCTCTTTCTCTACATCCTTGCTAACATCTGTTGTTTCCTAAGTTGTTATTTTTAGTCATTCTAGTGAGATACTACCAGTGTGAGGTGGTATCTCATTATGGTTTTGATTTGTATTTTCTGGATGACAGGTGATGTGGAGCATTTTTTCATCTGTCTGTTGGTCATTTGTATGTTTTCCTTGGAGAAATACCTGTTCGTGTGTTCTGCTCATTTCTTGCCTGGATTTTTTGGGGGGTTTTTTGGGTGTTGAGCTTGATAAGCTCTTTATAAATTTTGGATACTAGCCTTTTATCTGATAAGATGTTTGCAAATATCTTCTCTTAGTTGTAGGCTGCCTTTTAGTTTTGTCAACTCCTTCCTTTGCTGTGCAGAAGCTTTTTATCTTCTGTTTCCCAATAGTTCATTTTTGCTTTTGTTTCTCTTGCCTTGAGAGACATGTCTAGCAAGAAGTTGTTGTGACCAAGGTCACAGAGATTGCTACTTGTGTTCTCCACTAGGATTTTGATGGACTCCTATCTCACATTGAGGTCTTTCATCCATTTTGAGTTTGTTTTTGTGTAAAATGTAATAAAGTAGCCCAGTTTCATTCTTCTACATGTGGCTGTCCAATTTTCCCAACACCATTTGTTGAAGAGACTGTCTTTTTTGCATTGGATAATCTTTGAAGCTTGGTCAAAGATTAGTTGACCACAGAATTGAGGGCCCATTTCTTGTTCTCTCTTCTGTTCCATTGATCTATGTGTCTGTGTGTCACTACTGTGCTGGAGCTAAAGTTGTGGGTGCCTGGGTGGCTCAACTGGTTAAGCAACTGCCTTCAGCTCAGGTCATGATCCTGGAGTCCCAGGACTGAATCCCGCATTGGGCAACCTGTTCAGCAGGGAGTCTGCTTCTCCCTCTGCCCCTCTCCCCTCTCATGCTCTCTCTCTCACTCTCACTCTCTCTCTCTTAAATAAATAAATAAAATCTTTTTTTTTAAAGAGCTAAAATTGACTGAAATTTACTGAAACTCTTTTTAAAAAGGAAAAGATTGGGTGGTGTTATGGACATTGGGGAGTGTATATGCTATGGTGAGTGCTGTGAAGTGTGTAAACCTGGCAATTCACAGATCTGTACCCTGGGGGCTAAAATATATTATATGTTTATAAAAAATAAAAAATAAAAAATTTAAAAATAAAATAAATTTTAAAAAATTAAAAATAAAAAGGAAAAGATTTATTTATTTATTTTAGAGAGAGAATGCATGCACATGAGTAGGGAGAGGGGGAGAGGGAGAGGGAGAGAGAGAATCTTCAAGCAGTCTCCCTGCTGAGAGCTGAGCCTGACTTAGTGCTTGATCCCAAGACCCTCAGATGATACCTGAGCCCAAACTAAGAGTTGGCCACTTAACCGACTGAAACACGCAGGTACCCCAACTGCAATTTTTTATCCAAGCCTTCCCCCTGGAAGGTGCAAGATTTCAATAGGCTCCAGAGTTCCAAAATAGTTATAGCAAAAGATTCTACCAATGAAATTACTGTCTAGGTAGGGAGACTGCTTTCTGTTGTTTTCTATTCTGCCATCTTACCAGAATCTGTGTTTGGTTCTTTTTTACATTTCTGTCCTTGTTGGTATTCTCATTTTGTTCATGCGTTTTTTTCCCCTGCTTTTCCTTGGTTATTTGTGTTCTTTTATAGTAGGTTGAGCTTCTTTGAGGTGGTTATTTTGAATTCTTTGTAAGGGAAGTCATATATTGTTTCTTTTTTAAAATTTTTTTGAAAAATTATTTTTATTAACATATAATGTATTATTTGTTTCAGGGGTACAGGTCTGTGAATCATTAGGCTTACACATTTCACAGCCCTTACCATAGCACATACCCTCCCCAATGTCCATAACCCAACCATCTTCTACCTCCCCCCTCCCCCCAGCAACGGTCAATTTGTTTTGTGAGATTTAAGAGTCTCATATGGTTTGTCTCCCTCCCGATCTCATCTTGTTTCATTTTTTCCTTCCCTACCCCTCCAAGCCCCCTGCCTTGCCTCTCAAATTCCTCATATCAGAGAGATCATATGATAATTGTCTTTCTCTGATTGACTTATTTCACTCAACATAATACCCTCTAGTTCCATCCACATTATTGCAAATGGCAATATTTCATTTCTTTTGATGGCTTCATAATATTCCATTGTGTATATAAATACCACATCTTCTTTATCCATTCATCTGTTGATTGATATCTAGGTTCTTTCCATAGTTTGGCTATTGTGGACATTGCTGCTATAAACATTTGGGTGCATGTGCCCCTTCAGATCACTACATCTGTATCTTTCGGGTAAATACCCAGTAGTACTATTGCTGGGGCATAGGGTAGCTCTATTTTCAACATTTTGAGGAACTTCCATACTGTTTTCCAGAGTGGCTGCCCTAGCTTGTATTCTCACCAACAATGTAGGAAGCTTCCCCTTTCTTTGCATCCTCGCCAGCATCTGTCATTTCCTGACTTGTTAATTTTAGCCATTCTGACTGATGTGAGGTGGTATCTCATTGTGGTTTTGATTTGTATTTCCCTGATGCCAAGTAATGGTGAGCACTTTTTTTCATGTGTTTTTTGGCTATCTGGATGTCATGAAATGTCTGTTCATGTCCTCTGCCCATTTCTTGATTGGATTATTTGTTCTTTGGGTGTTGAGTTTGATAAGTTCTTCATAGATTTTGGATACTAACCCTTTATCTGATATGTTATTTGCAAATATCTTCTCCCATTCTGTCAGCGGTCTTTTGGTTTTGTTTACTGTTTCCTTTGTTGTACAAAAGCTTTTGTTCTTGACAAAATCCCAACAGTTCATTCTTGCTGTTGCTTCCCTTGCCTTTGGTGATGTTTCTAGGAAGAAGTTGCTGCAGCTGAGGTCGAAGAGGTTGCTGCCTGTGTTCTCCTCAAGGATTTTGATGGATTCTTATCTCACATTGAGGTCTTTCATCCATTTTGAATCTATTTTTGTGTGTGGTGTAAGGACATGATCCAGTTTCATTTTTCTGCATGTGGCTGTCCAATTTTCCTAGCATCATTTGTTGAAGATGCTATCTTTTTTCCATTGGAAATTCTTTCCTGCTTTGTCAAAGATTAGTTGACCATAGAGTTGGGGTCTATTTCTGGGCTCTCTCTATTCTGTTCCACTGATCTATGTGTCTGTTTTTATGCCAGTACCATACTGTCTTGATGATGACAACTTTGTAATAGAGCTTGGAGTCTGGAATTGTGATGGCACCAACTTTGGCTTTCTTTATCAACATTCCTTGGGCTATTCAGGGTCTTTTCTGGTTACATATAAATTTTAGGATTATTTGTTCCATCTCTTTGAAAAAACTTAATGCTATTTTGATACAGATTGCATTCAATGTGTAGACTGCTTTAGGTAGCATAGACATTTTCACAGTATTTGTTCTTCCAATCCATGAGCATGGAACGTTTTTCCATTTCTTTATGTCTTCTTCAATTTCTTTCATGGCTACTTTATAGTTTTCTGAGTACAGATTCTTTGCCTCTTTAGTTAGGTTTATTCCTAGGTATCTTATGGTTTTGAGTGCAATTGTAAATGAGATTGACTCCTTAATTTCTCTTTTTTCTGTCTTGCTGTTGGTGTATAGAAATGCAACTGATTTCTGTGCATTGATTTTATATCTTGACACTTTATTGAATTCCTGTACAAGTTCAAGCAGATTTGGAGTGGAGTCTTTCAGGTTTTCCCTATAAAGTATCATATCATTTGCAAAGAGTGAGAGTTTGACTTCTTTGCTCGTTCAGATGCCTTTAATTTTTGTTTGTTGTTTGATTGCTGAGGCTAGGACTTCTAGTGCTATGTCTAACAACAGTGGTAATGGTGGACATCCCTGCTTTGTTCTGAACTTAGGAGAAAAGCTCTTAATTTTTTCCCATTGAGAACGATATTTGCTGTGGGTTTTTCAGAGATGGCTTTGATGATATTGAAGTATGTGTCCTCTATCCCTACCCTTTGAAGAGTTTTGATCAAGAAAGGATGCTGTACTTTGTCAAATGTTTTTTCAGCATCTGTTGAGAGTAACATATGGTTTTTGTTCTTTCTTTTATTAATGTATTGTATCACATTGATCGATTTGTGGATGTTGAACCAACCTTGCGGCCCAGGAACAAATCCCACTTGGTCATGGTAAATAATCCTTTTAATGTACGATTGGATCTTATTGGCTCATATTTTGGTGAGAATTTTCACATCTGTGTTCATCAAATATGTTGGTCTGTAATTCTCCTTTTTGATGGGGACTTTGTCTGGTTTTGGTATCAAGGTAATGCTGGCCTCTTAAAATGAGTTTGGAAGCTTTCCTTCCATTTTTATTTTTCAGGAGAATAGGTATTAATTCTTCTTTAAATGTTTGGTAGAATTCTCCTGGGAAGCCGTCTGGCCCTGGGCTCTTGTTGGTTGGGAGATTTTTGATGACTGCTTCAATCTTCTTACTGGTTATGGGTCTGTTCAGGTTTTCTATTTCTTCCTGGTTCAGTTGTGGTAGTCATATGTCTCTAGGAATGCATCCATTTCTTCTGGATTGTCAAATTTGCTGGCGTATCATTGCTCATAATATGTTCTTAAAATTGTTTGTATTTTTTGGTGTTGGTTGTGATTTCTCCGTTTTCATTCGTGATTTTATTTATTTGAGTCCTTTCTCTTTTCTTTTTGATAAGTCTGGCCAGGGGTTTATCAATCTTATTAATTTTATCCAAAAAGCAGCTCCTATTGATTGATTCTGTCAATGAATAGAACAATTTTTTTTATTTGCTCTACTGTTCTTTTGGTTTCTATTTCACTGATTTCTGCTCATTCTTTATTATTTCTCTTTTCCTGCTGGGTTTAGATTTTCTTTGCAGTTCTTTCTTCAGCTTCTTTAGGTGTATGGTTAGGTTGTGTACTTGAGACCTTTCTTGTTTTTTTGAGAAAGGCTTGTATCACTATATACTTTCCTCTCAGGACTGCCTTTGCTGTGTCCCACAGATTTTGAACAGTTTGTTTTCATTTTCATTTGTTTCCATAAATTTTTTCAGTTCTTCTTTAATTTCCTGGTTGACCCATTCATTCTTTAGTAGGATGCTCTTTAGCCTCCATGTATTTGAGTTCTTTCCAACTTTCCTTTTGTGGTTGAGTTCTAGTTTCAAAACATTGTGATCTGAAAATATGCAGGGAATGATGCCAATCTTCTGGTACTGGTTGAGACCTGATTTGTGACCCAGGATGTGATCTATTCTAGAGAATGTTCCATGTGCACCAGAGAAGAATGTGTATTCTGTTGCTTTGGGATGGAATGTTCTGAATATATCTGTGATGTCCATCTGGTCCAGTGTGTCATTTAGAGCCTTTATTTCCTTGTTGATCTTTTGCTTGGATGATCTATCCATTTCAGTGAGGGAAGTGTAAAAGTCCCCTACTATTATTGTATTATTGTTGATGTGTTTCTTTGATTTTGTTATTAATTGGTTTATGTAATTGGTTGCTCCCATGTTAGGGGCATAGATATTTTAAATTGTTAGATCTTCTTGTTGGACAAACCCTTTACATATGATATAGTGTCCTTCCTCATCTCTTTGGCCTAAAATACAATTTATCTGGTATAAGGATTGCCACCACAGATTTCTTTTGATGTTCATTATCATGGTGAATTGTTTCCCACCCCCTCACTTTAAATCTGGAGGTGTCTTTGGGTCTAAAATGAGTTTCTTTTTTTTTTTTTTTTAAAGATTTTATTTATTTATTTGACAGAGAGAGATCACAAGTAGGCAGAGAGGCAGACAGAGAGAGAGAGAGAGAGAGAGGAGGAAGCAGGCTCCCTGCTGAGCAGAGAGCCCGATGCGGGACTCGATCCCAGGACCCTGAGATCATGACCTGAGCCGAAGGCAGCGGCTTAACCCACTGAGCCACCCAGGCGCCCCTAAAATGAGTTTCTTGCAGACAGCATATTCATGGATTTTTTTTTTATCCATTCTGATATCCTGAGTCTTTTGATTGGGGCAATTAGCCAATTTACATTCAGGGTAACTACTGAAAGTAATAAATTTAGTGCCATTGTATTGCCTGTAAGGTGACTATTACTGTATATTGTCTCTGTTCCTTTTTGGTCTCTCTCTTTGTTTAAAGGACCCCTTTCAATATTTCATGTAGTGCTGGCTTGGTGTTTGCAAATTCCTTTAATTTTTGTTTGTCCTGTAAGATTTTTATCTTCCCTTCTATTCTCAATGACAGCCTAGCTGGATATAGTATTCTTGGCTGCATATTTTTCTTATTTAGTGCCCTAAATATATCATGCCAGTTCTTCCTGGCTTGCCAGGTCTCTGTGGATAAGTCTGCTGCCAATCTAATATTTCTACTATTGTATGTTACAGACTTCTTGTCCTGAGCTGCTTTCAGGATTTTCTCTTTGTCACTAAGACTTGTAAGTTCTACTACCAGATGATGGGGTGTGGACCTATTTTTACTGATTTTGAGGGGGGTTTTCTGTGCCTCCTGGATTTTGACGCTTGTTCCCTTTGCTGTATTAGGGAAATTCTTTACTATAATTTGCTCCCTCTCCCTCTTTCTTCTTCTTCTGGGATCCCAATTATTCTAATATTGTTTTATCTTATGGTATAATTTCTCTCTTGAATTCTCCCCTCATGGCCCAGTAGTTGTTTGTCTCTCTTTTGCTCAGCTCCTTTATTTTCTGTCAATTGGTCTTCCATATCACTTCTGCCTCATTTATCCTAGCAGTAAAAGCCTCCATTTTTTTTTATTGCACTTCATTAATAGCTTTTTTTATTTCAACTTGGTTAGATTTTAGTTCTTTTATTTCTCCAGACAGGTTTCTCTAATATCCGTCATGCCTTTTTCAAGCCCTGCTAGCACCTCGATAATTGTCATTCTGAACTCTAGTTCTGACATATTACCAATGTCTGTATTGATCAGGTCCTCAGCTGTTGGTACTGCCTCTTGTTTTTGTTTTTGTTTTTTGCAGTGAGTTTTTCCACTTTGACATTTTATCCAGATAAGAATATATGAATGAAAGAATAAAAAACTAAAAGGGTCGCAAAGATCCCAGAAAGATGTAAGCTACCCAAATCAGAAGAGACCCAAAACTGGGGGGAGAAGGAAGGGAGAAAAATTTTTAAAAAAATATTTATGTACTATGTTAGACTGGTGAATAGAACAGAGCCATCCATTTGATTTGGGGTGTATTCTGGTCTCTTAGAAGAAATTACCTCTAAAAATTTTAAAGAAAGAAAAACAAATATATACAAAAATAAGAGTAAATATGACAAAGGGATGGAATATGACTGTAAAGATGAAAATTTTTAAAAATTCTAAAAAAGGAATTGATAAGATATGTCTGTTAGAAAAAGAAAAAAAGAACAGAGGACAGAATGTGATCAGGCTGGAGACTAGAACAAAGCCATGTGCTGGATTTAGGGTATATTTTGATCTATTAGAAGAAATTGTATCCCAAATTTTAAAGAAAAAAATCCTTGTATGTATACAAAAAATAAGTTTAAATACAATGAAGGGATAAAATATGACTATAACAATGAAGATTTAAAAAGATTTTTTAAAAAGTTTAGTTAAGATAAACTAGTTTTAAAAAGTTAAAAGAGGAAAGAGGAAAGGTTAAAAAAAAGTAGAATAAGAAAAAAATAAAATTAAAAAAATTTAATTTTGCAAGGTTAAAGGATCATGGAGGAAAAGCCATGAATTCTATGCATTGCTTCCCCCTGCCTCTGGAGTTCTGCTGTTCTCGTTGATTAGTGAACTTGGTCTTGGCTGGATGGTCTTGGCTGGATGTTCTTGCTGATCTTCTGGTGTGGGGGCTGTTGCAGTAATTCTCAAACGTTTTTGCTGGAGGCAGAATTGCACCGTCCTTGCCAGAGCCAGGCTAAGTAATCTGCTCGGGTTTGTTCTCAGGAGCTTTTGTTCCCTGAACACTTTCTGTACAGCTTCGGAGGATGGGAATGAAAATGGCGGGCTCCCAAACTCCATAGGAGCAGAGAGCTTGGAGCCCCATTCCTCAGTGTGCCCTCAGCGAAAAGCCTTCAATCCCTCCTGTCTCCCTGGTCTTTGGCAGCACGCTTTGTATACCCAGCCTGTGACTGAGCATTTCTGTCTCTGGTGCATTGTCCCATTTGGAGTCTCCAAACCCAGCTCATTCCTGCCATGCTGCTCCTGCACCACTCTTCCCAGAGGAGGAAGGAGGGGTTCTCTCTGGATCTGCCACTTGTGGGGTCCTTGCTCAAAAAGTAGTGGCCCAACTGTGCCTTAGATCATGGTTTAAGGTAACCCCGAGCTGAGAGCCCCTCCTCAGCTCAGTCTCTGCAGCTGGCTTCCCCACTCTGACACCTGGGAGCTCTGCCACACCCAGATACCCCCAGTCTTTCTGTGACCCCAGGGGACCTGAGAACACACTGTCCCCGTGAGGGCTCCGCCCCCACTTAACCTCTGGAGTGATGTCCCTCAGTGGAGCAGACTTCTAAAATTTCCAATTTTGTGCTCCACTCCTCTGCTGCTTGCTGGGAGCCAGCCTCTCCCCCGCCATGGTGTATCTTCCCAGGGATTCAGATTCACTTCTCCACATGACCTACCTTCCAGAAAGTGGTCAATTTTCTGTTCCTAGAATTGCTGCTCTTCTTCTCTTCTATATCCTGTTGAGTTTAGGTGTTTGGAATGGTTTGATAACTATCTAACTGAACTCCTGGACCTGATGTCATTTCAGTCTGCTACTCCTCTGCCATCTTGCCTGTAGGAACCTTCATATATTGTTTCTTTAGGAAGGATTTCTGGGGGTTATTTTTTTTCCTTTGATTTGGCCACGTTTCCTTGTCTCTTCATGTGTCTCTAAAACATTTTTTTGTGTGTGTTTGGTTTTCAACTGGTTTCATACAGGAAAAGACCTCACCAATCAGCCACAGCTAGAGGTTGCTGGGAGCTTCTCAGTCCTTTTCTGATGATGTGTCTTCCAATCAGAGACATTTGCCTTTTCTTTTTTAGAAGCTAGTAATCTGCCCCTTCCTTTGGTGTCTGTCTATGGTACTACAAATCCTGGGTCCTCTGAGGTCTTTTGCTTTCCATGGCCCCAGGCATCCAAAGTATGTTTATTCCATCAGCCTCCTGAGGCAGGTGAAACCAAAACTAGTCCCTCAGGAAGCGTCTTGAAAGCTGAAATGTTGGATGTACATTCTACCTGTCTTTTTTTCCTCCTGAGGGAAAAGCTACATGTGGGCTCTTTCACCCTATTGCACCAAGCTTTCTAGCTTGGGGAAAAGGCAACTGTTTGAAATTAAACAGCTCTCCTTACCTATTTCAATTTGTCTGTTCTTGGCTTTAAGCCTGCCTGGGGTATTATAACTTATTTAGTAATTTCTAGAGTTCTCATAATGTTTGTATTTTTTTTGTTTTGTTTTGTTTTTGGACTATATATGGTTTTTCGGTTGGTGTCTCTGTGGGGAAATGAATGAGATCTGGGGCTTTCCATTCTGCCATCTGGCTGATGTAACTCCCTTCTGGTAACTTCTTATGACAGCCATAGGAATTAATATGGACATCAAAAAGATGCAGTGAACAAAATTCATGAGGCATAAAGGACACCCAATTAAGACACATCCCTGAAAGGCCTGAGCCTCATCTCCCTCCCTTCACTGTGGATGGAGAAATCAGCTGACTATCCCTCTTGCATAAGGTGTTGGCCAACCTGCTGGAAGTCTCAGTTTTTAATTTTGGTGATGGCCATCTTGCTGGAGAGGTACAATATCCCCAGTTGTTATGGTCAGTGGGTGCCAGGTGTCCTGATGATGGGGGGATCAAGGAGGTAGCTTATGGACTGGAGCAGGCACTGTGAGAGGGCAGAGCTCGAATTGACTACCTAGGGTGGGTTGGGGTGAAAGGAACATTCCAGGAGAGTAAAGAGTGCTTTCTGTTTATGGGTAGGAAAATTAAGATAAAATGAAATTGATCATTTTAACCATTTTTAAGTATCCAATTCAGTGGTAGTAAGTAGGGAGTGTTTTTGTGTAAGAAGTAATTTTATTTTGGGAAGGAAAATCTGGTGCTTTTTTCAATGGTTAAAAGACTAAAATACTTTTATTTAGTTAGTTTTATTCATTTGTTTTTTAAAGATTTTATGTATTTATTGAGAGAGAGAGAGAAAGAGTGCAACAAGGGAAGAAGCAGAGGGAGAGGTTCTGAGTGCAGAACCTGATGCAGGGCTCAGTCCCACAACCCGGAGATCATGACCTGAGCAGAAATCAAGAGACAGATACTCAACTGACTGAGCCACCCAGGCTCCCCAAGCCTTAAGAGAAAAAAAGTAAAAGGACTACTTAAGAAGTAATCAGTCAGTGAACAATCAAGGATTGTTTGTCACATTGGCTAAGGAAATGATTGTTTGATTTAAATAATGTTCCAAAATGGAAAAGAAAGAATTAGTATCCCCATTCCTCAAATAAGGAAACTGGGGGTCTGATTAAGTGACCTGCTCCAAATGCACAGTATGAAAAGGGTGAATCTAAGACTAGAACCCAAGTCTTCACCTTCTGACTCCAGACCTCTTTGCACCACTCCTTCTACCTTCCTGAAGCTGAAGTTTCCTTAGTCTCAGTAGAAAGTTACCTCCTAGGGAAGACACAGGATGCCAGATCTGGTTAACAGCAGGTGACAGCAGTGGTTAGACTCAGGGCCACGTGCTGGTCATTCTGTCCTCAGGATATAACCACTTTCCTTCTAGTGGGCAAGAACATGGTTTGGCAGGTCATGTAGAGGAGTTTTGGGGACCTGGCTAGCTCAGTAGGAAGAGAGTGCAATTCTTAATCTCTGGTCTTGAGTTCAATCTCCATGTTGGGTGTAGAGATCAATAAAAATCACAACAACAACAACAACAAGAAAAAAAAACCCTAAAAAACAAGGAGAAAGGCTTTATTCTACATTTCTGTGAATGCTATTTGTTGAGAGGCACTGTCCCTTCAGTCTTACCATTAGCAGTGAGGCCATCTGCATGGTGTTGATTGCCAGTGGCAAGCTGTGGCCCTGGAACCAGAGTATTAGGGCTGGCAGAAGGTGCATGGGGATGACAGAGAGTGTGCTGCTTGCTGGCCAAAAAGCACTCGGCCAGAACAAAGTCCCAAGAATAGACTTTGTAAGCTTAGGAGATGTGCGGTTGTTTCGGAGGAGGAAAGGACAGTAATGAAGATACTAGATAGATAGAAGACTGCTAGATAAGTACCTTGGGATCACTTTGTGGAGGTCATTGGCCAAGAATGAAGACAGCTTGGCCTTGGGGCCAGATTCCCTCCTCTCTCTGGGCAGCCTTACCACAGGCAGCATGACTCGGTCTGACTGTCCTACTGGAGACTTGAACTCTAGCTTAAAGGGGGCTGAGTCCAAGTGGTCCAGACCTCTCCCCAGGGTCAGGTCCCCTTTGCCCATCCTCACCTCTGCCAAAGGCTCTCCAGCTTCTGGGCAAACACTCCCAGGGGTGAGGGACCACCTTGGGAAGGCAGACATTTTCATGTAGGGGTAAGAGTTACTGTCATCACTTTCTTCTTCTCTTCTGCTTCTTCCTTCCAGAGAGTGAGCTTGGTGGGAAGTATGAGGTGCCCTGAAGTATAGAAAGGGCTCCATCAGTGTGTTGGAATCCCCCAAGAGGAGGCAGCAGAGAGGGCCTGTGAGCTCTGCCTGAGCACCCCACCCCAGTCAGGCTTCACCCCAGTCATCCTTGGTATTCACCCCGGAATTCTTCACCCCCCCCAAGTACTCCAGTGTGGGTGCCTGTAGCCTTGATGAACCTAGCCTCGTCCTTGCAGCCATCCTGGACTCCACGTGTTAGAGTGGCCCCAGCAGACTTGGGATCTTGTCCCAGTTCTGATACTGAGTAGCCAGCCACAGGACCTTGGGCAAGTTGATTACTTCTTTACAACTCCCTTTCTGTGCTGTAAAATGAGAGGCTTAGACCAGATTTGACTTTTTAATTGAGTACGTTTTGGAGAATTTTCCACAGAACAGACTTGGTGCGGGAAGTGGGACACGGCCAAGGGGAGCAAGGCCCAGTTTGTTGGGGGACACTGTTCTACATGTGGGTGGTTATGAGACAGAATGTGGTAAAGCCCGATGGGAGAGGTGTGTGGGGACTGTGGGCAGGACAGCCCTCCTGGGCAAGCATGGCCAGGGCAGGCAGCATTGGGACCCCACAGGTGGCCACTGAAGGTCTTGGGCCTGGAGCACCGGGACTGTGATGGCCCTGGGAGTGGGGAGCAGGGGCCACAGCGCTCAACAAGTGTGTATGTGGGGGGCATGGCTTCACACCATGGGGACCAGGGAAAAGTGTTGGGAAGGCTAGTGGCCTGAGTGAGAGTCCAGACAACTGATGACTTCAGACAGAGGGCCCAGAGGAAGAGGAACAGAGGACAAAGGGACAGAAGGTAGGAGTGACCAGAGGAGCCTGGCTGGGAGCCCAGGGATAAGGGGGTGGAAGGAGTCAGAGGGGTCACTCAGAGCATGGCCCAGGCTTAAAGATAGACAACTGGGCCAGGACCCTCCTCGCTGCCTCACCTTAGACTACAGACCACTTGAGGCCTTGGGGGAGCCTACTCGCACCCTCTGGGTGGCTAAGAGCATGGGGTTCGTTCCCCAGGTACATGGGGAAGGGAGCATCTGCATGCCCCACGCACTGGCCTCTCTGTCTGGAAGGATTTTTCTGTCAGCTCAGGAGTGGCACTTCTGTCCCTCAAGAAAGGGCAACGACTGAGCTAGGGCTGTAACTGGTCTACAGAAAGAACTTTATGCTCATGATGGAATCCGTGTGGTTTCCAAACTCACTTGAGCCATCAGCCCCCAAAGGTACACATACGTGTGGGGATATGTCAGGAAGCTGCTTGTTCCCCTGTCTTGCTGTTTGAGCACTACACGGAGGACGGCCCCTGGAATAAGGGCTGGCGTGGGGAAGAGGAGGTAGAGGTCAGGAGAGCCACCCAGCAATGTGGATGACTTGCTCCGAGTGCCCCGGGGGCTGGCTTTCTGGGAGCACTAGACCCGTGAGATGTGCGAGACCCTCCAGGGACACCTGCCAAGCCCCCAGGAGGATGGGGACCGCAAGGGTAGCACCAAGGGGAGAGCCTGGGGAATTCTGAGGGTGAAGCCCTGCAGAGAGCGGCAGCCAGGGACAGAACCCACTGTCTAGTGACCTTGATGTTGTTCTTTTTGTTTGTTGCTTGGTTTTTAAGAATGAGCACACACAAAGGACTTGTTTAACTCATCAAGGAGGGGACAAGTAGGATGATAGAGCTGGTTTAAAAAATATTTTAGTTACTGAAAGATTGGAGGAATAAAGTGGCTGAATTATATACAAAACTGGCCAACACCCCAGGGCAGAAAAACAGTGTGTCCTCTGGGTTGTAATCTTTTCTATTGGACAGTGACCATTTGTATGTTTGCAGGACAAGATTCATCACCTTGCTGTTGGGCAAGGATAATTTGCATCGCTATCAGTTTCCTAAGAGATAGCACCTACCCTATGAGGTTTATAAATTACCCTCATGATAGAGTGTGTTCAGTGAGAATTGCCGGGTGGGGCCTTGTGGGTGCACCCACTTAGTGGGTGCTTTGGGGTGACATTAAGAGAACAGGCTGGGGGCACCTGGTAGCTCAGTCGTTAAGCATCTGCCTTCAGCTCAGGTTCTGGGATGGAGCCCCACATTGGCCATCGGGCATCGGGCTCCCTGCTCAGCGGGAGGCCTGCTTCTCCCTCTCCCACTCCCCCCTGCTTGTGTTCCCTCTCTGGCTGTGTCTCTCTCTGTCAGATAAATAAGCAAAATCTTCAAAAAAAAAAAAAAAAAGAGAGAGAGAGAAAGAAAGAGAGAACAGGCTGCCAGTTGATACTGCTCTTTTCTTAAGAGCTCCCCCTTGTAACCACAGATAAGCTCCCAGTATTACCCAGCACACAGAAAGGCTGGTCTGACTGGTTGACACAGGTCAAGCCAGGAGAGTTAAGGCACGTCAGACTCCTTGTACTCTCTCATCAGAACTGGAGCTCAGAGTGTGAGTGACAAATGCGGCCAGAAAATTCACTTCGTTTTGTGAGGAGACGGCAGGAGGATCTGAGGACTTCCTTTCCTCCCTCCCTTCTTCTTTCCTTCCTTTCTTCCTTCCTCTTTCTCGGGGGAGGGGGAGAGGGAGAAGCAGGCTTCCTGCTGAGCGGGGAGCCTGAGGTGGGACTCCATTCCAGGACCCTGGGATCCTGACCTGAGCTGAAGGCAGGCGCTCAATGACTGGGCCACCCAGGTGCCCCGAGGACTGGATTTTCTTTTCTTTTCTTTCCGTTTTTAAGATTTTATTTATTTATTGGACACAGAGAAAAAGATCACAAGTAGCCAGAGCAGCAGGCAGAGAGGGGGGGGGGGAAGCAGGCTCCCCACTGAGCAGAGAGCCCCATGCAGGGCTCCATCCCAGGACCCTGAGATCATGACCTGAGCCGAAGGCAGAGGCTTAACCCACTGAACCACCCAGGTGCCCCAAAGACTGCATTTTCAATAGCCTTTACCAGTCCAGAGATTTAGAAATTCTCTTAATGTGTTCTACTCTGAGGCGGGGACATTCAACCCACGAAATGAAGCTCAGTTTTGCCTGCAGAACCTATAAAAGAGGGTGAATCCCACTCTCCTTAAAGTCCTACAAACTGCTAAAATTCCCAGCCTGCGAGAAAATAGCCTTCCTTACTCTCTTTTTCCCCAGGAGGGCTTTAGAGGTATTATTACCACATTTGAAGTCCAATCGATGTTCCTCAACGATGAGTTTGCCATACCTGATCAAATAGGATTTATTATAAAAAATACAAAAATGCAAACTAGGGGTGCCTGGGTGGCTCAGTCTGATAAGCATCTGCCTTCGGCTCAGGTCATGATCCCAGAGTCCTGGGATCAAGTCCCACATCAGGCCCTCTGCTCAGCGGGGAGTTGGCTTCCCCCTCTGTCTGCAACTCCCCTGCTTCTTTTCTCTCTCTCCTCTCCCTGACAAATATATAAATAAAATCTTTAAATTTTTTTTTAAAAAACACAAAAGTGCAAAACAAAGTGCACAATTTGTCCAGTTTTATGCTGGTAAAAATAAGGAAGGTTTTTACTGAATGTACACAGATTATGCCATTCAAAGCAAAGGAATTCAATAAAACTACTTGTTTATGAATTCTGAGCTAGAATCAAGAATAAGATATTTAAGAGTGTCTCATATCAACTTGCAAAAGCATAGTCTGTTAAATTAAAAGTTAGAGAGAGATGGAGAAGAAAAAGAAAGGGCTTCGTCATCTTCTAATCAGAAAATAAAACATGTCTTCCACTCAGCCACTCAGGTCTGCTTAATTAATTCTTGTTTCAAGGGACCTTATACCTAAAATTCTCTGCTTCTGGACTACAGAGAATCCCAGAAATCTTAACTCTATTCCCTGGGACTATCTGATAGTATCTAAGCAATGTCAGCTCCCAAACTGTATCAATGACTGTTCCGTGAAGTGGAGTCCTTTCCGCGAGGCTTGGAGACTTCCGTTGAGGACATACATTCTCTCCTGGCTAGGTTCAGCTAACACCTTGTTTCCAGAATCCCCTCTCCGCACAATGCTGGGTGAGAGGGAGCCCAAAGAGAAATCAGCCCAAAGTTGGGGAGGCAGAGTGCTGTCGTTACTGTCACCCTGTGGGAGCACCTACAGGTCTCACCAGGGGTAGGGGAGGGCAGCTAGTACCCTTCCTTGTGCGTGCCGGCTGGTAGTCCCCAGGCTCATTCCACACCAGAGGCAGCAGCTTCGGACCTGCAGGGCGCTGGTGTCTAGGGTGCCCCACCATGTCCAATATGGAAACCTGAGTGTCACCAGGGATGTGACCATCAGCTCAGCCCTCTGTCTCCACCCTGGGAACCTCTTGCTTCCAAGACTAACCCTTTTCTTGAGTGCCAGAGTAGTCACACCTTTGCCCTTCTGTGGTTTTAAAGCCAGTTCCCGAACACACGTGCGCACACACATTCCCATACCTGTTCAGTCTTCCACGGCTTTGAACTTATGAATGGAATCATACTCTTAACTCTTCTTTTAATTAACTTTTTAAATTTTTTTATAAACATATATTTTTATCCCCAGGGGTACAGGTCTGTGAATCACCAGGTTTACACACTTCATAGCACTCACCATAGCACATACACTCCCCAATGTCCATAACCCCCCTCAACTGACCCCCCTCCCCCCAGCGACCCTCAGTTTGTTTTGTGAGATTGAGTCACTTATGGTTTGTCTCCCTCCCAATCCCATCTTATTTCATTTATTCTTCTCCTACCCCCTTAACCCCCCATGTTGCATCTCCACTTCCTCATATCATGGAGATCATATGATAGTTGTCTTTATCTGATTGACTTATTTCACTAAGCATGATACCCTCTAGTTCCATCCACGTCGTCACAAATGGCAAGATTTCATTTCTTTTGATGGCTGCATAGTATTCCATTGTGTATATATACCACATCTTCTTGATCCATTCATCTGTTGATGGACATCTAGGTTCTTTCCATAGTTTGGCTATTGTGGACATTGCTGCTCTAAACATTCGGGTGCACATGCCCCTTCGGATCACTACGTTTGTATCTTTAGGATAAATACCCAGTAGTGCAATTGCTGGGTCATAGGGCGGTTCTATTTTCAACTTTTGGAGGAACCTCCACCCTGTTTTCCAGAGTGGCTGCACCAGCTTGCATTCCCACCAACAGTGTAGGAGGGTTCCCCTTTCTCCACATCCTCGCCAGCATCTGTCATTTCCTGACTTGTTAATTTTAGCCATTCTGACTGGTGTGAGGTGGTATCTCATTGTGGTTTTGATTTGTATTTCTCTGATGCCGAATGATGTGGAGCACTTTTTCATGTGTCTGTTGGCTATCTGGATGTCTTCTTTGCAGAAATGTCTGTTCATGTCTTCTGCACATTTCTTGATTGGATTATTTGTTCTTTGGGTGTTGAGTTTACTAAGTTCTTTGTAGATTTTGGGTACTAGCCCTTTATCTGATAGGTAGTTTGCAAATATCTTCTCCCATTCTGTCAGTTGTCTTTTGGTTTTGTTAACTGTTTCCTTTACTGTGCAAAAGCTTTTGATCTTGATGAAATCCCAATAGTTCATTTTTGCCCTTGCTTCCCTTGCCTTTGGCGATGTTCCCAGGAAGAAGTTGCTGCAGTTGAGGTCGAAGAGGTTGCTGCCTGTGTTCTCCTCAAGGATTTTGATGGATTCCTTTCTCACACTGAGGTCCTTCATCCATTTTGAGCCTATTTTCATGTGTGGTGTAAGGAAATGGTCCAGTTTCATTTTTCTGCATGTGGCTGCCCAATTTTCCCAACACCATTTATTGAAGAGGCTGTCTTTTTTCCATTGGACATTCTTTCCTGCTTTGTCAAAGATTAGTTGACCATAGAGTTGAGGGTCTATTTCTGGGCTCTCTATTCTGTTCTGTCGATCTATGTGTCTGTTTTTGTGCCAGTACCATGCTGTCTTGATGACGACAGCTTTGTAATAGAGCTTGAAGTCCGGAATTGTGATGCCACCAACTTTGGCTTTCTTTTTCAGTATTCCTTTGGCTATTCGAGGTCTTTTCTCGTTCCATATTAATTTTAGGATTATTTGTTCCATTTCTTTGAAAAAAAATGGATGGTATTTTGATGGGGTTGCATTAAATGTGTAGATTGCTTTAGTTAGCATAGACATTTTCACAATATTTATTCTTCCAATCCAGGAGCATGGAACATTTTTCCATTTCTTTGTGTCTAGCTCAATTTCTTTCATGAGTACTTTATAGTTTTCTGAGTATAGATTCTTTGCCTCTTTGGTTAAGTTTATTCCTAGGTATCTTATGGTTTTGGGTGCAACTGTAAATGAGATTGACTCCTTAATTTCTCTTTCTTCTGTCTTGTTTTGGTGCAGAGAAATGCAACTGATTTCTGTGATTTTATATCTTAACACTTTACTGAATTCCTGTACAAGTTCTAGCAGTTTTGGAGTGGAGCCTTTTGGGTTTTCCACATATAGTATTGTAACATCTGCAAAGAGTGATAGTTTGACTTCTTCTTTGCCGATTTGGATGCCTTTAATTTCTTTTTGTTGTCTGATTGCTGAGGCTAGGACTTCTAGTACTATGCTGAATAGCAGTGGTGATAATGGACATCCCTGCCGTGTTTCTGACCTTAGCGAAAAAGCTTTTAGTTTTTCTCCATTGAGAATGATATTTGCGGTGGGATTTTCATAGATGGCTTTGATAATATTGAGGTATGTGCCCTCTATTCCTACACTTTGAAGAGTTTTGATCAGGAGGGGATGCTGTACTTTGTCAAATGCTTTTTCAGCATCTATTGAGAGTATCATATGGTTCTTGTTCTTTCTTTTATTAATGTATTGTATCACATTGATTGATTTGTGGATGTTGATCCAACCTTGCAGCCCTGGAATAAATCCCACTTGGTCGTGGTGAATAATCCTTTTAATGTACTGTTGGATCCTATTGGCTAGTATTTTGGTGAGAATTTTCACATCTGTGTTCACCAAGGATATTGGTCTGTAATTCCCTTTTTTTGATGGGATCCTTGTCTGGTTTTAGGATCAAGGTAATGCTGGCTTCATAAAATGAGTTTGGAAGTTTTCCTTCCATTTCTATTTTTTGGAACAGTTTCAGGAGAATAGGTATTAATTCTTCTTTAAATGTTTGGTAGAATTCTCCTGGGGAAGCCGTCTGGCCCTGGGCTTTTGTTTGTTTGGAGATTTTTGATGATTGTTTCAATTTCATTACTGGTTTAGGTCTTTTCAGGTTTTCTATTTCTTCCTGGTTCACTTGTGGTAGTTTATATGTCTCTAGGAATACATCCATTTCTTCCAGATTGTCAAATTTGTTGGCATAGCGTTGTTCACATACTCCTAACTCTTCTGACATTTAGATTTTTCAACATTGTTGTTATCCAGGTTGATGCACCATCACTTAGTAACTTATGATCATTTCTAAAATAGCCGACTAAATACCCCAGTGCTGATTTGTTATTGTAACAGAGAGAAAACCCAAATTCCAGTGTTGCATTAATATGATATTTGGCAGGAAAGAATTCATACACTTTTATACTTTCTTATGAACAAATCCACTAAGTATGAACAAATTTTGCCCAAGTTTTAACACAACTCATTGTTTCTCTTTGGATATATTATTTGCTGATGTTTGGAACCAAGGAAAATGAAGTTTTCTTCATTTCATTTCCTCACTTTCTTCAAACCTTCTATAACTTTCTGTTTTCTCTCAAACTGTATCTTTTGCAAATCTCTCTCCCAGTCTGGAGTAAACCAACACTTTATTTTAGACAAATGAATCTCTTCTCCTTGATAAACAAAAGCACATCCTGAGAGCCACTACAGCTCCTAGTATGGTCTCAGTCACCATAATTAATTACCAGTGTTAATTACCAGGGTTAACCCAAGTCATTAACTTCTGTTTCACAGACAGACTTGGGAGGTAGGTGACTGCGAACTGCCCGGATTGTGCAGCATTTGAGCAGTGTCCCATGTAGGAGTCTCTGGGGAAGTTGCTAAGACAGAGCTGGGGTTGCCAATGGTTTCTAGGGTCCAGCACTTAGGAGGACAGGGAAGAAGCAGAATTGGGCAGAGGAAGGAGTCAGGGCCTGTGGGACCAGAAGTGACAGAGAGAGGCATCCTGCACTGGCTGAATAGTGGGGGCTGTGAAGCCCCTCCCTATTCAGTAGTGAGCCCCAGGCACCACACATCTCCAGGGAGGTGGCTCTGACTACCTCCAGTGTGTCCCTCCTCAGTGGGGCCCCCTGGCTGCACATCCGCACACCCACCATAGCCAGGGAGGCTCATGGACATAGAAGAGGACCCCTACAGTGTACCCATCAAAGTGGTTGGAGTGCCTGGGTGGCTTAGTGGGTTAAAGCCTCTGCCTTCGGCTCAGGTCATGATCCCAGGGTCCTGGGATTGAACCCCGCACCGGGCTCTCTGCTCAGCAGGGAGTCTGCTTCCTCCTCTCTCTCTCTGCCTGCCTCTCTGCCTACTTGTGATCTCTGTCTGTCAAAAAAAAAAAAGTGGTAAAAATGGACACATTTGTAACATGGCACATACAACAATAAGAAAAGTAAGTATGTGAAGATGATCTGTTAATTAGTTTAATATTAATGCAATGTCTTAAAGGGAATTAAGGACCTTGGAAATGACATGTAAAAATGACATTCTATAGAACATAATTACTGGTGGTATAATAAAGTTTGTTAGATTTGTAATTCAGTAGAGTTGAACACAATTTTACATTTTTTAAATCTGAAAATTTATATGGAAGTAATATTAGCATACCTGGTCAATATAAGAAGTATAGGAAGTCCCGATTATCTAGTCAGGATAAAACAAACTCAAATTTATAAAAAGTAAAATATATGCTTGCATTATACTTCACATAGGTTAAAAACAAGAAAAAAGCATATTAGCTGTTTTTAAACTTATTTAATATTATTATTATTCACTACTCAATATCATAATTATTTTAATTATATAATATATTATATAACAATAAATTTATATAAAATCACAATATAGAATTAATTATATTTATAAATATAATTATATATAAAATACACAATTATAATATGCAAATATATGTAATTATATATAATTATAGTTCTTTATTAATATATGGAAATGCATCTGATTTTTGTATATTGATTTTTACCCTACAATTTTACTAAACTTGTTTATTGGTTCTAACAATTTTCTGATGAAATCTTTTGAGTTTTCCATATATAATATCATGTCATCTGCAAATTGTGAAAGTTTTACTTTTTTCTTTCTAATTTGGAATTCCAATTTTATTTCTTTCTCTTACATTATTGCTCTGGCTAGGATTTCCCATACTATGTAGAATAAAAGAGGCAAGAGTGGACATCCTTGTCTTGTTCCTGATCTTGAGGAAAAGTTTTTAGCTTTTCATCATTGAGAATGAATGTAGCCTTCATTATGTTGAAGTATGTTCCCTCTATACCTACATTGTTGAGAGTTTTTATCAGAAATGGATGTTGAATTTTGTCAAATGCTTTTTCTGCATCTATTGAGATGATCATATGAGTTTTATCCTTTAGTTTGGTTAATGTGTTGTATCACATTGACTGATCTGTGGATGTTGAACCATCCTTGCATTCCTGGAATAAATCCCACTTGATCGTGGTCTATGATGTTTTTAATGTATTACTGAATTCAGTTTATTAATATTTGTTGAGGATTTTTACATCTATTTTCTTCAGGGATATTGGCCTGTAATTTTCTGTTTTTGACGTGTCCTTGTCTGGTTTTAGTATTAATGTAATGCTGGCCTCATAAAGAGAGTTTGGAAAAGTTCCCTCCTCTTCTATTTTATGGAAGTGTATGAGGACTAGTATTAATCCTTTGAATATTTGGCAGAATTCACCAGTGAAGCCGTCTGGACCTGTACTTTTATTTTTTGATAAGTTTTTTTTTAATTGTTGATTCATTCTCCTTACTAGTAATTGGTCTCTTTAGATTTTCGATTTCTTCATGATTCAGTTTTGGTACATTGTATGTTTCTAGGAATTTAACAATTTTTTCTAGATTGTCCAATTTGTTTGTATATAATTGTTCATGGTCATCTCTGATGATCCTTTGTATTTCTCTAGTATCAGTTGTAACATCTATTTCATTTCTGACTTTATTCAAAACCTCTCCCTTGTTATCTTGAGGAATCTAGCTAAAAGTTTGTCAAGGTTTTATCTTTTCAAAGATCCTGTTCTTAGTACCACTAACCGTTCTCTTTTTAGTCATCATTTCATTTATTTCTGCTCTAATCTTTATTTCCTTCCTTCTGCTAACTTCGGGTTTTGTAATTCTTTTTCTAGTTCCTTGAGGTGTAAAGTTAATTTGTTAATTTGAGATTTTTCTTCTTTCTAGAGATAGGCATTTATTATTATGAATTTCCCTCTTAGAGCTTCTTTTGTTGCATCTCACACATTGTGATAATTATTTTTTATTTCTCTTTTGATTTCTTCATTGATGCATTGGTTGTTCAATAGCATGTTGTTTAGTCTCCACATATTTGGGAAGTTTCCAGTTTTCTTCATGTAATTAATTTCTAGTTTCATATCACTGTGTTTAGAAAAAATGTTTGATATGATTTCAATCTTCTTCAACTAATAAGTTTCATGCACCACCCACCGCCACCCCTCCCCACTCTACCTCCCCACCCCTCCACTCCACCCCCCACCCCACCCCACCTCCGGCATCCCCCACCCCCCAACCCAGCAGCTCTGGAGCAGCTCCAGATCTTAGCTCTTTACATTCAAATCAACCCCATACTCTCGGGGACAGTTAACAAATTATCTAAACCTGAAAAACTCTGTCTATTTATAAACAATTGAAAGTTTTAATAATATCATTAAATGCCTATGTGGTTTGACAGTCTCTTACACTGAAGGCACTAACAAACGCTAATTAATAATGAATGCTAAATAATTATAAGATGATGGTAAAGTCTGTGTCATTTTATAATTATAATCAGGAAGATAATTAATAATTAAACTCTAAACAAAGAAGAATACAGAAAACAGTTCATGTAGACTCAATTCTTTTGTACTTTCCATTAAATTCATTAAAGAAGAAACTTTAAAATCACAACAAAATTTACAATATCACTTTTTTTTTTTTAAGATTTTATTTATGGGATGCCTGGGTGGTTCAGTCGGTTAAGCAACTGCCTTTCAGCTCAGGTCATGATCCCAAGGACCTGGGATCCAGCCCCACATAGGGCTCCCTCATTAACAAGGGAGTCTCTTTCTCCCCATTTGCCTGCTCATGTTCTCGCTCTCATTCACTCTTTCTCTTTCAAATAAATAAATAAAATCTTAAAAAAAATTATTTATTTATTTATTTATTTGAACGACAGAGCATGAGAAAAGATGAGGAGCAGAGGGAGAGGGAAAAGCAGGCTCCCTGCTAAGCAGGGAGCCCAATGCAGGGCTCCATCCCAGAACCCCCAGATCACGACCTGAGCCAAAGGCAGACTCCTAAGCAACTGAGCACCCCCCCCAGGCACCCCTACAATATCGTATTCTTGACAAATGAGTTAGGATCCCACAAGAACGTGAAACAACAAAAACACAATGACCGGGTCTCTCATGATGAATTACATACTGAGTTTGGAAGTCAACACAAATGGTGAAAGATACACGTGCATTATAAACTACTTAAACATCCAGGAAAATAAGATTACTCCAGAAAAATGTGAACATAGAGATTTCTGTTATTCAGTAAATCATAAGTAAATATATGTACTAACCACATATGCATTAAATTATATATGTGAAACCTTTATGTCAGTTGAAGTTCTGAGATGCGTAAATGAATTCTATAAGCCAGTTTGACTATGAGCTAGAAGGTCAAATGTACACATTTTGGTAAGTAATAATTCGTGTAATAAATGGGCAGTGTAGAAAGGCAAAGTTCCCTGTACGTGTTTCCGAGGCGATTCCCAGAGCTGACACAGAGCCCTTTCTCCACTAACGACCCGGAGTGTGTAGCCAGCAACCTCTTCCTCAAACTTCTCATGTAATCCTGAAATGACTCCCCATGTTGGTGGTTTGTTTTCAAAGTATTGCCCCAAGCATAGCTCAGCTACAATAACACCTTCAATTCAGCAATTCCACCTGTAAATCCGTTTATGCTGCTCAAATGTCAAACACAATTACACGTTCTGTAAAGTCTCTCTTTTTACTCACTGACAATCATGCCCTCACATAACACGTCATCAATACCAGGAAGGGATTCGATCATGCCTTAGTGCACTGATTTGCAGCTTGAAAATGCCTTTTTAAAGTCCAAACAATTTACTAGTTTTCTGAAGGTCCCTGCGTTTTAATAAAATGTAGTTTACGCTTCTGCTACAGACCCAGAAACTGTCTTTTAACATCATCTCTTGGCACCAGATACCATCTCCTGGGACCCAGGAGCCCCATCAGGGCCAGTGTGCCAGTCCTAATGTTTGCACCCTGTGGCCTGAGCTGGTTACAGACTCTTTATCCTCATCCATGAAATGGTCACAATGTAGTGTTCACCCTGGTTTTTTCAGAGAAATTTTACAAACCAAATAAAGATTTTTGGGGGCACCTGGGTGGCTCAGTCGTTGAGTGTCTGCCTTTGGCTCAGATCATGATCCCAGGGTCCTGGGGTCAAACCCCACATCCAGGCTCCCTGCTCCATGGGAAACCTGCTTCTTCCTCTCCCACTCTCCCTGCTCGTGCTTCCTCTTTCACTGTGTCTTTCTCTGTCAAATAAATAAATAAAATCTTTTATTTAAAAAAAACAAACAGGGGCGCCTGGGTGGCTCAGTGGGTTAAGCCGCTGCCTTCGGCTCAGGTCATGATCTCAGAGTCCTGGGATCGAGTCCCGCATCGGGCTCTCTGCTCAGCGGAGAGCCTGCTTCCCTCTCTCTCTCTCTCTGCCTGCCTCTCCATCTACTTGTGATTTCTCTCTGTCAAATAAATAAATAAAATTTAAAAAAAACAAACAAACAAACAAAGATTAATTGAGACAAAATATCTGTAAGATGAAAAGCACTATCTAACCTGAGATCCATGGAGAGGAGAGAGGGGACAGGGGACAGAAGAGAACCAATCAAGAAGAAAAAGGGGGAGAGTCATGGTACTGAATTAAGACAGCAGCACATGAGATAAATATATAGAAAAAAGTGGAATAAATAAGTTGATCCTCAGAAGCCTTAGTGGAGACATTCTCTTAATACAGGTAGAAGGGGACTACTTAAGATGAAGACATTCGTTTTCCAAGAGCCATCTGTAGAAGGTGCTTCCAGGGATGGTGGCAGGTCCTCACAGCCCAACCCTCCCTCAGGCAACAGCCATAAACTCAGGACAAAATATAAGCAGCTTTGAGGAGGCACCAGAGAGCACCAGAGCAGGCCAACTCTGAACGGAGTCTGTATCTGGAAGAAGGAAGCTGCATATTCTTGTTTACTGTGGCTTTTAGCCTGAAGACTGCCCCAGCCCCTGCTAAGTGGGGGTAGCGGGCATTTAGAAGGTCTGAGGGCTTGCTGGCTTGAAGAACCAGAGAGCAGGATTTGAGCCGCCCAGAAACCCTGGAAAAGGAAAAAGCCAGAGAAACCTCAATTCTGTGGTTACCTAAATCTCCTAGAGACTCCAGCTCAGGGAGGGGATTGTAATTGATGGGTCTCCTTGCCAGATCAGATGCATTTTTAAAATAATATCAACATGGCCTAGTAGCATGTTGCGATATTATTTATTCTGGAATAAACTATGTTGAAAGAAACTGGTAATTGGTGGAAATGATAGTGTTTACAAAGCATGTTAATGTAGGCAACTACAACTTTTTATTGGAGTGAAAGTCTAAATAACATTTTGCTATGCAAAAAAAAATTTTTTTTTTTTTGCTTTGGTTCAATACAACAAACTTTGAATAAAAGGTAAGCGAATTTCTTCAGGAGAGAAGCCTTCTGTGGAGCTACTGATGGAGGCTAGAGGTATGAACTTCTGTGGAATGATGGCCTCAGTCTCCCAGGAAGTGAGTGATACCAAAAGGCACCAAAGGTTTTGTGTCTACATCAAAATGTGGACCTTGGAAGAGCCAGCAGGCCTGAGAACTATGATCAGCAGCCAGCTATTTTTTTCACATGCTATTTTTTTTTGGAGGGGGGGTTTGTTTGGTTTTTTGTTGTCAGAGAGAAAGTGCACAAGCATGGGAGAAGCAAGGAGGCAGCCTTCTGAGCAAGGAGCCGGACTTGGGACTTGATCTTGGCACGCTGGGATCATGACCTGAGCAGAAGGTGGACGCTCAATCAACTGAGCCCCCCGGCATCCCATCACATGCTGTTTCCATACATGCACATCAGAGTGCCTGTGGGATCTTTTCATGTCTCACTCTTGATCACATGCCTCCACAGGTCCAGGTAGACAGCCATGACCAAAGGAGTCCCATATTCAGCCACCACATAGAGATAGTCAACAGGACCTTTTCTTGTGTAAACTGTGGGGTATAGCTAAGCCCACCAGAAAGATTTCAAAAGAGTAACATGGGCATTAGCTTCACTGTCCTCCTGATTCCCTTATTAGTGAGTTCAATACATCCGTAACACATCTTTACTCTACATTTCTATGAAAGGAATGCTTTTCCTCTTTCTGCAAATTAGTTGGACAATTTTGGCGGCCCCATTGAGATGCCTGGTGGACTCACCCAACAGAACCACAGGATTCCCCCTCCTTAGAGTGCCTCAAGGCTACAGACCTGATGCTTGAACCTCAGAGTAGATCCCAAATGGCCCTAGAACGTTCCCTTCACTGACTCATTGGTTCTTTTTCTCCTGACCCTGTGTTTCTGTTTTTGTTTCTCGTTTTTGGCCAGCTTTGATTCTGTTTCTGGTTTGGCCAGATCCAGTACTTTCTTCCCCACTACCAGCAGCAGCAATGCCTAGAGCCAGGTCTTATGGCATGCAATTAGGAGGCCCATCTCCACTGGGGTGTCAGGGATCTACTCTGCACCAGTGACAGAAGACAAAAAATCTGGTTTATTCACCTTTTTTTTCTGCTTGTGTGCTCACCTCCATCAGAATGATGTGTTGAAGAAGAAGAATGGGTTTTTAAGGTCTCCGTCAGGGGGTTGTTATGTTTCTGTGTTGATTTCACCTGGGGCTGAGATTATAGAAAGAAAGCTGTAAGAGCTCAGTGCTGTGTGTTTCCAGTGAGAATTTTCTCATCTTCTCTTCATCTCTCTTCATCAAGCAATTGAAACATTTTCTGTATCAAGAGTGAATTAATAAATTAGATTATAAAGTCTATCACAATAAATAAATGTTGATTGGTTTATAGCCACTAATAATGCTTATATAAATGTAACATTCTCAGAATTCCTAGAAAATAAAATAGTTTATTTAATGTGCTAACCTTTTAAGAGAAAATCTTTCTTTCCAAAATGTCTACATTACTTACAGCACTTTTCTGTAAGAAACAAAGCGAATATAATCAAAATGATTAGATAATCATTTTGTTAAAGAATCATACTAGGTTAATAAGTACATTATTAAGTTTATTAATAACAATTAAGGATTATTAAGTTTATGAAGAATAATAAAACAATTAACAATATCAGTATTTGTTATTAATTATATGATAATTAATTATAATTACATATTATACTATAATAAATAGAAAACAGTCCAATTTATAATCCAACTAAAAAGCAAAATACCTAGGAATAAACTTAAGCAAGTAGGTGAAAACCCTGTATATTAAAAAGTACATGACATTAATGAAAGAATTTCAAGAAGACACAAGTATATGGAAACATGTCCCACACTCATGAATTAGAAGAATTTATACTGTTAAAATTTCCATGGTACCCAAAGCAATATTCAGTTTCAGTGCAATCCTTATCAAAATTCCAATGGCATTTTTCACAGAAATAGAAGAAACAGTTCCACAATTTGTATAAAGCCATAAAAGACCCTGAAGATTTGAAACAGTCGTGAAAAAGAAGAACAAAGCTGGAGACAGTACACACCTTTATTCCGAACTCTGTTATAAAGCTGTAGTCATTAAGACTGTCTGGTTATTGGCATAACAACAGACACAGAGCTCAGTAGAACAGATCAGGGAGCCCAGAAATAAACCCTCATGTATACAGGGAGGAGAGTGGAAATGAACTTTTCACATGGGATTCCATGAGTGGCCCAAGGAAGACGCTGGCTAACTGAGTAAAGATTGATGAGGAAGAATATTTGTTAGGACTGACCCATAAGGCTAATCAGGGATTAGATTTTTGTCCCAAAGCTTCTTCCTGCAGCCAGAAGATGCAGCTGAAGCCTGCCCTTTGATGAAACCACAGTTTTATCCCTCTGGTTAGCCATGTTGGTTTTATCCTTCGCACTTGGGAATGTGGTTTGCTGTGAGAGTCCGGCTCCTGAGCGCCAGATTCTGGGCCTCATTAGCCTTCCTGTTGGTTTCCAGTCTTCCCAGGCCCGTCAGGCATCAGGCCCATCAGGTACCCAGGGAGAGAGAAAATACACACACTGCCTTACAGGGGGGCCAGGAAGAGCCTTCAACGCTCGAAAGGAGAGGAAGGTGGGAAGCTTTTCTCTGCTCCCTGGAGAGATCCCTCCAAGGCCTGGAGGGCCTGTCAGAGCTCTGGCATCTGACTTGTCACCTCTTACTGTTTTCACAGGCTTCCCTCAGTTTCCTCTGTCCGTGGGGTTGGTGACAGTAGAGTTAGTGTTCCTCTGCCGCTGCGGGGCAGTTAGTGGGGGTAATGCAAAGACAGCACGAGAGGTGGTACCTGGCCCAGAGAGCATCCCACGTACACTTGCCATCATTACTGCTGTGGTTTTAGGTGGCCATGAAGCTCAGCTAAAATTGGGCAGCCCTGTTTGGGGTCCAATGAGTGATCTCTCTCGTTTTTGGGCAGTGAGGGCTGCCGAGGGCGTGGGAAGAACTGAGGGCGGTTATTGGAGCAAAAGGCTCTGTGGACCACTCTGGGCTATGTGCAAATGACAAAGTCAGCTGGTGGAACGGCCCTGGTGCTGGCCTGGGGCTTGGGGGTGGCAGCTCACACCGTCTTCTCGCGCACAGATGTACTCAGTTACCATTGCGATGTGAGGACCAGCCCTGGTCCCTCAGCTGCGGCCATAGGCCTGTGTCCCCTGGCTGTGAGCTGACAGCTGGCTGGTGGCAGGCTGTGTGCCTGGCTGTGCCTCAGTGCAGGGGAGGCCAGGACAGCAAGAGGAGTCACTGCCCTTCATCCAACCTGGCCAGCCCAGGAGCTCAGGACTGTGCAGTGCAGGGAAAGGCTGCACTGGCACCCCTGGGGGGTATCAGCCTTGGGGGAACCTCCCTCTTGGAGGCTGGTTGGTTAGCTCAGCACCCACAGAGACTGAGGACTGAGCGAGCCACACCGCAGGGGCCCCCTGTCTCCTGGGGACACTTGGGGTCTGATTCCTGCCTTTCTGCCTATACTGGCCTCGTCACGCTCCCTTAGTTCCCGGGGCGTCTTCCTTTCTACAGGGCAGCTCCTGCAGAGTGGGCCTGTGGTTCTCTATTTCTGTACCCACTCATGTGACACAGGTAGGTGACTAATGAACACCTGTTGAATGAGGACCGCAGGCCTCCTCACAGGCGAGGAAACAGAGGCCTGCAGACCAGAGAGATACTGCCCGAGGAGGGACAGGCCGAGCAGACGGGGCCATATCCAACTGCAGATGTTTCTGGCAGGGCCTCCCCTTCCTGCACAATGGCCTAACACACACAGCTACTCCCCAGCCATCTCAGAGGAAGTACTGCCAAATAAGAAACGGACACCCCCCACCGGAGACCTCAGCTCTTTCCTGGGGACTCTCCCCAGCCCAGAGAACACATGTGAGGTGCTGCTCTGTTCCGTGGGCTCGAGACACAGACTGATGAGACCAACGTCTGTCTTCGAAGCTTGAAATCTGGACAAAGGAGTAAGGCAAATACACCTGACATTTTCTTGGTGCTTTCATTTCAAAGAACACACTCCTATCAACTTTTCACTTTAAAAATTCAGTGCCCCCGTAAGAACATTCTTTTTTTTTCTTTTTTAATTCTAATCCTAACCCAATGTATTTGTCTAAAATACAAATGTGCCCCCAACAAACCACGCAACACAAAGGCCAGCAGGACTGGAGGCTTTTGCTTGCCAAGACATCACAGAATGCAAGGCTTGGTTTCTTCAGGTCTCCAGCCCCACTGATGATCACTGACGTCACTGCTAGTGGATGAACATGGAGTACATACTTGATTAAAACACACACACACACACACACACACACACTGCATCAAAAACTATGTACTAAATGGTGGCTAACTGAATATAATTAAAAAAAAAAAAAAGAAAATGTCACATTTTCCCAGGACCTTGTCTGAAACCACTCTGTACCAAAATGTGCTACGCGAAAGAAAAGGGTTATTTATCAACATTTTTAAAAAAGATTTTATTTACTTATTTGACACAGAGAAAGAGAGCACACACAAATAGGGGGAATGGCAGAGGGAGCAGGGAGCCCAATGTGGGACTCCATCCCAAGACCCCAGGATCATGACCCGAGCTGAAGGCAGTAGCTTGCTTAACTGACTGAGCCACCTAGGCACCCCTGTCATCATTTTGGCTGGTGACTCTGAGAACAGTCACTCGTAACTGTCACTCTGCTCATGAGGAACCTAAAACGGAGGGGTAAATATACCTCCAGGTCTGACAGCAAAGGAGGCTCAGAAACCACACCCCTGCTCTCTGGCTGCAAGGCTCTCTCCTCTGCCACCACCCCAAGTGAAGGACACAGTGTCCTGAAAAATCTGCTCGCTTCAAAGTTGAACAGAGTTCTACTTCCTGGTGCATTTAAAACAGCTTTTCAAAGGCTCACCCTATGCCCCAAGGAAGTTCATGAGCCAGGTGCACTCTGGCAGGAAAATAATCGATCAGTTAATTCAAAATTCCTGTGCCCTTCCTTTCCCGATCATAACTGTCATTTATGCCTGATGGTTTCTTATGGGAAAATTCCATTGTAAAAATTTCTTGCATATTTATTGATTAGTACATTTCAGGCATTTTGCAGGGGGCTCTGGCCTACTGTAGAAGGAACTAGAGTTCATAATTCTTATTTTGTATAATATAGATAATATATTATATAATATAATATATAATAATATTTTATATAATAATATAAATATATCTATATAATAATATAGATAATATATAATATAATATAAAATAATATTTTGTATAATATATTTACAGAATAAAGAGTATGTAGAATGAAGAACAGAATAAAGAATATAATAATTCTTTATTTTATATAATTCTTGTATTTTATTTTATTTTTTAAAGATTATTTATTTGTTTATTTGACAGAGAGACACAGTGAGAGAGGGAACACAAGCAGGGAGAATGGGAGAGGGAGAAACAGGCTTCCCGCAGAGCAGGGAGCCTGATGTGGGGCTCGATCCCAAGACCCCGGGCTTATGACCTGAGCTGAAGGCAGGTGCTTAACTACTGAGCCACTCAGACACCCCTCTTACGTGTGTTTTAAACAAAAGCCCATGGCATACTCTACAGGCAAAAGTTCATCAGAGAAAGGAGGGGGAAGATTAAATGAAATAAAGGAGCAAGACTATTTGTTTATGTATCTGCGATTGTTTTGTGAATTATATATTATGCACTTTCTTCTTTGTATTTATATTGCTTCAATGATTGCTACCAAACTTAAGGATATAAATTACATAAAAGTTGGAACCTAGTGACTAGGTGCCAGATGTCCTCTGGCATCACGTTGAAATGAACCATCTTCGCCAAGCCCCTGCCCAGAGGAGACCGTGTCTGCAGTAGCCAGATCGCTGGCACCGTGGGCCTCACGTGCAAGGGCCCTGCGTCCAGAGCCCAGCTAGGACCTGGGCAATGGTGCATGCCCACCCCCAGAATGGGAGCGGAAAGGATTGAGAAAATGTTTCAGGACCATTTTAGCCTCAAAATTAAGGTTCACAATTCTTTTAGCTCTCAAGAATTTCTCCTAAATTTGATGTCGACAGAAAAATATTTTAGAGGAATACAGGTAAAAACCCAAAGGAACTCAGGCACAGGGTTATTATTCATCGTGGCTTTATTCGTGTCCGTCATGGGCCTGGCTCATACACTGGGGTCCACCCACACGGTGGAGAGGACAGGGGATGAGATGCACAGGTAACAAAGGGAACCCTGGGTCACGCTGTGAAGGCGGAAAGCCCGAGATACAGAACGGCGTATGTGATGCGTTCACGTTTGGTGAGAAAGATAGAGAAACATGAAGGTGTGCCTATGAATTCGCTCATATTTGTGAAAAAGAGAGGATGACCCAAATACTGCAGGGGAGGGAAGGAACAGAGTGAGATGAGACCAATGCTCGGGAACTGAGGTTTCTCAGAGTAGAAAGTGCTTTACAGTTTTGACTTCAGGGTCATATAAACACGTTATATATTGTAAATAGTCCAAAAGCAAGAACCGATTCCTAACAATTGAATGACCCTGTTGGACTGGTGACATAACCATTCAGAAAGCAATAATTATTTTAAGAGACTTTAGATCACGGTATTTATACTACCCATCCTTAGTGAGAATCCTAAACAGAGGTAGAGCTGCAAAGACCTTCCTTCAGTACTACGGCTGTTTGAGGTAATACGGGATTGTTACTTTGAAAAACGTTGTATCCATAGTTTATTTTACATGTGTTGTATAAAATATGTAACATACATGGATATTTATATGTTTTATATGTTTATTAAAAATATCTTAAAATGTCTACAGATACACATATCAGGGTAGAGTAAATGAGTAATTGAATTAAGGTTGTTAATAATGAGATTTTTAACATGAGATAAAGTGATATTATAATTCAAAGATAAACTAAGATATTAAGTAAAATCCCTTTGAAGTTAAAGTTAAAACAGAATATTAAATTTAAAACAGAAATATTAGCTTGCACTCAGGATTTAAAAAAAAATCCATATTTCCATCTCTGTCCACTGAAAATGCCCCCAAGCAGTTGTAACTCATTACAATAACAGTCCTAGAGAAAATAGATAGGGGACCCAGCTATGGCTGCTAAGCACCTACAATCAGAAGTATTATTTTAATTTTTATCTTAATTCATAAAACAATGTAATAAAGAAAATAAAAATACAAAGCTAATATTCAAGAATGATTATGTCATACCTACATAGAAAACTTGAGCTGGATAATTATAACTCTTATAAAATAGTCAAAGTGAATAATTCAAGCCTCAACAGGCATTTTGTTTTATTGTCCACATTAATTAATTCAATTAATTGCCAAATTTCAACTTCATTTTGGTTACAAAAATGCAGACTTTTAGAAAAATACTCTCCATTACATATTTAGAAGAGTGTAAGAAAGAATGACTCCATTTGGGATGATTTAATTTATAAATGTATATATTTGTTTCTTTCTTTCCTTGAGAGTGATTAGAAATCCCATCAATTATAGAAATCTCATAGTCTGCTCCCAAAAGATAACTTATTGACTTCAGTAGAAAAACATGCATTGGTAATTTCATATTATTTAATAAAAATAAGGCCAGAAATGGATTAATGGAAATAAAAGAAAAATATCATGATGGTATAATTGACTAATACAACTGGAAAACCAATACTTTATGTCATACTTACAAGTAAATTCCAGATGGATTCAAGTTTTTAATGTAAAAAATAAAACTATAATTTTATTTTATTTTTTAAATTATTATTTTAAGATTTTATTTATTTATTTGACACAAAGAGAGAGAGAGAGAGAGGAAAGCAGGCTCCCCGCTGAGCAGAGAGCCTGATGTGGGGCTCGATCCCAGGACCCTGAGATCATGACCTGAGCCGAAGGCAGAGGCTTACCCTACTGAGCCACCAAGGTGCCCCTAAAACTATAATTTTAAAGGACAATTTCTATAACCTTAAGTGAAAGAGAGCTCCCTAAGCAGGAAAAGAAACCCAGAAGCTATAGGGAAAAGTCAGATATATTGCTTTTTATTGTAAAATATACATAACATAAAATTTACCATTTTACCATTTTTAAGTGTACAGTTCAGTGGTGTTAAGCATATTCACACTATTGTGCAACCATCATCACCATCCATCTCCAGAATTTTTTTTAAAAGATTTTATTTATTTATTTGAGAGAGAGAGAGAGCACAAGCAGATAGAGGAGCAAAGGGAGAGGGAGAAGCAGGCTCCCCACTGAGCAAGGAACCTGTTGTGGGGCTCGATCCCAGGACCCTGGGATCATGACCTGCGCCAAAGGCAGATGCTTAACGGACTGAGTCACCCAGGCACCCCCATCACCAGAATTTTCCCATCTTCCTAGTGGATGTATTTTAACACAAAATTTTACATACTGAACATCAAGAAGATATCACAAGCAAAGATAAGAGACTGAATGTTGGGTAAAACCATTTACAGCATTTTCTATTTCTAGCACACCAAGTTCTCCCATAAATTGATAAAGAAAGACAATTACTAGAAACGTAGATAAAAGAGCACAGACATTTCACAGAATGAAAAACTTAGCTGGCTAATAGACATCTGAAAATTGGTTGAGAAAATGCAAATGAAAGCAATTGTGAAATGCCATTTTTCGGGACTGAAAAATTTAAATGCATCACGCATCCCTACATTGCTGGTGAGTGTGAACTGCTGGGATGGGAAATGCAAATTAAAGCAATAATAAGATTTCTTTTTTTTCTTTTTTTTTTTTTTTTGCTCCTCAAGTCAACAAAAATTAAAAATTGAAGTGAATGAGAAATAGCCTTACTTTGCTGGTAGGGGTGTGAACTGCTAAAACTCTTGAGGAATGTAATCTAAAGATGTGTATTAAAACTTAAAGTCCTTTGACCCAACAATCTATAGGATAGACTTTGGGAGTCGATCCTGTACAAATGAAATCACTAGAGAGTATAAAGTTTATCATAGTGTAGTTTGCAGCAGCAGAACTTCAAACAATATGAGGTGTACCAAAAGGGCTGTACACATTAGGGTGTGTTAGTTTATCCAATAGATATAAACATAACAAATAAGCTTATCCAATAGAAATAAGTATAACCAGGGGTAGCTGGGTAGCTCAGTCATTAGGCGTCTGCCTTTGGCTCAGGTCATGATCCCAGGGCCCTGGGTTCGAGCCCTGCATCAGGCTCTGCTTCTCCCTCCCCCAATCCCCCTGCTTGTGTTCCTTCTATTGCCGTATCTCTCATAATGAATGAACAGAAACATAAATTCATTTGGCTCAAAAACATCAATGGCTTAGAATAGCAAAAGCAACACACAGGATCAAGACTGTGGACAGCTGTGCTAACATTGAGCTCTCTGGAGCCAGGGTGGGATGTGTGTGCATGCTTGCTGTAGTAGAGGAGCACAAAGGAAATGCAATGCTTCAGCAGGTGAGGGAGGCCATTGGTGGTGCCAAACGTTAAGGTGAGTGTGCCCAGAAGGATAGCAGGGTACTGACAGACTATAAAAATCACTGCTACAAAGGGTACACAGTTACAACCAACATGGAATGTTACATAATTTTAATAAAAATTAGTTCAGTGTACGCCTGGAGGGATGCCCCTGGTCTTGTAAGTGACCAGGAAGTTACAGAGCAAGAAGCGCAGTGTTACACCAGTTTTCTAAACACAACCTCTGCACGTGTGCATGTCCATGTTTGTGTATGCGCGGACAGGAACACGTGGAAGGACACATGGGTTACATCAGGGAAGTGGAAATCCAGTGAGTGCCGGAGAGATCTGATCATCTTTAAAATATGTATCTTTGGGTAGTTTCTCTTGTTAACATGACCATACATGATTTTACTCATTTCAAAGGAAAGTGGTATAAAGAAAAAAAAATTCACATTAATAAAGACAAAACCTCGGTATTTCTCCCATCCAAGTACTAACCAGGCCCGACCCTGCTTAGCTTCTGAGATCAGACGAGATCGGGCGCGTTCAGGGTGGTATGGCCGTAGACAAAACCTCGGTATTTCTAGTTGAGGATCTTTCGATCCTAGGACATTGCAAGTGAATAAAGAGCAAACATTATTTCACAGTGTGGCCAAGTGTATTTCCTAAAGTTGGCTGCAACTGTATCTACCATTTCCCATGCTCTTCTGGGATGTGAGCTTCCCCTCCCTCACCAAGGGTGGGATCTTTTCCTCTAACCTGGTGACTCTGGGCTGGCTCTATGATTGCGTGAACGAACAAAACATGACAGAAGTGCCCAAGTGATAATGGCCAGATCCAGCACAGCCTTTGACGGACCTGACAGCTTCTGTTTTATTCTTCTTGGAAGCTGGACCCAGGTAAGAAAAGCAAAAATCCTGAAAACACCTTGTTTTGAGAAGCCCTAGCAGATAAGACCCCATGGGACAAGAGAATCCAAGGGGCCTGAGGTGCCAACAGGTGAGCAAAGTAAGCATCTTGGAACCAGGTCCTTGTCGCAGTCATCCTGGCTGATGCCCTAGAGGTTAGAGACCATCTGCCCAGCTGACCCTTCCCCAGATTCCTGACCCACACAGATGTGCACAAAATAATGGGGTTACTTTATGGAGGAGCACCTGGGTGACTCAGTGGGTTAAGCCTCTACCTTCGGCTCGGGTCATGATCCCAGGATCCTGGGATTGAGCCCCACATCGGGCTCTCTGCTCAGCGGGGAGCCTGCGTCCCCTCCTCTCTCTGCCTGCCTCTCTGCCTACCTGTGATCTCTCTCTCTCATATAAATAAAATCTTATTATATAAAATTATATAAATAAAATCTTATTATATAAAATCATATAAATAAAATAAAATAAAATGGGGTTACTTTAAATGAACAATGTTTATGGTAGTTTGTCATGCAGTCATCAATGAGTACAGCATACAACAACCACCTTGGTTTGTATAGAGAAAAAAAGTCTCATGTCCTTACATAATGTATTTCCTTTTTGTATAACACATTCCTGTACTTTACCCTTACAAAGGGTAAGATCTATCTCCAGTCACTAGTAGAGTCAATTAAGCCATTTATAATAGGAAATTAAGGAAAAAAGTTACTAAGCTTCATATAAAAGGTATTATAGTGTTAATATAGTGGTCCTCCCTTATCTATCCCTTCCCTTTCTGTCAGAAATGATAGCCAGAAGGTCAGGAGCAGCTTCATACCACATCCCAACACCTATGTCGTTCCCCTCACATTGTGTCATCACGTAGTCATTGTATCATCACATCATCACAAGGAGAGTAAGTACGGTACGGTAAGCTATTTTGAGAGAGACCACATTCACAAAACTTTCATCACCATTACTGTTTTAATTGATTTATTTTATTATTAGTTATTTTTTTGTTGATCTCTTACTGCATCTAACTTATAACTCAAACTGTCAGAGGTATATATGTGTAGGAAAAACATAGTAGTGTACAGAAATCGATGCTATTTGTGGTTTGGGGCCTCCCCTGGGGGGGTCTTGGAACATAGTCGCCCCAGATAATGGGAGGACAACTGTATTCATTTGGGGGAAAAAAAAACCCAAAAACCTCCATAACCAGAGTAACAATCTTCTTTTTGCAAAATAATCTTCATTGCCTATTATTTTATTTTTTTGTAGGCAATACATTGTAATTGCTTTGTTGTTATTATCCTTGTACATGTTTTAAAACTTTGCCAGCAAAGTCTTACCAATACTGCTGAAGGGACATTTTTCCTGCTTACTTGGCAAAGTTTCTCTCTGAATTTAAAAAAAAAAAATTAAAAGTTGTGAAGACCGTTCTCTTTCCTTGCTTCTCTTTAGCTTTATTCCTCCCTCTTTCTCCTTTCCTTCTACCCTCTTCTGCTTTTTTTTTCTTAAGTAAGCAATACTCCCAACATGGGGCTTGAACTCATGATCCTGAGATCAAAAGTCGTGCTCTACTGACTGAGCAGAAGGTGCACCTCTTCTGCTTTTTCCTATAACCTATCAAAAAGAGTTCTTATTTACCTGCAATAGGATTTGACAGTAGTTCTGTTAGGCACGAAGGAAACTTACTGGTATGTGTTCTCAATGGCAGAATACAAAGCGGGCTTGAACACAGAACAGCACTGAGAACCTCTGGAGTTCTGGGTCCACGGAGCCTCAACTGAGGCCACACAGCAGACCTAACTGGGTTTGGGTATCCCTTTCATGACAAATTTGACTTCCAGTTGTTCCTATTTCCACTTTAGCCCTTGAGAGCGTCTGATTGGCCTTGTCCAGGTTATGTGCTGTCCCCGTGTTAACTGGGGTCAGAGGGGAAGAGCTCCGGCAGGAGGCATCTGCTAGAAAAGAAGCAACTAAAAATTAAAGATGAACAGACCTTAACACCCAGAAATCCCATTCTAATATAGACCCTAAGAAAAAAAAAATCTCACACCTGTGTGCAAAGAGACATGTACAAGGATGCTCATAACGATAATGGAGTAAGAGTGAAAACTAGAAACTCATTAATGTCATCAACAGGAGGATGGTTAAGTACATCATGATAGAGTCATGCAGTGAAATACTATTACCAGTTAAAATAAATGAACTAAAACTTCATGTGTTGGGGCAACTGAGTGGCTCAGTGGGTTAAGCATCTGCCTTTGGCTCAGGTCATGATCCTGGGGTTCTGGGATTGAGCCCTGTGTTGGGCTGCCTGCTCAGCAGGGAGTCTGCTTCTCCCTCTCCCTCTACTACTCCCCCTACTTGTGCTTTCTCTCACTCTTGCTCTCTCCCACTCTCTGTCAAGTAAATAAAATCTTTTTAAAAAATAAAGAAAAATGAAATAAAACTACATGTGTCATATTGAATAAATTTAAACAATGCAACAAGTGAAAAAAAGGTCATGTGTATACTACAAAAGAATTTATATAAAGTTTACAAACACACAAAGTAATATAGCATATATACAGTTAAAGAATTAGATATAGGCAACATTAGTGTAATAACACAGGTAGAAGGAACATACTAATGCTGGTCTTTTATATGTCCGCATGTCTTACAAGTGAGCCACTGAGTGACTTTTGTTCTAGACTACCTTTTGAAGGATGTTGTATAGTCAACAAACTTCGAAGGCAGAGATAGCGTCCCCGTTGGGGGCAAAGCCAGCCAAGCTTATAGAGCAGTATAAAAGATTCAGGTCCCTTAACTAAGTGTCCGTTCCTGAAATGCACCTCCCTGTCTATCTAATGGTCATCTGGCTCTCTTTGCATTGCCCTTTGAGAACCAGGGCTCAAAATATTAGTGTAAATATGCTGACCTGCTATTGTTGTAATAAATTGTCCTTTGTCTTTGATCCTGGAGTCTCATGTCTTCTGCCAGAATCCAGGGGAAGTTAACAGCTGAGAGGTAATAGAAAAATATATAAGGCACCTGGGTAACTCAGTTGGTTAAGCCTCTGACTCTTGGTTTTGGCTCAGGTCCTGATCTCATGGATCATGGTGATATAGTTTTGAAATGTTGGTGTGGTCCAGAGCCAATGGCCAAGGTACAAAAGGTGGTACAAAAAGGTGGTTTTATTAAGGCACAGGGACAGAACTTGTGGGCAGAAAGAGGGGCAGCTGCTGCCTGTTGTCCCGGGATTATAAGGAGCAACTGATAATATATTTTGGGGTTGGGGGAAGTAAAGATAAAGGAAGTTCCAAAAGGATTTTCGTATGTGAAAGAAGACTCACAGGATACTGGAGGCCTTGCTATTGTCAAGTTAAAGTTGTTTCCCCCTCTAGCAAGGCAATAACATTAAGACAGTGGTCAGGAGCTTCCTGGAAGAACATTATACTCTGCCTGCCTCAAGGATTTGTCAACGGGCTGCAGGTAATAGGCACATTTAATTTTCTCTACATTTCCTTCTGCATTTGTTTCAAACACAGTGGGATGGAATCCCACCTGGGGCTCCCTGCTCAGCGGGGAGTCTGCTTGAAATTTCTCTCCCTCTGATCCTCCCCCACTTCATGAGCTCATGTGCTCTCTCTCTCTCAAATAAATAGATAAATCTTGTTTTTTAAAAAAGGAGATAAATGTATATGAGCCTCTGCTCCCAGTTCCTGACATAAGGTTCACGTGAGATGTACCAGGAGCATCTTTTTTTTCTAATACTTGGTTTTTGACCCTGGTTCATGACATAGGGCTTCTGAAACCCTTTTAACTCCCTGGGTGATAGGAGTGTCTTTGTTCTAGTGGGGTGACTCTGGGTGGACTTCTGGATGGCTTATGGATAACCAGAAAGACCAAGCCATAATTGGAAGCCTGGAATGTTCAGCCTTGCCCCCCATTGTCTTGAGCAGGGAGGAGGGCTGAAAATGGAGTTGATCATAGATCATAATGAAGCCTTCATAAAAATCCCAATAGTATGGGGTTTGGAGAGCATGTAGCAAACACATGCACACAGGCAAGGTGACCCCCATTCCATGAGGGCAGAAGCTTCCATACTCATGCTATGTATCTCTTCATCTAGCATTCATCTATAGCCTTTATCCTTTCCTTCAATAAATTGGTAAACATAAATTAGTGTTTCCCTGGGTTCTTTGAGCCACATCAGCAAATTAATCTAACCTGAGGTGAGGGTGGTGGGAATCTCTAAGCTGTAGCTGATTGGGTAGAAGCTGTGGGTAACCTTGGGACTGCTTGCTATTGGCAGCTGAGGTGAATGGAGAGAGTCTTGTGGGACTGAGCCCTTAACCAGTAAGACCTGATGCTCTCTCCAGGTAGACAGTATTAGACTAAATTAAATTGTAGGATTCCCAGAAGATGCTGCAGATTATTGCCTGGTGTGGGGTTAAAGCTCCACATATTGGGTGACCGGGAATGTTAGAAGTGGAGTGTTTTGAGTAGTAAAGGGTAGACTCACAGGAAAGATGTGGATTTTTCCCTACCCTCCACCTGGAGGTGGAGAACTAAGTTTTTCCTTTTTACAGGCTAATTTATTAGTTCACATGCACGGTAGAACTTCAGATTCCTCATAGTTCTTGACAACTACGGATGAAGGAGCAGAAGGCAAACCGAAGACAAAACCCAAGCGAACTCCCCGCAACCACCCCTCCTCCCACCTCCCCAACTCCTGGTTGGGATGTGTGACATTCCTCCAGGGAACTCCCCACTGTCTTCAAGGTAAGGCTTTGCTAGATGGAAAAGCAACCTTAGCTTGACAAGAGCAGGCCTCCAGTATCCTGAGGGTCTTCTTTAGTAGATGAAAGTCCTTTTGGATCCCTCCCTGATTCCTTCCCTCCCCCCAGCTCCCGAGTATATAGACCGCCATTCCTCATACCCTCAGTGCTGCAGCTCTTTCTGTCTCTGGGTGTTGTGCTCTTGCTTCAATAAAATCACATTTTTGCACCAAAGATGTCTCAAGAATTCTTTCTTGGACCTCACCACCAACACTACCCCAAAACTACATCATTACTTCAGGGTAAGAGTTCTCTCTAGAAAGGGAGGAAGGCAAATGGAGGTAAGAGTGGGGTCAAAGGAGGACTGTAACTTTTAATTTCTCAAGGTAAAGCTCTGAACAATCTAGTATGTGTGTTCAGTTATATTGTTCTCTCTTTCTTGGTAGGTCCAAAAGAGAAGTATCCCAGAACAATTTTTTAAAGAGTTATTTATTTATTTGACAGATAGAGATCACAAATAGGCAGAGAGGCAGGCAGAGAGAGAGAGAAAGAGAGGAGGAAGCAGACTCCCTTCTGAGCAGAGAGCCCAATGCTAGGCTCGATCTCAGGACCCTGGGATCATGACCCGAGCTGAAGGCAGAGGCTTTAACCCACTGAGCCACCCAGGTGCCCCCAGAACAATGTTTAATATGTTTATTCTCCAGGTAAGTTTCACATTTTTTCCGCTGACTTCAAGCCATTTATTAACAAGAAAAAAGAAAAAAAACAATTAAGGGTCAGTAGTACCCTTATTTGGTTGTATTTTTTCACGTTTATATAATAAAAGAATCCATTTATTTGTTTTCACCAATTAAATGAACCTAAATACTTAATAGCAACAAATAAAGTAATATCTTCAGTTTCTTATTCTGGCTAGAGGAGGCAACATGGGAAGGAATTCATAAAGGAAACAAAAATGAGGAGAGAGAGAGAAGGAAACTGACAGAGAAAGATACAGAGAGGAAGAACACAAGTGTTTTATTTTGTTTTACTTCGACCATGACCTTTTATTGCATTTCTTTAAGTGTTTTATTTTGATTCCAATAGTTAACATAGTGATGTATAAGTTTCCGGTGTGCAATTGAGTGATTCAACACTTCTATATATCACTCAGGGTTCATTATGGTAAATGTACCTTTTCATCCCCATATTGTCAAAAACTGACCTCTGTGCTTTGGGGCCAAAATATAACTGGAAGACAGAGTTTGGGATAAAGAGGAACAATAGCTTTATTGCTTTGCTGGGTGAAGGAGGCTGCAGTAGGCTGCAAACCTGCCAGGAGGAAGGGGCTGGGGGGGTGGTAATAGGGAAATAGCTGGAAAGAGAGGAAAAAGGTTACTTTTTAAAAATTGAGCTTTACTGAGGCATTAGGGCAGCCATTTTGATTTTTGTTCACTTTGTGCTTTGAAGCCGTTTCCTCCATCCTCTCCCCCACTCCCCCTCTTGTAACCATCAGTTTGTTCTCCATAGTTAAAAAGTCTGTTTCTTGGTTTGTCTCTCTCTCCCTCTCTCCCTCTTTTTTTCCTTTGCTCATCTGTTGCGTTTCTTAAATTCCACATAGGAGTGAAATCATATGGTATTTGTCTCTCTCTGACCTATTTTGCTTAGCATACTACTCGAGCTCCACCCGTGTTCTTGTCAGTGGCAAGATTTCCTTCTTTTTTATGGCTGAGTAGTATGCACACCACATCTTCTTTATCTGTCCATCAGCCAGGGGACACTTGAGCTTTTTCCATCATTTGGCTCTTGTCAATAATACTGCAATAAAGATCGGGGTGCATGCATCCCTTTGAATTAGTGTTTCTGTACTTTTGGGGTAAACACCCAATAGTGAGATTGCTGGGTAGGAGGCTAGGTCCAAGAACATAGGTATTTTTTTAAGAGCTGAAAGGAGAAAAGATACGCTGACACGGGCCACACAACTTTCAGACACACAATCACACTCTTTCCCTGGTAACTCTTTCTCCGGCCTTTGAAGACTAGCTGCATCCAAGTTTCCTGCTTATCTCTCTGCTCCTTTTCTGGGTCTTACTGGATCCTCCTTCTCCAGGTGACCCTTACACGTTAAGTTCTTCAGGGTTTCAGTAGGGGTGCCCATCTTTTTTTCTTTTCCTACGTATTAATACGAATGTCTTTCATGTCTGTGTTTTTCCATAAAGAATTTTTAATTTTTTTAAAGATTTTATTTATTTGACAGACAGAACACAGGTAGGCAGAGAGGCAGGCAGAGGGAGAGGGAGAAGCAGGCTCTCTGCTGAGCAGGGAGCCCAAAGTGGGGCTCGATGCCAGGACTTTGGGATCATGACCTGAGCTGAAGGCAGACGCTTAACTGACTGAGCCACCCAGGTGCCCCTAGAATTTTTTAATTCTGATAAAATACGCATAACGTAAACTTTACCATCTTAACTACTTTTAAATGTGTAGTTCTGTAGCATTAAGTACATTCACACTATTGTGCAACTATCACCACCAGCCATACCCAGAACTATTTCATCCTGAAAAATTCAAGAGCTCTGTCTTGTTCCCCAGCCCCCGAGCTGTTGGCAGCTACTATTCCATCTCTATGATTTGGACTATGCTAGGGACCTCATATACATGGGCTCCTACAGTATTTTTCTGTGTGTGATTAACTTGTTTCATGTAGCATCATGTGCTCAGTGTTCATCCATGTTGTAAGTATGTGTCAGAATTTCCTTCCTTTTAAAGGCTGAATAATTGTCCATATATACTACATATTATGTATTCATTCTCTGATGGGCACGTGGGTTGCTTCTACCTTTTGGCTCTTGTAAATAATGCTGCTATGAACATGGGTGTACCAATATCTATTCGAGACCCTGATTTCAATTATTTTGGTTACATACCCAGAAGTGGAATTGTTGGATCATACGGTAATTGCATGTTTTAACTTCTTGAGTATTTTCCACAACAGCTGCACTGCTTTGAATCTCCATCAACAGCGCACACAGTTCCAATGTATCTTCACGAATATTCTTCCTTTTTTAATTTTTAATTTCTTTCCCTTTTTAAAAAAAATAGTAACCATCCAGGTGGGTGTGATCAATTTCACCATGTTGTCTCATTGCTGATTTGCATTTCTCTAAGTGATTAGTGACACTAAGCTTCTTTTCATGGGCTTATTGGTCATTAGCATATCTTCTTTAGAGAAATATCTATCCACTTTTTAATTAGGTTATTTGTTTTGTTGTCACTGTTACCATTGAGTTGTAGTTCTTTGTAAATTCTGGATATTAATTTCTTTTCAGATACATGATTTGCACATATTTTCTTCCATTCTGTTGGCCGCCTTTTCACTCTGTTGATTATGCCCTTGATATCCAGAAGTTTTAAATTTTGATACAGTCCAAGTTATCTGTTTTTTTCCTTTTATTTCCTATGACAAAAACCTAAAGTATCATATTCAAGAAATGATTTCCAAGGGGCACCTGGGTGGCTCAGTGGGTTAAAGCCTCTGCCTTTGGCTCAGGTCATGATCCCAGGGTCCTGGGATCGAGTCCTACATCGGGCTCTCTGCTCAGCAGGGACCCTGCTTCCCCGCTTCTCTCTGCCTGCCTCTCTGCCTACTTGTGATCTCTGTCTGTCAAATAAATAAGTAAGATCTTAAACAGAAAAAAGAAATGATTGCCAAATTAAATGTCATAAAGTTTTCCCCTATGTTTTCTTCTAGGAATTTTATATTTCTAGCTCTTACATTTGGGCCTTTGATCCATTTTGAGTTAATTTTTGTATATGGTGTTAGGTAAGAGTCCAACTTCATACATTTGCATGTGGATATTCATTTTTCCCAATGCCATTTCCTGAAAAGACTGTCTCTTTGATATTGGGTGGTCTTGGCGCCCTTGTCAGAAACCATTTGGCTATATGTGCAGGATTTATTTCTGGGCTTTCTTTTCTATTGCATTGGTCCATAGTTTGTCTTTATGCCAGCACTACACTATTTTGATTGCTTTGATTGGTTTGTAGTAGGTTTTGATGTTTCTTACATTTGATGCATTCATGCTAATACAATTTGAGATGAGGATTATGATTTTTTTTCTATCAGATCTTATTGATAGCTGGAAACAGTCATAATGGGAGAACTTAGCCCCAGAAATTGCTGTAAACCAGAGCTTTCCTTTGTACCCCAGATCTTGTTGAACATTTACCAGCACACCCCTGTTTCAGTATTTAAATTTTTAATTGCTTTTGAATTTTACCCAATACTTTCTACTGCAAATTTCTTTTTTTGAATATTTGGCTTTCAGATGTCATATATATTCATAATAAACATAAACATAGTACATATTATGTATTCCAATAATTCAAGAAATACTTTTGAGAAATCTATTTCCTGAGTCTTTGTATGATATATAAATGACTATTTGCCTAGATAAAGAATTCTGCTCTTCAAATCTCTGTACCTACTGTGATATTTCTCCAGAAACTTAATGCTATGGAGAAGTATAAAAGCTGCTTTGATTCTTACTCCTTTGTAGGTAACTCATGATTGATGGATTGGATTCATGATTGGATTCCAGTAGAATTTTTCTCTTTATCCTTAGATATAAAAATGCTATCAGACTAGTATTCAGTATTCGTCTTTGTCTATTAATTTTATCTGAAATGTGCTCAGTACTCTTTTTTTGGGTGGGGAGAGAGGCAGCAGGGGAGGGAGAGAGAATCTTTTTATTTGTATTATTTTTATTAACATATAATGTATTATTTGCCCCAGAGGTACAGGTCTGTGAATTGTCAGGCTTACACACTTCACAGCACTCACCATAGCACATACCCTCCCCAATGTTCATAACCCAACCTTCCTCTCCCTAACCCCTTCCCCCAGCAACCCTCAGTTTGTTTTGTGAGATTAAGAGTCTCTTATGGGTGGTTCAGTGGGTTAAAACCTCTGCCTTTGGCTCAGGTCATGATCTTAGGGTCCTGGGATTGAGCCTAGTATTAGGCGCTCTGCTCAGCAGGGAGCCTGCTTCGCGCTCCCCCCTCTCTGCCTGCCTCTCTGCCTACTTGTGATCTCTCTCTCTCTCTGTCAAATAAATAAATAAAATCTTAAAAAAAAAAAAGAGTCTCTTATGGTTTATCTCCCTCCTGATCCCATCTTGTTGCATTTTTTCCTTCCCTACCCCCAACCTCCACACTCTGCTCTCAAATTCCTCATATCAGGGAAATCATATGATAATTGTCCTTCTCTGATTGACTTATTTCACTCAGCATAATACCCTCTAATTCCATCCATGTCATTGCAAATGGCAAGATTTCATTTCTTTTGATGGCTGCATAGTATTCCATATATATATGTATTTATATATTATATATATTATAGGTAACTATATATGTGTGTATATATATACATACACACACACGTCTTCTTTATCCATTCATCTGTTGTTGGACATCTGGGCTCTTTACGTAGTTTGACTATTGCAGACATTGCTGCTATAAACATTGGGGTATACGTGTCCCTTCAGATCACTACATTTGTATCTTTAGGGTAAATAACCAGTAGTGTGATTGCTGGGTCGTAGGGTAGCTCTATTTTCAACTTTTTGAGGAAATTCCATGCTGTTTCCCAGAGTGGCTACACCAGCTTGCATTCCTACCAGCAGTGTAAGAGGGTTCCCCTTTCTCTGCATCCTCAGGGGAAAAGAATCTTAAGCAGGCTCCACACGCAGCATGGACCCAGACATGGGGCTTAATCTCACAACACTGAGATTGTGACCCGAGCTAAAATCAGGAGTTGGATGCTTAACCAAATAAATTACCCAGGAGCCCCTAAAATGCACTAAGTACTCTTAATCCATGAACCAAGGCTTGTTTCAACTCTGGAAAGCTTTTTATTTTTTTTAAATTGGATTTTTCTTATTGGGGCTGATGATTGCCTATGTCTTATTCTTTCTTGATTACTCTCGAGGAAACCTATAATCTATAGATTGGATCTCCTTTCTTTTTTCCTCCATATTATTATTATTACTTTATATTTATTTATTTATTTGTTTATTAGTAATCTCTACACCCAATGTGGGACTTGAACTCACAACTTCAAGATCAAGAGTACCATGTCCTTCCTTCCAACTGAGCCAGCTAGGCAGCAACCACCCCCCCCCCCCCGCCAATATTATTTTTCATCATGTTACTCTCTTTGCATTTTTAGCTCACTTTCGTTTTTAAAATTTGGACTCAACATTTTTTATTGAGATGAAATTCATAGAACATAAAATGAACCATTTTAAAGTGAATGATTTCATGACATTTAGTACACTGGCAATGTTGTGCAACTTCCATCTCTAATTCCAAAACATTTTCATCATTCCAAAAAAGACCCCGTACTCACTAAGCAGTTTCCCTCCATTCTTTCCTCCCCACCCTCACCTCTTAGCAACTTCCATTATGCTTTCTGTTTCTATGGATTTACTGTCTCGGGGTATGTCATACACGTGACATACAGGCCTCTTTCATTTAATATAAAATTTTTGAGTTTCATCCACATTGTGGATTTGATCACTGTCTAGGATCATTTGCTTTTAACCTGGAAAAATCTCTTTATTATTTCTTGGAGCATAAGTTAGCTGGTGACAAATTCTCTCAGTTTTTATCTGGGAATGTCTTTATTTCATCTTCAGTTTTGAAAGACAGCTTTGCTGTTTGTAAGATTCTTGGTGGACAGTTTTTTCCTTTGAGCACTTTGAATGTCACTTCACTGCTTCCGCTGTTTGTGCTGGTTAAGTCCGTTGTTGATCTCACTGGGGCTCAAGCCTTGCAAGCCATGAGTTCTTTTCCTCTTGCTGCTTTCAAGATTTTCTCCTTGTCTTTCCCTTTCAGCATTTTTACCCCAAAGTGTTTGTGGCTGTCTTTGAGCTTATCCTACTTGGATTTCTTTGAGCTTCTTAGATGTCTAGGTCAATATTTTTCAATAACTTTAGGAGTTTCCAAGCCATTATTTCTTTAAATATTTTTCTCTTCCTTTCTCTTTCTCCTCTCCCAATACTTCCTTTAGGCGTATGTGGTGTACTTAATGGTGTCCCACTAGTTTTTCCTCATTATTTTTTTCCCTCTGTTCCTCAGATTACATATTCTTCATCAACCTATCTTCCAGTTTGCTAATTTTTTCTTCTGTCAGCTCAAACCTACTGCTGGGCTCCTCCAAAGAAATTTCCACTTCAGTTATTGTACTTCCAATCTCCAGAATTTCCATTTGGGTTTGTTTGTTTGTTTTAACTTTACAGGGAGAGTGGACATGTGGGGGGAGGGGTGGAGCAGCAGAGGGAGAGGGAAACACAAGCAGACTCTGCACCCAACATGGAGCCTGATGTGGGACTTGATCCCATGACGCTGAGATCACAACCTGAGCTGCAAATAAGAGTCAGACGATTAACTGCCTGCAGCACCCAGGCATGCCTGGTTGTTTTTAATAATTTCTCTTAATTGATGTTCTCTCTTTGATATGATGATGGCATCACACTCTTCTTTATTTCTTTAAGTATGGTTTCCTTCAGTTTATTTTAATGAGAAGTTTCTGCTCCCTGCCTCTGTGTGTGTGTGTGTGTGTGTGTGTGTGTGTGTGTGTGTTTCTGTGTGTTTCTGTGTGTACAGGTCATGCTTTCTTATTTCTTTGTACATTTCTTTCCTTTTTTTTTTGTTAGAAATTGGACTTTTTCAACAAAATATTGTAGAAACTCTAGGTAGTGTTTTTTGTTGTGGTGGTGGTGGTGGTTATTTGTTTATGTTTTCAGTGACTGGCTGGTTTGCTTTAGAGAAGTTGTTTCCCCCCTGTGATGTTAAGCCTCTGATGTCGGTTCCTCAGGGAGGCACAGATTTGGATATGCTCTTGGACTTGCCTTCATCTCTTATTCTACTACTGTCCTTTCTCTTACTTAGTAGCCAGAGGAATTCTTTATAAGGTAAATGAAATCATTTCACTCCACTGTGCTATACCCTAGGTGGTTCCCCACCTCACTCAGAGTAAAAGCTGCTGTCCTGACCATGACCTAAAGGCCATCTGGCCCCCACTGCTTCTCTAACTCCACCTCAGTACCCTGTACTCTGTACCCTGTACGTCCACACTTCCACATCAGCCACACCACCTAGCTTCTTACACTCCAGATGCATTAGTTAACTGTTGTGGCTGTAACAAGCTACCTCAAGTTTGGTGGTTTAAAACAACACTAATTTACTCTCTTACAGTTTTGGAGGTCAGAAGTCCAAAATGAGTCAGCAGGGCTGATTTCCTTCTGGACTCTCTAGGGCCAAATCTGTTTGTGTGCCCCTTCTAGCTTCTAGAAGATGCCTGTGTTCCTTGGCTTATGGTCTTTTCTCCATATTCATAGCCAATAGGGTAGCATCTTTCAATCTCCCTCTCTCTCCCCTCTCCCCCTGTTTCTCCTCCTCTTTCTCTCTCTTAACTTCCCTCTCTCACATTTCCTCCCATTATCATATCTCCTTCTCTGACTCTGACCCTCCTGCTTCCCTCTTATAAGGATCCTTGTGATTATACTGGGCTCACCCAGATAATCCAGGATAACCTTCTCATCTCAAAGTCCTTAACTTAATCATATCTGCAAATCCCTTCTCCCATATAAAATACCATAGCCACAGGTTCTAGGGATTAGGACATGGACATCTTGGGGGCCCATAACACAGCATACCACATCAAGCATGCCCAGGTCCTATAAACCACTTATGGTTGTCTGCTTTAGAGAGATTTTCCCATATTTGTACAAGTAGATATGGATAAGGATGTTTACTTTAACAACCTGTATAATAGTGAAACATTGGAGCTAACTTCTTTTTTCCACAAGAGTGGCTAAGAAGACAACTCTGAAGCCAAACTGCTTTGATTCAAATTCCAACTCAGCCATTGATGAGCTCTGTGAATTTGAGCAATTTTCTTAGCTTCTCTGTAGATGTTTTGTCATCTCTAAAAGAGTTGTCACAATAGTACCTATATTTTAGGGTCATTTTGTAAACAAAACCACTTAATACAAATCAAGTGCTTAGAAAGTGCCTGGCAAATTTCAGGTTGATTGTTATGGTGGTGATTTGTTTGCTTAATACCACTCTCTCCAGCAGTTAAAATTAAGAAGCTATCTCTCATATCTCACATCCCTTACATTGGGTGAATAAATCAGGATGCAAAAGATACATGCTGTATGACATCATGTACTTTTAAAAACACAAAGCAATAGTTCAGATTGTTGTGGATATAATAAGAATTAGTAAAAGTGCAAAAAGGGTGTAATGTCCATTAATGTCATAGTCATGTCCATCTGTAGGGAAGGAGAGCGAACTTCACCTACATTTATAGTATTTTTCTTTTTTATTAGTTCATCCGTTCATTTTTTCAAAATAGAAAGATATAAAGTAGATAAAGTGATATGTCCATTTCTGCTTTATCTTGCCAGAGCTGTTAGGTATCATATTATTCTTGTATTTATATGTTTGAATCGTCTTATAGTTGAAAATTAGAAAAATTAAGAAATGAATGGGATTGGAAGTTCTGTGTGTACATGTGTGGGATCTTCTTGTCCAGTGGCCTGGCAGACTGAGCTAAGGTCTGACCAGGACTCCAACACCTTTCAGCAGCAGACCCTGGTGCTGATAGTAGAACTCTTCTTGAGGCTACTTGTTGGAGCCAAAGTCGACTCTCTTCCCTCTTGCTGGCATGCTGGTGGTGATGGGTAGTCTGGCACTGGGCCTCTGCTGTAGCCCTTGACAGGTCTGGCTACCTCCACCATCTTCCCCTCATCTGTTTTCTGCATGGCACCCAGAGTTACTTACAATGGACAAGATATAATGTTCAGATTCTTCCAGTGTCTTCCCAATCTCTCTTAGAATCCATCTCAGGTTCTCATCATAATCTTGAAACTCTATAGGATCTCTCTCACGTCATTCCTACTTCTCCCTGGATCATTGTATGCCTGACACCCACTGGACTCCTTGCATCTGTCTCACGACCTTTGTACTTGGCACTTAACTCCCTGCTGGGGGCCTCCATTTTGTCCAAGTCTTTGCTTCTGTATCCCTTCCTCTGAAGTTCAGCCCCCTCCACCCATCAAAAGTGGAGTCCTGCCACTCCCATTATTCTATTTCAGTTTTCTTCAAGCATTATCTGTTCTTTTAATATTTATTTACTTATTGCCTGTCTGCCCTATTACAATGCCAGCTTCACGAGACCAGGGACTTCTCTGTCTGCTTCACAGTTGAATCCCCTAAAACAGTATCTGGCGCAAGTTTCACACACACACAAATTTGTTGATTAATATTCATATTAATATTTGTTGAATAAATATTTAAATGGTTGATAGCAGGTCAGACAGAAGTGTCAGAGGGCTGTACACTTGGGCACGTCATTCTTTCTGCCTTTACCACCATGCCTCCTTGCTTCATTTACTGCCCCTAGTCTAATGCCCATGAGGTGTGACATCTCTGGGAAAATAACCCTTGGTCTCTAAGGAGGGAGCTGGTAGAGGGAGGTCTCTTGTCTGCTCATGGTGGGAAAGAGGACCCAGTAGTTAAATCGCTCTCTACATGTACTCCTTTTCCCAGTCTCATGCCTACCCAGCTCCCTTTCCACCTCCCCTGACATTCCTCACAGGTTCTGGGCAACAAATTGGTGCACTGAATGATTGATATATCTAACCACTCCTGTGATGTTTTTCTTTTCTTTTTTTTTTTATTTTTTTAAAGATTTTATTTATTTATTTGTCAGAGAGAGAGCGAGCGAGAGTGAGCACAGGCAGACAGAGTGGAAGGCAGAGTCAGAGGGAGAAGCAGGCTCCCTGCGGAGCAAGAAGCCCGATGTGGGACTCGATCCCAGGACGTTGGGATCATGACCTGAGCCGAAGGCAGCTGCTTAACCAACTGAGCCACCCAGGCGTCCCCTGTGATGTTTTCCTAAGATTCATCTTCTTTCCATTCTCCAAAAGTCCACTGAGATGCACTGAGCTGGTCTCCTCTCATTTTTTTTTTCAACCTTGTGGGGTTGCATTTTTTTCTATTCTTTTATTATCACTTCAGCAGGGCTATTGAAGGGGGAGCAATAAACACAAGACTGATCTACCATGGTTGACTGGAAGCCCAAGGCCCTTGTCCTACAAACTAGTTTTTTAAGTATATATACTATTACCTTTGTAAGAGATTGAATTTGATAATTGAAGCAACAGATATGACACTGTAAATAATGAGCCCAACATAATACTAAAATAACCATTAAGAATGTTGATTTTAGGGGCGCCTGGGTGGCTCAGTGGGTTAAAGCCTCTGCCTTCAGCTCAGGTCATGATCCCGGGGTCCTGGGTTGGAGCTGGCAAGGAGCCAGCTTCTCCCACGCCCCCACCGCCCCACCCCCTGCCTCTCTACCTGTGATCTCTGTCTGTCAAGTAAATAAATAAATAACCTTAAAAAAAAAAGAATGTTGATTTTATTGGACACTTACCTGGGTTCAGCTTAGAGATTGTTTTGATGACCATCTTTTGAGCCTTTTGCACTTGTGATGGATAGATAAACCTTTGTTGTAGGACCAACCCTATTTTCTAGTTGTCTGTAATGGAGATATTTGCTTATGCTCCTATTGGAGACCATTTTATGAGGTGCCTAGATAAGAAACTAACTTTTATTTTGGCTAATAAACTTTAATTTTTGAGCGGTTTTGGATTTACAAAAAAATCAAGTGGAAAGTATAGTGGATTATCATATGTTTTCTCACTGCCTCTCCCTAGCCCCATTACATTTAATATTGATATCTTCTATTAGTGTGATATGCTAATGTTTCAATTGATGAGCCAAATTGATACTTTACCCCTTTTTTCCCCCAGATTTTATCTGTTTATTTAAGAGAAGGAGAGGGAGAATCAGACTCTCACCGAGCGAGAGCCCGACATGGGACTCAATCCCAGAACCCCACAATCAGAACCTGAGCAGAAGGCAGATGCTTGATTGACTGAGCCACCCAGGTGCCCCCTTTGATGCTTTCTTAATAACTGAAGTCCATAATTTACATTAAGTTTCACTCTTGGTGTTGTACTTTCTATGGGTTTTTTAAAATGTATAATGACATGTATCAATCATTACAGTATCAGATGGAATAGTTTCACTGCCCTAAAAATTCCCCATACTCTACCTATTTATCCCTCTCCCCCCTCAGCTACTTGGAACCACTGATTCTTTTTTTTTTTTTTTAAGATTTTATTTATTTATTTGACAGAGATCACAAGTAGGCAGAGAGGCAGGCAGAGAGAGAGGAGGAAGCAGGCTCCCTGCTGAGCAGAAAGCCCGATGCGGGGCTCAATCCCAGGATCCTGGGATCATGACCTGAGCCGAAGGCAGAGGCTTTAACCCACTGAGCCACCCAGGCTCTGCTGATTCTTTTTTTTTGAACTATCTTTATAGTTTTGCTTTTTCTAGAATGTCATATAATTGGAATTGTATCGTATGTAGCCTTTTTAGATTTGCTTCTTTTAGCTAACAATATGCATTTGAAGTTCTTCCATGCCTTTTCGTGGCGTGATAGTTCTTTTTTTTTTTAATTGCAGAATAATAATCCATTGTTTGGATGTACCACAGTTCATTTAACTATTCACTTACTGAAGAACATCTTGGTTGGTCTTTCTTTCTTTCTCTCTTTCAAAGAATTTATTCATCTGAAATAGGACAAAGCAGAGGGAGAGGGAGAAGCAGGCTCCCCACTGAGTGGGAAATCTGCTGTGGGTCTCAATACCAGGACCCTTGAATCATGACCCCAACAGAGGGCAGATGCTTAATGGACTGAGTCATCCAGGCTCCCTGACATCTTGATTTCTTCCAAGTTAGGTCACTTGTAAATAAGGTTGCTATAAATATGTGGGTGTACCGGGTAAATACCAAAGAGCATGATTACTGGAATTCAGTTTTTAAAATTGTTTATAAAAGTTTCATTTAGCTACCATTTTGTACACTTAGCTTTTGGATAACTGCATCCCTACATTGTCAACATATATTTTAATACACTGTACCTTAAAATTAACAAACCCTCAACAAGGGGCTCAAACCCACAGCTTTGACATCAAGAGTTTCATGTTCTACTAACTGAACTAACCAGGCACCCCTATATTCTTACATATGATTTAAGATTGCCCACTTAGGTGATCAGAACTTGAGCATATGACACACAATTTGAATAAATTAAGCTTCAGTTAAAAAAACCAAACTCTTTCCTCTAGATTAAGTAGTCTCATGCTTAGCATGCTTCAGTTGGCTAGAATGGGTACTTTCTTTTTGAAAAAGCAACAGTTTGGTTAGTGAGGGTTCTTTCATTTAGCAATATTCCAAACAGTTTGAAAAACGTTTTCCGGCAACCACCAAGGGTCCTGAGCCCATCTTGATTTTCTCCATCCTAGCACAAATTTAGTGATCTTCCAAGGATTTCTGACCCTTATTTATGCGGAAGGTAATAGAGACCAAGAAGTAGGCCTTGGGGCTCTCTATAAACCTAGACTGTAGACAGATATTATACCCTGAAGGAGCTGTCCAGTACTCCTATGATAGAATTAGAAACCCTTTAATGTAGATGAGTTCAGGGGCACCTGGGTGGCTTTGTTGTTAAGTATCTGCCTTCAGCTCAGGTCATGATCCCAGGATCCTGAGATCGAGTGGGATTGAGCCCCGAATCTGGGCTCCCTGCTCAGCAGTAAGCCTACCTCTCCCTCTCTCACTCCGTCTGCTTGTGTTCTCTCTCTTGCTGTGTCTCTCTCTGTCAAATAAATAAATAAAATCTTTTAAAAAGTAGGTGACTTCATGCTGATTTAGTATGAATCTTCATTCAACTCTAACTTTACTAAGCCACTCTTTGTTCTAATGTTAAAAGTATTTTTTTGGAGAGGATGTGGAGAAGGGGGACCCTCTTCCACTATTGGTGGGAATGCAAGTTGGTGCAGCCTCTTTGGAGAACAGTGTTGAGATTCCTCAAGAAATTAAAAATAGAGCTTCCCTATGACCCTGCAATTGCACTCCTGGGTATTTACCCCAAAGATACAGATGTTGTGAAAAGAAGGGCCATCTGTACCCCCATGTTTATAGCAGCAATGGCCACGGTCGCCAAACTATGGAAAGAACCAAGATGCCCTTCAGTGGACGAATGGATAAGGAAGATGTGGTCCATATACACTATGGAGTATTATGCCTCCATCAGAAAGGATGAATACCCAACTTTTGTAGCAACATGGACGGGACTGGAAGAGATTATGCTGAGTGAAATAATCATATGGTTTCACTTATTTTTGGAGCATAACAAATATCATGGAGGACAAGGGGTGTTAGAGAGAAGAAGGGAGTTGGGGTAAATTGGAAGGGGAGGTGAATCATGAGAGACTATGGACTCTGAAAAACAATCTGAGGGGTTTGAAGTGGCGGGGGTGTGGGAGGTTGGGGTACCAGGTGGTGGGTATTATAGAGGGCACGGATTGCATGGAGCACTGGGTGTGGTGAAAAAATAATGAATACTGTTTTTCTGAAAATAAATAAATTGAAAAAATTTTTAAAAAGTATTTTTTAATTAAATTTTACCTTATTTAAACATGCACAGGTTTTTAAAAATTTCCTCCACCAAAATAAGTTTAGAGGAGCTTTCTGTCAATTAAGTATCTTTGATCACCTTTTTAGAAGGTGCCTTTTCCCAAGCCAACATCCATTTCCAAAACCTTCAGACCCTCAAAGTCAATTTTTAGAGCTCAATTAATTAGAACACATTTACACAAATCACACAGCTTCAAGTCACAGTTCATTGGCAGAAAGTACTGTTGTCTGAAAAAGCAGAAATTTTAACTCATATGTACTAAAACAGAATTACTCACAGTCAACAGTGATAATAGTCAACCAAAGTGCCCATTAAAATGAAATTTCCTGTAACGGTTCTCCCTTTTGTGGTCTATGGGAAGGATTTAATCTCTGAAAATGTGAAGCTTTTCTCATCTTCCATCTCTCTCCTCCTTAATTGAGGAGGACTCTCTCAGTTATTTTATGCTATAAACAAGTCTCTAGTTACCAGAATCCTGGCTTCATCAGTGGTGGGGGGTGCTGATTTGCCCATACCTGTGGCGCCTTCTATGTTTAATCTTTCATGCCAGCCATGTGTCTCTACTCTAGCCTTTTACCTCACTCCCAAGCCTGCTTTGTGAGTCAGTGCTTTACTTTCATTTTTAATCCCTTTCTACATCTAGGGCATGAATGCTTAGGACTGTGTGAAAGAATATCCTTCTAGTTCCACCGCGTTAAATTTTCTAGAAGGTCCTAGAATTCCCAGGCGGCCAGATATCAATGCCTCCCTTAGGTAGTCCTGACAGCTGGCTGGCTTCATTCTTGCTGCTTTCATGTCACTTTCCGAATACTGTAATGCAGCCCTTGCCGTTAAACTGCAGGGGTTATATAAAGATTTTGAATTGATTTCCTTCAAAAAAGTCATGCCGCCAGATTTTAAAGAAAAGCTTTACTTTATTAAAGGAAACAATTGTATCAATGAGTCAGCTGAAGCTTCTTAGAGCCTCCTGGCCCTCCTCTGAGTTCAGCAGCCTATAGGAGGTAGGCTCACCAGGTATGGAGAGTCCCTGATCAGTGCCCCTTCTCCCCCATTTTTTGTTGCCAGCTGCTCCTTGACACAGAAAAGGGAGACTACCAGCCCAAACCCAGAACATCCTCCCTCTGAGTGACTCCTCTTCTAACAATGGATTTTCAAGTCCCTTGTACTGAACAGAAAGATCTCAGGATGACCATAGAATGTCCATCTTCTGGCATCCTTATAGCTTGTACTTCCCACACAATGTCCGGTGTCTAAACCCAAACTCATGGCCTTCCCCTCCAGCCTGGTATCTCCTGGTGACCCCTCTGGATGAAATGCTACCATCTTCCACCTGGCTGTCCAAATCAGAGGGCTGGAGCACTTTCTGATGCCCCCTGGAGCTCATCACCACTGTTGCTCTGGATAACTTCCTATATTGCTCCTTGCTCCATGTCCACCATGCTCTCCTGGCCACATCCCCATGATCTTGCCCTTGGCCTCCCGTGACAGACTTGCTATGGATCATCTCTCCACTTCTCCCTCCAAAATAGTTGTTGCATGTGACCACATGCCGGGTATCTGTTGGGTTTTCTGGCCACAGCAGTAGACTCTGGTGCAGGTTGTGCTGAGAGCAGAGACCGATGACAAAACAGAATCTTCTGTTAGCTAGTGATGTGTAAAGAATAAAGTAGAATGGAGGGATGGAGCGATGGTGAAGGGCGGGAGTGATATGGGATCCTGTTTGATCTCACTTTGCAGGGGAATTGAGGCAACATAAGCAGATAGCCAGAATAGAGTAGTTGTCAGCCAGCTGAGTGGACAAGAGGACACTAAGTCTAGAACAGTGCATGCAAAGTTGAGGGTCAGGAGGAGAGCATTTGGCCTGTTGAGGAGCTTTAGGGAGGCCAGAATGTGCCAGGGGCACGGGAGAAGGTGGAAAGAGGGAAAGAGAGGCCAGAGAGGTAGGCGGGGCTGCGTAGACTCTGGGAAGGATACTGGGTTGGAATCCAAGTGAGATGGGAGCCATTGGAGGTTTTGAATAGTTTCCTCAGGAACCATTCAGGTTGCCCGTGAGAAGATACCACAGAGCAAGGAAGTTAGGGGGTTTTTGTAATGGTCTAGGTGGGAGAGATTGGTGGCTCATGCTAGGAAGGTGGGGGTGGTGAGAAGCAATCAGATCTGGGTCTATCCACCTGAGTGTCTAGCCAAACTAAGTCCGTCACCCAGCCAGGGCAAATTTTAAAACTCAATCATGCCACATCGCTCCCCCTTCAAAACTCAGCAGGAGCGTGTATGAGGATGCCTGCCCACAACCACCTATAGGGAGCTGCTGTCAACTCCCACCCGTTGCCCGGTGGGGATACAGGAATGAAGAGCTAGGTCTTCTCATTTTTCACGAGAGGCAGAAATGTCAAATTTTTATGTGAAATTGTTCAAATCATATTCTTTAAAATAACCAAGTTCAAATGAGACATGTCATTGGTTAGAGTTTGACTTCTGTTCATAGGAAGTAGTTGTAAATTTTTCTGGATGGAAAAAAGAGACAGAATGAGTGGGTATAAAAAAGATGAAATATTTACACAGTTTAGGTTTTTAAAATATTACTGTTGGTCTTTAAACCTTTCCCCTTGATATAGCTAGGGAAGAGTATGAAACAGTATGATTGGGACAGGTGGGGTAAAGGGAGGCTGGTGGAGGGCAAGCCCCCAGGAAAAGTGGGATGTGTCAAGATTTCCAAAGGGAGGTGAGATTGAAGGGAGCCTTATGACAGCAGTCCTCACATCGTATTGTAATCACCAGGCACTGTCCACGTCTGCCGTATGGGATAAGATCAAAGATAGGGAGGGCAAATAATCCTGAAGGAGGACTGGATATACAGCCTTGAACTTGACATGAGGCTGTTCAGAAGAAGATGCTCCTTTTCCCAGCAATGACCAGTCAGACTCTTGACACTTGGCTCATTATGAATGCCCAGTATTAAAGCATTGATAGTAGTTCTACCAGTAGTTTAAAACAATTTTATTAGCTTTGACTATTTTTCCATTTAACAACATTACACTACACCTATAGGGGCACAAATCATATTTCAGTGTTAGGCCAGGAGAGGTGGCCACTGTGGGCAGCCGATTTCAAGACACAGAGATGTGGCAAGAAGACAAGAGTCTGGGAGTCAGATGCCAGAAGTAGTGTTTGTATGGTATGTTCACATCATTTAATATGTGTGAGACCCAAGGTTTGCTTTTAAGGATTAAATAAATCTGTAACTTCTTAGTGTGGTGCTTGTGTACTTGTATGAGCTCAATAAACAGTAACTGGCACAGAATTATCTTGACATGACTGGCCTCTTTCTTCCTCTGGTAAACAAAGACTAATCTCAGAATTTCCAACTTCTACTTTAATTTTTCACTGATACTTTGATATACTACTATAAAGAATATACTGTTGGCTACTGATACATCAACCACTCCACCTGCCTACAACTCACTGGGTCCTTAAGCATTTATAGGACTAAGATGAATTTTAGGACTAGTTTGGAAAGGCAGCTGCTTGCCCTGCATGATTATGGGAATAAGGAGGTTTATCCAAGAAACCTTTCCAATAAGCTTACTGATGCCTGAAAAGTTAGAATGAGGAATTAATGTATTTAACTTTGTTTCATGTTAATTAATCTCCTTGGATTAAACCTGACAACCATTTAGTGTGAATGATGTTGTTAGTGCTTTTTCTAAAAAGGGCAGGGATGGGGAAATGGGTGAGGCAGGGTGACACAGGGGACAAGACTGTGATGCTGGTGTGGCTGATGCAATCTTTGCCAACGACATCATCCATTCTGGATGGTCTGGTCTGAGAAATCCCCAACTCATTGTCTCCCAGATTTAATCTGGACATATCTAGCCACTATCTGCAGGCACAGAATGTCCTGAAAGTTTCAGTCTCTGAGCTAGCTAGGACCTTAGTTATATGTTGTGGTTTTGTTTTCAGATTAAAGTTACCATTTACCACTATTTCTGTAAGTATGTCCTTCGGTATAATTTTTCTGGGAAGCAATGTGGTTTGTATCAATCAAGAACTTTGAAATACTCTTTGATATATTTAATCAACTTCTAAAAACCTCTTCTAAAGAAATAATCAGAAATTCTGAAGAAATATGTAAACAAATGTTCATATTTGTGTCTACTTTTTATAGACACAAAAAAGAATGAAAGAAACATGATGTCTAACAGTAGAGGAACAGTTAGTCAAATGATGGTACATCTATGAAATAGTAACCAGGATTTTAAAATATGTCACCAGGAATCTTAATGACTTGAGGGAATATATATATATATATATATATATATATATATATATATGTTGAAATTGTGTTATATTAGAATTAATTAATATTTTATAATATGTTATATATATTTATTATAATGTATATAATATAATATATATATTATACTATAATGTTAAGTGAAACAAAGCAGGATACAAAGCAGTGTGCAATATCACCTGTGTTGAGAGGGCTATTACTTCTCCGTACAGCTACTGGGCTTGGTGCTGAATTCATGCCTGCAATGAATACAGGGACTGATCAAGATTTAAATATGGCCAACATGGTTGGAGTACATGTCTCCTATTCTTGCCTAAGCAGTGTTCCTCTTACCTTCATTTGCCCTCAGAAACACTCTTCTCTGTGGAGCCAATTACACAAAGGTCAATGCAAAACTCGACCCTGATCAATTAGTGCACCCCATTTTCCTGCTTTTGGTGATTGGGTCTTGGGTGTACATGTGGTCAGCCAGACTAGACTTCTCCCAGGACCTTGTGATAGATGCACTTTTCCACTGGGGGTGTGAAACTGCTGGCAGGAGGGTAGGCTATAGCAACTGGGAGCCGCTGGTACCCTATGGAAAGGTCCCGACTGAAAATCAGACCCAACTGAAGCAGCAGAGATGGAATACAGCATGGAGAGAATCAGACAGATAGAACTATGGCATTTTCCTTGGAGACCTGGCTTCAGACCTGCCTTGAAATTCCCTTGAAATTCACATATAAGGTGAGCCCCCAAATTCCCTTTTCAGTGTTACTTTCCCTTTTCAAATGCCTTATCATTTGCCAACAGAAGAATCCTCTTGAGGGGCGCCTGGGTGGCTCAGTGGGTTAAGCCTTTGCCTTCGGCTCAGGTCATGATCTCAGGGCCCTGGGACTGAGCCTCACATCTGGCTCTCTGCTGAGTGGAGAGCCTGCTTCCCCTTCTCTCTCTGCCTGCCTCTCTGCCTCCTTGTGATCTCTCTGTTTCTCTGTCAAATAAATAAATAAAACCTTTAAAAAAAAAAAAAAAAGAAGAATCCTCTTGAAAGAGGAATTTGGGGTTTTAGATGCTTGGTTGTAGGCTATTTGTGGTTGGCTGCTAAAGTGAACTCATAGAGTCTTAGTCTGCGATAACGAGACTACCATGTGCAGGAAGGTGACCTGACTTAACTGGTGAAAACCACACGTGGCATTGGGCTGGGTGTTGGGCACCAAACTACAGGAGGGAGCTGATCAGCCAGGAGGAGAACAGCCAGGGTGCTGAGGGAACTCAAGCCCACAGCATATGAGAAATGGTTGGAAGAACCATGCTATCTGCAGAGGGAAAGCAAGGCAGGCAGGAAAGCTGCTTTTCAGGTAGGGATTCATGTAGAAGATGTCATCTTGCTTGGGCACAAGAGCTGAGACAACAGGAAGAAGCCTTCTTGGACCCTAGTCTTAGCTCAGTGCAAGACCTAACTTTCCAAAACTCAGCATGGGCCACAGGGCTGCCCAAGAATGCAGCGAATTTGTGAAGAGTTAGGAAAACCACTTGGCAAGAATGTAGTTGAGAGATTTCTGAGACTGGTTAACCTTCAGGGCACTTCCCCAGGGATTGTAATATTCTATAAAAATGTCAAGCTATTGGCTCTTTCTTTAACTGAGATTAGTTGGCAGCTAGCTGGGAACAAGTTGCCTGCTTAACATTTTTGGCCTAATCAGAGGTTGGCCTTGATTCTAAATGTTTTTTAATCACTCCTTCAGTGGCCAAGTGAACTGAAGGGAGGGTCTTGCCCCCAAACACTGAAACAATGAGTTGTGGTTTCCACCATTCTTCACAGTCCTTGATGTTTCAAATTACACTTACCTGTTTTGACTTTCCAATGTTTTCCCTGGGTGAGAGCACCATGGCCATGATGAAGTGGGCTCCTCTGAGATTTCACCTGGAAAAGGCAGGATGAAGCTAGTGGGCACTATAACAGCCTAAAACACATTTTACTTGTTTTGTTTTAATGGTATCTCTCTTCTTTTTGAGCTGTCAAATACTCCCATGGGAAATTCAAGTCCAGTGAGGATCGTGATTTTGATTCGTAGTTCTGATCCCAGTGCCTGGCTCAGAGCTTGGCACATATATTCCCTGAATGAAAACATGAATGGTCTTTTTTTTTTTTTTTTTCCTTTTCTGGTCTTAGTTCCATCCATGTTGTTGCCAATGGAATGATTTCAATTTTTGATGGCTGAGTAGTATTCCTTTGTATATTTATACTCATCTTCTTTATCCATTCATCTGTGGGTGGACATCTGGGCTCTTTCTGTAGTTTGGCTATTGTGAACATTGCTGCTATAAACATTGAGGTGCAGGTGCCCTTTTGGACCACTACATTTGTATCTTTGGGGTAAATACCCAGTAGTGCAATTTCTGGGTCATAGGGTAGTTCTGTTTTCAACTTTTTGAGGACCTCCATACTGTTTTCCAGAGTGGCTGCAATCAGCTTCTGGTGCATTCCTGGCATTCCGACCTATAGTGTAGGAGGGTTCCCCTTTCTCCACATCCTCAGCAGCATCTGTCATTTCCTGACTTGTTAATTTTAGCCATTCTGACTGCTGTGAGGTTGTATCTCATTGTTGTATTGGTTTGTATTTCCAAGAGATGTAGCGATTTTTTTCATGTGTCTGTTGGCAATTTGTATGTCTTCCTTGGAGAAATGTCTGTTCATGTCTCCTGCCCACTTCTTGATTGGATTATTTGTTTTTTGGGTGTTGACTTTGATAACTTCTTTATAGATTTTGGATCAGTCTTTTATCTGATATGTCATTTACAAATATCTTCTTCCATTCTGTCAATTATATTTGGTTTTGTTGACCGTTTTGCTGTGCAAAACCTTTTTATCTTGATGAAGTTCTAATAGTTCATTTTTGCCATTGTTTCCCTTGTCTTTAGAGACGTGTCTAGCAAAAAGTTGGTGTAGCTGAGGTCGCAGAGATTCTGCTTGTGTTCTCCTCTAGGATTTTGATGGACTGATTCCTGTCTCACATTGAGGTCTTTCATCCATTTGGAGTCTATTTTTGTGTATAGTCTAAGGAAATGATCCAGTTTCATTCTTCTACATGTGGTTGTCCAATTTTCTCAACACCATTTGTTTAAGAAACCATTTTGTTTTTTCCATTTCATATTCTTTCCTGCTTTGTCGAAGATTAGCTGACCATAGAGTCAAGCGTCCATTTCTGGGTTCTCTATTGTGTTCCATTGATCTAATTGCCTGTTTTTATGCCAATACCATGCTGTCTTGATGACTACAGCTTTGTAATACAGCTTGAAGTCCAGAATTGTGATGCCTTCAGCTTTAATTTTCATTTTCAACATTCCTTTGGCTATTCTGTTTTTCTTTTTGGTTCCATACACATTTTAATATTTTTTGTCCCACCTTTGTGAAAAATGCTAATGGTATTTTTTCTTAAAAGATTATTTATTTATTTGACAGATAGAGATCACAAGTAGGCAGGCAGAGAGAGAGGAGGAAGCAGACTCTCTGCTGAGCAGAGAGCTTGATGCAGGGGTCCATTCCAGGACCCTGGGATCATGACCTGAGCTGAAGGCAGAGACTTTAACCCACTAAGCCATCCAGGCACCCCACTAATGGTGTTTTGATAGGGATTACATGGACTGTGTAGATTGCTTTGGATAACAGACATTTTAACAGTATTTGTTCTTCCAAAGGAACATTTTTCTAATTCTTTGTGTCTTCCTCAGTTTCTTTCATGAGTATTCTATAGTTTTCTGAGTAAAGGTTTTTTGCTTCTTTGGTTAGAGTTATTCCTAGGTATCTTATGGTTTGGGGTGCCATTGTAAATGGGGTCAACTCCTTAATTTCTCTTTCTTCTGTCTCATTGTTAGTATATAGAAATGCAATTGACTTCTGTGCACTGATTTTATATCCTGAGACTATGCTGAATTCCTGTATCATTTCTAGCAATTTTTTGGTGGAGGCCTTTGGGTTTTCTATATAGAGTACCACGTCATCTGGGAAGAGTGGAAGTTTGACTTCACTAATTTGTATGCTTTTTATTTCTTTTTGTTGTCTGGTAGCTGAGGCTATTTCCAGTACTATGTTGAAAACAACAGTAGTGAGAGTGGACATCACTGCCATGTTCCTGACCTTAAAAGAAAAACTCTCAGTTTTTCCCCATTGAGAATCATATTTGTTGTGGGCTTTTATGATATTATGGTATGTTCCCTCTAACCTTGCACTGTGAAGAGTTTTAATCAAGAAAGGATGCTGTACTTAGTCAAATACTTTTTCTGCATCTATTGAGAGGACGCTATAGTTCTTTTATTATTTTCTTTTATTATCATGGTGTAACACATTAATTGATTTGCAGATGTTGAACCACCCTTGCAGCCCAGGAATGAATTCCACTTGGTCGTGGTGAATAATCCTTTCAGTGTACTGTTGCATCCTATTGGCTAGTATCTTGGTGAGAAATTTTGCATCCATGATCATCAGGGATATTGGCCTGTAATTCTCCTTTTTGGTGCAGTCTTTGGTTTTAGGCTCAAGGTAATGTTGTCTCATAGAATGAGTTTGGAAATTTTCCTTCCATTTCTATTTTTCAAAACAGCTTCAGGAGAATAGGTATTAATTCTTCTTTACATGTTTGGTAGAATTCTGCTAGGAGTCCATCTGGCTCTGGACTCTTATTGGGAGACCTTTGAGTGTTGTTTCCATTTCCTTGCTGGTTATAGGTCTATTTAGATTTTCTATTTCTCCCTGTTTCAGTTTTGGTAGTTTATATGTTTCTAGAATGCATCCATTTCTTCCAGATTGCTTCTTTTGTTGGCATATAATTTGCTCATAGTATTCTCTTAGAATTGCTTGTATTTCTTTGGTGTTTCTCCTCTTGCATTTGTGATTTTATTTATTTGGGCCCTTTCTCTTTTCTTTTGATAAGTCTGGCTAAGGGTTTATTGATCTTATTAATTATTTCAAAGAGCCAGCTTTTAGCTTGGTTGATCTCTTTTGTTGTTGTTGTTGTTATTTTTTCTCTATCATTGATTTCTGCTCTAATCTGTATTATTTCCCTTCTCTTGCTGGATTTAGCCTTTGTTTGCTGTTCTTTCTCCAGCTCCTTTAGGTATAAGGTGTATTTGAGACTTTCCCTGTTTCTTAGGAAGACCTTATTTGTTATATACTTTCCTTTCGGGACTCCCTTTGCTGGATCCCAAAGGTTCTGAACTGTCATGTTTTCATTTTCGTTTGCTTCCATGTATTTTTATTAATTCTTCCTTAATTTCCTGGTTGACTCATTCATTCTTTAGTAGGATGTTCCTTAACCACCATGTATTTGTGTTCCTTCTAATTTTTTTTGTCTTGTGGTTGGCTTCAAGTTTTAAAACACTGTGGTCTGAAAACATGCATGGTATAATCTTGATCTTTTTGTATCAATTGAGACCTGATTTGTGATCAGTATGTGATCTCTTCTGGAGAATATGACATGGGCACTCGAGAAGAATGTATATTCTGTTGCTTTAGGATGAAATGCTCTGAATATATCAGTGAAGTCTATCTGGTACATTGTGTCATTCAAAGCTCTTGTTCCCTTGTTGATCTGTTTAGATGATCTGTCTATTGCTGTGAGTGGAGTGTTCAAGTCCCCTACTATTATTATATTATTATCAATGAGTTTCTTTAATTTTGTTATTAATTGGTTTGTATATTTGGCTGCTTCCAAGTTAGAGGGCATAAATAGTTATAGTGATTAGATCTTCTCATTAAATAGATTCTTTTATTATGATATGTGTCCTTCTTCATCTCTTTATACAGTCTTTGGTTTGAAATCTAGTTTGTCTGATAGAAGGATGGCTACTCTGACTTTCTTCTGATGTCCATTGGTGTAACAAGAGGTTCTCCACACCTTCACTTTCAGTGTGGAGGTGTCTTTAGGTCTATAATGAGTCTCTTGTAAGCAGCATATTAATGGGTCTTTTTTTTTTTAACCATTCCAATACTCATTGTTTTTTGATTGGAGCATTTAGTCCACTAACATTCAGAATAACTATTGAAAGATATGAACTTAGTGTCATTGTATTACTTGTAAAGTGGCTGTTCCTGAAGCTTGTCTTTATTCCTTTCTGGTCCTTTTTGCTTTTGGGCTCTCTCCCCACTCAAAGGAGCCCTGTAATATTTTTTGCAGGACTGGTTTATTGTTCACAGATTCCTTAGTTTTTATTTGTCCTTTATCTCTCCTTTTATTCTGAATGACAGCCTGGCTGGATAAAGTATTCTTGGCTGCATATTTTTCCCATTTAACACCTTGAGTATATCATGCCATCCTTTGTGACCTGCCGGGTCTCTGTAGACAGTTCTGCTGCCAGCCCAAGTGACTACCTTTATAGGTTAAGAACCACTTGTCCCAAGCTGCTTTCAGGATTTTCTCTTTACCTGTGAAACTTGCAAGCTTCACTATTTTATGCTGATGTGTTGACCTATTTTTATTGATTTCTGAGGGGTGTTCTCTGTGCCTCCTGCACTTGAATGCCTCTTTCTTTCCCCAGATTAGGGATGTTCTGACCTATAATTTGTTCAAAGAAATCTTCTGCCCCTCTCTCCCAGTCTTCCTATTCTAGGACCCCCATTATCCAGATATAATTTTGCTTTATGGAATTGCTGAGTTCTCTAAGTCTCCCTTTGTGATCCAGTAGTATTATTTCTTCTTTTCAGCTTCCTTACTTTCCATCATTTTATCTCCTATATCACTGACTACTCTCTCTGCTGCCTCATTTATTGTCATTTTTATAACCTCCATTTGGGACTGCATCTCCTACTAGCATTTTTAGTTTTGGCCTGACTAGATTTGAGTTTTTATTTCTATAGTAAGGGATTCTCTAGTGTTTTTTATGCTTTTTTCAAGCCCAGGTAGCATCTTTATAATCATTATTTTAAATTATAGTTCAGAAATCTTATATCCATATTGATTAAAGTCCTGGCAGTGAGTACTTACCTCCTGTTCTCTCTTTGGGGTGGATCTCTCCATTTTGTCAATTTGTGCAGAAAAGAATAGAAGAAAGAAAATAGAAGAAAGAAAATAGAAAAGACAACAATAACAACAATGACAACAGAAAAAAACCAAAAACACACTAGAAAAAAACAAAATAAAATAAGGAAAACAAACAAACAAACAAGAAACAAAACAAAACAGAAAAGTAGATCCTGGGTGTATTTTGGTGTGCTTGTTACAAGAAACTAGATCCCAAAATAGGAAAGAAAGAAAGACTCATATATATGTGTGTGTATATATACATATACACACATATACATATATATATATACACACACACACACATATATAAAATAAAATGAAAACTTCAAAAGTAAATATATATATTAAAATTTAAAAAGAATTAAAAAATTAGAAAATCACTGAAAAAATAATACTGAAAGACTTAAGAATAAAATACAAAAAACAAATCCTATATACTGTTTTCCCCAAGAGCTGAAACTTTGCCACCCTCTATGATCAGTAAACTTGCTGGGAGCCAGCAGTTTGTGCCAGTCTTCTGGAGTAGGGGCCCAGAATGGGAAAGAAAGAAAAAAATATATGTATGTATATACATATATACACACAAAATAATATATACATTATATTTATATATACACACAAAAAAATAATAAAATAAAATACAATTTTATTGCTCTGATTCTCAGGTTCCCTTACCCTTGCTGTGCTGATTCTTAAGTGCCCTTGCCCTTGTGGAAGTGTGCCTTACTAGCCAGGGTGCCAGGCTCTATGTAAGTGACTCCAGATTCTACTATGTGGCCCAGTTTACTCCCTGAAGGCTTTCAGCACCGAAGGAGGGATGAATGTGGTTATGTCCCACTCTCAGCCCCAGAACCGAACGTTTTCACTCCCCCCCATTCGTCAGTGAGCCCTCCCAAAAAAGCAGCCAATCCCTCTCCTCTCCCTGGTTTCTGTCCAAACTCTGTGTTTACCTACTCTGTGAATGAGCATTTTTATCTCCAGTACGCAACTGAGTTTTAAGGTTCAAATTTTGCAGACTTCTGGGGTATGGACCTGCACTGTTCCTCCTGGGGGAGGGAAGGGGTCTCCCCTTGCTTCTGCCTTTTTTTGGGCCCCTGTTTGGAGAGTGGTTGCAGGACCTGGCAGTGGTTTGCAATTCATGGCAACAGAGAACAGAAAGCCGACACTTAGATTTGCTGTTTTTAGCCAGGTTCCCCGCTCCTATGCCTGGGAACTCAGCTGTACTCAGGCACTCCTGTTCCTCTTATGACTCCGGGGATCCTGAGACCATACTGTCCCACCTAGGATTCCACCGCATTTAGCCCCCTTAAGTGCCTTTAAGCCAAGGACATCCCCCACTGTAGCAGACTTCTAAAAGTTCTGATTTTGTGCCCTGCTACTTATAGTACTTTGTGGTAGCCTCCTTAAGCCGGCTTCCTCCCCTCCACTGTATTCTCTGATATATCACCCCGGATTCAATTCTCCGCACCTCCTACCTTCCAAAAAGTGTAAGTCTCTGCACCTCCTATCTTCCAAAAGCTTTTCTATTTGTAGAATAGAAGTGTTTCTTTTCTCAGATCTCTGATTGATTTTGTAGTGTTCGGAATACTCTGATAACTATCTAGCTGTATTTGAAGGACCCCACGAACTTAGGGTCCATCTCTCCCCAGCCATCTTAGCTCCTCCCCTGCAATATTAAACTTTTTAAACTACTCTGTGGTCTTCTGTCATATGAGTTTACCACATTTCATTTATTCTTTATCCACTGAGGGACATTTGGGTTGTTTTCAGTCTTTTTCTTTTTTTTTTTCCTTTTCTTTTTCTTTCTTTTTTTTTTTTTAAGATATTAGGCTTTATTTATTTACCTTTTAAAGATTTTATTTATTTACCTTTTTAAATATTTTATTTATTTATCTGAGAGAGAGAGAGAATGAGAGACAGAGAACATGAGAGGGGAGGGTCAGAGGGAGAAGCAAACTCCTTGCTGAGAGGGAGACTGTTGCAGGACTCGATCCTGGGACTCCAGGATCATGACCTGAGCTGAAGGCAGTCGCTTAATCAACTGAGCCACCCAGGCACCCCATAGTCTTTTTCTTTTTAACATTAATGAATAAACTGGTATGAACATTCTTGTACTTACATTTTGGCAGGCACGTGCACACGTTTTTCCTGTGCGTTCTTGGGAGTGGAATTGCTGGGTATGCAAGTTCTAATTGTTTAACATTTTTGCGAACATTTCAAATTGTCTCTCTTCTAATGCTTGCCCTTTCAGTGAGTGTGCTATTTCATTACAGTTTTTTTAAAATTTACATTTTCCTAATGAGTTGAGTACATTTTCATGTGCTTACTGGCTATTTTGTACCTTCTTCGATAAAGTATCTTTTCACCAATTTGCCCACTTTGGGGAGAAACACGTTTCCTTAAAGAAAGCTAGATTGAGGGTGTTATGTTCTTCCCATCAAGCAAAGAGAGGGAGAAACACAGGTGTGTGATTCTTAATCAGTCAGAATTAGATCATAAGACTCTTTGTAGGTGACACAGAATCAGGATTTATAGGCAATAGTGCGAAGCCCATGGATGGCTATTGAATCTGGACCTGGCAGGCCAGCAAGTTGGCAGGAAAATGGATCACAAAGGGACTGAGAGGAAGGACAGACTAGCACACACTGGGACAAACTGGAACCCATGGAGACAAACATATAGTGGTTGTCTTTTGTCCCTTCAACGTCAGTGAAACAGGCAACCTGAAGAGCCTAGCACCTTTCATCCCAGTGCTACTGCATACTCTACCTGACCCAGGATCCTAAGGGGACAAGGGAACAGAGAGAAAGCAGGTTAGGGACACGTGTGGGCTTCACGGTGCCTTTTGCCCTATGCTACGCTTCAGGAGTACCAGCTACTGCTTAGTTCCTCTGACAGCATCCCTGACCTGTATTTTATTTTTATTTAATTTTATTTATTTATTTAATTTTTAAGTAGGCTCCATACTGGGTGGAAGCCAATATAGGGCTTGAACTCATGACCCTGAGATTAAGACCTGAGCTGAGATCAAGAGTTGGACCCTTCATTGTCTAAGTCACCCAGGCTCCCCACATCCCTAACCTCTGTTCAAAAAAAGATTAAGGGGCACCTGGGTGGCTCAGTCGTTAAGCGTCTGCCTTCAGCTCAGGTCATGATCCCAGGGTCCTGGGATCGAGCCCCACAATGGCCTCCCTGCTCGGTAGGGAGCCTGCTTCACTGTCTCCCACTCCCCCTGTTTGTGTTCCCTCTCTCTCTCTCTATGTCTCTCTTTGTCAAATAAATAAATAAAATATTGTAAAAAATAAAAATTTAAAAAAATTTTAAGAAAGACAATCTAGGTGATACACACAAACTTTAGCATTTCATGAAATGGATAGTTTCGTTTTGGAGAACTGCAAAATGGGGGAAAGGCAAGAAGCTTTTATAGGGCAGAATATAAAGAAGAAGGAAGAAACAAATGGGAAAGACCTGACTGGCTTGTTTGGGGGGAGAAGTCCCAGAGCTGACTTGGCAGTTGAGGACTGGCTGAACAGATATACTACAGTTCATGTCAAGGAGATGAAAGTTATCTAAGTTTCCTGTTTGCTGATGGGGGCACCCAAGGCAGGAGTGGCTCCATCTTGGGCCCTAGAAATTTATTTGAACCCCTGGAATCCCATAGGAAGAGAATTCTAACATGGATCCAGCATGGCTAAAATGTCAGGGTCCGAAATCACAGAGAGCCTGTCTTTGCTGGCAGGGAAAAGGGCTAAATAAAAGCTAATATGTATGGACATTTTGGGCCATGTACTGTGCTAAGTCCTGAACTTGATAGCTAATACCCTGGTAGGGAGCTGCCTGGACCAGGTTTAGGGAAAGCAACAGAAAAGGGTGGGGTGGCAGCAATCATTTTACACCCAACTTTTGGTCCTGGATCACATCCCCAAGGCCCAGGGACATATCAGTGAGCCCTGAGATGCCCTGCCCCGTGTGGGTTACTTGTGGGCCACCTAGGTGCCAGATGAGATAGAAGCCAGGGTCGAAGCTGTGGGCTGCTGTGACCTTAACAGACTGAAGGGATTTTACTCTACTTTAATAGCTGTAAATGGTTTGAAACTACACGTGTCATTACCTAGGAATGGTTCCATCATTTCTTTTTAAGATTTTATTTATTTATATATTTTTTAAAGTAATCTCTACACTGAATGTGGGGCTTGAATTTACAACCCCCCTAAGACTGTCACAGGCCCCACTGAATGAACTAACCAGGTCCCCCATTGTTCCATCATTTTTGTGAACTGATGTAGAGACCCTATACAGAAGAATGTTTGGATGGGTAATCTTCGAAGTAGTCATTTACATTTTTTTCCTGCTGTATTTCTCCTTTGCCTTTGCCCCACCCTCTTCCCTTCAAGGAGAAAGAACAGATACTGGTTTTGTTTTTGTCTTTTTCAGGGAGAGTATTGCAGCAAGGCTGAAAGCAGAAGTTGCCTGCAAAACATTTTCCTTTCTGTCTCTGATGATTTTAAACCAGAGGGGAGAAGAATATTCCACCTCCAGATATGCCTCTTGGGCATAAGAATGATTTTAGGCTGATCATTATTTTTTTAAAACAGCAGGCGTGAGAGAAGCTCTGAAAACCAAGCAGAAGTTACACTTTTGTATGAGACATTTACACGTTAGAAGGGAAATCTCCACATGTAAGGGTGTCTCCCTCTGTACTAGGAAGAGAAGGGTGACTCTGAATCTCCAACTTTTCGAAATGAAGAAGGCAAGGACTTAACTATGCATAACAACTCTACCCTGTTTACTGCACTTTTCCTGGTCACCTCCCATACCTGGTCTCCGGGTACCTACGTCTTTTATCTTTAGTGGAGATATTATTTAAGGGCATGGCTTGAGCCATTTCAGAGAGTTCCTCAGTTTTCATGGGTCTCTTTCATGGACATGGGGGGCTGGCATGTTACTAAATTTTTGTTTTTCTCTCATTAATCTATCTTTTTATTACAAAAGTGTCTTAGCCAAGAACCTAGAAGGGTCGAGGGAAAATTATTTTCCTCCCACACAAAACGTAGACCCATAGAAAAGTAAAATTTGTGAGTCCTGGAGCAGTGGGGAAGGTAGCATCCCAAAGAAGGTAATCTGTATGTAGATGGGGACATGGCCAGCCTCACTACAGACCCAATGAGGGAGGAATTATTATCTCTGGTTTACAGACTGAAGTCTGAGACAGACTGATGGTGCAGAGTAACATGAGGAAACATGCCTATGACATCATTGAGAAATCGGGACAGATCCTTGTCTCCTAGAGCTGAGCTCATCCATGGATTCTGGTCCTAAGTATTTATCTAGAATGGGACTCTCACTTCCCCAGCAGAATCTGCAGTGCAAGCTTTTTGTTCTTACTTCCTCCTCTCCATCTCTTATTTTTTAAAAAATACTTTTAATTGTTTTAAAGATTTCATTTATTTATTTGACACAGAGACAGAGATCACAAGTAGGCAGAGAGGCAGACAGAGAGAGAGCGGGGGAAGCAGGCTCCCTGCTGAGCAGAGAGCCCATTGTGGGGTTCGATCCCAGGACCCTTAGATCATGACCTGAGCTGAAGGCAGAGGCTTAACCCACTGAGCCACCCAGTGCCCCTCCATCTCTTATTTAAATTAAAAAGTACAAAGAGTAGTAAGGATCATTTGAGATAGCTTAAATGTCATCGAAATGTTATGCATGAGCTCAAAGTAACAGAATTATGTTCTCTGATTCACATGTATTTTGTGGTCAGTTGGGGCCCTCGGGATCTTTTTTTTTTTTTTTAAATTTTCCCAACATTTTTTCATTGTGGTGTCTAAATGTGGTGTCTCTCCTAATGGGACGAGGGCTCCCAAATGTGGAGCAATGATCAGGGTAGAAGGCGGTGACACTGGCAATGAAGGAATTCACCTGAGACAGAGCAAAGGAGACAGGAATTTATTGACTATACTGCAAGGGAGCACTGGGCAGGATAGCAGAGGAGAGGCTGTCTGCAAGGGGGCAGTGGGTAGGGGCTGTTTTTCTTGGGAGGGAGGGTCAGAGGTGGAAGGAGAGAGATAATCTTAAGCAAGCTACGCCCAGTGTGGAGCCCCATGAGGGGCTGGATCTTAAAACCCTGATATCATGACGTGAGCCAAAAATCAAGAGTCAGATGCTTAATGAACTGAGCCACCCATGTACCCCATGCGTGGGGGACTGTTTATAAAGGGGGAAGATGAAGAAATATGGCAAAGTATGGAATTTTCCCCCCTTTTTGGCAATGGTGCCTGGTGGTGGTAAGTAGCCCATTGGTCAGATAGGCTCATGGCTATTTTGAGCTGTGGGTCACCTAATGGACCTGTGTGTATTCAGCCAATTGGTTGCTGAGGGCCCTTTCTGTACTCCATTGCTCAAGCCTGCTTGCCTAAAAGCAGCTCCACACTCATGTTTGCCCTTCCTATTTTTGTCTGTTTAGATGACTGATCTTCTGTGGAGTAAGTATTGTTGGTATATAACAAACAACAGGTAAAATGTAATTGGAATTATACCGAGAAAGAATTTTCATGTCCCACTCCTTGAAACCAAGAGTCAGATGCTTAGCTCCACTGAATGAGATAGCCAGATACCCCATTGTTCCATTGTTTTTGTGAACTGATGTAGAGACACTATACAGCAGTATGTGTCTCGTTTAGAAGGAAAAAGTCATTTCTCTTTCTGCCCCAAGAGGGCAAGAACAGTTTCTCCAACCTCAGAGCATCTAAACTGCTATTTATGTGGTATGCGTTCATGATCAAGAAATACAAACTAGTAAGTGTATGCTTGTCACTATCTGATAACCTGTATTAAACAATTAGTTCATTGCTCATTTAATAAAAGTTTACCTTAGCAGCCAGATTTACGGTTGTCTCTGTAGTCTAAATGCACCTCTGTTGGTCTGGGATCTGGGCATTCTCCTGGCAGAGAACAGATGCTACCCATTGCTGCAGGGGCTGAGTTTAACTGAACTGGATGTCAAAGCTACCGTAGGTAGGTGGCAGTATGGTTCAATTCCCCACTTCGTATGTAGCCAGTTAGGAATTTTAAACCCATCTCTGCGGTCTGCTGTCAAGTTACTAAATCTTTTAGAGCCTCAACTTTCTCATCTGTAAAATGGGAAAGCATTGGCTGCCCCAGATATTGTATTAAATAAGACAATCTACTTAGTAGGGGACTTGACACAATAAATGGAGACAGAACAAATTCTATGCAGCAATTACCATGAGAGTAGAAGAGAGTGGAGAGCTCTTTAAAGAAAGCTGAATTAAGCCAACATTTCACTAACTAAAATGTTACTGACAAATTATTCATCGATTTCAAAAGATTCTCTTCTCTGACATTATGGGAAGTTGAAAATTAATTTAATTAGCTGCATCTCTCACAGATCCTGCCTGAAACCCCAGGTTAGTGTATTTTGCTATGTCTGCAGGGGGTTTACTTTGGACAGAGGGGAATAATCTAATTTTGGTGACTGTAATAAAACTGGGTTAAAATGCCGTACGCTAGGGCAGTACCCAAACTCCTTGGCAGCCAATGCTATTACTTCTGGAGGACAAAATGCATGCATATTGTCTGCACTCTGGCGGAGTTCAAGTCCTAAAGGGCCTTGAGAGGAGGAGAGATGTAGGTCCTTCAAGGAGAAAGGGTCGTAACAGGAAGAATCCAGCTAACTTTATAGTAGGGAGCCATTGCCCTCATAAAGGGTGGGGACTCTTTAAGGGGGGTGACCACGTGGGGTCAGGAGCAGCCCAGTGGGACTGGCTCAGGGAGGATTCATCGGTCCCACTACGTGTCCTGCAGCCCTACTGTGTGTCTCGGGTCTGCTGCCCATTGGGCGCACGGAACAAGTCGGCCTGCTCTCCCGAGACCTTCCTAGCCAGCCAGCCGGGGCAAGCCGGCTCCTCCCGGCGCGCCAGCCAGCCAGCCAGCCGTCTCTCCGCACTTGGAGTTCCCTGTCCGGCCGGCGGTGGGCGCGCGCCCCACGAGGCCCGAGCCCGCCGCCTTGTGCTGAGCCGACCCGCCCCGCCGAGGCTTGGGGTCCCGCGGCCTCTGCGCCCGCACGCCCCCAGCTCCGTGCACGCAGCCTGCAGAGGTTGGTGCGGCTCGCGCACTCGGGGTCGAGACCGGCCCACCTGCCGGCAGCACGGCGGCCCCGGCCGCCCCCGCGGCCTGGCCGCACGCCGGGTCCCCGCCGCGGAGGGGGATGGGGAGGGAGGAGAGACTGGAGGAGTTGGAGACAGACACAGCCTCGGCGAGCACAGTTACGGCTGGAGACAGACGGCGGCGGGAGGCGGAACACTCCCCCCCTCCGGCGACGGGAGGCGGGACACCTCCCTCGGCGGCTGCAGCACCGTCTCCCTCCTCCCCCCTCCTCCCGGAGGCTGCGGGCCGGGCCCGGCGGGACAGGCAGGCGATTGCGGCTGGCCCTGCCCGCCCCGCGCGCCGCCGCGGCCGGCCGGGGATCCCCTGCGAGCCGGGGAGGAGCCGCCGCCGCCAGACAGGCTGCGAGTCTCTGGGAAAGTGAAAGGGGGGCGGGGAGCGCGGGGGAGGCCCGGGGGTAAGGTCCCCGGCTCTTAAAGAGACCCGGCGCACCGCGCCGCGCTCCCCGCCGACCCGCTGCGCGCCCCCCCGCCGCGGCGGCCCCGCATCCTGCGCCCCTCCCCCGCGGCCAGCAGGGCCGGTGGCCCGGCGGGCCGCAGTGCGGGCGGTCCCCCGCCTCTGCTCCAGAGGGACGGCCGCAGGTGAGTGCAGATCCGAGGTGGCTGTTGTGGTCTCGGCGTCTGGCCCAAGTTCAGCGCGGCGCTGGGGCGGGAAGGGGGGAGGCTGGGGAGGGCAGGGGGCGGAGGACGAGGGGACAGGACGCTCCGGGAACGGGACGTCCGCGAGCCTGCGCCGTCGGCGGGGGCGGGAGGGAGCTGCGCAGCCCCGTGAGTCCTCCCCAGACCGGCGAGTCCCCCGGAGACGAGTTCTTCAGGTCTGAGGCTGTGTAGCCCGTGGGCACGGCGGCGTCCTGGGGCGCTCGCCCGGGGCGCGTGTCGGGAGGGCGACCCGGCACTCCGAACCGAGCCGCCGCCGCCTCTGCTTGTGTGCTCTGTTGGAGGAACGCTGCCGACCTATTTCTCGGTGCCCGGCGCGGGGTGTCCTGCGGTTGCAGGACCTAATTCTGCACCGTGGGGAGGCCGGGGTAAGCGCCGCGGTAACTGCCCAAACTGAGGTCTCAGTTCCCAGGGGCCTGTCAGCGAGCCACTGCAGGGGGTGGGGTGGGGGGTGGGGGTACTGGAGGTCAGCGGGAAGCGGGAAGATCGTGCAGGACCTTGCTGGGGAGTTTGCGGGAAGGAAAAGGGGCGGGAGCGGGCCGTACTCTGAACCCTGCATCCGGCTGCTGGACAGCCCGCAGCCCGCAGCCCGCGGCTCCGCACCCCGGGACCCCGCAGGTCGCGCCCCGCACCCCTGGGGCCCGCCTCACCCGGCGTCTGCCCGGGTCCCCCAGCGCGCGTTGACGTCGGTCGCGGGGCCGCCCGCAGCTCCCGGCATTGGCTGGAAGTCGATTGTCTCCCGGCGGTTGCTGTTACACTCAGGCTGGGTCTCTGAGCCCCGGAGGAAGCAGGCGTGTGTTGAATTTCTCTTTGACCCTTAACGGTGGAATAAACAGGAAACGACGAGCACCCAGCCCGGGCTCAGCACTTGCCTTTGTTGTGGGGTCCTCTTTGCACAGTGACGAGGAGGCGTCCCTGGGACCCCTGCCGGGTGCGCCGCCCGGAGTGGCGTTGGGGGCGAGCCGTGTAAGTACGCGGCTGGAAGACAGTGGGCTCGATTCAGGTTAATTTGCTGGGGTGGTGGAGAGGGCATTTGCTTGTTTCAAAACTTTTTTTTTTTTTTCCATTGGAAAAGGAAGTCTTGGCTTCCCGTTGAGGCAGAGATTTTCAGGAGGACGACACGGAGCGTGGTGGGTGGGTGGCACCTGGAGAAGATGCGTCAGTCAGTGCCCTCGTTCCCGGTTTAGCTGGCGGGGCACCGTGCAGCCTGTCTGTCAGAACAGCGAGAAACTCTTTAAAGCAAGAACGGCTTCCTTGCTCCTAGCCCGGCACGGGAATGATTACTGAGTGGCATTGGCCACATAAGCTAGCTTAATTTTTGTTTTCCCCAAAGAGTCTTTTAATTAGCTAGGATTGTGTAATTTTCATTTGCTTCTTTTCTCTTTCTCTGTGTCCCATCTATTACCTTCTCTTCTTTTGCAATTACTTTGGCTTCGATATCCCCAGGCCCTACTTACAGTTCAGGGCTGCTTTCCACAATGTCAATTAATTACTGTGATAAATATTCATTGATGACCTACTGTGTGCTAGGCATTGTAGGCTTCGAGGTGAGATAAGCTATTAGAGGATATTGAGTCTGAGAGTTACTGTAAGTAAGTTTCTTGCAGTGGAGGTGGGTAGAGATGGTCAGCAGCCTTGGTTCTTAAAAATACATAGGTCCCATGGCTGGCATGGAGGTTGGTGCCTTCCTTTACTGCTAGTACTAGGAAACCTCCCTTTAAGATGGCCCTTTCCACTTGTTTGGCTAGCTAAGAAAGATATTCTTCCACTTGAATTTTGCCTGGAGCTTCTGGACTGAGCTTTGCATTGACAAGGAGTGTTCTGTAGAAACTGCCATTGCATCAAGCCATGTTCTGTATTTTGTATGTGACTATTTAGTTCTTTCCAGTATTTATATTGAATTTCCTGTCATCTGTATATCTGTCTTTGTGCTCTGCACAGTTCTCTTGCAACATATTCTTTATGTTTGGTAAAGGATCATAATGTCAAATTTGAGTCATTACATAGACAAACGAATAGATCTGAATATTGCCCATCCCATGCACATTTATTGAATTATAATATTTGGTTTCCTATCAACTCTTGAATGCTATTTGATGGCCCTTGCAAAGCAGTGCTTTTTACAGCATGGATAAATGCCTCATGATCTTTGAAAGCTTCATTCTTTTAAGAGCTTCACTTTGCAATTGACATTGAACACACTGTTAGGAATTAGGGCCAAGACTGTAAATGCCGGTTAGGATGTGCTGTAATGGAGTTGTAGCTCCTTCCTTCCTTGTTTTAAAAAGACTCTTTTAATTTCTTAACATTCTTCTGTTGCCCTTGGAAGAGTTTGCCGTCACTGGCCATGGTTCTAGTTCATGTAGGTTTCTGTTTACTATGGAGAAGACTTTTCCCACAGGGTTTTAGGACGGTCTCTTGAATCCTCTTGGGGGCTTGGTTTGCATGACCACAGTCCTGCAGAGGAATCCAGCCAGGGCCACCTGCTTATTAAGGGATTTTGTACCAATTTGTTGGCACATGATTTGAGAATCAAAGCCCTGCACCCCCCCACCTCTCCTCGCCCCCTGCCATAGTATATACATACATAGACAAATATTTCCCCCCAACTGCTGACAGTGTTCTAAGAATAGTTTTCTTGCCTGGCGTGCTGAGAGCAAGGACCCATCTGCAGAGGTGTTTACAGTTTGGGACTGTGCTGTAGTCTTGGTTGACTTAGCAGCCTGCCAGAGTAGCCTTGTAGCTCATGGGACGCCGTCTGTTTTTCATCTGGGCTGCTGGAGGGGCAGTTCCCAGCTGGACAGGGCATCAGAGAGAGCGGAGAATGACTTTTGCTCTATGAGGGTAGTTTCTGTCCTGATGTCAAGCAGAGACCCTTGGGCTCTGTCTGGATCCCTTTGCTGTCACCTGGCTGTCAGTCACCCATGGTCTAGGCTGGAGAGGACTGTTCTGTGTAAACCCAAACTCTCAGGGCTGGGGCAGGGACACTTGGTTGTGACACTTGCTTGTCCAATCTCTTTGGTAGTTCTTGCCCTATTTCTTTTCATGTTTAATCATCTAGACTTAAGGAGTTCCTATGACGTGCCTGTCCTTTTGGGTGAGAGTTAGTAGAGGAGCAATAGCTATAAAAAGATTATTCCATATTAACCTGGAAAGTTTTTAGAAATGTTAAGCACACTTGATTTAGACACAGAACTACTAAATACAAACAGTAGCAAAAACGCCCTGTAGTCCCGTCTTGCCCTTTTGCCGCTTCTTCCTCTTTCTCCCTTCCTCCTTCTAGTCCTCCATCCATCCATCCGTCCATCCGTCCTTCCTTCCTTCCTTCCTCCTCCCTCCCTCCTTTTCTTCTTATCTCAGAAAAGTCTTCTGGAAGCCATTATTTTCTGGTGTCAGAGTGACTTTCTGCCTACATGGGATTCTTTAGTCTAGAATTACACCTTGACCTATATTATGGGTATGCATGGAACGTGAGTCTTAAGTTTTAAAATAGGAACATAAAGTTTCTCTCTACTATTTGCAAATTTAGGCCCCAAGACCTACCACTTTTTTAGGAAAACTGGTGTGTGTGTGTGTGTGTGTGGCGTTATTCGTTTCACTGTTAGGCAGCTGGAGTGAACAGGCCCCCAGGACCTGTACTATTAATTGCTACAGAAATATTGGATTCCTATTCCCAGTGACTATTGTTTTTTCCTCTGTCATAGGAGGAATTGAAAATAGTGTTTGTGTTGTCTCATATCCATGTGAGATGGATTGTTTTTCTTTGAATTTCCACTAAAAATGGCACTTTGGCCTTTTAAGCTGTTTTTGTGAGGACTTTTCTTTCCACTAGGCTTGTTTTCCAGATAGGTCTTGGAAATTACGAAGAACATAGCTATAATTTCTCTCTTGATTGGCAGCTGAGAGCTTTCCTGAACAAAAATAAGGCTACACTGTGCCAAATGGTTGACTTTTCTAGAATAAAAACTCTAAAGGGTATGCAGAAAGTCCTCTGGTTAATATATTGGCATTCCCAGAACCCACTAAAACTCCGGCTGCCTGCCAGACACCACTTAATGAGGACGCAGAATGTCTGGCTCAAATCCCCACGAGCAGAAGGGGGTGGGGAGCTGATGTCCACACCCTTTATTAATTTTTAATGACTGTACTTTTGTTTGGCAGATTTTGCTCTGTACCCCCCTCACGACTGACCCCCACCACATCGCCCCTCCCCCCATCCGTTTATTTACTCATTTACTTGGCATCAGAAAAACGTTGAGACTTTCCAAGGTTAAGAATCCTGCTGAGGGATCACTTCTGTTTGTGTCGGTGCTTTTGTCGTTGCTTTTCTTTCTTTTTCTCTCCTCCCAACCCTTTTTCAGACAAGGAAGAGAGAGGAGGAACAGAAAAAGAGATGACAACTTTTTTTCTATTTTTTTTTTTTATGATGCTTTATTGTCTGCTGGAAGAGAACCATTTACGAAACTTTAAGTTTGTCAGACAGTTTATATGACAGTGCAAGTTGGTGCTTGCCAAGCTCCAGACAGATTGCTAATGTTACATGACAGGGATAAATGAATTACCGCTGTCTGCAACACGCTTGCACTGCAAACGCGCTCTGGAGCCGGCGTCCGGGCGCTGCGCACCCAGGAAGCCTGCTGGCTGTGCAGCTGGGAGGAAGGCCTCTCTGCCTCTTGCCTAGAATTCTGTGACTTGGTTCGGAAATGAAAAGGGTGTGTCTCTCGCTTTTATTTTTGGCAGGGCTGCAGGGTAGCAGAATGGACGGAACAGCTGTGTGTCCTTCGCGTCACTGGGCAGCTCTGCCCCCTTGCCCTGCCCTTCCCCTCCCCCTCTGGCCCCACCACATTCTTCCCTTTGCACCAGGGGGCATGGCACCTAGCCTTCCTCCCAGAGACCTGCTGCGGACAAAACTAAACGTTGTTCTCAGCGGCTCAGACCTTTAGTGTTCCCGAAGCCAAGTTTCAAGCTGTTTACAGTTGCGTTCTTTCTGCAGGTGCAGACATTGAGAACAAATTGTCTGAGATAAGTGTGTGTGTGTGTGTGTGTGTGTGTGTGTGTGTGTGTGTGTGTGCTGCCCTGGGAGGGGGCAGGGTGGCACTCCTTGGGCATAATGTACTTTCATCTCTGGCAATTTGGATAGTCAGCTGGCAGAGTGACAGGTGTAATGAACTTAATGGTCTTGCTCTAGTTGTTAGCGGACACACCGCTCATATTACAAAGCCACCTCCTAAGTTGGGCCCCTGCCAAATGACTGGCTCTTCTCCTTGCAGACGAGATTCAGGGCCTGCACTACTCCAGTGACGTGAAGGTCAGGAATTAGTGGGTGTGAGCAAACATCTGTGTGTCCTCAGCCACATGGTGCCTAAATGGACCTCGAATTTCTCTTCAAAGTAAAAGCGTTGATTCATCTCGCATGCATCCCATCCACCTCGGCTGGTCAGTCCTCCATGAGAGGTGTGGCAAGGGACCCTCTGTGTAGGTGTGTGGACTCTTTATCCCTGGGGTTTGCAGAATGGCAGGCTTCCTGCTGGGCCTTGTCAGTTCTCAGCCGGCCACCGGCCACTGATCTCCAGAGATGGGCCGGGCCTGTGGCTGGTGGAGGCTCCACCGGGCATTGTTTTCATTGTCTGGGGCCCCAAGGGCCTGCACCCTCCCCAGAGCTGGGGAGGGGATTTCCATAGTAAAATCTCATAGCTTCCAGAAGGCAAGAGTGGAGAGTCCACGGCAGGAGGCCAGGCTGCTTTTGGAAGGGCTCCTGGACCTCTGGCGGGCCCGCCTCCACTAGGGCACTTGGTCAGAGAATAGTAGCAGCGGTTCCAGACACTTGCAGAGTGCTGACTGTATGCCAGGCTCTTCTTAGTGTTGCACATATATGAACTAATTTTGTCCTCGGTGCAGCCCTGTGACATCTGGACTGCTCCGTCCCCAGCTTGCCGGAAGGCAGCGAGAAGCCTGGGAATTACCCAGTCGCACCTCTTGTAAACAAAGGGTGGGGTCGGACACAGCCCAGGCCTTCTCTCACTTCGGGTCTGGGCTGGGACTCCAGGCCGCCCGAGGTCAACCCCCAAGCCAGAAGTTCTTCCTCAGGGACCTGTTGGTGGAGCTGGGTGGAGGAGGACAAGTTGGGCGGAGGAGGACCGTGCCCTTTCTCTCTGGTCCCGGTCCCAGAACAGGTCCCAGTGACTGCTCAGCCAGCAAGGCCCTTTCTTCTTCCTTCCTGCTTTTATCTGTGGCTCTGATTACGGCCCCCTCACTGCCATTCCCCATTCTTCTTTCTAGCCTCTGCTTCCTGTTCGTGTCACACTGGTGACAAGGCTGTTGGTAGCTTTGTTTTGTCCATCTCGAACCTTGAGTCCCTCAAGGCAGATGAAGTGAAAATCAGTAGCAGGATTGTTGGCTGAGGTACTCTGCACCATTCCTTAAAAACCTCTTCTGTTAGTCTTATCTGGGTGTCGATGGTTAGAGTGTTAGGACCTGTTTTCTGAGGGGTGAACTGAGGCCGGTGGAGGAGAAGCCTTCTGTCTGCTGTGGGTCTTGTGGGGCTTGGGGCAGGCTGAATGAGGCCCTCCTGGGTGTTTGTTCACTCAGAAGGATCCAGATCATCTAGTACATGGAATACTACTGATTTCATTTCCCTTTACTTCCCACATTTGGGAAAAAAACAAAACAAAACAAAACAAAACAAAATCGTCATATCTTTAAGAGTCTCTATTTTGATTCATGAGGGCATAGATTAATCAACCACACATATTGACGTGTCCTTCTTAAGAAAGAATGTCTGTTTTGGACAAACCCAAATGTTTGGGATTACAGCAAGTTCTTAGGTGATGCAGAGTCCCTTGGGCCTGGCAGGACAGCCCCTCAGCTCTTTGCAAGCCCACGGCAGTGGGGCAAGAACGGGAATCCATGGGAATCCATGGTAGCCCCTGAGCCCAGCCAGGTGATTGGGGTCCCTGTAGAATGTATTATGGTGTCCACACGTTGTGGGGTACTGGAAGTTCCTGTTCTGGTCTGTGCTCCGTCCTCCCCATCTCCACAGCCCCGAGCAACAGTGTTTTCACAGGGCTTGTCCCAGAGTGCTTCAGTCGTCAGTTCCCTGGGACATGCTCATCACAGCCTGTGAGGCAGGCTTTAGCATTGCCTGTCAGGACAGACACGGAGGCCTGGGTGCGCCAGCTGCCAGTCCAGCTCTGTCCACTCTAGTTGAAACTGACTTTTCATTCCACAGACTCTTTTAGGCCTGTCTAAAACTATTCTCATAGATCTAGTCTCTGAAATTCTTTTTCTTTTTTTTAAGGTTTTATTTATTATTTGACAGAGACACAGCAAGAGAGGGAACACAAGCAGGAGGAATGGGAGAGGGAGAAGCAGGCCTCTTGCTGAGCAGGCAGCCCGATGCGGGGCTCGATCCCAGTACTCTGGGATCATGACCTGAGCTTAAGGCAGACGCCTAACAGATTGAGCCACCCAGGCGCCCCTGAAATTTTTTTTCCCCCCTGATTATATTCTTATTGAGCATAATTAGAAACAAGGAAATCAAGAAGAAAAAAGAAAAAAATGAAAATAACTAAAATTGTCTTTGATCCTACTACTTTTAGAAGACCTCTGTTAGTAGGTTAGTAGATTCTTTCCAGCTTATAAAATTATATGTAGAACGTATGTACATTTTCAGACTTTGTATTTTATTGTGAACATTTTTTCATGTAATTTAAATATTCTCCAAAGATACCACTGCTGACAACTATAACATTCTACTCTATGGTTATTTATTTATTTATTTTTTAATCTGTTTGGGACATTGAGGATGTTACCAGTTCTCTGTATTCTAAATGATACTGAGTTGAACATTTTGATTACATCCTTTGATAGATTCCTAAAAGGGAGGATCATGGGTATAAAAACTTTTAGAGGGTCTTCCAAAAGTATCACCAGCTTGCTTTTCAGAAAGGATGGGGCATTTTCACTCCCACAGACAAAAGGGTGACTACACCCTTGTCAATGCTAGGTATTATTAAAAAAAAAACCTTTGCAAATTGGGCAGTAAATGTTATGATTACATTTTCCTTTCCATCTTTTTGTTATAAGAATCTAGTTTTAGGGGAGCCTGGGTGGCTCAGTTGGTTGAGCGTCTGCCTTCAGCACAGGTTATGATCCTAGGGTCCTGGGATTGAGCCCCTCATCGGGCTCCCTGCTCGGTGGGAAGCCTGCTTCTCCCTCTCCCACTCCCCCTGTTTATGTTCCCTCTCTTGCTGTCTCTCTCTCTGTCAAATAAATAAGTAATAAAATCTTAAAAATAAAAGAAGAATCTAAGTCTATATCATCTGGATCATAGGTGAAAAGAGTTTTGCTGTTTGCTAGAGTTTTGTTGTGGGCAAACACAGTGATTTAGTGGGTGATCTCCTCAGGGAGGTATAAGATCTTCGTGCTATTTTATTTTTAGGATTTTTATTTATTTCTTTGACACAGAGAGAGAGAGATCACAAGTAGGCAGAGGGGCAGGCAGAGAGAGGGGGTAAGCAGGTCCGTTGCTGAGCAGAGAGCCCGATGTAGGGCTCGATCCCAGGACCCTGAGATCCTGATCTGAGCTGAAGGCAGAGGCTTGACCCACTGAGCCACCTAGGAGCCCTGATCTTTGTGCTATTTTAAATTTGAGATAAATTCTACTTAGGTAGGTTAAAGACACTAAATAATCTAATACATTTTTCAAATAAAATTAGAGGATTTTACGGCCAAGGACTGCACCTGCTCTCTTCTGCCTCCCTCAATCCTCACCCTACCCTGTGGGGGAATTTGGGCTCACAGTGGAAGAGTGAGGGCCAGGAGAGAGATGGATTCAGTGGCCAGCTGCTCGAACACGGTGTGACATATCCTTCAGTCACTCCTTTCCTTTCGAAGACTACTTTCTGAGATCATGCTCTTCCCTAGCCTTGTCCCCAAGGATGCCAACGTAGAGCTCATCCTCTTATGTTTGACCTGAGGATTGCTACACAACACTTGACCTTGCTACCTCTGCGGAGGGCACTCCCTTCCTGCTTCCACAGGCTTGGCTGTTTGCTTCTGGCTGAGGCCTTTGCCCTTTTAGAGGCTCACGCAACCATCGACAGTGTCTGGCTTGCTAAGCTGATTGCTCCCAAAGCTGGAGGGAAGAGGAAAATCATCTTAGTAGATTTCAATTAAGTAAAGCAAAGCAGTTTTGCTTTCTCTGAAAGGCAGGCTTTTCAGCTGGAAGGTTGGGAGCGGCTGGCCAGAGGGAAACCCATTTCACAGTCCTGGCTCGGGGGGAGGGAGCAAAACAGAAGCCCTGTATCTTTGGGGCCAGTCCCACATAGCTTGTTGCATTCACACTCACCTTTGTGTGTCTGTTTGTTCAGTGGTGTTGACCATGCTCTGGGGTGCATGGTGGAAGTACACCCCATCTGGGGCATGCTGGGTGAGCAGTGGGCAGGGTCCTCGCCTCTTTGCTCAGGTGAGTGAGCCCGGACACCTCAGGCCAGGTGGCACCCATATGGCACCCAGCCCCGTGTGGGCAGTGGCCTGCATCTCTCCCCCACTGGCCACACAGTCAACTCCCTGCTGCATTCCTGGTGCAAATCTGCTCTTGCCTTGGCAGGTAGTGTGGACAGTGCCAAGGCCTTGGAGATGGAGTGTGCAGAAGACCGCCATTGGGTGGGAGGGCTGGTTGGTGGCCACCCAGGTGGTCCAACCATGAGGGGTCAGGCAGCACCTTTGGGGGGGGCAGCTTGTGCTGGGTCCCTTGAGGAAACTGGCTAGGAGTATCCCAGGGAGTTGCGTGCTAGTGATGTTATTGAATAGTTGGCTGGAACATTTACTCAGGGCACTTTGGGTGATTGAAAAATACACCTTGTGTACCTTCCTTCTGTTTGCTTGTTGGCTGATGTGTACGGGGGCTGACAGACTTTTGTTTAATTTGACCTCCATGCATTTGGCTTGCTCCTTCAACAGAATGATAAAATGCCAGGATGTTTTTCTAGGAGGGACAGAGGGCCTTTTTGGACATAATGAATGCATAATTTTAGAGGTGGAGGAGATGTTTACAGTTGGATGGCTTGGATGAATGTTTGTTCTCTTGCTCCGTCAGCTATTAAGATAAATACCATCCCCTTACAGAATTTAGCTTTCATCCTATTGGTGTTTAAAGGCGAGATTCAAAATCTTTACTTCTTTTACAAAATCTTCACTTCCTTAGTTTACTCAAGCTAGGTCTTGGGATTTAAAATAATTTTTTCTTTTCATCCGGAGAATAATGTAAAAATATTAAATATTGTACATATACAGTTATAACTTCATAATTATGTAGAAAATTTAATCCAGAGAAATCATAATTGTTTTCTGATAAATACAGTTAGACATTAAATGGAATTGGAGTTATTTAATGGAACTCCTTGTGCATTACTTTGCAATGTGAATGCATCCTTTTACTGATATAACATGGTTTATATATTGGATTTTATAAAAATTGGGGCACATCTGTGTGCTTCAGGGGATGGCTTCCATTCTGACATCCGCCACGAGGCAGGCAGGCTGTTCTCACTTGACCCACCTGAGGAAGCAATGGCAGGGCAAAAACGCGGGGCTGACCACTGTCCGCAGTGCGTGTAGAAGAGTCTCAGTAGACGTTTTATCATGGGGTTGCTTATAAAGGGTTGCTTTCCTCTGCCTCTCCTGGATGTATCTTCTGGGCTCTTGTCTGATCCAGCCCTTGGGAGGCTGCATGACTTTAGAAAGATCTGTTGGCCCTTCTCTAAAACAACTATCTGCCCACCTGTTAGGCTTTGAAGGGGATTAGGTAAAATAATGCATATGCAAGCCAGTGGGGAGAGGCTAAGTGAACTAGTGAGTGCTCAGGAAATGGCCGCTGTTATGAAGTCAGGTAAGTATTTGTGAGGCACCTGTCCAGCTGGTGTGGCGCTGACCCAGCTCCTGCCCTCTGGGGGACTTGGAGACTCAAAGACAAGGTAGACTACGTGTCCAGGAAGCACCCAGCAGCTAATAGCCAGAGGTTTATAATCAGGTCTCTAGTTAGGAGTGGGAAACCCAGGGCGCCTGGGTGGCTCAGTCCTTAAGTGTCTGCGTTCAGCTCAGGTCATGATCTCAGGATCCTGGGATCCAGCCCGCATTGGGCTCCCTGCTCGGCGGGAAGCCTGCTTCTCCCTCTCCTACTCCCCCTGCTTGTGTTCCCTCTCTTGCTGTCTCTCTGTCAAATAAATAAACAAAATCTTAAAAAAAATAAAAAAGAAAAAAAAAAGAGTGGGAAACCCTATTTAAGCCATGAGTCAGGAAGGGCTTTGTATGTGAGAGAGTGAGATGGCAGGGTCTGATGGGCCTCGTGTGTTGCCTCTCTTCCCTGCTCCGTATTCTTGTGGAGCCTTGTGATGCCCAGGCATTGGCTCTGCCCCCACACTGCTGGAAGGCAGGCGCCCACGTGGTTGTTGCACTGGGCGACTGGCCTGGCCAGTGCGTTGGTGGCACTGGGAGGTATGAAGGGCTCGGAAGAGTGATGAGGACCTCTGGGTCTACTCTGGTCTGTCAAGGAAGACTTTGGGAGAGGGTGACTCGGGGCTGAGACTTGGTGAAGAAACACATTTTTGCCAGGTGGACAAGCAGGGACGGGGTGTTCACAGTCACTGGCTTCCGGAAGGCTAGATGCACTGGGCTCTAGAAGGCAAATATCAGGGTTTCAAACTTCTGTGTGTAAGTGTATGCTACATTTTTACTGCAGTACATGTGTGTTAATTTACAAATAAATACATGTGACCTCTGTGTGTGCTCACACTTTTTTGCTCATAGGAGTTTGTGCTTAAAAATATTGGGGTTCCTGGGCACCTGGCTGGCTCAGACAGTGGAGCGTGTGACTCTTTGATCTCGGGGTTTTAAGTTCGAGCTCCATGTTGGGTGTAGAGATTACTTAAAAGTAAACAATCTTTTTTTTTTTTTTTTAAGATTTTATTTATTCATTTGAGAGAGAGACAGAGACAGATAGAGCACAAGCAGTAGAAGAGGCGGAGGGAGAGAGAGAAGCAGACTTCCTTCTGAGCTGGGGGCTGGATGAGAAGCAGACTTCCTTCTGAGCTGGGGGTTGGATCCCAGGACCCTGGGATCATGACCTGAGCTGAAGGCAGACACTTAACCGACTGAGCCACCCAGGTGCCCTGAGGATGGTGAAGTTCAGTTAATTTGCTGAGGGGGGAGTGGGGGCCGTGGGGGCTGCAGGGATAAGTAAACATGTGGTTCTTTTCCTGCCTTCGGAGACTGTACATTATGGCCAGAGTTCTGAGTGTCAGACGCCTGGCAGGGTTAGTCAGTGAGGCAGCACGCCAAGAGAACGGAGATCCGTGCCGATGGTTAGTGAGGGGGCTCTCATGGGGGAGTGGTGCCAGGGCGAGGGGGCTCAGGACAGATTTTGTAGGGGGAAAAAAAGGCAGTTGACACGTGTGACCTGTACCTCTGTTGATGGGCAAGGACCGGAAGAGAAAGGTGTGGATAAAGGCAGGGGAACCTGGAGGGGCATTTGAACACCAGTCCATTGTCACCATCGGAGCTGGTAAACATTAGGTGTTGTCATTATCATTTTCGATCTTGTGTCATGGCACTGGATTAAGGTAGGCAAGACTCTTCTGGGGAGTCCTTCCTCCCATCTTTGCTGAGGACCGAATGCACAGCCAGGAATGGTGAAGAAAAACAAGCCTGCTGGGCTTAATTTCCTTCTCTATTTGTTTGCCCTGGGTACTCTGTCTTGACTGTGGTTTTTTAATACTCAGTATTTGTTCACATTTTACAAAATGCTTATATTTCCTCCTCAGTGCCGTTCATACCAGGAAGCCAGGTTTATCACTTCCACATGGTAACAATAATGCCTTCTATTTGCAAAACATTTGCAACTTTTTAAAGCTCTTCACAGACAGTATCTCATTTCAGGTTCCTTGGCTTGAAGGAACAAATAATTAATGAAATGTACATAGAAGTGTAATTAACGGATTTGTTCCTTATTCTTCTCTAATGTGGCCATTAGCTGAATGTAGAATTCAGACTGGAGTTTATTTTAATGTGCAAAACCTAATGGGAAAGAGATGCTCTGTCATTGTCCAAACCACATGGCAAGGTATTTTCTGCAGTTGCTGGGACCAAGGCTTTGCCTCTTGCTTGCTGGCTGGGCACTCAGGTGACATAATTTTGAGAGATTAGGGTAGAGCACTCAAAATCCAATTCAAGAGTACAGCCAAACCACGCATCCTTTCTCAGAGGGATTGTGTAGACGAGAGCTCATGGAAGTGAAGTGTGCCGGTGGCCTGGGTGGATGTTGGGAGCCTCCTCTTGTTTCTTTTCCTTTGAGAAAGGAAGGCTTGCCCGTGAGCCCGTTGCGGCACGTAAAAAGCAGCAAATCTAAAGTGTCCACCTGTTGGTTAGGGTGGAGCGTGTGCCCCGCACACCGTCTTGGGTGCTGAGAGTCCAGACAGAGCACTTGGGATCTCTGTCCTCCTGGGATCGAGCCCCACATCAGGCTCCCTGCTTGGCGGGAAGCCTGCTTCTCCCTCTCCCACCCAGCCTGCTTGTGTTCCCTCTCTCGCTGTCTCTCTCTCTCTCTGTCAAATAAATAAATAAAATCTTAAAAAAAATAAAAATCCTTGGCACGCCTGGGTGGTTCAGTTGGTTAAGCATCTGCCTTTGGCTCAGGTCATGGTCCTGGGTCCTGGGATCGAGTCCGGCATCCGGCTCTCTGCTTGGCGGGAACCCTGCTTCTCCTTCTGCCTACTGCTCCCCCTGCTTATGCTTTCTCTTTCTCTCTAACAAATAAATACATGAAATTAAAAAAAAAAAAAAAAAAAAAAGAAATCCTATTCATTCCGAGCTGGGTCCCTTTGTCCTGGTTACATAAGGCTGCTCTGCGGCCTCAGCCCTCGACCAGCGCCTGGCCACCTGCGCCCAGTTTACGCCTTTACCTGTAGTGGCCCCTTTTCGCCACTCAGCCATTTACTGTCATGTGTGGCTCTGCTGCTGCCTCCGGGGTTGCCAAGTATACTGACCCCCTTCTTGTACTTCAAGTGGAAGTCCTTCAGGCCGCTGCTCACGCTTGCTTGGCAGTGTCCTGCTCTCTCTCTCCCTCTCCTCCCCAGACCTCAAGGGGTGTGTCCTCCCCTCCCTCCCCGAAACCACGCATGTGTGGAGCCTGACTCGCCCAAGTACTCGAGGCCTGCTTCTGCTGTCCTAGGCCCGTAACAGAGACGGAGGCTGCAGCATCTGCTGGCTTTTCCCAGTTCAGACTCCCACTGATGACGGTTTAGTTATCGTTCAATGTGGAGGAGGCAGATGAAGTGCTCTGATATCCGTAGGTAATTCGTTGTCAGGATCAGTAAGGACTGAGGCTCAGCTGGGAGCTGCGCATGGGGACTGGGGTGGAGAGCTGGTAGTGAACGGGCCCTGCCTCCGCGGAAGGTGTCTGCCTGGAAGGGTGGCCCTGACAAGAGGCGTTCTTCCCATCGCTCCGAAAGTGAACTTGTCTTCTGTACCATGCGAATATATTCTCTGCTGCGGGACAATAGAGCGGTAACATGATCTGTTCACTTCATTGGCTTGTGTGTTGATTGCAAGGAGATGGCAAGATGGCAGGGAGCCCTTCTGGAGTCTAGAGGGGAATGGCAAGCAGAACCTAGTGCAGAACTAGGTGCTTTTGCACGCTGGCTGAAGAAGCCAGCGCCCCCTGGTTTGAAATACTCCTTTCTGTGACCTCTTTGCCACTGTCTCCAGGGTTGTTTCATTGACAGCCTTCTCTGGATGTGTCTGAGCCCATGGTCTCCCTACCTCTGTGATGTGGCCCTCCAGGCAAAGCCGCCAAGGAGGGCCAGGCTCAGAGCTGGTGTTCAGTGGGGTCTCTCCTTTACCTGTCAGTGGAGACGGTTTTTGCACTTAGAACTTTATACCCACATCTGGAAAGCTTAGAGGCAGGATTCTTCTGCACATATTGAAATTGGTTGTACCGTTGACCCTTGAACAACACAGGCTTGGACTGCGTGGGGCCATGTACACGGGGTTATTTATTTATTTATTTTTGGTAAATACCAAATACAGGGCTATAAATTAAATATATTTTATCTTCCTTGTGATTTCCTTTTTTTTTTTTTAATATTTATTTATTTAACTCCTCTCTGCACCCCCTGTGGGGCTCAAACTCACGGCCCCAAGATTGAGAGTTGCAAGCCCTACCAGCTGAGCCAGACGGTGGGCCCCTTTGTGATTTTGTTAATACCATTTTTTTTTTCTGTATCTTACTTTATTTTAAGAATATGATGTATAGGGACGCCTGGGTGGCTCAGTTGGTTAAGCAGCTGCCTTCGGCTCAGGTCATGATCCCAGCGTCCTGGGATCGAGTCCCACATCGGGCTCCTTGCTCCACAGGGAGCCTGCTTCTCCCTCTGACTCTGCCTTCCACTCTGTCTGCCTGTGCTCGCTCCCGCTCGCTCTCTCTCTGACAAATAAATAAATAAAATCTTTAAAAAAAAAAAAAAAAAAAAAGAATATGATGTATAGTACATGGGGTGCCCGGGTGGCTCAGTTTCCTGGGATCGAGCCTCACATCTGGGTCCCTGCTCAAGGGAAGCCTGCTTCTCCCTCTCCCAATCCCCCTGCTTTGTGTTCCCTCTCTCGCTGTCTCTCTCTCTCTCTGTCAAATAAATAAATAAGATCTTAAAAAAAAAGAATATGAAAATAATATATGAATATAAGAATATAGTATATATAACATACAGAATAAGTGTTAATCAAGGCCAACAGTAGGCTATTAATAGTTAAGTTTTAGGGAGTTAGAAATTAGAGATGGATTTTTGACTGTCCAGGGGTTAGTACCCCTACTGTCTGCATTTTTCAGGAGTCAGCAGTGTATGTGCATAGGGATCTCAGCCCTGAACCCTGAAGTCCAAACTCGTATCTAACTGCCTGTCGGGCATCTCCAAACCTGTGTCTAAAAACCATGTCCTGATTTCCACTACACCTGATTTCCCTCTGGTTTCCCCCACCTGCCCTTCGCTGCACCGTAGCAGTAACAGCATTCCAGTCTGCCCAGTGAGTCAGGTCACCCATCTTGGAGGCCTCCTTGACTCTTTGTGTGTGTGTGTTTCGTCGTTTCCCTGATTCCATCAACAGATCCTCTTTGTTCTGTCTTCTAAGTTGGTCCCAAACCTGCTCACTTGTCACTGGCATGGCTGCTGGCAGCTCAGTGTGTCCCTTCCCGACTCAGGCCAGAGTCTCCTGGCTGGCCAACCCCTGCTGCTGCCCAGTGCCCCAGGAGTCTGGTCTCAGCTCAGAAGTTGATGGGGGCTCTGGGGTCTGGCAGCCCTCCCTCTGCAACTCTTCCCCATGGGCCTTTGTGCTTGCTCTGCTGAAACTCCCCCTTGGGGGCCACATGTCCCCCACTCCATTCAGTCCTCAGTCTGGTGACCCTCCTCAGGTGGCTGTCCCTGACCTTGGGCCCTGCCCGGACCCTGCCCCGGTTTTCTCCATCTGTTCACATGCTGGTTGTTTCTCCCCACCCCCATCCCTGAAAAGTAAGTGTGGAGGGGGGGCGGGCGTGTCTCTTTGCCTCTTGTTCCCTGGAGGTGCCCAGCAGCAGCCTGGGGACCACGGTGCATGTGCAGGTGAACTCGGGTGGGGGAGGGCAGATCAGTGGGGGACATGGAGCCGTGAGCCATACTCCTTCCTGGGTGGAGCTACTTCTGGATGCCGGGTGTCTCCCCCTCAGTTACCATGGGTCACGTCAGACCTCAGTGCAAACAGAACGTCCTGCCAGAAGGGTTGAAGTACAGCCACGGAAGGGAAAGAGGTGCAGAGAGGCTGGCACTTGCCAGGCGACCTCATTGGCATCACCCCTCCCACTCCTTGCCTCCTTGGGCTTTTCTACTCACCTGCATGAAAGCTCTGTGCTACTGTTTCTTCCCAAAGCAAACTATCTGCTAGGAGCTAGGAGAAGCCATTGTTTCCCAGATAGGCTCTTGCCTTCCCTCTGTCCTCCTGCATTTAACTCGCTGGCTAAATAAATTATGGATGAATCGGGTACTATTTCTATGTTTCAAGAAAATTGCTAAAACTGTAAAAGATCATCAGATTTATTCATTTTAGTAAAATCGTCATAGGTACACGTTTTCTCTTCAGACAGCATGTCTCTATTATAATCCTGCTTTCCCTCAGCTGTTTTCTTCTGTTCTTGGGATCAGGAAAAGTTCAGAATGGAGAAAAATGGTCTGTGAATCTTTTTTTCCATCTTTTCACCAAAGACCAAGTGTTTGACAGTTACCTGGAGGTTTGAGTCATCTTCCAGACATCGGACTGTGCTTTTATTCTGGGATTAGGTACGTCATCTTGAGTTTTGTTTTCTTGCCTCGGATTTAAAATCCACAAGGATGTGTACCTCGTGGAACAAGGCAAAAAACCCCAAATGAGACAAATTTCAAATAGTGGCAAATAGTACAGTGGTTTATTTCTGCTAATGGTTTTTAGCTTGTGTGGTGTATCAATGCATGCTAGCCTTGCTTGTGAAGGCGATGGGCAGCCGTGGACGGGTCAAGGTCTCTGCTTTGCAGGTTCTTCCCTCCCATCTGGACCATACCTCTGCAGTCCTGCCTGACCCAGGACTGGACATGGCTCGTCCCAGGTTGGGTGGCTTTTCTTGGGATCAAGCTCCAGTCTTTGCCTCCGTCAGGAACCTGATTTAAATGACACAGACACGTGTACCTCCATCCGGAATACACCGGAAGCAATTGCAAACAGGACGTTAAAAATAGATGTCTTCCAGTATAATACTAAGGGTGATTTAAAAATTTTTGCCTTTTCTCCTTTTCCATCTTTCTTACAAGGATCATTTTTATAACAAGAAAATTCCCAGTGAACTTGGTTTCCTCAGGGTGTGGAATAAGAGTCAGTTTCTAAAACGTTGTGGAAAACAATTTGATGTGTGTCTTTTTAAGCGTTTTAGAAGCACGGGTGGTGTTGCTATGGGGATGGTAAGGTTTACTCTCTACAGAGAGCGGTTCCATCTGGCACCACACGCTCCCTGAGCCAAGCTGGGCAGTCCTACGCACAGCAGAGTTTCTCATTAGATGTGGAAACAATTACACATAGCATCATGATTCCATCTTTTTTCCCCCTAAATCACCATTTAGCTCTGATCGAATGGCAGGACATGATGCCAAACTGCTTTCTACAGCCTCTGACCTCTGTGCCTGTCGTCGCCTCTGAGACGAGTGCGTGGCTCACAGTCGGAAGGGGTTCCGTCTTTGCTGGTGGAGCTGGGTTGCTTCCTGAACACGGTGCACGGTGTTGTACCTTGATCACGTGGGGATTCATTTTCTTTTGCGGACGTGGAGACATCTCTTTGAGAGGCATTGTTTTCGTTTCCCTTGGCTGCCCCCTCGAAACCATGGCTTCCTTCCCTTCCTGCACTTGTTTAGAACCCATGGGGGTCCCATCTCAATCAGAGATGAGGTTTTGACATTCTGCTCGGGGGGCGTGGTGGGGACGTGAAGCATGCAGATCGAGTTCAGTTGTACATTCCATGGAGAATGAAACAAAGTGCTCAAGAAAAGCAGTAGGCTTCTCTTTGTCTGTTCATCTTGGGGCCTCTGCTATCCTTGGGGCCTCATGGGGCTGATGTAAGTGGTGGAGGTGGGCGTGGGGACGGCTGATGGCCCGCTGGTTGTAATTGGTGATATTCTCAGAAGTCTGGTGGGGGCCCTGAGCTAGATGTCTGGGGAACCCCATGTTGTTGCAGCTTTTGGTCTCCTTTTGGGGGTGTGCTCTTAGTCTAGTTCTGGTACCCTTATCTGGGAAATGGGGGAGTGGCGGTGATGCTTGCCTTCTCAAAAGGTTATTGTGACCATTCGATAAGATGGTTCAGGTGTCTGCTTTGAAAAGCAGAGAACTGAGTTCTTGAATGGTGCGTTGCCCCCATGTCTTGACCACTTGCGGGGTCGCTGTGTGTCCTGCTGTGTCTGGCCCACTTCCTCTGATGATCTGATAGGACATAGTTCTATCATATCATCGTGGATGGCCTCTTAGTACCTATAACTTCTAGCTTAGGTGTTCATGATGATGGACTGGTAGATGACTGCTGTAGAAGAATGCTGTTTCATTCTTGCCTTGGTGACAAGGGTGATAACTTCACTCAGCCCTGGGATCAGTTGGAACTAGGGTGGTTCTACTTAATGGAAAAAGCAGCTGGAGGACATTCTGGAAACATGGATTCTTATTCCCAGTTCTGTCCCCAAGCAACTCAGTATCTCATCCTTCAGTGGATGGGATTGCTTGACTGCCCTGGGACTGGTACCATGGACACTCCAGATCTCTGGGCTCAATTCCCCCACTGAGAACTCCCCTCACGTCAGCATTGCTGTCTAGCATTTCTTGTGCATTATTTTATTTTGTTCATTTAATTCATTTGTGGGCTTGGGTAGTGCTCTGTCATACAGGCTGTTAAGATCTTGTCTCCAAATGAGCATCTGGTGTGGAGCCTGGTGGCTCCCTGGGCCCCTCCAGGCTTGCAAGTTCAAGGACTCTGGTTACTTGAGAATCATAGCTCTTGGCCTGATTATAGACGACATGGGCAGTGGTGAGGAGCGGTTCCCATTCTGCCTTTTCCCATTAAGCACGTGCTCTGAAACTCCGCTGAAAACCCCAGCAGCTACTGGGACCCAGAAACTTAATAACAACACCCAGTTTATCTGCCTTTCTTGAGTTGTAGGGTATCCTGTCACTTTGCCCTCCAAGCTCCAAAAGAGATCTAGGAATTCTCTTTTTTAGTTTCCAAGATAGAAACTGGAGACAGAATCTTAAGGACTGGCTGTCTGGCTTGTACCCTTTAGGTGTTAGTTCCTCTTGGAGTTCCTCTGCTCACCTGGAAGGATATTGGCATTTCCAGCGCTGTGCAATCTTTTGTTGTTTCTAAATACCCTCAAAGTCCTTCTGGATGGCACTCAAGCCTTTATTTGGGTTGTTCATTTTCACACCAAAGGAAGACTTCTGTATCTTACCTTGCATGCTGAGTTTCTCTGCTAAGCCAGGAGGGTCCCCGGTTAGTTAGAAGAAAAGGGTGAACAAGAGAGATGTGCCAATTAGGGCATTTTACATACACCAAACCAAGAGCCGGCCTGATGGAGGGAAGGGGATGTGGGCTGTGGAGTCCCACTAACCTGGGTTCCAGTCTCTGCTGAAATGCATACCGAAGGTGTGTTACTTTTTAGGATTCTGGAGAGATTAAATGAGGCCATGCCTGGGGTGGGGCCAGCACACGGCTGGGACTGGTGGCTGCCTGTGTTTGGAGTGTGGAAAGACATGTTTATAGAGCTGGATTCAGTCTGGCTGTCAGACGGCGTGGCAAAGGCCAGTCTTGCCCACGACCCACTGGCCCCAGCCCCTGCCCTAGCAGAGCTCACGTGGCGGTTTCTGCACAGAGTTTAGCAGATTACTGCTTGCTGATTGCTCCTAACTGTGGTTGGATAGGGCATTTGTGTCCTCAGACCCAGCTTGCTCGTGGGGGTGCCTGGTGGAAGGGGAGAGGGTCCTGGAAATGTTAATGCAGCTAATCCAATGAGATTAGCCTCCTGAGCTGAGGGATTTGAGGGAACAAAGGGTATTGAAGGGACCACTTAGAAGTTTAAACAGACTCTGTTCTCCCTTTTCACCTACGTCTTGTATAAGGATTTCAATAGCTCCTAAATGAGCTGGCCTGAATGGCAGTAGCGCCCTTTTAAATTCTAATTAGCTGGTGAATTAACTAGTATGAATTTTGATTAGTTAGGATGAATTACAGGTATTAATGATTGTACAGTCTTAGAGCAAATGAAAGTAGCGGTTTATCCAAAGGGGGCTATGGCCGGTCGTCCGGCCAGAGGACTTTAAATAGTCTCAGAAAGACCGTGTTCTCTTTTCACACCGCATTCTTCACCCTTTAAAGCCTGGGACTGGAGCAGCATGAAGTGGGGAGGAGACTCGGGCCCCTCGCTCTCCTTGGTGGCCCTGGAAGGAGCACAGCCTGCATGGTCTGTAGCTGGCAGGCCTCCAGACGCCCTCTGCAGTGCACCCTGCCACGCGGCTGCACAAGCTTCCTTGCTAGAAAAGCCAACGGCTGTAGCCTTTTCCTCCCAGGGCCGGCCTTGACCTGACCTGGAGCTGCAGTGTTCATGTTCGCAGCGGCTGGCACTAGCCCCTCTCCGCGTCAGTGTCTGGTGTAGGTTGGTCGGGGGCGGGGGGGCTGAACCTGTTTGGCTAAGGAAGGGAATTCATAAGTATATCAATATTTCCTTGGCCTTGCCCTGTTTCAGACAGCCTTGCACATGGACACTCATTGCATAGTTACATAGGAGAGTGTTTTAAAATACCCAACACGGATCCATTTCAGTGACGGTGATGGGTCACATGCGTGTGATCAGGGTGTTCTGGAAAGAGTTGCCAGCTCATTTACAAAAGGCCTCACGTGGTCTAGTGTGCTGAAAGTCCATCACCTGATGGGCAGGGGCTCTGAACTGCAGGCTTAGTGCCCCTGCCCTCCGCCAGGCTCTCACTCCCTACCCTCTTGTCCTTCCTCTGGTGGCAGATTGTGGCCTAGTCTCGTGCTTTTTGGCTGAGAGACAATTGGCCTTGTTTTATGCAGGCTTGGTCCCCTGCTCCTCCATTTTGTGTCCTGTTGGGCACCTTGTATGGCACGGTGCTAGTTTACGAGGACCCAAAGACATGTGAATTTCAGCACTGGACCTGGTGCTTCCTGTGTGATTTCCCATCGTTGTGGATTCAGGAGTTTGGCCAGGACACTCTTCGCAAGGCCCGCCCACGTGGTCTTCAGCAGTTCTAATGTGCATCATTGCTCTTAAAAGAAAAGCTTTGGTGCTCTGAGAGTTGAGATGGGCCAGAGATCCCAGCTAAAGAGAGTGTGCAAAGCCTTGGCTATACTGATTTTAGCATGGTTGGACCATGGGTGTGTCTCAGGGACAAACATTGAAGAGGGAGCAACAGATGAATTCAGGCCCAAGGCTTTCTCACCGAAAAGCTGCTGTTTGTGGGCCTTGATGGTTAGCTAGCCTCACCACTTCTCAACCCTCACTGACCAGCTGGCTGTTGCAAGGGTGACTCTCTGTCACGCCCTGCCCCACCCCGCTACCAGCCAGGTTCATCTCATGATGGAGCCTTTTGGATGTTGGTTTCATGGGACACTACTGAGCACATCCAAGCATATCCTACATCATAATCACTCCTGGTAGAGGCCAAGAATGAAAAGGGTTCATGACTGAGAGACTCTTGTATACCACAGAGTAGGCTGGCTTTCTGGAGAAGTGGTTGACCACTACCTCCACACTTTCTGCATGAGACAGGATGACCCTGTTGAGCTATCTGGAATGGTTTCTGTTGCCGGTGCTGGTCACCCTCTGCTGTGGGAATAAGGCTCAGATCAGACCCCAGAGTCTAGTTTCATCACATTTGAGAATAGCTCAGACCTATGTCTCCATCAGAGAAAAGATCCCATAGGAGAGCTTGGATATGGTTGTTTCCTATTTATTTCTTTATGCATGCCCAGCTTTCTTCCAGAAGTGATTTAAAGACAGCTTAAAAAAATACCTATAGTGGGGCGCCTGTGTGGCTCAATGGGTTAAAGCCTCTGCCTTCGGCTTGGGTCATGATCCCAGGGTCCTGGGATGGAGCCCCGCATTGAGCTTTCTGCTCTGCAGGGAGCCTGCTTCCTTCTCTCTCTGCCTGCCTCTCTGCCTGCTTATGATCTCTGTCTGTCAAATAAATAAGTAAAATCTTTGAAAAAAAAAATACCTATAGTGTTGGGGTGCTTGGGTGGCTCAGTCGTTAAGTGTCTGCCTTCAGTTCATGATCCCAGGGTCCTGGGATCAAGCCCTACATCGGGCTCCCTGCTCAGCTGGGAACCTGCTTCTCCCTCTCCCACTCCCCCTGCTTGTGTTCCCTCTCTCGCTGTGTCTCTCTCTTCCAAATAAATAAATAAAATCTTTAAAAAAAATACCTGTAGTGTTAAAATAATAATACAAGATTGAGGTTTTTAGGAAAAAGAAAATACGAGTTTCAGGAGTTTTATTAAACCAGAGGAGTGTTTCAGACATGTTGATTTCTAGAATCCTTTCTTTATACGTGTCTAGGAAAGCCCATCAGAACAATTTTGTTGGGGATTCCAGTATTTCAGGTTTTACCAAAGAAAAGGAAATATCAGGCGACCTCCATACCAGTTCACATTTCTTTTACAGATAAGGGGTTAAGGTTTTTAGGACGTGTTCTCTAAATAGGCTCTTTAATTCCTACTGGTGTTTTGGTTTCAGGCCTGGAGCTGTGTTTGGGTGATTAGTGACATCTAATTATGGGAGGGCAGGCAAGAGCTTTATAGACTCGAGTCGGATACAGAAGAACTACCTTTGAGCACTGACTAATGATTTTCATTAGGAAATGGATTTTTCAGTTCAATAATACAGAGGCAGATAATATTTTACCTTTTGAAATATGGCCATTCTGGAATAGTATGCAGTTTCTGAAGTGCATAGAATAAGAAAGAAGAACTAAATGTAAAAATGGTCTATTGTTTTACTACTCTAATAAAAGTGATTTCCAAGTAGTTTATTTTAATATCATCTAAGAGTTTTGCGTGGCCTTGCATTCAGCTCTGACCCCATTTGGTGCAACTTAATTTCAGCTGTTAAACAATTAGGGTCCCCCCCCCCCTTAGGTCCAAATTGGTGTTGTCATCTTATTTATCAGGAGCAGGGGCACTGACTGCTGCTTGAGCCTCTAGTCCAGCTTGTCTACAGAGGCCCAGCCCTCCCAGGGCACTGGTCTTGCCTTTGTGCCTTTGTTCCCACCTCCCTCTGTTCCGTATCCCCTATTGGAGTGTTTCTGAGCTGTCTTTTATGATGGAAGCACTTAGCGTCTTTGTGTCTGATTCCAGCTGATCTTAATTTGCAACTGGGCCATGATTTCTTTGAGTGCCACCTTGCACTGGGCCAGCCCTGGTCCTCCCTGCTGGAGCTGGCCTCTGCCACTTCCCAGGCTCTTACCTGTTGGGCATGCTATGAACTTCTGTAGAGTGGGCATAATCACACCTCTCAAACTATGAGGAGGAAACCTGAGGCAAAGTATGGGGACAACATTAGAAACTTCACATCTGCATCCATCCATCCATCCATCCATCCATCTGCCCAACTCCACCTGCCTAGCATTTAGTAAACTAAATTGCAAAGTATAAATAAATTAACATTGCAGTGAAGAACTCTAGTTTTCTTTGTTAACTACCTATGCCTCGCTTTTTGTTATTACACTTAACTGATTAACCTTTAAAATCTTGAAATATTATTTATTTATCCACATGGAATATATTGTGGTTGATAGGATCACTTACGTCTACCCTGCAAGTGTTGCCATCCAAAAGTTGTGAGCTCAAGCCCCACATCGAGTTCTGTGCTGGGCATGGAGCCTGCTTAAGATTCTCTCTCTCCCTCTCCCTCGGCCCTTCCCTGCCCCCTCTCCCTCTCTTAAAAAAAAAAAAAAAAAAAAGTAAAATTTAATAAATATTTAGAAAGTGCATATCACTATGTCTCATTAGCGATTTTTTCAGATGCTTTGGAAGAGCAAAAGCCCACAAATTATCTGTGTCTCATGGACCTCTCATTTTGGAGGGGGGCTCACTGCTTTTTTATGCACACATGATCCTTGGAGAGCGTTGTCATCTGTCTCATTTTGGAGGAGATGATGGATGGGTTCCCAAAAGTGGAGATATGTCATATTGTCAGTGCCATAAGGGGAAAATGTCAAGAAATGCTTTTCAGGGGAGTAGTTTCTATGAAGTGTATACACAGGAATAACCCTGACTTTGAGGGACCATGTGTGCCAGCCAGTGGGTTCTGGACCTTGTAGAGCTCTGACTATGCTGTGGCCTCACCCCCTGGAAGACATGCTTAATTCCACCTTGGCCCACCATAGGTGAGCTCTCACTGAGGAGTACCAGGGATAATGGGGGGAGATTCAAGGTGAGACAGGCAGGTGAGGGGAGAGGTTTTTTTTTTGTCTTTAATTAACATAAAATGTATTATTTGTTTTAGGGGTACGGGTCTATGAATCATCATTCTTATACAATTCACAGCACTCACCATAGTACATATCCTCTCCAATGTCCATCACCCAACCACCCCATCCCTCCCACCCCACTCCCCTCTAGCAACCCTCAGTTTGTTTCCTGAGATTAAGAGTCTCATATGATTTGTCTCCTTCCTGATCCCATCTTGTTTTGTTTGTTCCCTCCCTTCCCCCCATGAACCCCTGCCCTGCCTCTCAAATTCCTCGTGTCAGAGAGTTCATATGATAATTGTCTTTCTCTGATTGGCTTATTTCACTCAGCATAATACCCTCTAGTTCCATCCATGTCATTGCACATGGCAAGATTTCATTTCTTTTGATGGCTGCATAGTATTCCATTTTGTGTGTGTGTGTGTGTGTGTGTGTGTGTGTTTGTGTGTGTGTGTGTTTGTGTGTGTGTGTATCTCACATCTTCTTTATCCATTCAGCTATTGATGGACATCTAGGTTCTTTCCATAGTTAGGTTGTTGTAAACATTGCTGCTACAAACTTTCGTGTGCATGTGCCCCTTCGGATCACTACATCTGTATCTTTAGGGTAAATACCCAGTAGTGTGATTGCTGGGTCACAGGGTAGCTCTATCTTCAACTTTTTGAGGAATCTCCATACTGTTTTCCAGAGTGGCTGCCCTAGCTTGCATTCCTGTAAGAAGTTTCCCCTTTCTTCACATCCTTGCCAACATCTGTTGTTTCCTGACTTGTTAATTTTAGCCATTCTGACTGGTGTGAGGTGTGGTATCTCACTGTGGTTTTGATTTGTATTTCCCTGCTGCTGAGTGTGATGTTGAGCACTTTTTCATGTGTCTGTTGGCCATTTGTATGTCTTCTTTGCAGAAATGTCTGTTCATGTCTTCGGCCCATTTCTTGATTGGATTATTTTTTCTTTGGGTGTTGAGTTTGATAAGCTCTTTATGGATTTTGGATACTAGCCCTTTATCTGACATGTCATTTGCAAATATCTTCTCCCATTCTGTCGGTTGTCTTGGTTTTGTTGACTGTTTCCTTTGCTTTGCAAAAAGTGTTTTTTTATTCATGCACTGGGAGCTGCCTGAAGTTCTTGCTGAGTTTATTCTAGCAGGAAATGCTACTACTTCTAATTAATATTCATGTAAGACTTTGCCAAATGCATACTATATGGACATTGTTGTCATCCTTGCTTCGCAAATGTGAAAACTGAGACTCCGAGAGATTGAGTGACACGCCCGAGTCATCCCAGGCCGGAAGTCATTGGCTGTGTCCCTTAAACCCTTCTTGGACCCTGGCTCTCTCACTTGTTGATAAGGGCTGTGGACAGCAGAGTTTCTCCACACAGGATGAGAGCAAGAAGCAGGATCCTTTCCGCTTCACGAGGAGCAAGAGAAGTGATACTGGTTCCCAGGTCACCTGCACAGACTGCAGCTTCTGGCTCCCAGATGTGAGCATGGGCCTGCCCGTTCCCGCTCTTCTCCTGGGCTTCTGCATGGACTTGCCTGCAGCCCAGTGGGAGGACTCTGGGAACAGGCATGCAGAGTGAGGAGGCGTGTCCTGCATGCCGTGGGACCCGGGGCTCTGTACGCTGTTGCTGTCATTACTCATTTCTGCAGAGTGGGTCTCTGCCTGGAATTACAAGGCGGGCACTGACAGATGTATAAGTAGATGCTCAAGAGCACATTAAAAATGCATTGTTAAAAATGGATTCAATGTGTGAACCAAGATTGGCATGAAGGTTGGGTCCCTGTATTTTTAGAGGCTAATTAAAGTGCATGAACAATGATAAATTCAGATAACCCATATCGTCTAAAATCACCGTAAAGCATTCACAAAAGAGCTAATTGCAGGGGATGCTGTTGCTGCAGCCCAAGGGGTCCAAGTGGTCTGCCATCAAGTTCCCTCTGCTTTGCCCGGTTAGAATCGGCCTGGGCCTGCGGCTCCTGAGCACCTCAGCTGTCTGGCACCCAGCACTGTGCATTTGCCATGTTTCTGCTGCCTTGAGTTTCGGGACACGTGTGGAGTTCTCCCATGCCACTTGTCTAAATCATTCACAGAAATCTGTGGTCACTTTCTGTAAAGTGCTTCACTGGTGATAGGGAGAGAGGGAGAGAGATTTAATACTGATGCGTGTTCACGCACCGAGGGTGTGCAGGTCGCTTCCCTTTCTGTGGCCCCTTCCCTCCTGTAAGGTGCAGATGCCACAGCCGGTTCTGGATGGCCGGACCACAGTTTATTGGCTGGAGTAGGTATTAGAGTACGCGGTTTTCTTCATGATCCATGGTGATAGTGTTCGCCCTGTTTGTCTGTCTTTGGAAAACTGGCCTCCAGAGGTGAACTGTGGAGTGAGCTGTGTCAGAGTCTGTCTTCTCCCTCTGCAACATTGAACTGGTTTATCTGGAGGACCTGGTGCTCTGCAGTTCTGATATTCTGGCAGTCACACTGAGAAATGAGAACATGTGCGTTTAGTGATCGCAGGGTTAGTAGGCTTGCAAGTTGGTCACAAGATCTATAACTCAGGATTTTGTAATATTCTTTTTTTTTTTTTTTAAAGATTTTATTTATTTATTTGACAGAGAGAGAGAAAGAGAGAGAGCGCACAAGCAGGAGGAGCGGCAGGCAGAGGGAGAGGGAGAAGCAGTCCAATGTGGGACTCGATCCCAGGACCCTGGAATCATGACCTGAGCTGAAGGCAGTCGCTTGCCCAACTGAGACACCCAAGTGCCCTAACTCAGTATTTTTGAAAGTTAGGTTAGTTTTGTTCCTGAAAGTCTCTGATGCCTTTCTTAATCTACAAGCACTTAAAAAAAATTTCCTAGCAGCAAGTGTATATTCATTGCACACTGACACAGTAATGGCATGCTAACGGCAAAAAAGACCAGGGTGAACTCAAGACCTTTAGGCATCATCATTCAGAACACATCCCTTCTCACCAGGCAGTCCAAACTGACCAGCTTTTATTTTCCAATCTGACCAGCTTTTAGATGCCAGAAGGTAGTAGGTCTTAAGGGTTACAACTTTCAGGGTAGTTGCAGGATTTTAAAATCCGTATCCCTTCCCTTTCTATCACTAAGCCACTGCCTTTTTTTTTTTTTTTTTTTTTCCTGACTTCCTATCAATCACTTTGGAATAACTGTAGGTTTATGGAAGAGTTGCAAAGTAGCTACAGAGAGTTCTTATCACCCTTTACCAAGCGTCCCCTAGTATTTCCAGTTTGCCTAAACACTGCATACTTACCACATTAACATTGTGATCCCTTTTTTTTTTTTTTTAAAGATTTTATTTATTTATTTGACAGATGGAGATCACAAGAAGGCAGAGAGGCAGGCAGAGAGAGAGAGAGAGGGCAAATCAGGCTCGAGCAGGGAGCCTGAGGCTCAGGCTTGATCCCAGGACCCTGAGATCATGACCTGAGCTGAAGGAAGAGGCTTAACCCACTGAGCCACCCAGGGGCCCCAACATTGTGATAACTTGATCACGTATCAAGTTAACGCTGGTACAAAACGGCTAACTAATACCACAGACTTGATCTGGGTTTTACTAGCTTTTCTACTGAAGTCCTTTTTTCTGTTCTTGGATTCCATCCAGTATGCCACATTACATTTAGCCACTGCCCTTTTTTATTCTTCAAACAATTTTATTTTTAACGTTTTATTTTGGTAACATTTCCAACTCTCTAAAAGTAGGGAATAGGAGAGCGAGTCTGCGTGGGTCATTACCCATTCGGAACTATGGTCAGCATATGGCTAATCACACTGTCCCACCAAATCTCGTTTCCTGTTGGGTAAGCTGGCCTTAAATGGGTCATTGTGACCCTCCCTCCACAGTGCCTTTCCCACACGTGTACCCGCACCTGCGGGATATCACCTGGCATGCTTGCATGTTATCATCTGGTCTCTTCCCAATGCTCGAGAGTTGCTGATACAGGCACCTTTATTTATTTATTTTTAAAGATTTCATTTATTTATTTGAAAGAGAGAATGAGAGAGAGAGAGAGCACGTGCATGGGAGGGGGGAGGGGCAGAGGGAGAAGCTGACTCCCCGCTGAGCAGGGGATGTAGGACTCAGTTCCTGGACCCTGGGATCATGACCTGAGCTGAAGGCAGACGCTTAATAACTGAGCCACCCAGGTACCCTGTTGGGACCTTTAAATGCAGACTCGGTTTGCTCTTTTTCCTGCTTTTTGCCACCGTTTCCAAGAAGAAGGCTCTACATGCAAGGAATATGGAGTAGGATTTGTTGGAAATGTCTCTCTGGAGCCTTTGCTTGGCACTTGAAGTTTGTGTTTGTTACTTATGGTGACCCAGCATGACCTCAAGAGAAGGTCCATTCTCCTAGAGATATATGACTGTGAGAGCCAGGCTAGAGGGCAGCATCTCACAGCACAATGGCTTTAATTCCGTATTACACCTTCCCCCGCTTACGTCACCACTTGCTTGCCAGGGTGTGGAAGAGTTACCGCTTGCTGCAGATGGACTCTTTTCTGCTGGCTGGCTCTCTTTCTTATTCCTTCCCCCTTTTATTAGCTGGTGCCAGGCACAGTCACCTCATTAACCTCTCATTAGGTTAGGTGTTATCGGGTAATTGTTTGTTGAGTGAATGAATGACCACCAGACTACCAATAAATAGGGATATGCCTGAGCTACTTCACACCAAAGTGTTAATAGCTGTTAGTGTTTTCAGAATTGACCCCTTGGGATTATTTACATTTTAAGGAGCTGGTATTTTGAGGAACAATTGCTTAATCCAAATGTGGAATTCCTGACCTGTGGCCCCAGTGGGGAAGGCTAGGATGCCTTTCTTATGGGTCTTCAAAATAAATATTGTGGCTTATATGAAAACTCAACTCTGAAAATGATGCAGATTGAAAAGAATGTTATTTTTGTGGTTGCGCAGAAATGATTCGAAGGGGACTTGGGTCTTCTAGCGATAGGACGTGTGGGACACCTTCCCGTGTTGGAATCAGAACAAGCCTCCTTGCCGAACATGAAGTTTTCAGGGAGAAGTGGACGTCATTGCTGAAGCTCAAATGCAAATAGGCATTTATTCCTTCAGCAGTCATTTACTGTGTGCATTCTGCCTGGGGCAGCAGGGTTTTGGGGACCCAAGGGAGGGCCACAGCCTTGTGTTGGACCAGGTGACTGACCTCTGTTGCACATGAGATGTACTTCCAGTAGTCATTGCTAATATTATTATAATGAATTGAAACCCAAGACTGATGACAGAGTTAGCACTCTAGTCATTCCATTGGAAGTGGGTGGGTCCCCAATGCAGCCTTAGGCACTGGGACTGCTGGACATGTGGGGGACAAGGACAGCCTCTGTCCTTAGTCATGTTCAGAATTAGGAATTCCTTACAGGTAGATGATGATGCATGTGTGTGTGTGTGTGTGTGTGTGTGTGTGTGTGTGTATGCATCTGTGACATATGACTGGGACATTGTATCTCTGTGGCATCACATAGCATCCTCATGTGAATTATTGGTCCGTCCACACTTAGCAGGATGGAATCTCAGCGCTGACGTGTGTGGCAGATATCTGAATATGTGGTACGTAAAGGCTGTTGAAGAATGTGCAGAAGCTGTCATGACAAGCTAGGGTGCCTTTGGCTGATATCACAGGCAAGGCTCGCACGAAATGTTTAGAAGCAGCCTTCTTTGCAGTCTTCCATGTCCACAGTTGCGTCTGCACAAGGACATTGCAAGCTGGGCCCTGTTCTCGTGTAGTCCCCATGTGGTCTTGTTGGGTTTTTCTTCTGTTTATTTTGTATCTCGGCACTTTGCTTGTTTTCCAAACCACTGGCTGCACCATGAGGCCTCCGAGAACAGATGGCACGAGACAAACTCATGCTCCTGTGTTAGCAGGGGCAGCCAGAGGGTCCAGGGTCCAGGCCTGCCTGCTCTTGGCACACGGCCTCTTCCACCCCCACTCCCAAGTCTGAGTGGTTTCTGCCTGGCCTGGGCTCTGGAGGCAGGATCGAACGGCGGGGTGTCCCAGGGGAGCCCCAAGGGGTGGATGCCTTCAGTCTGGAGGCACTAAGGTACAGAGGAGGGGTGCAGCGGTGGGGGGCGGGGAAGTGCAGGGAGGAGTGTCAGGTGTCACAGCTGCCAAGATGTGGGGAGCGGGCACCAGGGGCCAGAGCCTCCAGGTGACTAGAGGCAGTCATTGTGGGGGACAGCCCGACATGTTTTTGTCTGGTGCCATTCTAGGGCTTAGGCTTATTACTGAAGTATGTCATTTGCTTCATATCTTTATAGAGATGTAATAAGAATCAAGGAGGAGTAATATTTTAAAAATCCATTTTTTTTTCTTTCCCTTCACTGTTTGATGAAATTTCTAAGCCTGCAGGTAAACTAATGACTGATTTAATACCAGCAGGCAAGATTCCTTTTGGGATTGATTGTGGCACATGGTGCTAATGGGGGTTAATTTGTAAAGGGAGGTACAGTGTGCATTACCTTATGAAATCTGCACATAAGAGAGGGAGAGAGACAGAGACACAATGAAAGAAGGAATGTATTCAGTGAAAACAGGAAAAGCTGGAATTCAGAATTGTCTTTTTGATATTCAAGTCCTAACGATCAGGCTGTGTCATGTTCTTATTTCTTTTCTGTAGACTCGCAGACACCTGCTCTCTCGATTGGGCACAGAGCACTTGGCCATTTACACCTAGGTGTCACTGACCATGAAACCTTTGTGTGAGTTCCTGACAAGCCTCTCCCTGACTCAGCGAGCTCAGCCGGACCTCACAGAGCTGACTGGAAAGTGGGGGAGAATGCAGGGATGGAGCAGTCCTGCGAATAGATGTAGACTTCTGGGACAGCTAGCGAGGGCAAGCATGAACATGAGAGAGGTTCTCTGGTTTCCTGGGGTCACTGGGGGATTTCTGGAGGTGGGACCTGGGCGGTGAAGGACAGCCAGCCCAGGATAGGGACTCACACGAGAGGCAGGGGAACAGACTCAGCAGCTGGAAATGGAAAGTAGCATGGGCTAGGGGTCCTGCAGGAGGGCTAAGGGTTTTCTCTTCGGAGGCAGTCGGATCTTCAAGGCTTTGGGAAGTCATCAGAGTGTTCAAAGCTGCAGGATGACAAGCTCTGTTCACTTGGTCGTGGTGTGGAGACTGGGCATGGGTATGGAAGGTCTCCCCTTGCACGGCCAAGGAAGACTGGGCACAGACAGGGCATGGATGCTTGAAGGCTGCTCACCTGATCTAGAGGGAATAGCTGGACCTGAAGCTCCAGATGCTGTGTTTGCCTTCACCGACACATCCAATACTGTGTTTCTGAAAAGCTCCACTGTTAACCAAAGTAGGATTCTGTGTGCTAGGGGTCAGGGAACTTTATTGTTCAGGTGACATTTGGACAGGGACCCAAGGGAGTGGTCCATGTGGATATTTAGGATGATTTCTAGGCAGAGAGAGCTCTGTGTAAAGGCCTTGAGCAAGGTCATGTGGCTGAAGAGGAGCAGGGGCAAGGGAGAGTGAGGGGAGGGAGGCCAGGTGTGCATGTGGGCTCATGGTCCTGGAGGGCTCTGGTGAAAAGGTGCCATTCCGGGTGTGGAGCAGAGCAGTGTCTCCTCTGAGGTTCACAGGATCTCTGGAGTGAAGCGGGTGACTGTACAGGACCGTACAGTATCAAGTCCAGGAGATGATGGTTTCCCAGGTCAGGGTGGCCTAGGTGGAGAGAATGAGCCAGGACTTGGGAGGCAGCATTTTGAGGATTTGGTGAGGGCTAAGAAAGACAAGCGTGCATCAGAGTTTTTGGCTGAGCGACTGGAGTTGTATCTTAGCAGGTTGGGGAAGATTAGGGAAGGAGCAGTTTTGGTGGTTATTTGTTTCCTAAGGAGACAATTTTTCTTATGATAATAATAATTATTATCAGTGATAGTAGTGATGTTATTTGGCCTACTTTTATTACTATGGTTTGTGGTCTTCTTGTTTCTGCCTAACCTTTGTGCACGATATTTTAGAAAATGGCGTGCCCCTTATTTAGGACATTATGAGTCTTAGTCTTGTCCAGAAATCAAATGGAATTTCTTTGCAAGAAAGATTCAATTTAAAGCCCCTTGATTCCCTGGGGGAAGGGGTGCTGTGTGTACACAGCAGGTTGTAATGCTCTGTTATCCTATCGAAAATTAGAATAGTGATTATGTATGTTGACAGGACTCAGATCCATGAATCTGGTGGTGGGAACTTTGGGAAGCAAACGAAATCTGTTTGCTTCCTCTAAAAGCATCTTCCTGTGTCAGAGGTGGGTCCTATCCATGTTGGGAGTAGACCTCACTTGTCTTTTAAGCTAGAGCCTCTTTCCTTGCTCTGTTATCTGAGTCACCTCCCTGCGATGCTGGTTAGAAATGCAGACTTTCAGCCCTGCCTCTGTCCCACAGATCACAACCTGCTTTTTAACGAGGTCCCCAGGGGATTCATGCACCTTAAAGTTTGAGAAGTACTGAGTGAGAACAATGGTGTTTCTGAAGCCTGGCTTCAGGGTAGGCATTTCATCAGGACTGCTGGGTTTCAGTCCAGAGCTGGTGTGAACTGGGTCAAGTTAGAGAACGCCCCTAGTAGCCTCTCCAGCCGTCTGGCACCCTGGGGACGCTTTCTTAGAGAGACCTTCGCAAACGAGACCCCTGGTAAGCCTGCACGTGTAGGTATGTGTAGGTATGTGTACGGGGCATACCTTAGAGAACCTTCTTTTTTCTAAGGAGAGGGTCAAAAGTAGGGTCAAAAGAGTGAGTGGACGGGGAAAGCCCAGGTGCCCGGGCATCTCACGATGCAGGTGCACTTGGTGGGGCGAAAGGAAATTCATATTGCTGAAACGAAATAGCTGTTTGATGCACTTATTTGGAAAACATTGCCCATAGATCTCAGAACTGTTTGTTGCATTTTCCTTAAACATTTCTCTTGTCAGAATGATGAGAAAATTGCCTGTGTGGGAACTCTGAGAAGTGCAAATTTGTTAATACCTCCTTTGACAATGGTTTGTATTCAGAGCTGTTTATGAGCTGTCACAAATCATTTCCAGTTAAAATATGCTGCCATTAAATCAAGGAGCGGTGGAAGAGTCTGGGAAGATATGCATGGCCTCATGGCTCCAGCTCAAGAAGGGCCCAAGCACGGAAGCTGTGGGTCTGGTTTTTAAATTGGTGAATTGGATTGTGGAGTGAAAATCGTCTGGTTCCTGTGGAAAAGCTCTGTTTTGAAAATCGTCTCTGTTTTAATGCTCTTCAGATGGCTAATATTAAGGTGTAAGTTTGAGAGTCAGCCCTTCCTTCAATGGCCAGCACAGAGAGGAATTCAATGCCTGTCCTTTTGTTCTTTTATGATCACGCTTGTCAGACTCAGGGGTGGTGCTGTTATCTGTTCTCCTCACAGCTGGAACGTGGCAAGCGGTTGCTTTCCTGCTAATAATGGTGCCTCTGGCCTGACCCATTGGTCCTACCCCATCCACCCTGTGCTCCTGGCGGACATTTGTAAGATGGCTGTCTGGGGTTCAGAGTGTAGCTTGTGGCCTCAAATTGTGAGAAACTTTGAGGTCCTGTCGGGTATTTTATTGTTGGTCTGGATGCTTTAGAGCAGTTATTCTCAACTAGAGGCAATTTTGTCTCCCAGGGGGACAATTGAAAATGTTCGGAGACGAGTTTGGCTGTCAGAACGGGGAGGCAGGAGGTGCTGCTGGCATCTGGGACACCAGGAATCCCGTGAGCGTCCTGCTGTGCACATGACAGTCCCCCCAACAAAGAATCCTCCAGCTCCAGTTGTAAGGAGTGCTGAGGTGAGAAACCCTGCCTTAAACCTAGAGGCAGTTTTGACAGGTGGAAAAGTGGTGGGTAAGGTTCCGGACAATACCTGTTGGCCAGGTAGTGGTTGAAAAGATGTCAGATCTCCAGTGTCTGCTTCATATTCAGAAAAGAAATTCCGTTGTCCCAAATCCATTTTTTTTCTAACTGGGACAGATAGTCCCAAACTGCTGAGGTTCGGATGGTCGACTCCTTTATCAGAGGTAGCCTTACTTCTCTTCTTCTCTTTTGTGCTTCCAGAACATTTCACTTGACAGTGAAGAAGCGCAAGTCTAAAGGCATAATAAAGCTTTTCTTTTTTTAAACTCTCGATTTGTCTCAATCAATGAATTCTATGAATTCTTTCTCGTTAGCATTAAAATGGAATCTGCTAATAAGATAGCCACTGGGACAATAGGGAAAACGCTGGAAATGTCATACGTTTTCTTGAAGATTTTATGGTCTCTGAATTTGGATATTTCCTTGTATTTTGCTTCCATGACTTCACAATTCAAGTCTCTAAACAAATGTTTACAGTTGACTAGAGGTAAGTCCGGGGGGTGGAATGACCCCATCACCTGTGCCCTGAAGCTTCAACCCCTTCTCACAATTGTCCTTCTTTCTTCAACCAGGTCCCCTTAAAAGATTTTGTCACGGGCGCCTGGGTGGCTCAGTAGTTAAGCGACTGCCTTCAGCTCAGGTCATGATCCTGGAGTCCCAGGATCGAGGCCCACATCAGGCTTCCTGCTCAGCAGGGGGTCTGCTTCTCCCTCTGAACTTCCCCCTTTCATGCTCACTCTCATTCTCTCTCTCAAATAAATAAAATCTTTAAAAAAAAAAAAAAAAAGCTTGTGTTGCCTGATTACACCTTATAGAAATTTGTAGCTAAGAAATTTATTATAAAACTTATTAAGTTTATTATTAAATTTATGATAGGAAATTATTCATTCAGTATTTAGACCAACAGTGCTTCCTGGCTGATCACTAAGGCTGTGGCTCAGTCTTTCATGATATGGAGTTCCTCTTTCCTTGGCTAGATTACCAACAACATTCAGAGGAGTCAGAGAAAGGTTTATACCAAAACAAGTGGACTTTTAACTTCTTTAAAATGAAGTCTTCTCTGAAAATGCTCTCTGACGGGAACTCATAATTTTAATTCAGAATTGACTGGTACTGCCACCATACAGAACTGGACCCAGTACGATAGCAGACCGGTGGGTCCCGGGGCAGGTTGCAGCTTACCATCTCATGCTTGTTTCAGGGTAACAGCGTGTTCCTCTGTTGCTGGAGACTGCTTTTTTCTTGTAGCACCTCTGCAGTTTCACGTGTCTCCCATGAAAGATGAATTTGCATCTACCTCCTCATTTCTGATCGACTTTTGGGTAGAGTGAATTTCAGTGTGAAAACATCCTGCAGTTGTAGCCCTTAGAGAGGTGCTAAAATACTAAATAAAAGAAACCACCAGCTGTGGAATGTTCTATTGTATAGTTTGTTAGATGGTTTTGATTCATTTTCTTCCAGTTGTTTCTTTAGCTTGTTTTTCTATTTTATGTTTATATTTCTAGCATCTGTCTACATTTCTATCATCTTTATCAACTCTCTATACCTTTTTCTACCTGTCTACCTGTCTGCCTTGTCTGTCTACTTTTATCATCTCTATTTCTGTCTATCCATCCATTTGTCTATGTATCTGTCTGCCTATGATCTCCATCTGTTTTTACCTATATATCATTTCTCCATCTATCATCTATAGCTGTTTATCTGTCATATCTATCCATCCATTCATCCATCCATCCATCCCTCCCTCGCTCCCTCCTACTCACAAAACTCAAGGAGCATGGATCCTACCTTCCCTTGAAAGAGAAAAGGCTAAAATTTATCTTCAGACACTAAGGGCACATACTGCTTTTTTATTGAGGGTCATTGCTTTTTAAAAAAAATTTTTTTTAAATTAATATATAATGTATTATTAGCCCCAGGGGTGCAGGTCTGTGAATTGCCAGGTTTACACACTTCACAGCACTCACCATAGCACATACCTTCCCCAATGTCCATAACCCAGCCACCCTCTCCCTACTCATTTCTTTGACCTACTGATTTTCATGTGTCAGCCCACGTGCTGCAGCTTTGGAAACACACCCTTTGCTCCCTGACCACAGCGACAAACGTGTTCTCTTGTAGCTCATGGCTCCCCGTGACACACTACCTTCCCCGGCCTTTCAGGAGGCCTTTCGAGAGCTCTGAAGCCTTTCTTTGCCTTGGGAACCTAACTGGAAAAGATGGTCTTTTATGTGGTGTCCTGAACAGCTGACATGTAGGACAGCACTCTGCAAATCTTCCTCTAATCTGTTCTGAGAAATAGCTGAGTAGTATTGGTTTTACATGAACTTGACCACATTTGTTCATGTTTGGGGTGAATGGGGACATACGACAATTAGTGGGGAATGGTGAGATTCTAAAATATAGTATTTCTGTGACTCAACCCGTTTTGATCAGGGTTTGCTTTTCTTCCATGTTGGCAGAAATTTGCAGACCCTTATGTCACCCCATCTGATCCTCCACTTTTCTGGGCTGCCAGCTTGCCTTCACCACTGCTTCTCAGGCAGTCTACTGACTGTCCCTCTGCGTTCCTCCTTTATAGATGAGGGTATGCTTACCAAATGGTGGGAGGAGTGTTTTCCAGAGCCCAACTACAATGCATTGTGTCTTAGAGAGGCAGGTTTCGTGAAGTGAGGAGGAGATGCTGGAGGCATTTCGTCCTAGTGCCGGTAAACAGCAAAACTGCCCCAGCATTCCATTTGCCGGTGGAAAAACAGATCTCAGTGGGTTCTCGCTGTTCTGCTGACTGGGTGATAGATTTCCTTCATATTGTTTACCAAGAAAGAATGTGGGTTTGCAGCCAAGGACTTGGATTCCTGGTTCCTGGTGAACAGTTGTTAGAGTGCTCCGAGTCTCTTCATTTATAGAAAGACAGTTTCAAGAAAATGCTCTGTCTGGGACAGGATAGATTTCAGCAAGTGTTTTAAAACTCCCAGTTCAGTTCACGCTGTGGGCTAAGAGTCCTTGCTGTTGGTCTCAGTCTCTGACCTTCAGAAATTTTGGGACTTGTTTGGGCAGCTATATCCCAAAGGAGGCCAGACCAGTGAGGTCCCCAGAGCTGGTGAGAAGCCCACCCGGGAGATTAACCAGTGGGTGAGAATTTAGGCAGTGTGGTTAGAAACTATGGTATTTCTATGCTACTTTCGAATTTCAGAGACCGTCTCTGGACTTTTCAAAGATCTCTTCTCTGCTGAAGGTTGCCAAGACTCATGGCTTGGTAGGTGTCATTCCAGGTCTCTGCTCAGCACCTGTGGTCTGCATTAGGAAGGGGACAATGGTGGGGGCCTTGAAGGCAGGAGTGCACATGCAGGGGGAAGTCAGGCAAGAGGGATGATGCCATGGGGACAGTGTGACCCACAGGGGTTTTGTATGTGAGAACTGAAGTCTGAATGGTACCTGCATTGTGCACTCCTGAGCGCCGTGGGCCAACCTTCCATCTCTGATCTCACAGATCTCACCAGAGCCTGGCAAGACCAGCAAGGGCAGCAGGGGAGGGACTGGGGCTCATGGAGGCAGGAGCTGGCCAGGAGCTGGTGGTACCTCACTGCACCTACCCAGCTCTACCTAGTCCTAGCTTGTGTGATCTTGGATGATTCACTTAAATGGCCTGTGCCTCATTTTCTGCATCTATAAGAGGAGGATGCTGGTAATAGCATGGCCCACCTTATAGAGTTGTTTTTTTTTTTTTTTTTTTTTTTTTTTTTTTTTTACTCATAGAGTTCTTATAAAGATTTTGAGTTAATGTCAGGTGCTTAAGACATGGCTGACCTCTCCTAAGTGTTAGGATTATAAGTGAGGACACTGTCCAGACTTTTTGGGGTGGGGGACTGTAACAGAACTCTGGAGCAAGTCTGTAAGCTGGTTGTTGAGTGCAGGACAGCCCAGTGAGGAGTCTGTAGGGTGCTTTGATGGAATCAGGGAGGGGCACATGACCCCGTCCCTCCCATGGCAGATCAGACCCAGTTCTGCCTTTCCAGGCTCACTGTTGTTGGTCGGATGCCATTTCAAAGAGTAGTGGTAGGAGGGGGATGAAAGTGGCTGTCCGTGGCTCTGCACAACTCAGGACCACAGGACCTGACCAGCCCGCCAGACGGCTGCTCTGTGTTAAGTGGCCACAGGAAGGATGGGGCCTGGAGATGGAGACGTTGGATGGCTTCCCAGCTCTCTGGAGTCCACATCCTCACAGTGGGCCTTGTTGCTTTTTTAAGAGAGACTATCCAGAACATTAGACGCATGCATATTTAACAATAAGTGTGAAAACATTTTAGAAACCTGGAAATTATTTTTGAGACATTTGCCGCCATTCAATGGTACAGCATCCTTTATGAGTATAGTTAATTAAGAAGGGACTTTTTTTTTTTTTTTTCTCCATAAATATCTCAAGCCCAGTGACTTAAGGTATAAATACCATTCTTGGGCAGAGAAACCTTTAACATGTGTTTTGTATTAGACACTGTACTGTGTTTCTGTGTTTTCCTTTCTATTCAAAACTGTGATGAACACTAAGCAGTGTTCCTACTTTTCTCTGCAAATGGCTGTTCCTTGGGTTGTGTGAAGTAATTTCTCTATAGCCCTTCCCTTCTTCCAAGACTTTGAATCCGGATTGATTTTTGTTTATGAAGCTTTCTGAGATGCATTACTGAAAAAGACAGTTGAAGAAGTATATCTGAAGAAAGCACATGGATGCATTTCACAACTGTGCTGTTTTATAAAAGCATTTAAATACAATCTTCCTGAATCTGGAAGCCTCCACGCTGGCTTACAAAAACGGACTTGAGTGTTTCAAGGTTGAGGCAGACACGGGCACATTTTTCTGTACAATGATAATAAAAGATCTCTTTTCTTTGCCCTGACTTAAAGCTGGTTACCCAGGCCAGAAACCCGGACCTGGACTGGCTCCCCACCTTCCTGTCTACACATCCAGCCTCTGGATCACCAAGTCCTGCCATTTTATTCTGAGTATTTGTTCACATGGCTTTTCCCATTCCTGCCTGTAGTGACTGCCTCCGATTCTTAGTGCTTCTTAGAGTTTCTGCAGCCGCCTCTGGATGGATCGCTGTCTGACTTTGCTCTCTGGTTTTCCTCTCCCCTCTGCCTAGGTTCTCCCCTGTGTTTCGGAGCAGAGGTTCTCAGACTTCAGTGAGTGTCTGAATCACCTGGAGGGCTCTTTATATAATAGTTTTTTTTTTTTTAATTTATTTGACAGAGATCACAAGTAGGCAGAGAGGCAGGCAGAGAGAGAGGAAGGAAAGCAGGCTCCCCGCTGAGCAGAGAGCCTGATGCGGGGTTCGATCCCAGGACCCTGGGATCATGACCTGAGCCGAAAGCAGAGGCTTTAACCCACTGAGCCACCCAGGCGCCCCCTGGAGGGCTCTTTAAAGTGCAGTTTCTGATTTGGTAGGAGTGGAGCCTGACACTTTCCATTTCTTCCATTTTCCCAGGGGATGCTGATACTCCTGGTCGGGGACCCCCTGTGAGAACCAGCACTCTAGTTATGTGGCCCGCACAACTGATGTGTCACTGCCTCGCTTCAAAAGGCAAAGGCTGGACTTGCCGGTGTGGCCATGGGTCACAGTGGCCTGGTCTGGTCTCTGTCTCGGGGCTCCTCTCCCGCTGCTCCCTATTTCACCCCATTTCTCTAGCTAGACCCCCGGTAGACCCCCTTCCTGGCTCCTCTGCCTGGAAGGCCGCCCTCCTCTGTTGTGAAGCATGGATGTCAGTGGGAGAGGTGAGTACTTTTCTGGGCTCATCTTAACTCGGTAAAATGCATCACAGGAATGAATTGTTCCACGGCACTCAGAAGCCCGTCATGCCACATCCCTGTTTTTCTAGAGCAATTAGATCTCATTGGAGCCCTGACTCACCAGGAAAAGGAAGATGGCATCTACCAGTCACTCAGGGGTGGGTGTACCTCAGGCCTTGTTGCTCTTCTCCCTCGCGCCCACTTCATCGGTGGTGGGTCCTGTTTGCTTGGCACTCAGGCCACGTAGGGGGTGCCCTGGTGCCAGTCCGGGGGAGCCTGCTCTTCCTGTCTCCATCCCTTCCGCCTCTGCTCCCCCAGCCTCCTGTCCCGCTCCCCCACACGAGTTTAATTTGGGTTGGGACCTGTTTTTTAAATGTTGGTATGTTTAAGAATTTTAAGGGGGAAGCTTGTTAAAAATGCAGATTCCCACAACTCCACCTTAAGAGAGTATGACTCAAGAGCTGAGGTGGTGCCCAGGAGCGTGTGTGGTAATAAGAACGTTAGGCACTTTTGTAGTTGTCCCGTAGGTCATGGGCTGGGTAGCTCTTGCCTGGACCCTTCCTGCCTTCTCCCGTTAGACCCAGAAGTCTAAAGGCCATTTTGCTACAAACAGTTAAGTCATTTGGCTACCCAGCTTGAGATTCAGGACTGGACCGTGGACACATGCCGCATGAAGCCCCCTCCCTCCACTCCAGACTGCTGAGGCAGGCGTAGCCTTGGAGACCAGTACACACCACAGAGCTAGGGAGGCACCCAAATCAGGGTTTGGCTTTTTGTTTTCTTTCTGGCATGATGCTCCCATGTCCAGAGGTGGGGAGGATTCTCAGGGTCTCCAGCGGCTATCTTCTCCTGTTCTGGGCACGGCTGAGGATGAGTTGCTTTGTAATTGGCAAAATGATCATCTCAGATCAAAGGAAAGCTGCTGAAGTGGCTCGCATTCACATCGGGATGGCAGCCGGTGATGGCTCTTACGTGGAAGGAAGGGAGCTGCTTCCAAGCGAGCCCAGCTCTGACGTCCTGGCTGGACTCCTGCTCTTGTCCCTGGAGCCCTGTCCCCACCCCACCCCTTGGAGTTGCCTTCAGGGTGTTAGCTACAGTTTTCATCACAACCTCAAAGGGTGGTGAGTCACTGCCTTGGTGTAGAATTGAAATGAACAGAATTCCGAGTCAGAGCAGTTCTAAAACTTGCAATTTTTGTGTTCTAGTGAGATTGAAAAAAATCTGTGTTCACTGAACCATAGACCTACTTTCACATGGAGTCTCTACCTGTAATAACATCATTGTCTGAGCTCTGGGCTAGCTCTTGGCTAGGGTCAGTAGGGAATCTTCGGCAAGGGGGGAGGCTGATAAAAATGTTCTCCCATGGCAATCCGAATTAGGAAGAAGACTTCTAAAGTCATTGTGTAGCAGCCTTCAGTTCTGTGTTTGGAAGATGTACTTTTACTTGAAAGGTTCAGATAATTAGCTGTATTAGAGACATTCACTGCATGTGAGAGTGTGGAGTCATGCACTTTTAAATGATCAGAGAAGGGGCGCCTGGGTGGTTCAGGTGGTTAAGCATCTGCCTTCAGCTCAGGTCATGATCCCGTCGTCCCGGGGTCGAGCCCGGCATTGGGCTCTCTGCTCAATGGGGAGCCTGCTTCTCCCTCTGCCCCTGCTGTTCCCTCTCCTTGTGCTCTCTCTCTTGCTCTCTCTCTGTGTCAAACAAATAAATAAACTCTTAAAAAAAGAAATCAGAGAAATGTTTGCTACCTTTGAAAACAATACTCGCAGTGACTTGAGGCGTGCGTGCGTGTGTGTGTGTGTATGCGCACGCGTGTGTGCGTGTGCAGAGGCCCGCGACATTAACAGTTAGGAAAAGAGCGCTCTGTCTTACTCCTTTTGAAACCAGCACACCACGTCCACCTATCACATGTTGTGGTGGGATTTGAGAAGAACAAGGACAGTTTTATCGGGGTTGGGATGTTTTGCAGGGGAATAACCTTGCACGCTCTTTGGCTTTCTACGGTAACCTGTGCAGCAACTGCAAGCTTGAAACCAGCGGGCTGTTCCTGCTCAGATCTAGCTCCTACCCCACACAGCTTGAGATGAATAAGCCTCACTTCACACGTAGCGGGCAGCTCGGCTGCTTGCTCGTTCCCACCGTTTGATTCCCTGGGAGCTGGAAGCAGAGGTAACAGAACCTCACTCAGATTGGTGTGGCAGAGACTACCGAATCATAAGCGCTGACCAGCATGGTCCAGCCGCTTTCCTGGGGCTCGTGGTAAAGGCGACCGATTGTCTCGCCAGAAGAACTAATGCAGACCGTGAGTCCTTTCTGAGCTTTGATTTAAGTAATGTGCATTCTTTCATCAAACTTGAATTCTTGTGCTTTTCGAGATGTGTGTGGGGGGAGAGAGATTTTCCTAAGGCTGAGACCACAGCTTTTTGTTTTTTTTGTTTTTTTAAGAAGTGTTTTTTTTTTTTAACATTTTATTAATTTATTTGACAGAGAGAGCACAAGTAGGCAGAGAGGCAGGCAGAGAGAGACGGGGCAGGAGGCTCCCCGCTGAGCAGAGAGCCCGATGTGGGGCTCGATCCGAGGACCCTGAGATCATGACCTGAGCTGAAGGCAGAGGCTTAACCCACTGAGCCACCCAGGTGTCCTGAGATCACAGTTTTATACTGATTTCCTTCGCTTTCATGTCGTGTGCCAGAGTATTTTGTATCTCTGTTGTTGGGTTGCAGACAGGGCTGACTGCCTTTCCGGTGAGTCCCTTCTTTTTCTGGTGCCTCCGTTTCCTCCTTCACCCTCCTCATCTCCCATTTGGTCCATTTTCTCTTGCTTCCATCTCTTGACCTTGACCCTTCTTTCCCCTCTCCCTCCAGTCCTGGCAAGCCATTGTAATTGGGAAATTGGCTGATCGCATTGTGTTTAAAAGTTCTTGTGGTTGTAGTTCCTTTCTTTTTCACCCAAATTCCAGTTATTTGAATTGCCCAGCTGTTTGGATTCTGGCTAAGTGGGACTTATTTCATCTGAGGATCTGAAACCACAGTGCCAGTTAGTCTTTACGTGCATATCCGAGTTTGCTATTGAAGACACCAAGGGAGAGATATTGTAATAAGTCAGCAGATGCGAAGTGGCATGCTTTCAGAATTGCTCTTCTGTCTAGTACTTAGCAGCTGGAGCATGCAGCATCCATTGCCTCCTGCCCCTAGCTTGATTTTCCCCTGTAATGTAACGTTGCTACACCGAAGTTACTTCATGCTTTTCCCTTTTAAGTGTCCCTTTGTCTACCTGTGTCACAGATGTTAGATTATGCTGCTTTTTTAAAGGCTGAAGCAGTGCACAAAGTAAAACCCTAAAATTTTTAGAAGTTATACAGCATTATATTGTAAATGTGCAAAAATTCTTAACAAAGTGAGTGGTTTGGAAAGATTTCCATGAGAACTCGTTCCGCAGAAAGGTAGTAAATTCCTTAAAATAATGAAACTTTGGCTTCTAACAGGGTCATTGTTTGGCAGGGTCCACATTTTTAAAAACTTTCCAGAGCTAAGAGGAGGAAATGATTCTGAGACAATGTAGCAATTTAAAAAATAAAGACAATAAATTAACATATGCATTATTTGCCAAACACTGCTTTCCTTTCTTCCAACTTTTTACCTCACATTCTGAATAAATTGGACGATGTGAAGAACTAGATTAACTTTTCCTTTTTTTTTTTTTGTTTGGGATTGAAATTGGTATTGCAGAAGTGGAAATTTGGCAGCAAGTATGGAAACTAGCAAATCAGTGTTCTGTGCTTCTTAGTTTAATGAAACCCACAAGAATGAGGAAAGACTGCATGGCTTCAAATAAGAGAAGGCTGTACGAGTGTAGGCTTTGCCTTTTCTGGAATTTTATTTTTACTCTTATTAATTCAGTAACATGTAGAACATGCAGAACGGCATGTCCAAACTTTAGTTGGTTAATAGTGACCTCTAAATGGGTAGAATTTCAGCTCCCAATAGTTACTTTTTGATGATTTGTTGGAGAAAATGCTGGGAAATAGTTTCCAAGAATGGCGTAAAAGGAAGAGGAATATGGTAATTTAAAAATAACAACAGGGATACCTGGCTGGCTCAGTCAGTCTGTGGAGCTTGAGTCTCTTGGTCTCTGGGTCATTGAGTTCAAACCCCATATTGGGTATAGAGATTACTTAAAAATAAAATCTTTTAAAAAAAATGACAAAAGTAACATAACAACAACTGTGAACTAATGGGAGGTAAGCAATTGGCTGATGATAGTTTTAACACTCAGACATTGTGTTCTGAACTTGACCTCTAATGAGGTAGTAGAAGCATATATCCAATTTCAATTGAAGTGACCAATTGCCACGGAGTATTTGGAGCATCTGTGTTCCTTTCAAATAAAATAGGGTAGGTGGGGGGCACTTGGGTGGCTCAGTTGGTTAAGCGTCCGACTCTGGATTTTGGCTCAGGTCATGATCTCAGGGTTCTGAGACTGAGCCCTGCATCAGGCTCTGCTGGGTGTGGAACCTGCTTGAGATTCTCTCTCTCTCTCTCTCTCCCTCCCTCCGCACCACACCTCCAACTCCACTCTGTCTCTAATAAAAGGGGGGGGAGGTGGACTTTTTTTTTTAGATGATGGTTTTCATTGTCAATATGTTTTTTTCCAGCCAGCTGGGACTCTAGCAAGTCCATTAGACATAGCTAACTTTTAGTGTATCTAAGTTGGTAGTCTAAATATAGTATCTATCGATTGGATGGGGGCCCCCAAATGTGGGGCAACAATAGGGTGGAAGCCAGTGGTGCAGGCTGTGAAAGAATTCGCCAGAGGCAGAACAGAGGAGATAGAAGTTTATTGAATACACTGCAAGAGAGCTGTGGTCAGGACAGCAGAGGAGAGGCTGTCTGCAGTGGGGTAGTGGGTGGGGTAAAGGGGGAAGAAGAGGAGGTATGGCAATATGTGGGATTATCCCTTTTTTGGTAACTGTGCCTAGTTGTAAGTAGCTCATTGGTCATTTAGAACCTATGGATATTTTGATGGGCCTTTTCTACATTGCATTGCTCAAGGCTTTTTGCCTGAAAGTTTTCTCCCACATGAGTGACTTCCAAATAGATGTTCTCTTTTCATCTGTGGACATTTTGTAGATTTCTGTAGGAGGCTGGACCTGCTTTCCAAGTCAATTTCCTCCATGTGGTTCCTTTACACCCTCTCTTAGGTGCTGTCCTCCAGTTTTCCCAGATGGCCCTTTCCATCACCATCATCGGTGGGTTGCCATCAGCTGAAGCCCACATTAATGTGTTTGTGGATATCCCCTAAATACCCGCCTTCTGCTGAGCCGGTTGCTGTGTATTTGAATACACATTATTAGGGGGTGCTAGGGAGGGCTACCCAGTGCTATCTAGTGCTTTGTTACCAGACCACCACATTGGCATCCCTTGGGAGCTTGTTGGAAATGAAGAATCTTGGGGCTTGCTGCAGACCCGCTGAGTCCAAATCTGCCCTACTCTCAAATGCAAAGTAGTGCTTATACTGGTCCTATTTTAATGACCATTTACAGGTTTATCGAAGCACTGGATGCCAAAGATAAAGGTCCTTTCATAGTAGAATGTGTTTTCATTAAGTTATTTCAGAATACTGGAGACTTTATTTGACAAATTCATGCACAGATAGTTCGGATGGGTTGAGTTCTGTTTGGCTCCAGCAGAGAACAGTTAGTTCCTTTCTGCCTTCTGGTTAGTCCATGAGTCTTGCAGGGCTGTGCTGTGAAGGATAATCCTTTGGGACACTCTGGAGTTTTACCAGTAGACTAGAGTTTGCTCTTTTCTGTAGTTGGAAAGGGTAGGTGGACAAAGTAGGGGACAGGTGATGTGACGAATTTGAGGTTATTAATTAATTAATTAATAGTTAATTAGCTAAGTGCCTTGACTACTGTTTTAGAGCTACAGGTCACAACTCCTTGGCTGGTCAAGAAATCATTTTAGTAGGTCACAACCAGCACTCAAAAAGTGATGTGCAGTAGAAGAGAAGATAGAATATAGTTTACAACCATAAGGCTAAGTATTATTTTTAGAAACTTAATTTGAAAAAAAAATTTGGGGTTTTAGAAATTTTTAAAAAGTTACATATGTGGTCTGAGTCAGTATATAGAGATATTTAATGTCACAACTCAGTATATGTATATATGCATATATATATATGCATTTCCACACATATATGTATGTACTTACATACATGTATATATTGCATGTGTTAAGAGTGTTTGAAAGTCCATGGGGCGCCTGGGTGGCTCAGTGGGTTAAGCCGCTGCCTTCGGCTCAGGTCATGATCTCAGGGTGCTGGGATCGAGTCCCGCATCGGGCTCTCTGCTCAGCGGGGAGCCTGCTTCCCTCTGTCTCTCTCTGCCTGCCTCTCCATCTACTTGTGATTTCTCTCTGTCAAATAAATAAATAAATAAAATCTTTAAAAAAAAAAAAAAAGAGTGTTTGAAAGTCCAAAATGACTAGTATCGCAGGTGAGTTACAGAAGAAATATGAAGGGGATATAATCTATGTAGTTTAATAGAGGAGAAAGACTAAGTATTGATTTTTTTTTCAAGTATTGATGTTTATTATTGTCTTAGTTTACCAAAATAACAAAACATATCCAGATATCAATGAACAGTAAACATTCTGCCATTTAGAAATACTGGAAATATAGGGTGTGAAGATTTTAAACCACTGTTATTATAGAGCTATTATAATATCATTGAAGATTTAAAATATTTAAAATCTATGAAGTATAATCAGGACTAAAATGATTTTTGGACTTCATTTGATTTTCACTGCTGATTTACACAGCTTTAGGATCTTCTGTATTTTTGGTGTTTTCCTGGTCAGTGTTCAGGATCTATACGTACGTAAAGAGTGGAGAGGCATCCTTTGAGCTCAGAGAGTGCTCATTTCCAGGTTCCCAGGTGAGGCTTGGAATGTACTCTTGGTTACTTAGTTTACTGAAGAAGACCTTAGCTACCATTGAAGGTTGAGGAGTCTAGTTTTTTGGCTTCTTTTCAACCTTCTTCCTGTTCTTATGTCTTTAGCATCTGGCACAGGGCTTGGCATGTTTAGCATCTGGTAAATCCTTGTTGAATGAATGCATGACTCTTTGAATTGCTCCTCATTTTTCTTGAGTAAATGCCAAGTCCTTACAATTGCCTACAAGCTCTTGGGACCCCCATTGCCTCTTTGACCTCATCTCCTGCTACTTTTGCCCTCATTCGTTCTGTCCAGCCACACTGCTTCTTTGTTCTTGGACCCTTCCCTGAAATGCTCTTTCTCAAACATCCTTGTGTCCAACACCGCCCCCACCCCCTGGCCCTGCCTCCTTCTAGCCTTGGTTTTGATAACTGCCTTCTCAGGGAGCATTCTCTGGTACCACTTCCCTTTGGCCGTACTGGCCGTCCTCTGCTCTACTCTGTACTTGCCTTTGTACATGGCCTTTACCATTTCTGAGTGAACTACTTAATTGAACTGTTGGGTAGGTTTAGTGTTCAACTGTACACCCTTGTTCTACTCACTGATGTGCTCAACTGCCTGGAATAGTGTCTGGTCCTTGGCGGGTATTCATACAGCCTGCCAGAGGGTTGCATGGTTCAATGAGTTTGAGTGTGGAGTTTGACATACTTGGGGTTCTTCTTTCTACCTCACACGACTTGGTGACTTCTCTGATCTGTTCCCAGCATTTAGCATCACCCCTTCACAGTGCTAGGGATTCAGTCCATTGAAACAGCTTTCTACAGAGTGTTGGGTCCATTTCTAATGTTAAATATTTAAATAGAGGTCAATAAAATTAATTGATACCAATATTTTTATCTTTGCCATATGAAAAGCAGTCTTGACATTTAATTATAAAAGCACAGACTTATTTATGTTTGTCCTGTTTTCCATACTAAATTTTAGAATTTTAGAGAAATAACAACTTAGGTCCCTTTTATTTTCTGATAGTGGTGGAAAATTTGGCACATACTGGGTCTTCAAAAACACTGCTGCTTCACCAGCCTGGGACTGAGTCCACTGTGGCTTCTGAGAAATCCCGGCTGTGGCCACCCACTGTGCCAGTTTTGGGGGGTCAGGGCTCTTATGTGCCAGCTTGGTTCCACAGTATCCACATTTGTTTCTGCCTGTGGAGTGTTCATGGGAAGTGACCAAAAGGGTCTGAAAGAAGTGTGCTTATTGGTGAACGACTTGTTGCTATTTCCAAACAGACTCATAAAGTCTGGGTTTGAGGGTAATATTACAACAAAAATACAACTTAGTTTTCAAAGGAATTCCCAAGAATAAAACATATCCATTTTTTAATACGTCAGCTTTGCTTTATTTCTTAATTTAACCATTTGTTTTGATGGCTCTGTGGATCTGCGTGTAGGATGAAATAGGGTTCAAATCTTAGCTTTGCCTCTTAATCACTCTATGACCTTAGACAAATCACCTAAATTCTCTCGCCTCTGGTTGTCTCATCTGCTAACTGAGGATACTAAAACATCCATACAAGGTTGCTGTGAGCATTAAATGAGATACGTAATGTGACTTGCAAGAGAGGCACTGAGCAAAGATTAAATATATGTTAGCTTTATTGTTATTGTTACTATTATCGCCTAGAAATGAACGACCGAGATGCCCGAGTATCTTTATCTGTTTGATTTCTTCTTGTTGTAATTAATTAAGTAATCAAACAGGAGGTCAAAAGGGGCAGAGAATAGAACACTTGGGCTAGAGCTCAGAATCCTGGGTATGCACGGCTGTTTCTTAAAGTAGGCCTTGTCTTGCTCTCAGGAATGTTGAAACCCCAAGCCTAAGTGCTGTGTGGTAGGATATGTGGGTCATTTTGACATGTATCTCTATAATGCCAGTGGCTACTGTTCTTTCTTATAAGGTAGGCTCTGTGATAAGCAGATGCCAGTGGTATGGTGGGGAAGGCAAGAGGCCAAGTTCTTTGCCCCTGGGACTTGACTCACCTGTGTCACTTGGTCAACACTCTTCACCTCCATGTTCCTTGATTTCTTCCTCACTGATACAAAGGAACAGGGCTTGAACTCATTAAGTGTGAGAGCTTGTAAGATATGAGAGGTGGGAATTTGCCTCAAGTCTCCCTCTGAGGCTGCTATTCTAGGGAGTGCCAGATATGAGATATGGATATGGTTGAGGGGTACAGGGAAAGAAGTAGATTGTATAGAATAACCCAGAAAATATGAGACCTAGCCTTAGAAAATATGGGACTTGTTCTTAAGAGCTGGTATTCTCAGGGAGTCCCCTGTAAACATGAGAGAGGGTATGTGCAGATAGCCCAAGAACACTGGAAAGTGAGTGAGGAAGATTGTAGAGGGTGAGGTAAACCAGGAGGACTCTTGGGATGAGGTACTTCTATTGTGAGTCATATGTATTAGCAGCTGTTCAGATCAGAAGCAATGCCATTCTTTTTTAATTTGACTATATTTTTAATATTTATGACCAGTTACCCAGGCCCCTATTGTCTTTCTAAGTCTCTGCAATGACCTGAAAGGTAGATAACCTTATCTTCATCTGTTAGCTGTTGTGCTCAGAGATGACTTCATTTCCCTGGGGTCAGGCACCCAGTTGTGGTGGCTCTGGATTTGAACTCAGGGCAGGCTGTGTCTTTGGCTCTTTTACTCCACCAGTCCACGTGCTCATGGAGTTCTTGTCATAGTGACTGAGTGTTTGATTCCCTTTTTGGCTTGTAACAGATATGGTAACATCTCCATTTGGATGTGTGCTAATATGCTTTAAAAAGTATAGTTTGACCTTGAGAACTCCTCCCAGAATGCTTGAGAAATGAGACAGTACTTTATTGCTTAAGAAGTAAAAAAGGATCTTGATGTCCCAATCACTGTCAGGTTTTTCATTGCTTTCAAGTATTTTGTGATCCTTTGTGGAGGTGTAGGTCTTTGTCTTCCTCCGCTTGAGTTTGGAAATAACTAGGAAACTACTGTTGGACTTGAATGTCACTTAAAAGAAATCATCGTCTTCATTGTTATTTCCTTAAGGTGCTCATTCCAGCTTTTAGAAACTTTATTCGCCCTTTGTGTGCTTTGAAACATTTAATTCTGCCTTTATGGATCCTGAAGCATCCCGCTTTTAGATTTTACACGCGTCCTCCGCCCTTGTGCGCGCGCACCTCCCTATGTGCGTGCACGCTCATGCGCATCTGCGTGCACGTGCGCGCGTGCGTGCGTGCGCGCGCGCGCAGAGGCCGCGTCACTTTACCCGGCAGGATCTCGAGCTGCCATGTTGGCTCCAGTGCTTCCTCGCAGTGCAGAGCTGCCTGGGGGTGGCCTTGTCCTAGTTTCCTCATACATAGTTCCGGCCTTTATAAAGCTTTGCAAAGGGAGCTTCAGAACTTTGCAGTCTGAAGAGCTCAAGCCAAAACAGCAGGGAAGATAGAAAACCTGTCTGTTTAGCCATAGGCAGATGGACTGTTTTTGCTTTGACTGAAAGAGTTTCTTGGTTGAAGGGCGAGGCGGGGCGGGCAGAGCCTGTGAAGGTCTGTCCTGTGAGCACAACCCTCAGAGCTGTTGCCATATTGTGCTGGGTGGGAGGAGGTGTGTGTGGGAGCCCGCCAGCACTGCCTTACTCCAGTAGGTGCACCCCGAGGGGCCTTGGGGACCGGTTCTTTGAGGAGGCTGACCACTTCAGCAAGGGCCCCTCATCCAGCCCTTTGTGCTCCAGAAGAGATGACTTTCGGCTGTGGCCGTCGCCGTGCCTTATTTCTTCTTGGCAAGCGGGATGAGACTGTTTCTTTGTTGCATCTGCTTTGAAGAGGTCTTTCGTTTCTGTTTTGGGAACAGAATTCTCTGTTAGAAGTAAGGCAGAGGGCCGACAGAAGGCAGCTGGCTTTGGGATCCTTCTCCTCAGTCGTGGCCCTGGCTGGTTTTGTGTCTACTGGGAGTTGCCCGAAGCTGCCTTCTTCCTCTGCATCCCTCGATTTTGAAAGGCACCCATGAAATGGTTGATGCTTTGTTAAGATACAACTTGTCAAACTGTTGGTCTTGGCTCTGCGGCTGGAACCTTTCACTCCTCAATCTTCTTTGCATCTCACCCTGGGCTCTGCAGGGAGATTGCAGCTGATGCTACCTGGAGGCCTGACCCTTTCCCAGGGCGGCCTCAAATTGGGTTGAATAAATGGACATGCACATTTTATGTCGTGAAAATGTACCTAACAAAATTTATGCATCTGGGGTGGAAGTACAGGTCCATCCTTAAGGAATGCCTCAATGTTTCTGAAAAAAGATGTAAAGTCAGTATAGTTTTGGGAAAGAGACCTCTGTTTTCTATTTTCCTTGATCTCTTTGTGTAACATTGAAGTATTTACCTACTACTTTGTGTTTTTTTCTCTCCCAACTTATAATTTATACAAAATGGCTCTCTTGTCTCCCGGCATCACTGTGTTTTAAATGGCTACAGTTCCCAGCTGGAAGCCAGTCCGGTTTCAGAGAAAGGCACACTGCCAGATTCCTCGCTTAACCTTTGTCAGGAATAAATATCTTCCTTTACCTTAAAGAGAAAGTGAGAATGTTGTGAAGATAGAGAATAAATGTGTCTCACTTCCCTTATGGTGTTTCAGTCTATTGCCACTCATGTATCCCCTTCTTGGGTCAAGGGAGGCAACCTCCTTGATTAATGTTACTTTCCAGGAATACCTGCAACTCTGCCTCAGTCTTGTTCTGTCTCTCAGCAGCTCATGATTCCCAGACTGTGACCACTGAACCTCCAGTGCTGTGTAAACTGCTGGAAACGTGTTGGGAACATGGCATTCAGAAGATGGTTTGGGCTGGGGCAGCCACTCTGGAGAATAGTATGGAGGTTCCTCAGAAAGTTAAAAATAGAACTACCTTATGACCCAGCATTTGCACTACTAGATATTTACCCTAAGTTTACAGAAATGTAGATTTGAAGGGGGTACATGCACACTGATGTTTATAGCAGCATTATCAGTAATAGCTAAACTATGGAGAGAGCCCAAATGTCCATCGACTGATGGTTGGATAAAGAAGATGTGAAAATATATATATATATATATATATAATGGAATATTACTCAGCCTTCAAAAGGAATGAAAACTTGCCATTTGCAACAACATGGATGGAGCTAGAGTGCATTATACTAAATGAAGTAAGTCAGAGAAAGACAAATGTCATATGATCTCACTCATGTGGAATTTAAGAAACAAAACAGGTGAACATATGGGGCCTGCGAAGGGAGAGAGGGAAATAAACCATAAGGGACACTTAACCATAGAGAATGAACTGAGGGTTGATGGAGGGAGGGAGGTGGGGGCATGGGGTAGATGGATGAAGGGTATTAAGGAGGGCACTTTTTGTGATGAGCAATGGGTGTTTATGTAAGTGATGAATCACTGAATTCTGTTCCAGAAACCAATATCGCACTCTATGTTAACTAAAGAAAATTTAAATTAAAAAAAAAGAAGAAGTAAAAAAAAGAAGATGGCTTGGAGCTAGTGAGATCATCATCCCTTTAGGACCATACTTTATCACTTTGAAAACCTATGTATGGATTCCTCAAATGCTTCAAGCAGCAGGGTGTGGTCTGTGTGTAAAGAACTCTGCTAGCATCTTCTCTGAGGTTCTAGGCTTAATAATTCTCATTAAGGGTCATTCTCTTGGGTGAACCATTCTACTGAAGGCTTAATTTCCTTGGTGGGGGCATGATATTATTGCTCAGTCTTCTTCCTTTGAAGCTCTGGACTTTGTGTTGAGCTGTGTTTTGAGATTATGGAAAAGGCATGTACTTACTAGAATTGAGGGTGGAGAGACCTGGGTGGGGTCTATAAATTAGCCTGTTTCTTTCTCTGCACAGGGTGAAGTTCCATGGTGTGGGTCATTGGTTATTTTCACACATGGAGTTGGGCCCAAGAGAGTTAAAATTTGCTGAGAAGAAGAGGTGAATTTATTGAAATTCTCTGCCTCCTATGTCACGGAACTGGTGTTTTTAGTTTTTTTTTGGCTTGAGTGTGAAAACACTGCTGCCTGAGAGGCTCAGCACCCAGGGATGAACCTTGGAGATAATGTTAAAGTTTGCTGAGTGATTGATGAGGGAGTGGGAATACATAATACAATCCTGCATATAGACTTCAGGAGAGTATGATAGCTTTCTATAGTGAATAAAATTTTTATTTTGTAGTCTCTTAAGTAATTTAATTGATTTGAATGTTTTTAAAATATCTCTTTTATTAAACCAGTCCTTTGAAAATCTAAAATAGAGCTTTAGTCACAATCTTTTTTGTAATAAAAAACAATTTATCTCTTAAGGATAGCAGAAACCAAATATATTTACATATTCAACTTTTATTTTAAACAGGGCTTAAGTAAAATCTTACTTAAGAGAATTAAAAATCATCTGTTTAAAAATAAAAAAAACTTTTTTTATATTAACATATAATATATTATTTGTTTCAGGAGTACAGGTCTGTGAATCGTCAGTCTTACGCAATTCACAGCACTCACCATAGCACATACCCTTCCCTATGTCCATCCCCCAGCCACCCCACCCCTCCCACAACTCTGCTCCAGCAGCTCTCAGTTTGTTTCCTGAGGTTAAGAGTCTGTTATGGTTTGTCTCCCTCTCTGGTTTCATCTTGTTTCATTTTTCCCTCCCTTCGCCTATGATCCTCTGTTTTGTTTCTCAAATTCCTCATATCAGTGAGATCATATGATAATTGTCTTTCTCTGATTGACTTATTTCGCTCAGTATAATACCCTCTAGTTCCATTCATGTCATTGCAAATGGTAAGATTTCTTTCTTTCTTTTTTTTTTTTTTTTGGATGGCTGCATATTTTATTGTATGTAAATATATATACACCACATATTCTTTATCCATTCATCTGTTGATGGACATCTAGGCTCTTTCTATAGTTTGGCTCTTGTGGACATTGCTGCCATAAACATTGGGGTGCACGTGCCCCTTCGGATCACTACCTTTGTATCTTTGGGGTAAATACCCAGTAGTGTGATTTCTGGGTCATAGGGTAGCTCTATTTTCAACTTTTTGAGGAACTTCCATACTGTTCTCCAGACTAGCTGCACCAGCTTGCATTCCCACGAAGAGTGTAGGAGGGTTCCCTTCGTTCCACATCCTTGCCAACACCTGTCGAATAAAAAAATCAGTCTTAAAGCACTTTTAATATAGGTTGCCAGGAAGCTGGATTAGCATTTTGTTTCAGAATTAGAGCTGGGTTATTTGACCTATACAGTTTTTTCCATTTTGATTGGGAATGAATTATTGATATGAATGGGAAATTAAGAACAAGTAACAAATTCTTCCTTTGGAAAATTTCTTAGGGATCTTTCTGTTTTTAACCTTTAGCTATTAGATAGCTAAATGCCAGGAGAAAGGCAAGGATATTTGGCAAAAGTGGTGACTACTGAGAAACATTTTAAGCACTGACTCAGGTTTATAGGTAAAATTAAATAACAAGTACTGGAGAAATTATGCATTTATTGTTTGGGGGCAGAGCATGAGGCTAAGCGTCTTCCACCTAGTTGGAATTAATTTAGAGGTTCTGAGTGCTGTTTTGAAGAGTTGCATAAATTCTGTTGCTTTGGCCTTATTGCAGAAAACTAGGGATTGACAAGTCATAACTCTTTTAATTTGGCTTCTTTAAAAAAATGTAAGAGCCTCCCATGTGCCTCTTACCCTGCAGAGTCCAAGGGGATGTCAGGGTGATGGTGATGTGGTTCTTTCCCAGAAGGAGTTTATAGTCAAGTAGGAGAAATGACTTTTCACTTATTGTGGATGAGGCAGGTGGGAAGGGCTGTTGTATTGTACCAATTATGTATGCATATAACATATATGTATGTGTTTTATATATCCCTATGCTTATTTACTAAGTTAAATTTGTTTTCTGTTGCTGCATAACAAATTGCCATAAACATAGTAGATTAAATCAATACCCATAAATTACTTCACAGTTTCTACGGTTCAGAAGCCTGGGCCTTGCTTAACTGGTCCTTTACTCAGGATCTCAGAAGTCGGCAAAGTGTGGTCCCAGCTATGTTCTCATCTGGAGGCATGAGTGGGAAGAATCCACTTCTAAGATCATTTAGGTTGTTGGTAGCTTTCGTTTCCTTGTAGCTATAGGACTGACGTTCCTGTTTCCTTGCTGGATGTCAGCTTGGTGACTCTCAGCACCTGGAGGACCCTGCAGCTTCTTGCCACATGGCCTCCTCACAGTCCTTGTCACCATATAGCAGCTCACTTCTTCAGAGATCAAAAGGGAGTCTGTCACTCTCTAGTCTGCTGAGATGGAGTCTTGTATAGACAGCACTGCCTGATTAAGGGAATGACCTCTCATTACTTCTGCCTTATTCTGTTGGTTAGAAGCAAGTCACAGGCTCTGCCTGCCCTCCAGAGTAATTTTGGCCACCTCAGTACATTTCTGGTTATTCCACCGCCTTCTTTTCTCAATAAGTCTGAACATTTGAATCCTAGGAAGACTGATGAGAACAATCCCAGTTGAGGAATAAAAACTACTGTTTAGAAAACCCGAAGTGGATTATTTTCCCCCGTCTCAGTAGATCATGAACAGGAGAAAGTAATGTCTGTGGGTGCATGGTATTGGTACTGAGGAGTTACATAAAAACAGCAAGGTGTTTGTCTTATGTGTTCGGGGTGGACCTCCACAGGAATCTCACAGGATCCTCTGGCTAGACACGGTCATTTTTTATCTGGATGTCTTAGCTTTGGCTGATCACTCAGGAGTGACATATGGTAGGAACACACTTTAAGGGACAAGTCTCCTGGAGAGTACGCTACAGCACACAAGCTAGACAGATGGTGGCTTATTCAACCTTGGACAGGAGTGTAATCCTACACATTGGCAGCCTGGGTGCTGAGAAGTGCTTGTGGTATCTGAGGCAGAGTTGACCAAGTTTACCCAAAACTGCTTTGTAAGGCACAGGGCAGTCACCTGACGTGATCTGGAATGGTGCGAGGCACCTAGAGCGTACTCACTGAGGTGAGATGAGGATGATCATGACAGATTGTGTGAACTGGAAGTGGACCTGGACAAAGTCTGGACCGCCCAACTGGAGAATGTTCTACCAACGGGGTAAAGGGCAGGTGTCAAGACAGCCTTACAGACAGTACCATGGATGTTCCCCTAAGGGTCTTCCCTAAGCAGGGGTCCATATTGCTCCCACAAAATTAAACATATTTCATGGGAGGAAAAATGTGCCCCTGGGCCTGCCTCTCTTTACAGTTAAGGATTGTGTGGATCCTTATGCTCACAAGATAATTTCATGGGAGGAAAAATGTGCCCCTGGGCCTGCCTCTCTTTACAGTTAAGGATTGTATGGATCCTTATGCTCACAAGATAATTCAGACTGTTAAGATTTAAAAAAAAAAAAAACCCATGTCCAATAAAGGTATCATTCATTATTTGTTCCTGGGCCCTCATTGAAGAAAATGTCTCAACATACATTATTTGTATGCTGAGAGGAGTAAGTTCTGTCTCTTTTGTTTGGGAGATAAGAACAGGGTGCCCCTTGTGGCTGCTCAAAAACTCATAAGGAGATTTTGTCCCTAGCTCAGTCAGGTCCCTGACCTCAATTGTTTTTATTTATTTATTTATTTTTTTGGCTATAATTTTCTCTTCCTTTATTATTTGATGTTTATCTTTGCATTCTTAATTTAATCACTTTGGTATTGTGGCTTTTATTGTGATAGTTCTCAACTATTTTTGTGGAACTTGGGGAAAGGGAGGGTGCATGAAAAGAAACCAAGAAGTGGTTCACTGAAATTTTTTATTTTTCCTTTTAGCATTTCAAGCTCTGTATTTGTAACATCACACCATTGTCTCCGTATTGGACCATTCTCAAGAACTCACATCAGTTTTCATACAGCTTAAAAGGTGAGTAGAACTTGAGACTCTTTGATAATGACTGTGAAGTAGAGGTTGTCACAGCACTATCTGTTATGAGATGCTGTACCTTTCAAGAAAGTCATGCAATAGCTAGGCACAAAAGCTATCTTACTAATTTAACTTTTTCCCATAGGAGGAATGCATGATATCAGCTTAAATTTGGACTTTTCTTTTTTGTTTGTAATTCACCTTGAGCTGAGAATGTATATAAAACACATATTTCTAGATTTACTGGAAAAAAGAATAATCTTACTATTGAGCTTGTTTGTTGCTGAGCCTGAGCATTTAATGCCCAGATACTTACAAACATTTAAGATCAGTGGGAAATGGGATTCTTTATTTGTCATTCTAAATTCTGTGTTTTGTTTGATTTCCTACTTCAGAAAATGGGGATCATGATGGGATTGCCATGAGAAATAAAAGAGCCATCATACTTAAAACAGCCTCTGGCATATAGCATACATTAAATAAATACTAGTTCCTTTCTCTCTCTTAGCTGTTGTAACATCCAGTGGACAGGTTTTTCTTTCTCTGTACTGGTAGCACGTGTGGTTTGTTATTGTGAAGAGGGGGTTGACTTCCTAATTTACTGCATTTGGTTTTACATTTGTGTGCCTGTGTGTTGGTGTTTTGGAGAGTGGGTGTAAGTGGCTGGGCACTGGGTTATCTAGAACGAGAAGCTTAGGTGACACCTGTGTATTTTGGTCATCTCTGGACATCCTCAGACCCAAAGACCCACTCAGAGTCAGCCCTTGGGGGGATAGTCATCGAAGGTGCTAGGAGGGTACCAGGAGAAGCCTACCCTTTCCCACTGCCAGGTTTTTACTTTAGGCATACCCCTTCACCTCTCAGTGCCTCTATTTGGTCAACTCTTAATTGATTTTAGTGATTCTTGTTCTGCCTAATCACCAGTCTATGGGGAACATTAAATGAAGAAATACATGAGAGTTGTCAGAAAAGTAAGAAATTCTATAAAATGTAAGGTGTAACTTTTTCCTAAATTTTAATGTGCCAGGTATGACTCATTGTTTATTCCAAGTTTTTACTAGACTATAAACTTTATAAGGGCAAGAATCTTCCCTCCTTCCCTCCTGCAGTTCACCCACCCCCCCACCCCCCAGGGCCTGTGTCTGGTGTAAGGGAGGAGTTCAGTAAAACTTTTGTCAAATGAAATGAATTGATGCAGATTCCCACTCTGGATGCTCTCTCAGAGCATATCCAGACTTTTTATTTATGGTTGCAGTTGGAAGTAGATGGGGCAATTGGAGCGATTTAATGTGCTTCCTCCCTGAGGCGCACAGACCCTTGAATTTAAATGGACTTTTCACAGTTTGGAGCCTTCCTAAAATTGTAGTTGCTATGAAGCCTGCGGTATATAACAAGCCACACACACTCTGAGTCCACGTTGGGTGCAGTTCCTCTCTGTTGGTGAGAGAATGTAGTCCGTATGTGTTTCTTTCCTGAGTCAGACACTTAACCAACTGAGCCACCCAGGCACCCATTACTTGGTGAGTGTTGATGAATCGTGCTGTTTTTCTTCTGTAATTTGGCATGCTCACCACCGGCTTAAGGTGGGGGACAATAACCCATCTTTCCCAGTGCTGAAGAGAGTGTGGGCACAGTTTGGGTACTCTTTCATCATCTCAGATAGAGTCTTCTTTAACCTTACCCACCAAAAACTAAAGCCATCCTCAAACAGAATTTTACTGGATAACTGAAATACCGTGGGATCGTGCAGCTCGATTTACAGAATTGTGACAAAAGTAGAAATATACTTGCAAGTTCCGTAAGAACCTGATTTCCCACCATATATGGGGTTACCTCATTCTGTCAGTTATTTTCAGCAACTTTCAAAATTGGTAATGGAAATCTTTTTCTTGACTATGTTACTGTATATGGATTTTATATGAAATACAAGGCTATGTTGCTCGTTATGAACGTTAGAATGGCTAGAAGAACAGATCCCTTTCTGCAAACCTGCATGTTGCTTTGTGCCTCTCAGGCCATTTTCAGGCACCATACTTGGATTCTGAGGTGTTGCAAGAACTTTCACACCTCTAAAATAGGTTTACAGCTGACTGTCCTGGAATTTATATTTGCGCTGTTACTTGTAAAATTCTGTCTCTCGAAGCTCACAGCTGGACTGTGAGACATTCCTAAGGGCTGATAAGATGGACAGGTGGCCTTACAACTCTGCTCCAACTGCTGTGCTGGGAAAAGCCCAAGGAGGTCTGGATTTTTGCACGAATTGCAGCATGTGCCTGTCTTAATGTACAGTGGATTTTTTTGGACTTGGTTCTAAAACAGGGTTGGGTTACCATGTTTAGGTTGTTATTAAATGTATTTTAAAATTTACCATTGTGACCTCCTTGATAAATTTAAAGACACATACTTCTTGGCTGCCTCACATTTGTAAGGTGTAGCTGGAAACACGGGTTTGCCTCAAATTCTGTCCTTGCCACTTTCCTTCACTGTTCTACTCTGACAAGTCCTGAACCTCTCTGGATCTCAAATTTTCTCGTCTTTAAATGGGGTAATATTTATCTTGTGGACTTATTGTGAGGTTGCCTAATTCAGCATTCACGCACAGTAGGAGTTGCATAAAATGTCAGTATTTGCCATCCAAATGCTAGTTCTTATCCAGGGACCGTGTGCTGGCAGGATCAGAGGAAAAGAGGGAGCAGAGGCATGGATCTCTCTGTCCTCTTTCAGGGTGAAGGAGGTGTGCTGAGGAATTTCACAAGGCATCTTCTTGCTGCAGCCAGGTGTGGTGGAATGTGGTGCTAGTGACTTGACTGAACATAATTCTTCTAGGATGTAGGGCAAGAAATAATTAATTCAAGCTTTCCACACCATTTCCTGTCGTTGTTGTGAGAAGAACCTCAGACTTAGATCTGGTTAGCTCTCGGCACAAATAAGAAAGGTTCAGATGGGGGAAAATCCCACCTCTCTTTTGCTTTCCTTTACGGTCCTTAAAGGATCAGAAGTAGATGGTGAGGAACAGGAAGCAGTGTGAAATTTTTCTGTGTAAGACCTGTGGTCCCAGTGGGGAGATGCTCCAGCATTAAAAAATAACCTTAAGGGAGCGCCTGGGTGGCTCAGTGGGTTAAGCCTCTGCCTTTGGCTCAGATTATGATCTCAGCATCCTGGGATCGCGCCCCACATGGGGCTCTCTGCTCAGTGGGGAGCCTGCTTCCCTCTCTCTCTGCCTGCCTCTCTGCCTACTTGTGATCTCTCTGTCAAATAAATAAAATAAAATCTTAAAAAAAAAAACAAAAACCTTAGGGGCACCTGGGTGGCTCAGTTGGTAAGCTTCTGCTTTGGCTCAGGTCATTATCTCAGGGTCCTGGGACTGAGCCCTGCTTCCGGCTCCCTGCTCAGCAAGGAGATTTCTTCTCTTTCTCCCTCTGCTGCACGTCCCGCTTGTGCTCTCTCTCTCTCTCTTTCTGGCAAATAAATGAATAAAATATTAAAAACAAAGAAACAAACAAACTTTAGATGCTAGCCATACATACCTAACCTGAACTTCCTGGCTTTGCATGAAATTTAAACTTTTAAGGAAACTCAAAGAGGATCAGTAGTGCTGGGAGAAGGGACACCTTTGAGTGTAGGTCCCCGCCTTCTATACTGGTAAATAAAGCAAGGCTTATTTTCTCCAGATATTTCCTTGGCATGTATAATAAACCAGATTAAACTGTGAAAATGTGATCAAACAAAAACATTTGGAGCTATGGTGTAAATGACCGTATTGTGCTGGAGGTTTCCTAACTTGTAGCAGGGTCAATCAGAGGTAACACTAAAACTTCCTATATGTATGAGAAGCCAGTTAGTGATGGGTTGGTGCCTCTCTAGCCTTCTAGTTGGCCATTAGAGAAGTGACACCAAAGTTCCCATTGGGAGGGGTCCCGGTACAGATGCCAGGTTGATTAGTTCTGGGTTGCCCCTTGGCTTCGGAAAGAATTTTTGGGTTCTCGAATCCTCATTCAGACCCTCCTGCTTCCCCCCCCTCAACTCTCTCTCCTCTTCTTCCTCCCTCCCTTCTGCCTACCTGTATACACAGTGTCAGGGGACTCAGATCTGAAGTCCATCTCACTGCTTTCCCTTCATTCTTTAAGGGCAAGAGCAGCAAAAGAAAAATCGAAACGCCAGAAGGGCATCAGGGATGTTTTGTACCCTGTTTGAACTAGGAAAGATCAGCAGTGTGAAGAGAAAGTGGAGCAAGCAGGAGCGCCACTTTTAGAGATAGCAACGAGAACCTTGTTAGCGCCGTTATTTCTGTCTGTGGTCTGGGAACTTGGGAGTTTTCTTTGCCTATTTGTTGGATTGTGTCCTTCTATTATTAGACTCTATCATTTTCTTAAAGCAGACTCATTCAGAGCTGTATCAGAAAAATACCTTTTCATTTTTCTTTAAAATCAAACATGCTTGCAGTTTCGTCAGCCCATGCCTAGCACAGTAGTGTCAAACTGCTAAAAAGCTAGCAAATTTTCCACCTAAAAATTTTGTGGGGGAGGTAAGGGTAGGGGGCGTGGGGAAGAGTATAAAAATAAACCTTTCAGAGATTCTGGGTTGCTTGGTGGCATGTGTATTTTTCCATGGTGAGAGAGGTTAGAAATAGCATTGCTTTTTATGGGAGTCTCAGCAGCAGCTCAGAAATTTGGCTTTGCAGGCTCAGTCTCTCTGTGTGGGTGAGGCAGCTTCTGCAGCCTGTGGGATGGGGGGCAGTGCCTGGCAGCAGGCTCTGGCACTGTCACTGTCTGTCTTCCTGCCTCCCCAACCCCCGCTTGGTGTCACCCGGATGAATAGCACTCAAGTGTAAAATGTGCTTACCAAGGTCAGGTTCTTGTGATGACTTGCCGGTGGCAACTGATGCCAATTGTAACAGACTGAGTCTCAGCGGTCCCCACAAAGTCACATTGGTACGTGTGTGAGGGCGATCACGGGGAGCAGGTATCATAATCTGTGAGGGAGTCGTCCTTCAGGGCTGCTGTGTGTCAGACTGGCTGAATGTCTTGAGCTTATGTGAGATGGCTTCCCCTTAGAGTTTTGATATCCGTGGGATGGATGGACCATGCCATCAAAAGAAGTCCTTATGGGTTCTTGAAATTTGTTCGTTACATAATTTTCACAAATAGAGGTAGGTTGCCAAGTGCTTCTCAAATTCAATGTAGAAAAGAGATGGAAGGAAGCAGCCACTGGGACAGAGGTTTCTAACCTCCAGGGGACCCAGGACATATGTGAATTCCTTGAAATTGTGCCTGTTCCTGCAGAGAAAGCCAGAGGGTTTTGATGGGATTCTCAGTAAGATTTTGACCTCCAAAAAGGTTAAGAGCATTTGCAGCAGAGCATAAGATGTGAAGTTCATTTAACTTGGAAAAATCATTTTGGAAATGTAATGAATGTGGGCAGAGGAAGATGTCGCCTGGAATAAAGAGGACAGGCAGAGGGAGGAGAGGGGTGCCGTTATACATTGTTTAACCGAACAGCACAAAACGGGACTGCTGGAAGTTTCCATTGGGGTTTTGCTTTGTGGCTTTTTTCTTGAATTTCATGTAATACTTGTTTTTGTCAGAGATGATTTCTGCTGAAGGCCTTTTGGCAATGCTTGGTTAACTGCAAGCTCAGTGCTCGGGAGAGGTGCCTGCCGCTCACAGGATGACTGGGGTCTGTATGGATTCAGCCTGACATTTCATGGTTTCTCCTTCTTTTCCTGGGATCTACTTGGCTATGGTACTCCACGTTTTCTACACCTGGAGATTACGACAGGGAAGTCAGGGGATTCACCTGTTCGGATAAGGTGGAGGAAACATTCAGCAACGAAGGTGCTTCGTGTCAGTTTCCACAACACGCTGTGGGCTTTGGGGCTGCTCAGCGGTGCTCCGCTTCAGTACCTTCAGTCTAACTGGACCAGTCACATTCGGGAGACAAGATTGCTGAATGAGTGTACAGATAGTTTACAAATACAGAGCATTACAGCTCCCAGTGATCATGTAGGAGAGAGTGCCAGGCCAGGTCAGCAGTGGTACACTGCCTGGGCTACACCTTCCACTTGGGAACAGAAGTTGTTCTGTTGAGTTCACAGGTAGAACTACAGGAGCCAAGAAACCATAATATTGACGGGCTTGTCAGTTACAGCAGCCACTTGTCTGTCTTCCACAGCAGTGCTTTGGAGATGGGGCATTTGGGGCAGGGAAGTACTCATCCTAAATCCTCTCTGGCTTGAGTCTACATTAACTTTTTTAAAAGTTCCTAAGTTGCTGCCTGTTATGTAGGTTCTGTTCTGTTCTAATATTTTCCCTGTACTGTTATATTCCAAGAATATAATGCCTTGGCTTTCTTTACTTTTAGACTTGGGTTGAGCTGCATTTACCCAGTACAGTGACTGGGCAGGGAGTTCTACTTCCTATGGTGTTTAGTCTGGCAACTGCCACATGTGAGATATAAAAATAAGAAAATGTCCTGGGATTCTTGGATCATTTGAGAAAGAGTTGTTTCATGGGGCCAGGTGGGTTTGTGAAATGTTTTTTCGTGCTTTGTAAGATATAATGGTGCTTTTGAATCATTATTAAAAGAAATTTTTACCATTTAGGATTGTGATAGGTTACTTAAGTTTTTGTTTTTTTTTTTTTTTTTTTTTAGATTATATTTGACAAAGAGAGAGGCAGCAAGGGAGGGAACACAAGCAGGAGGAGAGGAAGAGGGAGAAGCAGGCTTCTGGCTGAGCAAGGAGCCCGATGCGGGCCCAGGACCCTGGGACCATGACCTCAGCTGAAGGCAGACGCTTAACCAACTGAGCCACCCAGGCTCCCCTAGTTACCTATTTTTTGACCTTTAATTGGTTCCCAAACTTCTGCTTCTCCTTTTTTTTTTTCATTTTTAAATAGGCTCCACACCCAGTGTGAAGCCCAAAATGGGGCTTAAAGTCTTGACCCTGAGATCAAGACCTGAGCTGAGATCAAGAGTTGGACGCTTAACTGACTGAGCCACCGAGGTGGTGGTGGTTCTTCTTCTTCTTCTTCTTCTTCTTCTTTTTAAAATTGTGGTAAAATGTATATAAGTTGGGGAATTTGGAAACCTTTGCATAGCTGGTGGGAACGAAAAATGGCATAGCTGCTATGGAAAACAGTATGTTTTAACCATTTTAAGTGTACATTTCAGTGGCATTAAATACATTTTCATTGTTCTGCAGCCATCACCACCAACCATCATATTGAAAAACTTAGAACTCTATACCCATTAAACACTAACTCCCCATTCCTCCTGCTTTCTGCCCCTAACCCCTGGCAACCACCGTTCTCTTGTCTCTATGAACTTGACTAGGTTCCTCATATAAGTGGCATCATACAGTCTTTGTGTTTTTGTGACTGGCTTATTTCACTTAGCGTGGTGTTCTCAGGGTTCACCCATGTTGTAGCATGTGTCAGAATTTTCTTCCACTTTTAAGGCTGGTAATATTGCATTATGTGTGTATACTACATTTTGTTTATCCTTTTGTCCATTGTTGGACCCTTGGCTTGCTTCTACCTTTTGGCTGTTGTGAATAATGCTGCTACGAACATCAGGGCAAACTTGGGCTTTCAAAAGTATGCAGATGTTTATCAGTCACTGAGACAAAACAGTTGTTGGAAGAGGAGCAGTGGGAAAATAATCAGCTGTTTGTGATAAAATCTATCTTTAAGACACATTTGTAGAGCTGCTCATTCTGAGGAGGACTTGGGCACAAAGATGAATGGGAAGCAGGTTCTGCTTTACAGAGGGACACATGATCTGATTGAGGAGATCCACAATACGTCCTTAGTCATAGTCCATGGTGACATGTCCTCAGCATGTTGTGCTGAGGGGACCCAGAGCAGAGATATCTTGTATACCCATCTAGGAGAGTTTGTTGGTACACTCACAGAGGTGGTGACATTTAAAGTGGGTCTTAAACCATGAACTCTAGTTTTCTAGGGGAGCAAATGTAAGGGGAGAGCATTCTGAGCACTGGAAAAGTCTCACACAAATGCATGAATGTGGGAAAATTCATAGTGTGTTAGGAGAGTGGAAATGTGGTTGGGATATAGGGTGCTTGAGAAGGAAGGCAAGAGATAGAGATAGGTTGGAAAAGGAAGTTGGGACCAGACGATAAAGTATTTGGATGTGGTACATAGATTATCCTGTAGCATGGGGAACCCCATTTTGGGCTTTTCAGGGAAGATGATGACATTAGATATGTGTTTAGGGAAGTCGAGTCTGGTGGCCATGGGTAGGAGTGAATGGAGGGGAGAGACAGAAGCTAAGATCAGCCAGAAAGAAGAGCATGGGGGCTTTTCCAGGGAAGAAATGAAAAGGCTTGCCCTGGGCAACAGTGACAGAGAAGAGGGCCTAGAGTGGTGAGGCCTTGGGTGTGTCCATGGAGCAAATGTGGATTCCAGAATAACTTTTGGGCTCCAGCCTTGAGTAAATGAGAAGATGGTATGGGCAGAGACAGTCAGCCTAGGAGGTGGAGCTCACCCAGGGTGAGATTTCTTTCTTTCTTTTTTTTTTTTAATATTTTATTTATTTGACAGAGAGTTAGAGAGAGAGCACAAGTAAGCAGCGCGTCAGGGAGAGGGGGAGAGAGAGAAGCAGGCTCTCTGCTGAGCAGGGAGCCTGATGGGGGGCTCGATCCCAGGACCCCGGAATCATGACCCGAGCTGAAGGCAGCTGCTCAACCAACTGAGCCACCTGGGCGCCCCCAGGGTGAGATTTCTTGACGGGCATGTCTGTAGAACATCTGTGGGCTGTTTGCTAGAGGTCAGTTAGACAGTAGCCTGAGGTGCCTGTGGCAAGATCATCACAAGGGTGTAGAGCCAGTAGGAGAGCAGGACTTCTAAAAAGGGCATGGAGGCTGCAAATAGATAACTTTCTTTGTCTTATAATAAGGATGCTCATCTGATCTGTTGCCAAGTTTTTGTCTATCTCTTGAGTTGTTTGAAAACAATTGTTAAGCTTTAATATTTAGTACTGTGTATCCTTTTACCTCATCAGTGAGCCTTAGAGATTTTCCCCTTGGTATATCCATTACCCAAAGCATTTTCTTTCTATACTTGGATGCCTTAAGGCCTGTTGCAGTTACACTTACTCTCATATGTATCATCTAAAAAAAATTACTTAAGATAGTGTATATTATAGTCAACCTTCAATATAAGTGATTTTGCCCATGAACTCCTGGTTTCAAAATCCCCTAACATAGTATCTTGTCTTCTCCCTGTAACTGTCTAGAAGAGCTTTTAGGGATGTTACCCTGGGGAAGACTGGGTGGCTCAGTTGGTTAAGCATCTGTCTTTGGCTCAATTCATGATCTCAGGGTCCTGGAATGGAGTCCCACATCAGGCCCCTTGCTCAGCAGGGAGTCTGCTTCTCCCTCTGCCTGCTGCTCCCCCTGCTTATGCCTTTCTCTCTCTCTCTCTCTGACAAATAAATAAATAAAATCTTTAAAAAAAGAGAATTTTACCATATTTGTTAATCATACCTTAATAAAGCTGGAAAAAAAAAAAAGAATTTCACTCCATCTCTAAATTCAGTTGAAAAAATTTCCTTGTTGATATTCTGCCATTAGAAATTGGGAACACTCAAAAACTTTGTACTCAATCTTCTTTTAAAAATGCATTTTAATGAATATTACTTTATTAATACAGAACCAAAGGTAAGGATAAAATGGGTTTTATGTTCTATATCTCCTGGATTGAATTTGATATACAGATGTGAGAAATGAGTTCTTGCTTTACTTTGGAAAGTGGGTGAGGGGGTGGCGACATTTTTTTGGGTAAACAGTCTACTCTTGGCCTGTGTATCCTCATTTACATTCTTGTCTCACGCCCTGGCTGTGATGATTTGACTCTGTTGAGGGGGCTTTTACATTTTCTCAACCATCTGCTCTCACATTATGAGGGGGTGGTGCTCAAATTATTATTATTACTATTCTGATTTCGTGTAGAACTTAGTATGGGTGAGTGGAGAGAGAAACATATTATGAGTGGACTTAGTCCAAGTTAAAATCAGATAATTGAATATTTGTTTCAAAGAAAATGTCAGTAATATAAGCTTCCTGCAATTAAGAATAATTAATAGAAGATCAATTAAAGAAACTCGGATGACATTGGTTTAGTGCAGAGAAAAATGTTAAAAACTTTATATCAAAGGAGGTAAAGAGATTAAAGCAAAATGTACCTATCAAGCTAGTTTTAGTATAATAATCTGAGTTTCTAGAGTTTTTAGAAAATCTAGCATAGACCTACACGCTATCAGATAAATGACCAGGTACTATTATCATTATCTTCAAAAATGATTACTGTATTCCATGTAAAAGGTAGAATGGGAATAATTGATCAATTTATGGTCCTTCCACGTTTTGAACAAAGATTTACTTATGTAGCAATTCTAATGTATTCTGTGGGGTTTTTGAAATTGATAAAACAGAAGTTTCATAATTCTTCAACTAACTGAATGTAGAATATAAACCAGAATAAAATGGGCATATGCTCCAACCTCAATTTCAGATGGTTAAAGCGAAATGATCTCTTTTTAACCACCTTCCATCATGTTAGCCCAAATTACATCAATAAAGTCTATTCCATATCTGTTTAAAGGACGAAAGCTTATTGAAATTGAAAGATTTACTTTGGACATCCATAATAGAATGGTTTACGTTAAAACTATGTCAATTTTACAGCAAAGTAAAATTTTAGATAGGACCAGATATACAGCTTTGGCTATTTCATACTGAAATATTATTGATGATACAATTTGGTAATTTTAGCAAAAAGGATCCATAAAGGAATCCATAAAGTAATTTGCATAATATCATGACTATAAATGAAAAAATGCGCCATAGTAACAAATCTACCAATTTTGGCAGTAGACTGTACTTTCTGTTCTTTGGTGACACTAACAAAGCAGTTAAGACCTACTAATACAACTGTCCTACATAGAAACATTTAAAACACCACCAAGAAAACAAACAAACAAATATGGAGCTTTAGCAAAACGGCAAAAACACTATGGTAACAGCATCATCCAAGCCTTTGGGCATTTTGGCAGTTGGGGGCCTTTAGAACCTCACCAGGAACTTGAGCTGTGTTCTGCTTTGCAACAATTGAGAATGTTCCCCTTGTTGGTAATTTCCACATTACTGTAAGGATCCCAACACTAGACCTATTTGGTAGTTGTTTTGAAAATGCTCTGAGCTTGAGTAGTAGTATTCTGCTGAGTTCTAATGGTTTACTTCTTAGGGACTTACATCATGTTTGTTTCCTCATTTGTATCGATTGCATAGATGAATAAGCTGAGGGAATGAGAGATTACATGAGGCATATAATAGGATTTCTGATGACTCTTACACTGTTGGAAGGGATTAATAGAGTATTGTAGATTGCAGCACATTCAAGGATTCATAAATGTGTAAATATAAGTGAGTTTCATACTGTTAGTTGGCTGATTAATTGTCTAATTACTTAACTTTAAACCTTCTTCAGAGTTGTCATCTGTCTTTAATTTACAATTGAATAAAAAATATTGACTCCATCTTTTGGGAACTTTAATTTTTAGTGGAGAAAGCATATAAATAGGGACTGTGATTAAGAATTGCTAGTTGTCCATTGTAGTACTTGGCAAACTAGAAGACAGTTTGGCAAAATAATCTGGGATCCATCTATCTCTGTTTTAGAGGGCTCTGCTGACCGGCAGACCCAGCTGTGTCCAGTCCTGAGCCCTGGGGATTGTCATGGAGAGAATAACAGCTGTATTGCAGATGACCAAATGTGAACTCTTACTTGCTGAAATTTGGTGGGGTAAAGAATCACTCTCAAAAATAGGCTTCCTCCTACCTAAAGAACCACATTTATTTTAGTCTTTCATATGTTGGGGGATCACAAGAGTGCAACACCTCTAGGGGAACCACTGGAACATTCTGTATTTTCAGTCTGGGACAAGACTGGTTATTGGCTGTGTGTGTATACCTTTCCCACATCTGGTGTGTAGTTCTTCTGCGTTGGTAGTTGTGTTTTAGGAAGCCGGTGGGATGACAACCTTGTGGAAGACTTCAGTCTTCCTGAGGGTGGCTGGACGGTGGATGCCTACTCCTCTTTGTTGATGGGAGCATCCATTCCTTCCTCTTTATCATCAGAATGGATGACTTTGTTTCTCCATGATTCTCAGGGACCTCAGTCCCATGATCCTTGAAGAAAAAGAGGAGCTGGGGATTCCTTTCTGTTCATGGTTCTTCATAGTAAAGTGTTAATACTTTGAGTGCCTTAAATGTTTAGTTTGTAGTCAGTGTGATGCTTAATTGTATGTGTTAACTTGACTGGGTCAAGACGTGACCAGGTTAAACATCTCTGGGCATGTCTGTGAGGATGTTTCCAGATGAGGTTAGCATTTGAGTTAGTGAACTCGGTAGATTAACCTCCTCATTGTGGGTGGACACATCCAATCTGCTGCGGGCCTGCAGAGAACAGAAGGTGAAGGACTATGCATTTGCTCCTTTTGCTTCTTGTCTGTCTGCTTCAGCTGTGACATTGGTCTTCTCCTGTCCTTGAACTGGGGTTTGCCCTATTGGCTTTCTGGTTCTCAGGCTTTTAGACTCAGACTGGAATTATACCACTGACTTTCTGGATCTGCAGCTTGCAGACGGCAGATCCTGGGATTTCTTAACCTCTGTAATTGCGTGAACCAGTTCCTCATAATCAGTTTTCCCCCTCCCTCCTTCCTTCCTTTCTTCTTCTCTCACTCTCTACCCCTTTCTCTCTCTTTCTCGCATGCACGCGTGCGTGTGTGGGTGTGGGTCCTACTGCTTTTGTTTCTCTGGAGAATCCTGACTAATACAGTCAGTCTGAGAGTTTGTAGCAGCTGCCTCTTCATTAATCTGATTTTGTTTATATCCTAAGCATTCTTCTATATCTCAACATCCGCCTTTTTACGTATCTAACTTACTCTAGATAAAACAATCCTCAAGTCATTAGAACACTATACAACTTTTGCTTGGCCAGAAGAATTGATAGCTATTAAAGCTTTCATTTCTTTGGTTTTCTCTTCTTTATTCATTCTCCAGACAGATATTCTTAACAATGAGAATTTGGATTTGTTTTAGGCATGTTTTTATGCCTTATTCCTGTACCAGTTTGTGCATATTTTCCTTTTTGATAAGAAGCAAATCCTGAAAAAATTTTGTTGTTCCCTATCAGTTGTGTGACCTACTACTTATTGGTAGGTCACTTAGTGAAATATGAAACTAATTAGAGGTCAAGCACTAGATATATTCTAGGAAGTTCAAGTATAACAAAAAATGAAAACGTCTTATTCCTATTTTTAAATCATAGCTGATTTATACCAAATTTTTGCCTCTAAGATAGGCCTATAAAAATAGAAGAGGGGGACGTCTGCCTTCAGTTCAGGTTGCAATCCCAGGGTTCTGAGGTCAGGCTCTGAGTCGGACTCCCTGCTTGGCAGGGAAGTCTGCTTCTGCCTCTCCCTCTTGCCTGCGGCTCCCTCTGCTTGTGCTCTCTCTCTGTCAAATAAATAAATAAAACCTTAAAAAATATATATAAGAGGGTACAGTCTATGAGTCTATGTAAGCGCTATCATTGCCAGTACCAGTGAGCAAATCTGGAAACCTTGGTCTGCACCATAGTTTTCTGAGAGTAAGTTAGCTCATGCAGGGGCCAGATCCAGATCTGCTGTGATACCTGTGGATTTTAATTTCCTATGGGTAAGTAAACTCTTAAAGTATTTTCTTAGTTTACAGGCAGTAAACACCTAAACAAAACTAAAATGGACTATCCAGATTGGGTAGAGTTTGGGCCTCTGAGTCACAGCAAAATAGTTCACAAAGAGAGTGAGTAGCGGCATACATATCCACGGACCCTCCCTTTGTCCCGTCAGTCAGTCCGCGTTCACTGACGTTTTCCATCTTTCTGACTGAGACCCAATCTGTTGTGCTCCGAAAACAAAATGATACATGATATAATAAGCAGCAAAGCTTTCTTTGCCACCAAGAGGGGCATCTGAAGGTGAAATCAGTTTTAGTTTTTTTATTCATTTTACACATTCACTCATTCAGTAAATAATTAACTGAATACTTATTGATTGAAACCAGAAAGTACTACTCCTGGCAAAAACCTTTTACCAGTTGAATTGTATAGTTGGAGAAGCTGAGGCTCAGACAGCTGTAGCGGTCGGCACGTGGTTATAGAGCATGTAAACGGAGCAGCAACGTCCTGACTCAGGTCTTCAGGTCCCTCATGCACCTTTCACCTCATCAAAGGCTTGGTCTTCCTTACTTCCACAGCGAACTCTGCAGACTGGCCTGGTCTGAACTGCAGCTGATTTATTCCAAACCTTGACAACTACGATCTTAAGATTCTTAGGAACAGTAGGGTCACATTCAATATAAATGTGATTTATCTTTAAGAATTCCTAAATTTTAACAAAGCAGTGTTTCTGGGGAATAAAAATGTGTCATCTCACGACCCATGTAATTTTCTCCTGCATTCTTAAGCTTACAACTCCTTCTTTTCCTTTTTCTTTTTTCTTTTTTCTCCCTTCCTTTCCTTTCTATTCCTTTCCCTTCCCTTTCCTACATTTCTTCTTCTTCTTCTTCTTCTTCTTTTTTTAAATTGTGTCTTTTATTTTTGAGTTCAAGACTGAAGAGTCCCAAGCAGTGACCATAGCATAGGGATTTTTCTGTTTATCTTGGGAATATTGCCCCCGAATCTGTTGGGCTAGCTGATTAGGTTACTTTTGACCAATCAGATGAAATTTTGGAAAATGTCCCAGTGAAACAAGATTTTCCCTTCTAAGCTACCAGCAAGAAGTGTTAGATGTTGGGTACTTTCAGTATAGCCAGTCCTTATGTATTTGTTGTGTGTCATCTAGGGGCTCAGCAGTGACAAGGAAGGACTATGGGTTTCAGAAATTTCATGTCCTCAGGAAGCAATTTCTCTGCTATTTGGATGGTAGAGTGGATGGAAATAATGATAAAGCATTTCTGAAGGCTGGATGTTTTTCTGGGTCTTAGGTGTTGCCTTAGTGTTTCAAAACCATATAGCAAACAGTAATAACAATGTTGAGTGCATTTTCATGTGAACACAGATTACCTGCGGGTTGGCTACTGAGATTATTCCTGGATGGGTTCTGTGCATATTTGTGATTCTGTGAGCCATGCTCTACTGTGTTGTTTCTCCACCTAATTCAGATTGCTGTCTAGCTTGAGATGACTATAGGTTAGGGAAACTCGAGTTATAAAATCTCTTTAGCATCTAGAAATATCTCAACATTCTTTAGTCTTTCAGCTTTGGGATACCATTCACAATGCCAAATGAAATGAGACATTTCTAATACATTTTGAGAAGGGAGAGAGGACACTCTTGGGGTGAGTTTTCTCTTGTCCAGTTCTTCAAAAGTTACAGTGGCTGGGTTGAAAAATTTTAAAAATCATGCTTCCAGGTAAAGAAATTGGAGCATAAGAGAGCCACATGTTGGATTGAATATCATGAGGCATGGAAGATACAGATTTCTTAGTTTCTGCTTACTCCTCCTGATTGAGCAGGACATTGTTTTTTGGTTATTACATGGAAGATTTACTTTGCAGTAAATGAGGCAACAATAAGCTGGCTTCTGCTTTGTGGGAGAGCAGCAGTCCTGATATAAGGTTTTTTTCTTGTTTGTTTGTTTTTGGCTACAATTTTATTGTTCTTTGGTAATTCTGGAGAACAAAGGGCACTGGAGAGAGATCTGGAATGTTTCCAATTCAGGAGGATTGGAAATGGACACTAGGACACTAGGAAATGGAATGATGACCAAAGCAGTGGGGACTCCAGGAGATCAATTCTGGGTATTAATAAGAATGCTCCTGAGGTAGGTGTGCTTTGTTTCTGGGCGTTGGCCACCCCACCAGAGGAATACTGTGAGCCTTCCTTGTTGAATTTTTAACTTTTAAGTTAGACACATGATGAAAGCATAAACCTAAAGTCACTGGTTTAGGTCTTGACAAAATTACACAGTTTTTGATGATCTTCAAAGCATTGGGGCATGGGTTGGCATTCTTCGTAATTCAGTTTTATATCCCTACTATACTCTATAGAACCATATCCCTTCTATGGTGTCTGTAGAATTTCTTTTCCAAAAAAGGAAAGCTGATCTTTTGTGGACATATTAATTTAGTGGAAGAGACATTATTTCTAGGTCGCTGCTGTGAAGCTTTTGCCTTATAGACAGGCTATTGCTGATCTCACGTGTTAGTCTTTGTGTTTGTTTCCTTTCTCTAAGTCAGCATAGTTGGACTATGGTTATTTTATGGCTTCTGTTTCCCCTCTACTTTCTCTGAGCAGATACCTTAATTATTTAATTAAACTTAGATGCATGAAGAGAACACCTACTTGTATAGAAGCTATGCAAATGTATGCAAATCATGTACAAATGAGTTGGCTTGGTTGGACTGGAATATTGCATTACACCAGCCCTTCATTGCCTTCACAGAAGAAGAAATACAGAAGTACAGTTGTCTTACTGTCCACTTTTAGATCGAGTCACAACTTCGGGATGCTTTTTTACAAAAAAGTGTTTGGCTGCCTCACTCAGAAGTCTTGGTTGAATGTCACATTCCTTCATTTTTTTCACAGTGCATATGAATTTTTAGGTGTCAGAATTACCTCATTAGTCATTGCCACCTCTTCTGATCACCCTGGGAAACTACCTTTAAAGTTTATCTTTAAACTTTTTTTTTTTTTTAAATATTGCATCTTACCTTGCTTTGAGTTCTAGAAAATCATATGCTAATGGCACTGTCTGAAGATAAGCCTATTTTCTTTAGGGATCTTGTAAAAGTCAGGCTCACAGACTTGTGGGGGCTGGAGGAGTTCTTTAGTACACGTTCAGTAGTAGGTCTCTCTAAATTTTTGGTAAATTATTTGTGAAGTTGGAATGACAGATTTGCCCTAGTGATTCTTCTTATAACCTCTGGCTATTTAAGTTTAATTCCATAAAGTAAGCTGAGAAATGTACATGTTAAGTGCTAGTTACTGTCCATGATGAAAGGGCTGATGATGGTCAAGGTGACTGTCACTCTGGGGCTGTAGGCTGGGAGCACATCAGAAGGACCTGACCAGAAATGGCTTAAGTAGGAGATAATTATGATGAATGATCTCTTCTTAAAAAGGCTTAATCACTCAATCTGAATACATAGCAAGAGATTTTTGTCATCAAAAGGATGATGTCTGTGGTAGTTCAAAGCCGTTATTAACAGAAAAATAAGTTGTATCTTTTTCTTTAGAATTGAAAGGGACCTAAGCTATCATATATATTCAAAAACCTCAACTACAAGTGGAGAAATACAAGTCAGAGAGGTTAGGTGGCATGCCCAAAGTCAGACCCTAAGTAAACGATGGAGTGAGCCTTGATATGAAAACTCTGTACCCTTTTTGGACCTTGTTCTACACCACAGGGTGTGGATGGAGAGTGTTGTAAGCTGAGGTGAAAATGGTAATTTTGGGGATGACTGGGTGTCTTAGTTGTTGATTATGTGTCTGACTCTTGATTTCAGCTCAGATCATGATTTCAGGGTCATGGGATTGGGCCCTGCATAAGGCTCCATGCTTGGTGTGGAGCCTGTTTAAAATTCTCTCTTCTACTCCCTCAGCCCCTTCCCATACCCTCTCACTCTCAAAAAAGAAGGAAAAAAAAAAAAAAAAGAAAAAAGAAAAGAAAGAAAGTGATAATTTTAATGGTTGCTAGGAAAATGCTGATTGCATACTTTTCACATCATAACTGATGTTAGTGCAGCTTGCCTTACTTGTTTGAGTGCCAGCCTATTGTGTAGAACAGTAAAAATGTCTTTTTCATTTGGTCTTATATAGACTAGCTGGGAGATTGTTAGAAGAGCTGAGAAATTTTCAGTACTCTCAATAGGTAGAAAAGTGAATTCTCTCAGATTTAGTCAGTAGTTGTGAGAAAATGCTCAGGAACAAAGAACAGTTGAGAACTGGCTGGTCAGATTTTAGGCACATACATAAATATTTTGTAGTAGTCAAACACAATGAAAAGTAAGCATTTGATATGTAGGTAAACCCTTCTTGCCCTGGAAGAAATGAGTTATGGAATCTTTGTTTGTAACTGAGGAACTAAGCCAACATTTTTTTCTAAGGGAAGTTGCTTAAACAAAGGTATCAGCAGTAGCAAGGCCACTTGTTGACATTTGGACTTTGCAGAAACTCAAAAACTTACTTTACTCTTTTGCTTACAGTGGCGTGTCTTTTCCATACCAATGTATGTAACCTTGTGGAATGTGCCCAACATTTTAGAAAGCTGGGATGGACCTTATAACTGAGGAAAGGTTGGAAGTTGATTCTTCTATAGGGTACCTGTTGTAGAATCATTATGCTATCAAGCCATGTATGTGGAGATCACATAGTGCCTGAGCCTGAACCAGGTAAAACCAGTGGCTTCTGCATTTGGAAGCACAGAGGTGGGCACAGGGTTCCCTCAGCATCTCCCCACATGTCAGCCTGTAGCTGTGCTGTCACCGGGGACTACCAGGAACATAAAACATAGCTTTACATATCCAAATATCTCGTATGTAAGCTTAAACCTGTGGAAGAAGTAGAATGAATTTTAGAGGTTCCCCGGGCACCTTGAAATGTTTAACATCATTATACTCAGTAGGTCATAATGGTTGTGGTCTGGTAACATCTGAGTGGAAAGAGAATCTTCGTGTTGTTGTTTCATGCTCTTGAGTACCTGGAACAAGTGACATGGCCATATTCCTATGAGGCCTTGAGACCTTTACAATAGAAGTAAACTAGAATGTGTATGTTCATGTGTGTACTTTTAAAATATTTTTTAAAGATTTATTTATTTTTAGAGAGAGAGTGAGTGAGTGGGGGAGGGGTAGAAGGAGAGGGAGAACGAACTCCTCAAGCAGATTCCCCGCTGAGCAAACAACACAATGTGGGGCTTGATCCCAGGATCCTGAGATCATGATCCAAGCTGAAACCAAGAGTCAGCCATTAAACTGACTGAGCCATGCAGGTGCCCTTCATGTGTGATTATACAAAAAAGTTTTTTTTTAGTGTTTGTGTGTAATATTGAGCACTGTGCACTAACAAAGGCAGAAATCATGAAGTCAGAGTTTTAGAACTCCAAGTAGCTGTAGAGATTGTTGATTCTATCTTTCCGTTACGCAAAGAGGAAAACCAGAAGCCCGGAAATGTGGAGTGACTTGTACAGGGCTGTGTAGACAGCCATTTGTAGAAGTAGGAGCAGAGCCGGGGGTCTTTCCAGTTCAGAGCTTCTTGTGTTCTGTTAGGCTGTCTTTACTGCTGTCCCTTCAGTTCAGTTCCAAAAGGGTTCTGCAGCATTGGGCCAACCTGAAAGGAGGCATGATCTGTTGTACCGTAGCAGGAAGAGAATGCAGTGGATTATATCTACTTAAGAGTCCATCTCAAATTAAACATTTGGAATTCTTTTTTTTTTTTTTTAATATTTTATTTGACACACAGAGAGAGAGAGGGCATAAGCAGGGGGAGTGGGTGAGGGAGAAGCAGGCTCCCCACTGAGCAGGGAGCCTAATGCAGGACTCGATCCCAGGACTCTGGGATCATGACCTGAGCTGAAGACAGATGCTTAACTGACTGAGCCACCCAGGTGCCCTGAAACTTTTGGAATTCTTAAATATAACCTTGCATAAAGTAGGGAAAAGGAACTCTGGAAAGCTTGTTCTAGAAATTTCAGGCTGTAGCCCAGTAGTGAGCAATACTGATTACATGACCCCCTCTGACAATGTGGGTATAGGGTTTCTTGCCTTCCATGTGCCTATCCATGAATATCACTGATAACTGACAGGCTCCATTTTGTTTTCTTAAGAAATTATAATAGAACTAATAATAGTAAGTACCCCTTCACTGATATACATACAGTTTTGATTTATAACTAACATTTTCTTTCTTAATTTAAAACATTTTAAAATGATAAAAGTAAAATAATTTAGGAACAAAGAAAAAGACAAAAGTCACTGTGGTTTCATTATTTTCATACAACTGTTTTTCTTCCTGTGCATTTCTTTTGTCTTTTAATATTTAAAACTTTTTTAAAAAATGTACTTTCTATAAGGTCATAATCCCATGGCTGTGTGAAAAGTTCATGAGCTTTGGAGGCAGACAGACCTGGGTTTGATTTCTGGGCCTATCAGTAACTAATTACGTGACCTTGGGCAAATTCCTTCACTTTAGTATTTTCATCTATAATGAGCTAATACCTTAAACTCAAATAGCATTCTTAAGAGGGTTGAAGGAGATACTACTACTATACATGAAGTCCCTGGCCTTTTGTGGTACACCATTCACTGCTTAATATTCTCTCCTGAGCATTTGTTTTTCATTTTGCTGCATGGTCTGAAAGGAAATTACTGCCCTTTGGTAAGAGAAGTCCCCAGGTCCCCATGGCTGGCCACAGGAGAATGTTCACAGGAGAGGGTGATGGGACTGAGTGACTCTAGGGCCCCAAGGGTCTCTACGTCTTGGAGGGGCCTTTGCTTTGCTGATCTGAGGGTGGAGGGGAAGGGGAGAAATGACACTGTGCTCTTTGGTGTTTTCTGGCTGAGTAGAAACCCTTTTTCTGGTATCCTATAAAGAGCTGGGACAATTCAACCCTCTTTACTGGAGCCTGGTAAACACATGGACCAGATCAAAGGGAAGTGCTAGTTCCAGTTCTTGAAACATGGTTTCTTGAATGCCAGAGCCATGATATTGGTGTCCAAATTTCAAGTCTAACATGGAGTCTCTACCAGGTCTATCTATCCTTTCTAAGATGACAGGCCTTTCTTTGATCATTCAGATGAGAAGGAGTAGTTGGTCTGGGATTTGGACTGAAGCAGGAAGTATAGTGGGATTTCTCTTATCTGAAGGAACTGGCAGGAGGGCTCCCTGGAGCAGGCATGCAGTGGGTCACATAGGGGCACTGTGGTGTGGAGAGGCCTGGCATAGCCATTGGGGGAGATAGGTGGCTATGGAGGGGCAGCCTCCCTGCCATTGCTCAGGGGCAGAGCTCTGGTTCTAGGGTGGGATAGTCCAAAAGTGAGGGACTGATTAGCTTTTACTTATCTATTTTTTTTGAAAGTATTTTATTTTTAAGTAATTTCTTCATCCAAAGTGGGGCTTGAATTCAACCCCAAGATCAAGAGTTGCATGCTCTACCAGCTGAGCCAGGTGCCCCAATGCTTAGCTTTTAAAGACAATGGAGATTCCCAGCATTTATCAATGGGAAGCTGGCATAGAAATTTCTGGTAGAAATTCAAGGGCCTATAGGGTCTGGGGCCAAAGTGCTTGGATAAAAATGCACTTGATCAGGGCACAGCTCTTAGATTCAGGTTGGCACTGAGCACATGGGGTCCAACAGTCTAGTTTAAGTCTGTCCTGCTTCAACTTGGGATTCTTCTGAGGCCCGGACAGGTAGCATTAGCAATGGGTCCTGTCGCCAAATTCTGGGAAAGCAGAAGTTAGTATGTCATGTGTAGTTTGAATATAAAGCTTGTTCGAAATTCCTCCATTTTTGAAATTCTGGGGGAAATATCCATGGGATGCCTTCATCGTTCCCTCTGAAGTTCAAGGACGGAATCCTTAGAGCAGCAATGATATCAGATCAACCCTCACAAACAGCAGTGCAGTACTGCTGTGGACGGTGGATGCGTGAGTGGCTGTGGAAGATTAAGCCTGGGCCAGACTCTTTCTGGAAATTGACAGATTTTAATAGCAGTGGCAGAACTTTTCAAGTTTATATTAGTGCGTGTTTGATATCTCAAAGTAAAATCATTTAAAAATATTTCTTTAGAGTTTTGCTTTTAGAACACCTGCCTCTTCCTCACTGAATCAAGTTAAATGGGTAACACACCCCAACCCCCTCAACCTCTCTGCTTCAGATAAGAGAAAGCCCAAGTAACCGACTACATGGGCCAGAGATGTACGCACCTGGGACTAGCACTCTCGAGCCAGTCCTGGATTTAAGATTAAAGCCCTTGGTGTTGCAACTTGCAGTTTTTAGTCTGCCATGACAGTTACAAGTGAATTTCAGGGAGACATTCAGGCTTGCGACCTCCTCATGGATGCTGTTGGTGATGTCTGCATTGGTGGTGAAGTGTGTTTTAGCGTACTCTTGTAGGGGTGTAGAAACAAGGTGGAGTCCACCGCTCCTGGGCTCCTCAAGGATGCTGCTCCCCTCAGAAGAAGGGGTGGGTTGAAAAGTTGCCTACCTATGGTCACCTGATGCTTGCACAGATTAGTCTTTCATGGTAAAGGGGCTCTGTTGGCTCTGTCCGGAGAGAAAATGCCTGTATTCAGGAGAATATACGCTGGTCATAGCCCATCCATCTGGCTCTGCCCAGTGTCTGACAAGTTTTTGGTCCCTGAGGACTTCCACCTTCCCCAGCCATAGCTTCTGGTCCTTGCTTATCTCTGGAGAGCAAGGGTTTTGCAGCCCAGCCAGTACTTTCTTACAGGTGGGGCTAATCCAGAGCACAAAGAGGAAATTGTGGCTTTTCTTCTCATGCTTCCACCCACCTTTGCCTCCTCAACCTCTTGAGGCAGAATGGACGGTTGTGGTGGGAAACTAAACCCTTGTTGGGGGGCCCTGGGAACAAAAGCGGCAACTTCGGGGTACATGGGTGACTCTGTCGGTTAATAGTCTGCCTTCAGTTCAGGTCATGATCCCAGGGTCCTGAGATTGAACCCTGAGTTGGGCTCCCTGCTCAGAGGGAGTCTGAGAGGAGTCTTCCTCTCCTCTGCCCCTTCCCCCCGCCTCCCCGCGTCATGTTCTCTCTCGCGTGCACTCTTTCTCTCAAATACATACATACATACATAAAATCTTTAAAAAGAAGAAGAGGGACAACCTCTGCTCTGATGGTCTTTGTCCTAAGGACATGGCCAAGGAAGATCTGTGATTCAGGGACCAGTGCCTGTACTGAGTGGTGTTGCTGCCTGTTGTATAGGCTTGTCCCCGTGGAGATGCTTAGAATCATCTCGGCTTATTTTTGGGTCAGGTATGCGATAATTGGCCATGAAATGAAAACTTGAGTACTCAACAGCAGGATAAGCGAATTTGGTATCTTTAAGTCATCTTTATATTGTCAGCCACCTTATTCAAGAATTCCTTCGTTGTATGAACACTCAACAGGATTGTTCAAGCAAAAGGAATACTTTGTGTTCTATTTTAATGAAGGATTTCAGCTTACGGAGACCTTCATCTGGTCTTAAATTTCTCAAGCTGAACCCCTCTTCTGATCAGAGATGGGCTGTGGTAAAAAAGAAAGTGTGGTGACTGGGGAGCTAGCAGCTAGTTCAAGCTCTGAAACCAGTTGCTAACCAGCAGCGTTACTTTAAGCACCTCCCGTTACAGAGTTTCTGAACACCCGAGGAGTGGGTCTTTTCCATGTTTACATCCTTGACATCCAGCGCGTGCCTGGCGGGCGTAGGTGCTCAGCAAACGTTTTGCCAACTGTGGAAGGAGAAGGTGGGCCCAGAGCCTAGCCCAGGGTGTGTTCAGAATAGCTTTAGGAGGTGGGCAAAAGGAAAGATTTTCCAGTCAACTGAATTTTACAGATACTGTCTGTTAAATCCTTTTCTTGGAAATTCTTATTTATTTATTTATTTATTTGGTCAGGAGGGCAGAAGGAGAGGGAGAGAAAGAGTCTTAAGCAGGCTCTGCACCCAGCACAGAGTCCATGAGGGGCTTGATCTCACAACCCTGAGATCATGACCTGAGCTGAGATCCAGAGTTGGATGCTGACCTGACTGAGCCACCCAGACACTCCCCTTTCTTGGAGATTCTTTTTTTTTTTTTTTTTTTTTAAAGATTTTATTTATTTATTTGATAGAGAGAGGTCACAAGTAGGCAGAGAGGCAGGCAGAGAAAGAGGAGGAAGCAGGCTCCCTGCTGAGCAGAGAGCCCGATGTGGGACTCGATCCTAGGACCTTGAGATCATGACCTGAGCCGAAGGCAGCGGCTTAACCCACTGAGCCACCCAGGTGCCCTTCTTAGAGATTCTTAATGCACCATGGGCATATTAGACTGTGAGAAGTCCTGTGGTAAAGAAAACCTCAATGTTGTTTAATCTAGAATTTCCTAATCTTTGATACAAGAACAGCCTTTGCCTGCAGCTCCATGAAGCTGGAGAAACATTTGCTGGACCAGAATACCTTGAAGGAGACTTCCTGCTGGAGTATTCTAGAACTTGAGAGCAGGGGTGGATTGATGGGACATATTTAGAGGGATAACAAGGTAATACAAGGTTGAAGTTTGGGGCGAGAGGAAGGGATAGTATTAGTCTCTCAACAGGGCTCAAACTCCAGATTTTGGAAGTAAACATTTTAGGACACACTCTTCATTCCTAGCCTAACCCAGAATCTCTGGTGAAGTATTTTATCTCCCAAGCTGATCTCACACATGCACAGAGAGATGCTCATCTTGTCCTTAGGGAACCTAGCTCAGCGGACCTGTTTCTGTCACGCTCATGAACTTTTTATTTTCCATTTTAGCAGATTGTAAATATCTTGAAAGCAGGACTCTAGTCAAAACTTTGTACAAATCTCCTGGGCACCATTCCTGGTTATTCACCAATAAGTGATGAAAGTGCTGAAAGATGCTGTAGAAACTTGGTTTCCACTGTCCCTTTCCTTTTTCTGTAGGGTCTGAGATGAGCACTGCTAACGGGGCAAGCAGGAGAGTGTCCAGTTGTCCCCTGTCCCAGGTGTGCCTCTCCCCATAATGTCAGCTTCAGCAGGTGGGTTTGATGGTGCCTGCCTGGGAACATGCCCTGGTGGTCTGCTGCTCTCTACTGACCACCCACTGCTGTCTCTGGGAACCCATGCCCCTGCCCCCAGAGTTTCTCTCCACCCACACCCCCTCCTAGATAAGTACATATAAACGTGATTATGTTTAGAAGCTGAAGCATTTGAATAAATCAGATGCTTTTGCCCAACCCTAGAATAAAGGCTGTAGTTATTTTAACAACAACAACAAAAATCCTGCAGTCTTCAGCTATTTCTGGATGTCGACTGGTAATTAGCATGCCATTTGTAATTCATTGCTGTCTCAGGCTGTTTGTTTCCTTGTTCCAGTGTAGCCCAGTTTGGGAGACTAGGTTTATTTCATTTGGAGATGTGATTTTGTGGAGACCTCTAAAATGCCGTCATAAGATTAATGGTTTTCTGTAGCCCAAGTTTGCCAAACCTGGTGTTTGTAGCTTAATTATTAGTCTTCAGTAGTTCTGTGGAGGGGAGTAACAGCTTGTTAGGATGGTATTCGTTTCCAAGAAAAGTGTCAAAAAGCAACTGCTTCAGGAAGGACTGATACTACCTGGGGTAAGTGACACTTCAGGAGAACAGGTAGTTTTGGGATAGGTTAAGGAGGCTTTACATTGTTTTACCTGTTTCAGTGTTATTCCTGGGATATATTTCATGTTTTTAGTTCATATATTAACCGCTGTGCGTGAAGGCGAAATGCAGAGGGTGCCTTTTGGAAATTTATACTGCCAGACTGAAAGGAAAATGTTTGCATTTGTTCTTGTAACAGGCAGGCAGGTGAGAAGGCTCCTGGAGACAGCCTAGGGCACCCCCCCCCCCCGCCCCCACCCGCCGTGGTCTCTCCCTGGGGACTTCATGCTTGCTCTCCAGCTGCAGAAGGAAAAGAGGAAAATATGCAGTTACTGTTTCTGTTTTGGAGTGCTGGGACCTGCTGCTGGTTGTAAAATGAGAACTTGGCCATGGTCCAAAAGGAAAGCTTTTGGTTCCTTCTTTTTAGAAAGATTTATTGGGGGGTAGTCTTTAATGAATAGACTGATTCTCTAGATTTCTCCAGCAGTGTAAGGCTGTCTGACTCTGGCGGCTCAGTTGACCCTATAGTTGCCAACAGTAAAGGCACAAGGCGGGCTGGAACGCAGCATAAGGAGAGCGCGTGTGAGACTCTATACTCTACATGGTCTTGATGCCTGCCTGGCCATCTTGGGGCTGCCCATGTGTCTTCTCATATCCACTGAAGGGGAACTAGATCAACTTTGCCCTCTGAGGACTTAGTTTTGGATGAAGGGAAAGAGGAGTTTTATTATACATGAGCTAAATTTTTCTCAACTAACTTTCCTGCCCCTCATTTCCCAAGATGATACAAAAAAAAGAAGAAAGCTAAAACAAGACAAAACAAAATAAAGCACTTCTGTGAATGGAAAGCACATGTGTTGTTACCAATGGATCGCTTGATAAAAGGGTTTAGATAGATGAGCACTAGATTCTATTAGGAAAGAATTAAAGTGGTTCTAATTGCCCTATAAGATATGATGATAAGAAGGAACTAGCTCAAATTATACAGAGGCTAAGCAGTCATGCAAAAACTATGGCCTGAAATGTTGGAGAGTGCAGTTTATCACCAGGGAAAGTCATTTCTGGAAATTTTTAGGATGCAAAGGTAAACAGCCGGAAAAATTTGAGTACAGTTCCGTACCGTGCAAGTACACACCCAGGTACCTTCATCCAGGTGGGTCGTCTGGGATGTCAGACAGAGTCTTTTATGCCAGGATCCATGGGGGACTTGGCGGCTTCCTTGCTCAGCTCTAGTCGTGGTTGATGCTGTCGAAGGCACTGGACTTTCGATACCGCACTGTGCCAGACTGTGGGTCAGACCACCTAGACAAGTGCTGGGGAAGAGGCTATGGAGGGTGGTTGCCTTTCAGACTCATCCCTGTCCAACAAGACCAACCAGCCATTCTCATCTGATTAATCCAAATGGTTTCAGCTCTTTCAGCTTTACCTACTGCAGTTTTAAGAAAATGGATCCCATGTGTTTTAGTTTCCAATTATGATATTCAAGAATAATTTCTGTTTTCTGAAATTCCTTGTCGTGGGAACAGGCTCGAGGATAGAGAATTGGTAAATTAAGTACCATGAGGAAGTATTAAGGATTCCCTGAGAATGGGGAGGGGTAAATGACGGAGGAGACAAAAAGAACATCAGAGGAAAGTGGACATGTAGTCTTCTTATGCGTCGGCTTGCTGATATGGAATCTGGTATAAAAGAAAACTGTAATATGTTTAAAAAACTCATTATTTTTGTTTTTTTAAAAATTAGGTGATATCATTACATGGTTCAAAAATAAAATCAATTATCAAAAGGTATTCATTCAGAAGTCTACTTCTGTCTACTCTGTCTCTGTCCCCATAGTCACTGTTATTGTTTCTTATGTATCTTTCTAGAATTTTCTTACCTATTTATAAATTTAAGAATATATCAATCACCACCCGCCGTCTATCCAAAAGGTCTCATACCCGTTTTTCTGTACACTTTGCTTTTCATGCTTAATGTGTCTTGGAGATCCTTCCACATGCACATCAGTGCATACAAAGCTTCCTTCCTACTCATTCTTTCTCTCTCCTTTCCGTCCCCCCCGCAAACCCCCCCTCTATTTACAGATGCCTGGTGTCCCATTTAATATACATACCATAATTTGTTGAACTGGTTTGTCCTCTATTAATGAACATTTAACTGATTTCCTCATTTGCTTATACAAACAAGATACCATGAATAACATATTTCATTTCACTAAATTACATTGCACTTAATTATATGCAAGCATAACCTTAAGGATAAATTCCCAGATTTGGAATCGTTAAATCAGAGAGCATATGCATTTGTAGTTTTGATTGACATTGCACACCCCCATCAGCAGTGGGTGAAGGTGCCTGTTTTACCACATTCTTAGCAGTAGACCATGTTACCACATTTTTGGAGTTTACCAAACAGATAAGTGGAAAGTGTGCCTAAATGTAGTTTTAATGTACATTTCTATTATTATGAGAAGTTGTGCACCTTTCACGTGATTGTACGAGCCCTTTCTGTATGTGGATTGTACCTTTTTTTCTCATGGATTTCTAGGAGCGTTTTGTATATCAGGGAAATAGATTTTGTGATAAAACTTGCAAATACTCTTTGGAAGTTTTTGTTTTCTGTCTTTATACTGATTTTTACCAGACTGAAATTTCTGATGTTTATGTGGTTATATTTATCATTCTTTTCTTCTGTGGCTTCTGGATTTTGAGTCATAGTTAGGAAGGAATTTCCAACTTGGCTGTAGAAGCACAGTGTTGTTTAGGATTAACTGGTTTTAGAAATTCTGTTGGTTTCTGTTTCTAAAACCTAAAAATAACAGATTATTCAAATTATACTTGTTTTTTTGTTTAGTGTGATTTGCATTTGTCCTTTTTTCTTGACTCTATTTAATGTGTATTTACTACATTTTTCCATCTCCCATAACTGGAAAGAGATTTTAATTGCCACCCAAAGTGGAAAATGGAGGACATGCTCTCAGTGGGGTGGATTAGATTTATGGAGGGTTGTATGTGGCCCTGGCGCCTGTGAGTGGTTCTGCCTGGTGGGACTAGGCACTGTCATGGAAAGGAAGTGTAGGGTGGTCTAGAGTGCCTTGGAATGCGTTGAGAGGGATAAAAGGTGTTATTTGTTATGTTAATGTGGAAACTTTTGAAAAGCACTTAAGGATGGGTAGCACTTAAGGATGTAATGCTGGAATACAAATACCCAACAAGTAGCCTTGGAAATTCACGAGTTGGATGAGGATGAATTGGCCAATGAAAGTAGAACTCCAGATATTTCACTTTCTATTCATTCTGGTTCCCAGTTTTTCTTGCAAGCAGTTATTAGATGTGCCCAGCCTCTTATGTTTATTACTTATAATTCTGTTTTCCCCATGTGAGTTTATTGAGGATTTGGGGGTTGGTTCATGGGAAGGAGTCTGGAATGACACAGTACCCCATTCCTGTGGTCTCTGTAGTACTCAATAGTCATGTTAAAGACCTTAAAAAGACAAATTTGGGTGGGTCGGATAACTTAGACCTTTGTGAGTGATATTGTGACTTATAAGAAATATGTATATTTGATTATTCAGATAACCAAAATATATTTCTTATATATATTTGGTCTTTGTTTATAATTCCCAATGCACAGCTTCTAAAACCCTTGGAATATCCTAAGCGTTGAGAGTGATAAAAGGTGTTATTTGTTATGTTAATGTGGAAACTTTTGAAAAGCATTTAAGGATGGGTAGCCAGTGCAGCTAACCTGGTGATAAGAGGGTTAGAACTTTTAGTCCTTCCTACCCCTTCCCCATCTCTAGGGAGGGTAGAGGGGCTCAAAGCTGACTTAGTTGCTAATGGCCAGTGATTTAATCAATGTATGTAATGAAGCCTTCATAAAATTCCAAAGGACAGTGTTTGGAGACCTTCCGGGTTGATGAGTACCCAGAGATTGGGGAGAGTATAGCACCTAGAGAGAGTTTGGAAGCTCTCTGCCCTTTCCCCATACCTTGTGCAACTCAACTCTTCCTTCTGGCTGTTTCTGAGTTACATCCTTTTTAAATGAAATGATAATCTAGTAAGTAAGATGTTTCTCTGAGTTCTCTGAGCCACTGTAGCAAATTAATGGAACCTGAAGAGGAGATCCTGGGAACCTCTGATTTTATAGCTAGTCAGTCAGAATTACAGGACCTGCATTTATGAGTGACATCTGAAATCCAAGGAGGAGGTTGTGGGACTCTCTCATGTATAGCAGTTAAGTCAGAAGGACAGGTAACAACTTGGGCCTGCGACTGGCCTCCTCAAGTGGCATGGGAAAACAGTGTTGCAGGAGTGAGCCCTCAGCCTCTGGGATCTGATGGTATGTCTGGGTGGATAGCATCAGAATTGAGTTGAATTCTCCTTGGACACCCTGTTGGTGTCCAAGAATTGCTTCATTGTGTGGGGACCCATCCCCGCATGCACACACACACACACACACACACACACACATTGGAATTGGTCTCAGAACACCAATTTGACCTTGGTCACTTAGAATAAGATCTTATACATGATTTATCTTTGTGGAGTAAGCATTTTCTACAACTTGGCAGATGAGGTGAAAGTGGGGTCTGAGGGACACTGGGAGTGATACAGGAGAGATGGGAAATAGGGACTTTGGGATGACTATATTTAAGACTGGAAAATGCCATCTAATCTGATGTCTACCTTTATGAAAAATGATTTGTTCAGGATTCAGCCTGTCCCTGCTGGAGCTGTTACCAGCTTATACTGGCTATTATTTTTGTCAACTGTAGTAATTCTGACTTGTCTGTTGGCAGGCAGCTGTTTTAACTGTATATCATTTTAAGCAAATGAAGGTGACTTTTTAGCATCAGGCCTTGAATTCCTGCCATTGAACAGCCTCAACTAAATTCCATACATGGTTGATTCTTGGCTGAGTGGTTGCCAATCACATAGGTATAGTTGAGCAAGCCTGTGGTTTATCGTCGTCTTCTCCCTCCTCTTACTCCCTTCTTCTTGCTATCCTTCATTTAGCATTTCTCCACTGGTAAGCAAATTTAGGTAAAATCAGGAAAATTCGGGATGGATGATTTTGCTCAGGACAGCACTCCAGGCAGCAGTAAATTTTCAGGGCTCCGTGGAGGAAGAGGGCCTGCAAGAGGCCCTGCGTTTTCTATTCTGTTCCATTCATCATCAGAGACCACCGATGGTCAGAGAGAGACTGGGAGAGTGGAGTCCTGATAACTGTGGAGGGGGACAGGCAGGTGCTGTCAGAGCCTCAGACGTTGCTGAGAGGTCATATAAGACAGGGGTTGAATGGTCTCATTGAATTTGGAAGTCAAGAGGGCATTGGAAAGTTTTACCAGAGCACGTTCAGAAGGCTGAACCTTCTGCTCAGTTTTGAGAGTTCCTTGCTCACAGAACCTGTTGAATGGAAAGGCTGACCCAGGGGAGGCCATTGTTTATTTAAGATCATCTGTGCTATATGAACTATTGCATAAATTAGCACAGAGTTGTCATTGTTGGACCTGCTGGTATAATACGAAATGCCCATATGACAACTTCCAAGCTCTTGCCAAACATGAAGTTTTTAAAAAAACTTTTAATTTAAATTCCAGTTACTTAATGGTGTAGTATTAGTTTCAGGTGTACAATATGGTGATTCAGCATTGGCGTACATCACCTGGTGGTCATCATAAGTGCCCTCCTTAACCCCTATCACCTGTTTAACCCCCAGCACCATATAGATACGGTAACTATCAGTTTGTGCTCTATAGTTAAGAGTCTGTTTCTTGGTTTGCCTTACTCTCTCTCTCTCTCTCTTTTTTTGCTTTGCTAGTTTTTGTTTCTTAAATTCCACATGGGTGAAATCATAAATGGTATTTGTCTTTCTTTGACTGACTTGTTTCGCGTAGCATAACAATCTTTAGCTCCATCCATGTTGTTGCAAATGGCAAGATTTCATTCTTTTTTATGGCTGAGTAATATTACATTGTATGCATATACACCAATCTTTATCCATTCACTTATTGATGGACACTTGGGCTATTGTAGATAATGCTGCTGTAAACATAGGGGTATAATTATGCCTTTGAATTAGTATTTTTGTATTCTTTGGGTAAATACCCAGTAGTGTGAAGCTAGATTTAGGGTAGTTCAATTTTTAACTTTTATGAGCCTATTCCTTACTCTTTTCCAAATTGGCTGCACCAGTTTGCATTCCCACCAATAGTGCAAGAGGGTTCCCCTCTCGCCACATCTTTGCCACACCTGTTGTTTCTTGTGTTGTTGATTTTAGCCATTCTGACAGGTGTGAGGTGGTACCTTATCATAGTTTTGATTTGTATTTCCTTGATGTTAAGTAATATTGAACATCCTTTCGTGTATCTGTTGGCCATATGTAATGTCTATTCATGTCTTCTGCCCATTTTTTAACAGGACTATTTGGGGTTTTTTGGGGTGATTATTATTTTTTTTTATAAGTTCTTTATATATTTTGGATACTAACCTCTTATTGGATATGTCATTTGCAAATATCTTCTCCCATTCCTTAGGTTGCCTTTTAGGTTTTTTTTTTTTTGGAAGATTTTATTTATTAATTTTAGAGAGTGTGGGAATGGTGGGGGGTACAGAGAGAGAGGGAAGAGAGACTTTCAAGCAGACTGTGCTGAGCTTAGGCCTGATGTGGGGCTAGATCTCACAACCCTGAGATGATGACCTGAGGTGAAATCAAGAGTCAGATGCTTAACTGACTGAGCCACTCAGTCCCCTCAGTTGCCTTTTAGTTTTGTTGATTGTTTCCTTCACTGTGCAGAAGTTTTTTTTTATTTTGATGTAGTCCCTGTATTTTATTTTTCTTTTTGTTTTCCTTCTGTCAAGAGATATATCTAGAAGGAAGTTGCTACAACCAATGTCAAAGAAGTCATTGCCTATGTTCTTTTATAGGATTTTTACAATTTCAGGTTTCACATTTAGGACTTTAATCCATTTTGAGTTTATTTTTGTGTATGGTGTAAGCAGGTGGTCCAGTTTCATTCTTTTGAGTGTTGCTGTCCAGTTTTTCCATCACCATTTGTTGAAGAGACTGTCTTTTTCCCACTGGGTATTCTTCCCTCGTTGTCAAAGATTAATTGACCATATAACTGGGGGCTAATTTCTGCGTTTTCTATTCTGTTCCATTCATCTATGTGTCAATTTTTGTGCCAGTACCATATTGGTCAAACATGCTATTTTAAAAAACAGTTCCAGAAGTGAATTTGTTATATGTGTGTATGTTAGGGGGAATTATGCCTTTGTTTTGTTTTTTTGGATTTACTTATTTATTTTAGAAGAAAAGAGAGGGAGAGAGAATCTCAAGCAGACTCCATGCTGAACATGGAACCCAGAGTGGGACTTTATCTCACGACCCAGATCATGACCTGAGCTGAAACCAAGAGTTGGATGCCTAACATGCTGTACCACCTAGGTGCCCCTTAATGCCTTTCTTTGTGACTTGAATCCATATGACCTTTATTCTAGAGGGTCCATCTTCTCCAAAGAATTCTATCACTGAACTTAAAACTACTGATAGATGATAATGAGATCATTTAAAGATTCATTATGAGAAATATAGAGCTGGATAAATGGCCAAGATGATAGTTTTTTGATCTGCAGATTGGCATTATCCACTTCTTTCAAATTGTAGTGAAGACAGGAGATGCTGTTAGGCCTGCTTGGGCTTGCAGTCAGGGGAAAGATAAGAGTAGGACTGTGTTTGCTCTAATAACCAAAAGAAAACCTAACTCTCTCCATAGCCAGGGGGCACTTCAGGGGTTTTTGTTTGTTTGTTTTTTGTTTTTTTCCTATTATTACGTTTAATTTGCTTATAGAGTTTGCCTTTTATTTGTTCATTCATTAATTCAACATTAATCCAACTAACATTTTGTGTTACATACAGTGTGGGGATGGATGTCATGGTAGGAAAAAATATATATATAGGTAGAAGATATAGTACTTGCTCTCAGAGATTTAACAATCTGATCTGATCAGAGAGGCCATTAGCACTGGAGTGGTATGACCAGTAAGTTCCCCCTGAGGTGGGGTTGGAGGAGGAAGCCTTAGTTGGCTCTGTGCTTTTCTTATCCCCTGGACTCCTTTTGTGTTTTGGCATGTTTGGGTTTATATTATTTACAGTAAATAGTCTGAGAAATATAATTTTTTAGTTTTGAAATTAGCATATTTACCTTTGCTTATTTTTAAATTTTACTTGGGAAACTTTGCAGAGTTAAACTGCCCTTAAGAAGATGATTTGGTGTTTTGGAAAGATGCAGGTTTTGATAGAAGAAGTAAAAGTTCAAATTCCTGTTCCACACTTAGCATTAATTACTATGGCCTTAGACAAACTATTTAACTCACTGAGCCTCTGTTCCCTGCTCCTCTGCTTATAGATCCATCCTTATGTGAGAGAGTAGTTGTGTGTCCTGGAAGCAGCACTGAGAGGGTGGTCCTGGTGGTGGTGGTGGCAGCAAAAAGCTCTCATGTCCGTTAGTTCTCTTTGATGTCACCAGCTCTCTTCCATTGACTCTCAGGGACCATTATTCTTCAGGCCATTGGTAGCACCACTTGCATTGGCCAGCAAAGCTGACTTTTACCCCAGTTTTATCCTCAAGAGTACAAACCGCACCGAATGATGTTTTTTAGTTGGTCATTACAGTGTGCTCAAGTGAGATTTTTTGGGGAAAAAAAATTTTTTTTTTTAAATTTATTTGTTTATTTGACAGAGAAAGAGATCACAAGTAGGCAAAGAGGCAGGCAGAGAGAGAGGGAGAAGCAGGCTCCCTGCTGAGCAGAGAGCCCAACTTGCGGCTTGATCCCAGGACCTTGGGATCATGACCCAAACTGAAGGCAGAGGCTTAACCCATTGAGCCACCCAGGTGCCCCTCAAGTGAGATTTTGAAATAACATTTAGGGGTTCTTAAGAGATGAATACATTAGGGACTGTGACAATGGGCAATACTATCTGGTTTCCTTGTCTTTCTGTTTAGGAAAGATCATAGATTAGCCTGGAGGTAGAGGAAATGCTCCCAGGCCTGACTGGAAGGAGTCCTACATATTCAGGTTGCCTTGGAAAAATCTCCTGAGTCATCCAGATGTCCTTGGCTAATCTGTAAAATAAAAATTCAGAGGAAGCTATATACTATAGGAACTATGGGAAAGCACCATTAAAAAAATAAATTCAAAGTTAAATTACTGCATAATTTTCCTCTTAAAGTTATATGAATGAGATGTCTTAAATAATTATAATTATAAAACCAGTGGGGAAAACTCTTTCTAAGCCTCAGGTGTATTATATGTCTTGTGTTTTTTGTTTAAGCCTAGAGCTTGAGAGAGATGGTAATAAAATAATATAAAAGAAACACAAGATTCTATTTCTGTGTGATTTTCCTTTTTTTTTTTTTCTTTCTTTACCTTTGATTGTTTTACTGATTGTTAACTACAGGAAGGGGTTGGTCTGCTTTGTGTTCATCTGTGGGGCTTGATCTACAAATGTAAGCATTTTTGGTGAAGAAGTGCTAAAAGAGGGCTTCCATCTTCATAGAATTGGGGGGTTACTAGAGAGGATCTGTTATTTTGTTCACCTTTTGCTATCTCTATTCTTTGGAAGAAAGGACAAGCTTGCAAAACTGGTTGCTTCCTCATTTCCACAGAGACCTGTGAGAACCAGCATGTTTGGCCAACCTGTTTGGGTTCAGATGCCTCGCTTGGCCTCACATTGGAGGCTGAGATCAGTTGCACCCTAGCTCTCTGCCACAGCCGGCTAGCTGGCAGCCCCATGCTTCAGCGGTGTGGTCATAAGGGAGAGTACCATTCACATGTGCTCTTGACCGTTCTCTTCTTTTGGCAAATGAGCAATTTTGGGTTGTTTTTATCTCTGTGGTGAACCCGATTTCCCCGTGTGATAAACAGTTGTTTAAAGGACTGTCTTCCCCCGCAGTCTTCCCCACAGTGGGAACAGGAAGTTAGTCTTCTTGGCATTTGTGTGCATTTCATTTGAACAAGAACATTTTGCACCTGTTGATGTACTGCTTTTTAATTGTTCACAGCTGTGTTCTCTCCCTCTCTCTCTCTTTTTATTTACTTTTTTTTGTCTTCAAAATTGTAAGGACTTTGAGGACAGTGATGGTTCTGCCTCTTTTTGCCTTTGCTCCCTTTATTTCATGCTAGTCTGCATGGCCGTGTTCTTAAATCAACCCCGTACAGGGGTGGGCTGATTCCCTCCTTTGTTGAGTGATATTTTAGTGCTAGAGGTGAGGAAAATAATTTCTTTTTGCAGGTTGGGTTTTTTTTTTGTTGTTGTTCTTTGTTTTTTGTTTTTTATGTTTTGGAAGACAGAAATGGAGGGAAGCAAGAGAAATCATTATTATTTTATTGTGAACTAGGTGGATCCAAAAAATATCTTTCCACTGCTCTCAGCCCATTCTTTAGTAATATCTCATGGGTAAATTTAACACAAAGTTAGTGTTGAAAGGTCTGTTTTCAAATTGTTAGTATCAGGTGAAGAAGCAACATCTTCAAGTCATCCCAGTAATGAATTTGGGAATCAGTGGGGCTCAAGGGGAAATATCTTGGTAGAATTTATGGGGTTTTGATGTATTTCCTAACAGACTGGGATTTCTCAGTCACAAGTAGATTAGAAAGGACACTTTAAAAGAAACTAATTTAAAAATTTTTTAAATTCCAGTATAATTAACATACAATGTTATATTAGTTTTAGGTGTACAATGTAGTGATTCAACAGTTCTATATATTACTCAGTACTTATCAAGAGAAGTGTACTCTTAATCCCTTTCACCTATTTCATCCATTTCTTCACACACCCTCTCTCTAGTAATCACTAGTTTGTTCTCTGTATTTAAGAGCCTGGGTTTTTGTTTGTTTGTTTATAAAAGAGACTATTTTTGACCTAAGAATATTTTATGGGTTAGAGGCAGCAAAGGGATATGAGCAAAGGGCTCTGGAAAAATGGTAGTTGTTTTTATATTGTTAAACCATGTCAGATAGTTTATTTAGAAAGTGTTCTTTTAATTTTAACACTTCTTGTGATATGGCTGTTACTCTTGTAGTAATATATGTGTAAAAGGAATAAAAATGACTTAGCTTTATTTTGAAATATTAACATTAGAAACTGCACATTTGTTGAAAAAGTGTTATCAACAAGAATTAAACAGTAGTCCCCACTGGCCCAGTGCATTTGGAAACTGCTCTAGTGGTAGTTAAGCATGGCCTGTGAGTGCTACATGTTTTGGAGATGACAACTGGTAAACCAGTTTTTCAACTTCCTCTTGGAAGGTTGACATATGTATCTAATCAGTAGACACTTGGAGTGCCTGGGTGGCTCAGTCAGTTAAGTGTCAGACTCTTGATTTCTGGTCAGGTCATGATCTCAGGGCTGTGATCTCAGGTTCATGGGATTGAACCACTGTAGGGCTTAGCGCTCAGTAGGGAGTCTGCTTGAGAATCTCTCTCTCCCTCATCCTCTGCCCCTCCTCCTTGTACACATGCATGTGCTCTCTTTCTCAAATAAATAAATATCACTTAAAAAAAAAAAGTAGACCCTTTTCTAGGTGGTGTGCATAGGCTGACTTTGTGTAAATCAGGAGAGCTGCTCCCCCTCCCAGGTGTGCTCAGAAAGTTTCAGGTCATTGCTTAGAGGAAGAAAGCTCTACCTCTTTTTCTCTGGGTAGTTCCATAGGCCATAAGGGTTCTTAATGAGGCATCAAGCCTTCAGAACACCAGATTGCAGGCTCCCCAGGTCGCATGTAACTCCCCTCTCCATGATGTGTAATGCTGGAAATAGCACTCAGGAATAATGGACTGTTGGGTTGTGTGCCCTGAAGTCCATGGGGGTAGAAGATGCCTTGCTTGAAGGGTTGTAAACCAGGCAAGTCCAACCCCAACATTTCACACATGTGAACCAGGTTGCTTCCATCCATGAAGTTCTCCTTAGAAAGCCCCAGGTAACACATAGATAACTGACCACTTGAGTAACCCTGCCTTTTCGTTCCTGTTCTTTAATTCCTACTCTTATGTCTTAAATTTGCCAATGAAGAGTGAACCCATGAAATCCTAAGCTACCCCACTCTCAGACCCTAATAAAGGCAGACCCCTAGTTCTGTGGTCTCTCCCTTTCTTTCTACCTCTGACTTTGCTGTGGCTCTTAGGCCTGCCATGTACCCTCCAAGACCTCTGGGTAATAAATCTTGCTCTTCAGAGTTCCTGGATGTTTTTTTGCTTAGGTGCATTTTGCAGTCGTAATCAGAACCATAAGGGCCTGTCAACCTGCCACAAGTAATATGGTCCAGGTGAGTGCCTCAGGCATTCCTAGCCAACAGCACCTCTTTTAATGTTCTGCACTCAATTCCAAACTGTGTATGTGTGTGTCCGTGTGTAGGTCTCTGTGTGTGTGTGCATGCAGTCCCCATCATCAGGGTGTCCAAGAATTCAACTCAATTTTGACATTATGCAAAGATAGTATCAGATTCCACAGGCTAAGTGTTCAGTCCTACAAGACTACCACCCCACCCCCCTTCACATGTCAGTTGCAAGGCCCAGGCTGTTTATTACCTGTGCTCTGACCAGCAAGCAGAAGGAAAAATGGGAGGATCCAAGGACTTCCTTCTTAGGTTCAAATAATTTGCTGAAGTGACTTAGAGAAAGAACTCAGAGAAACACCTATGTTTACCAGTTTATTAAAGGATATAATAAAGGATGTAATCAGTAGCCAGAAAAAGAGACACATAGGGGCAAGGTCACAAACAAAAGGAGTTTCTGTCCTCATGGACTATGAACCTGGCTCAGTGGCATGTGGAAGCATTCTGGTTCCCCATCCATGGAAGCACTCTGAAGAAAGGACTAAAAAGGCTGTCCTCTTGGGTTTTTATGGAAGTTTCATTACATAGCCACAATTAATAAGTCATTGACCACTGGCTGATTCAACCTTCAGCCCCTCTCCCTCCCTAGAGTTCATGGGGCAGGGCACTAAATGTTCCAACCGTCTTATCACTTGGTTCTTCTGGCAACCAGCTCCTGCCCTTGGGTGAGTTTCAGAAGTCACCTTTATTAATAATAAGACACCCTTTCATCTTCATGGCTCTGAAGCTTTTTCAGGAACTATGGGTGAAGACCACATATATCTGAGAAATGTGTTTTGGTTATCTGGATGATCAAATATATATTTCTTATAAGTCATTGTATATCATAACAGAGCTGGTCTTTTCTCCCTGAAAGTGAAGGCCTGCTTACCAGCAGTTCACAGATGAGACTTGAAAAGGGGAGGAGGGTCTCCAAACTTGGAAGATAAACATTGGATGGTGCTTGACTTGGATTGAGAGTACGGGCAGAATTGTCCAGACAGGTAGGTGGAATTGAGTCTTATGTTTAGGTCTGATTATGTGGCTTAGTGACTGGAAATATGGAGGAGGTAGGCCCAGAAGGAAGACTCATAAGACAAAATGGGTTGGACCAGATATAAGGAAGTTGGATATATGTAGAGGTGAACCCAGCAGTGAGAGTTGGCAAATCCAGGTTTGTCAAACCCCAGGAAATATTCAGAGTTGTAATTGGAGCAGGGCAGTATATGTAGTAAGCCTGGGTAGAATTCGGATGAGTAGTTGAAATAATTGGATCCTACTTATCTGGGCTTTTAAATCAAAAACTATTTAGCTATGTAACTTTGAGGCCTTTTAGAATAACTTCCAAAAGAAGAGAGATTTCTGGATAGGAAAGAGCTCCAAAGATGAAAGCCACTAGTTCATTTCTGCTTTTAGTGAAAGTGGAGTAGCTTATAGGTCAACTTTGCCATAAAGCCATCTTGAAAAGCTGGAAAAGTACAAAAAAGGTGACCAGGACTTGAAGAACCAGGGTACTGAAGAGAAAGGAAGCATACCGATCAAGCCAACATTCTGTGATGGTTTTCTCCTTCACATATTTGGTCCTTCATAAGGGCTCTGGGAATTGAAAGGCAAACAAGTCAACCAAAAGTGCTTCCCAAGAATCTGGGATCATTAATGGAGCTGTTGGCAATCCTATGTGGAGACAAAACTTGGAGTTGGAACCATGAAGAGTGTTGGGATCTTGGACAGAGGGGAAGAATGTTAAGATGAGCCCAATTATCTGCACTGCTGTTTTCTTCAAGGCATTTGCAGATGTGTTAACTGCTCAGAGGTTAAGAAGTGAAGAGAAAGCTATTCTTTTTTTTTTTTTTTTTTAATTTTTATTAACATATAATGTATTTGTTAATTTGTTATTTGTCCCAGGGGTACGGGTCTGTGAATCGTCAGGCTTACACACTTCACAGCACTCACTATTTCACATATAATCCCCAATGTCTGTAACTCAACCACCCTCTCCTTACCCCCCTCCCCCAGCAACCCTCAATTTGTTTTGTGAGATTAAGAGTCTCTTATGGTTTGTCTCCCTCCCGATCCCATCTTGTTTCATTTTTTTCCCTCCCTATCCCTCAAACCTTCCACTCTGCCTCTCAAATTTCTCATATCTGGGAGATCATATGATAATTTTCTTTCTCTGATTGACTTATTTTGCTCGGCATAATATCCTCTAGTGCCATCCATGTCATTGCAAATGGCAAGATTTCATTTCTTTTGATGACTGCATGGTATTCCATTATATGTATATATGTGTATATATATACACACATATATAAAATACAATACATTACACACATACCCACACACACATCTTTTTTTTTTTTAATTTTTAATTTTTTTATAAACATATATTTTTATCCCCAGGGGTACAGGTCTGTGAATCACCAGGTTTACACACTTCACAGCACTCACCAAAGCACATACCCTCCCCAAGGTCCATAATCCCACCCCCTTCTCCCAAAGCCCCTCCCCCCAGCAACCCTCAGTTTGTTTTGTGAGATTAAGAGTCACTTATGGTTTGTCTCCCTCCCAATCCCATCTTGTTTCATTTATTCTTCTCCTACCCACTTAAGCCCCCATGTTGCATCACCACTTCCTCATATCAGGGAGATCATATGATAGTTGTCTTTCTCTGCTTGACTTATTTCGCTAAGCATGATACGCTCTAGTTCCATCCATGTTGTCGCAAATGGCAAGATTTCATTTCTTTTGATGGCTGCATAGTATTCCATTGTGTATATATACCACATCTTCTTGATCCATTCATCTGTTGATGGACATCTGGGTTCTTTCCATAGTTTGGCTATTGTGGACATTGCTGCTATAAACATTCGGGTGCATGTGCCCCTTTGGATCACTATGTTTGTATCTTTAGGGTAAATACCCAATAGTGCAATTGCTGGGTCATAGGGCAGTTCTAATTTCAACATTTTGAGGAACCTCCATGCTGTTTTCCAGAGTGGCTGCACCAGCTTGCATTCCCTCCAACAGTGTAGGAGGGTTCCCCTTTCTCCGCATCCTCGCCAGCATCTGTCATTTCCTGACTTGTTTATTTTAGCCATTCTGACTGGTGTGAGGTGATATCTCATTGTGGTTTTGATTTGTATTTCCCTGATGCTGAGTGATATGGAGCACTTTTTCATGTGTCTGTTGGCCATCTGGATGTCTTCTTTGCAGAAATGTCTGTTCATGTCCTCTGCCCATTTCTTGATTGGATTATTTGTTCTTTGGGTGTTGAGTTTACTAAGTTCTTTATAGATTCTGGACACTAGTCCTTTATCTGATATGTCATTTGCAAATATCTTCTCCCATTCTGTCAGTTGTCTTTTGATTTTGTTAACTGTTTCCTTTGCTGTGCAAAAGCTTTTGATCTTGATGAAATCCCAGTAGTTCATTTTTGCCCTTTCGTCCCTTGCCTTTGGCGTTGTTCCTAGGAAGATGTTGCTGTGGCTGAGGTCGAAGAGGTTGCTGCCTGTGTTCTCCTCAAGGATTTTGATGGATTCCTTTCGCACATTGAGGTCCTTTATCCATTTTGAGTCTATTTTTGTGTGTGGTGTAAGGAAATGGTCCAATTTCATTTTTCTGCATGTGGCTGTCCAATTTTCCCAGCACCATTTATTGAAGAGGCTGTCTTTTTTCCATTGGACATTCTTTCCTGCTTTGTCGAAGATTAGTTGACTGTAGAGTTGAGGGTCTATTTCTGGGCTCTCTATTCTGTTCCATTGATCTATGTGTCTGTTTTTGTGCCAGTACCATGCTGTCTTGATGATGACAGCTTTGTAATAGAGCTTGAAGTCTGGAATTGTGATGCCACCAACGTTGGCTTTCTTTTTCAATATCCCTTTGGCTATTCGAGGTCTTTTCTGGTTCCATATAAATTTTAGCATTATTTGTTCCATTTCTTTGAAAAAGATGGATGGTACTTTGATAGGAATTGCATTAAATGTGTAGATTGCTTTAGGTAGCATAGACATTTTCACAATATTTATTCTTCCAATCCAGGAGCATGGAACATTTTTCCATTTCTTTGTGTCTTCCTCAATTTCTTTCATGAGTACTTTATAGTTTTCTGAGTATAGATTCTGTGCCTCTTTGGTTAGGTTTATTCCTAGGTATCTTATGGTTTTGGGTGCAATTGTAAATGGGATTGACTCCTTAATTTCTCTTTCTTCTGTCTTGCTGTTGGTGTAGAGAAATGCAACTGATTTCTGTGCATTGATTTTATATCCTGACACTTTACTGAATTCCTGTACAAGTTCTAGCAGTTTTGGAGTGGAGTCTTTTGGGTTTTCCACATATAGTATCATATCATCTGTGAAGAGTGATAATTTGACTTCTTCTTTGCCGATTTGGATGCCTTTAATTTCCTTTTGTTGTCTGATTGCTGAGGCTAGGACCTCTAGTACTATGTTGAATAGCAGTGGTGATAATGGACATCCCTGCCGTGTTCCTGACCTTAGCGGAAAAGCTTTCAGTTTTTCTCCATTGAGAATGATATTTGCGGTGGGTTTTTCATAGATGGCTTTGATGATATTGAGGTATGTGCCCTCTATCCCTACACTTTGAAGAGTTTTGATCAGGAAGGGATGCTGTACTTTGTCAAATGCTTTTTCAGCATCTATTGAGAGTATCATATGGTTCTTGTTCTTTCTTTTATTGATGTGTTGTATCACATTGACTGATTTGCGGATGTTGAACCAACCTCGCAGCCCTGGAACACACACATCTTTTTTATCCGTTAACCTGTTGATGGACATCTAGGCTCTTTCCGTAGTTTGGCTATTGTGGACATTGCTGCTATAAACATTTGGGTGCATGTGCCCCTTTGGATCACTACATTTGTTTCTTTAGAGTAAATACCCAGTAGTGCAATTGCTGGGTCATAGGGTAGCTCTATTTTCAACTTTTTGAGGAGCCTCTATGCAAAATGGAGGAACCTTCCAAACAAAATTTGGAATTTAGGGCTTGTCAAGGAAAAGGAGACCTGGTAAGCACTCTAGACATCCTGCTAGGGTCTAGCCTCCCCCAGGAGTAAGAGTAAACTTGAAATAAACTTGAAATACGGCATCCTTCACAAAAGACTGAAATGTTGCTTTGAACCAGTTTAACTCAGAGTGGATTGTAGTGGTCCGTCCCAATTCTAATAACCTGCCAGAAAGCAAAAATAAATCATCTCTGAAGAATAACATCAGCCAGACTCACAGATTGACTCGTTAGTTTTTGATACCCAATGTCTGGCATTCAATGAAAAATCAACAGGGATGCTAGGAAATAGGGCTAAATGATTAAAAGAAAAAAAAAAAAGTAAAAATTAATGCTGAAAACAGCAACAGGTGATCCAGCTATTAAAATAATTAGGTATGGATTTTGAAAGAGCTGTCATTAATATGTTCAAGAAAGTAGTTGAGAATTTCACAGATGAAATGGAATGTATAAAAAAGGGACCCAGATGGAATTGCTGAAAAAGAAAGACACAGTAAATAAAGTGAATTAAATAGATAAATTTGATAGCAGATTGGACATAGGAAATTAGCAAACTCTGCAATATAGGCCAATAGAAAATATTCAGACTGAAACATAGAGAGAAAGAAGAGTAGGAAAATAGAAGGGGATAGCAACCATATGAGACACAGTGAAGTGACCCAGGATGTATATAAATAAAGAGAAATGATGAGAGAAGAGACAGATTGGGGCAGAAGCAATATTTGAAATGATATGTTTGAGAATTAATCTCAAACTGTATAAAGATATTAAGTCAGAGATTCAAGAAGCTCTATAAACTCCAAACATGATAAATACAAAGATCACACCTAACATCATAATAAAACCAGAACACAAAGAGAAAGTGTTAAAAAGCAGCCAGAGGGTTTTCTAACCAGAGCCCAGCAGAATGGCTCCTGCAAAGAAGGGTGGTGAGAAGAGGGCCATTCTGCCACCAACAATATAGTGACCAGTGAATACACTATCGGCATTTACAAGTGTATCCGAGGAGTGGGTTTCAGGAAGTGTGCCCTTTGGGCATTCAGAGAGATCTGGAAATTTGCCATGAAGGATATGGGAATTCCACATGGGTACATTGACATCAGGCTCAACAAAGATGTCTGGGCCGAAGGAATAAGGAATGTTCCATATTGTATCTGTGTGCAGTTGACCAGAAAACATAACAAAGGATGAAGATTCACCAAACAAACTCTGTACATTGGTTACCTATATACCTATCACCACTTTCAAAAATCTACAGACAGTTAATGTGGATGAGAGCTAACTGCTGATTATCAAAGGTATAAAACTGCAGTAGGGGAAAAACGTACATTATCTTAAAAGGGCTACTGTAAGACTGAGAGTAGGCTTTTCCACAAAAATAATTGAAATGAGAAGACAATGAAATGATCTTTAAAGCGATGAAGAAAGTAACTGTCAATGTAATTCACTTCCCAGTGAAAGTAGCTTTCAAAATGAAGGCAACTAAAGGACATTTTCAGACAAAAGCAGAGAGAATTTGTCACCAGAAGACCCATAGTGAAAGAAATATTAAAGAGAATTCTTTTATACAGAAGGAGAAATGATTCCAAGTGGAAGCATGGAAATATAGTAAGAAATATAGGAAGAGTAATAAAAACAATAACTATGTAGACAATTCTACATGAATATTGACTGTAGAGCATCAACAACAAAATAATATCTCATATATACATTAATTTAAAAAAGACTTCATTGGCGCACCTGGGTGGCTTAGTTGGTTAAGCTTCTGTTTTCTGCTTGGGTCATGGTCCTAGTGTCTTGGAATTGAGCACCACATCGGGCTCCCTGCTCAGTGCGGAGCCTGCTTCTCTCTCTTCCTCTGCCCGCTTGTGCTTTCTCTCTCTGTCAGATAAATAAAATCTTTAAAAAAAAATCCTTCATTGGTAAAAAATGCTAACCAACATGTGAGCTTTCAGCAAGTCAAATCTTATTTCTGGTAGAGGGTCTTACCTTGATATTGATGGCTGCTTACTGATCAGGGTGGTGGTTGCTGAAGGTCGGGGTGGCTGTGGCAATTTCTTAAAATAAGATTGCAATGAAGATTGGCTCACCAGTTGACTGTTCTTTTCACAAATGATTTCTCTGTAGCATGTAATCCTATTTCAAAGATTTTTACCCACAGTAGAACTTCTTTAAAAATTAGAGGCAGTCCTTCTAAACCTTGACTGCTTTATCAACTAAGATTTTAAGTCCTTTTTGTCATTTCAATAGTCTTTACAGTATCTTTACCAGGAGGAGCTTTCATCTCAAAAAACCGCTTTCTTTGCTCATCCATAAGAAGCATCTGTTCAAGTTTTGTGAGATTGCAGCAGTTCAGTCACATCTTCAAGCTACACTTCTAATTCTAGTTCTCTTGTCATTTCTGTCATGGCTATAGTCTTGAACCCCCAAGGTCATCTGTGAGGGTTGGAATCAGCTTCTTCCAAACTCCTGTATTTGTTGATATTTTGACCTCTTTCAATGAATCCTAAATGTTCTTCATGGCATCTACAATGGTGAATTCTTTCCAGAAGGTTTCGATTTACTTTGTTTGGATCCACCAGAGTAATCACTATTTATGACAGCTTTATGAAATATATTTCTTAAATAATAAGACTTGAGAGTTGAAATTACACCTTGAACCTTGGGCTACACAAGGGATGTTGCATTAGTAGGCATGAAAACAATGCTAATCTCATTGTGTATCTCCATCAGAGCTCTTGGATGACCAGGTGCATTGTCAGTGAGCAGTAATATTTTGAGAGGAATCTTTTTTTTCCGAACCTAGTTCTCATTAGAGGGCTTAAAATATTCAGTCACCCATGTTATAAATAGATGTGCTGTCATTCTGCCTTTGTTGTTTCATTTATAGAGCACAGGCAGAGTAGATTTGGTGTCATTCTTAAGGGCCCTAGGATTATCAGAATGACAAATGAGCATTATCTTTAACTGAAAATCGCTGGCAGTCCTAGCTGACAGGAGAGTCAGCCTGAACTTTGAAACTTTGAAGTTAGGCATTGACTTCTCCTCTCTTGCTATGAAAGTCCTAGATAGCATCTTCTTCTAATATAAGGCTGTTCTGTATACATTGAAAATCTGTTGTTTTATGTAGCGTCCTTCATGAACTATCTTGACTTGATCTGCATAAATGGCTCCACTTCTACATCAGCACTTGGGCTGCACTTTGCCCCTTTATGTTATGGAGACAGCTTCTTTCCCTAATCCCCAGGAACAAACCTCTGTTTGTTCCAAACTTTTCTTCTGCAGTGAGAGATGTACAACTTTTCCTTTCTCTTGAATACATAGAGGTCTTTGTAGGGTTAGTGATTGGCCTAAAGTCAATATTGTTGTGTCCCAGGAAATAGGGATCATAGATCATTGTAACAAATGTAATAATGATGAAAAATCTTAAAATATTTTGAGAATTACCAGCATGTGACAGAGAGAAATGAAGTGAGCAAATGCTGTCGGAAAAATGGCACCAATGGACTTGCTTGATGTAGGGTTGTCACAAACTTTCAATTTGAAAAAAATCACAAAGCAGAGTAAATTAAGAGTGTATGTTGTAATCTCTAAGTAATTACTAAAATAATAATAGTGTATAACTAATGGGGTAATAGAAGGGAAATTGAATGATGAAAAGTAATTGAGGAATCAGAAAGTAAGAAAGGAGAGAGAGAAAACAGGTGGGACAAACAGAAGAATAGCAACATGGCAAGTTTCTACTTAAATATATTATTACATGAAATGCAACTGCACTAGATACTTCATTTACCTGGCAATGATTATTGATCTGAATATTTTTAAAAATTGCTGCTTACAGTATACATACCTTAAATAAGGGGGTACAGAAAGGTTGAAAGTAAAAGGATGGGAAAAGAAGGAATGTGCTAGCAAACCAACCAAGAGAAAGTTCGTATAGCTATATACAATATTAGGTGAAGGGGACTTAGGCAAGGAGCATCACTAAAGACAGACATTTCATCATAAGAAAGAGTCAGTTTCTAAGGAAGATAATTTATTATAAAGGCAGGATCTGTAACATAAAGAGACAGTCTTTAAATTACCCTCAAGTGTACCCAAAGATCTTGGGGATCAACCCACAACCATAGTGCACACATCCCCAAGAACACCTTGGGTGGAAGATCCTTGCCTGCTCAGCTACTGAGATTTTTTTTTAAAAACCCATTTGTTTGGTCAAGGGTGCGGGGAGGAGGAGAGAGGGAGCGGGAGAGGGGCAGAGAGAGAGAGAGAGAGAATCAGACTCCCTGCTGAGCATGGAGCCTTATGTGGGGCTCAATCCCATGACCCCCAAACTAAGACCTGAGCCAAAATCAAGAGTCTGGTGCTCAACATACTGAGCTACCCATGTGCTCTGTCAAGACTCCTTTTTAAAAAGAGAGTGTTTCTTGTTTGTCTGAATTCATTTTGGTGGATTTACAAATCGTATTTCTTCACCAGGAGGGGTCCATCATTTTAAAAACATTAACATTTGAGTGGCACCTGGGTGGTTCATTTGGTTGGACTTTTGGTTTTAGCTCAGGTCATGATCTCATGGGCCTTGGGATCGAGCCCCTCATCTGGCTCCACACTCAATGGGGAGTCTGCCTCAAGATTCTCTCCCTCTGTCCCCCTCCCACTCAGGTGTTCTTTCTCTCTCTCAATCTAACATAAATAAATCTTTATAAAAATAAAAAATTAAGGGGCGCCTGGGTGGTTCAGTGGGTTAAGCCGCTGCCTTCGGCTCACGTCATGATCCCAGTGTCTTGGGATAGAGCCCCGCATCGGGCTCTCTGCTCAGCAGGGAGCCTGCTTCCCTTCCTCTCTCTCTCTGCCTGCCTCTGGGTCTACTTGTGATCTCTCTCTGCCAAATAAATAAATAAAATCTTAAAAAAAAGAAAGAAAATAAATAAATAAAAAATTAACATTTGAAATTGGTTATCTTCCATCTTTTTTGTCAATTCACAGCAATTAGGGATTGGTTGGGTAACTGGTGGTACACCTGTGTATTCTATGTGGTATCACTAGAGGACCTTATAAAATTGTTGAATTGTAGTCTTTGAACATAGAACCTATTAAAGAAAGCAAGTTACAAAACAGTATGTACACTATGCTTCCACTTAACTTAAAAATGTGTATGTTTATATTGATATAGAAAAAAGTCTGGGAGAATGCAACAAAATAGAAATAATGTTTCTGTCTGAATGAAAAGTTTCTGGGTGATTTTATTTTGTTTATCTGTCCTTTTATATTTTCTCCAGTGAACACTATTCATATGATTAAAATAAAAGTTATTCGGGGGAAAAAAACTCAGCATCGCATGATACCAGCAATTTCTACCAGGAGAATCTGTGCTTTCTTTTAGTCTTTATTAACATGCACAGTTGAATTTAACATTGTGTTAACTACTTTTCTCTTAGTGTGATTTGGAATAGACTTTTCTGAGTTCCACATCCTGCATATCTGCTGTTTTGAATGATTTGGCCCATTTGTACAACAGACTTAGCCTTTTAGCTTTTCTGTTACTAAGGTGATTATTCCTTTGGTGTGTCAGCATTAGGAGTGTTCTCTGACATAGGAGCTGGTCTCCTCAGAGATGAGGCCATGCCCTCACCTGTAGCCCCCACTTCACAGCACTGCAAGCTGCTTCCCCTCCTGACCATGGTCATCTCTGTTCTCTTGGCAGCATGGAGTTTAAATTAATGGCTGATCTCAAGTGTGTCCTCAGAAATTAGAATAAATGCCCATCTGTAGGCTAACATTTCTTATTTTTTTTTTTATTCATCTGAATTTAAAATGGCACTGTATGATAGTGGGAGCTTTACTGCTACAGTTGGTCTGTAGCTGTGGCAAAAACAGAAGAGGGCACTCAAGTGACTGAAATTTTGGTAGCCGTGAATGAAGTGACATCTAGATGTGTGCATTTTAGGGCATTGATTTCCTTCTGGCTCTAAAACTGGTAAGATTTAATGCTTAGGTCAGGAGGCATTACTCCGGATCACTATGTTGAATTAGTATCATTATTTTAAATAATAATTTTGTAAGTAAAAGAATTCTTGACCTATACTTCCAAAGGTAAGAAAGGGTGAAAACCAAAACCAAGCCAAATGAGCTGATTCACATGCCATTAAAACCTTTTTGTTTCGACTCGGAGACAGTGAAACCCGCATGGCTATAAAACCCTAGTTACTTCTGATGGTGTCCTGAGGTCCAGAGTCTCTGATGAGACAATGAACTTTATTGCATATCACATTAGAAATTCTTTTGTGGCTTTTCAAGTCTCTTAGCTGCATTTCTGTCTGCCCATCCTGTTTCCAAGTTTGTATTAATCTAATTAGGCTGACTGTGCTACAAAGTTTTGTGTTAACAAAATTCAGTTGTTGGGGCACCTGGGTGGCTCAGTGGGTTGGGCTTCTGCCTTCCACTCAGGTCATGATCTCAGGGTCCTGGGATCAAGCCCTATATCGGGCTTTCTGCCCAGCGGGGAGCCTGCTTCCCCCTCTCTCTCTGCCTGCCTCTCTGCCTACTTGTGATCTCTCTGTCAAATAAATAAAATCTTTAAAAAACCATAATCCAATTGCCTCTACTTTATTTTTACTTTTATAATACATTTAACTAGAGGGAGCCTTTTAAACAAAAACACTTAAAATGCATACTCTGGTTTAGAGAAGAGACCTTTTTTTTTTTTTTTTTTTTTTTTTTTTTATTTTATCTTTTAAAATACCTCATGGGAATCAGTTGCTTTCATCCCAGGATTGCAGCAGGACCAGTACCCCTGAGTCTCTTGGTACAGTTAGTTTCCTTTGGTTGAACAAATTTCCTCTGACAAGGGGTTACCATGACAGTGCTTGATCTCTTCTAGCATCAGAGAATTCACCACCTTAATAGGGAACATAATCCTATTTCTGGACACTTCTAAGTTTGGAAATCTTTTCTTTATATGGAGGTGAAAAATCTGTTTTTGTAATTCTCATATGATTGACTAGGCAAAAGCTTAAGGAATACTGCTGCCAGTTGGTAACATGGCAGGGAACAGTAAGCCAGGGGGAGACCAGTGTAATTTGGAGTTTGAATATGTTTCTTTTTTTTAGGTTTTATTTATTTATTGGACAGACAGAGATCACAAGTAGACAGAGAGGTAGGCAGAGAGTGAGAGAGAGAGGAGGAGGCAGGCTCTCCGCTGAGCAGAGAGCCCATGCGGGGCTCCATCCCAGGACCCTGGGATCATGACCTGAGCCAAAGGCAGAGGCTTTAACCCACTGAACCACCCAGGCGCCCCTGAAGATGTTTCTTGACTTCAGTATTTCCTTTGACATATTATAAATGCCCACAGCATCAGGTGGACCATATCCAAGTGTGTAGCCCAGCATTGAATAGCCCCAACAGGAAGGGTTTTGGGTTCGGTCCTGTATGAGATCCTTTAGGATATGGCCCTTCTCTGTTACTGGAACTGTGAAGCCTTGCCTGTGACTGTGGATGAAATTTCTAGTAAAATCAGGGAAAAGTAAATTGGAGGTAGTGAGTAAGCACAGTATTTTAGTGAGCCAAAATGAGCTCTGTTGAGTGAGCATAATTTGAGATATTTGATTTCATAACTTCTTTTCAAATCAGTCTTTTGTTCCTTGCTCTCCCTCCATGTTTATAAAATCAGCAAGCAGAAGCTCGTTAATTTTCATCCTGAGCATCCTTTAGGATTCTGAGAGATTTAGATTCCCATTTGTTATCTGGCCTAGCAGACAGGCAGTTCATTGAACAACAGGTTTATTTGCTACCCCTGTACCTCTGAGTCTGCACGTATAGGAACTGCTTCTCACCACAGAAATCTGTTCATTACTTGGTTCTCTCTTTATCTTCCTTCTGAAAGTTACTATTCTGTGATCTCAGATGTAGTAGCAGACATTTTCAAAACCTGTTTCTGTGCACAATTTTTGAAAGTTGTAGTTTGTTTGGCTTTTAGTGGCTATTTAATTATTCTCTTTTGAACTCTATTAATCTCCCTCAAATTTTAAGTGGTTGTTTATATAGCTCTGAATTAGTTTCTTTGTGTCTTCTGTTTTCTAGTCCTTTCCATACAGTTTTACAGCTGTCAGATTTGGATAATTATAGTAGTGACTTTTCTTCCAAAAATAATGTATTAAGAATAAACACAAAATCTTAAAATCTATATTTGTGAAGAAAGCAGTGAAAGGCAGTATAGTTATATTTAGAACTTAAAAAAAAACTGTGCTTGTTCCCTTTAGTTAACACATAAAATATTAACTCACAGCCTAGAAAACTTAATCCTAAGTAGAAAATCAAGTGATCCAGTCAGCTTCTGTGCTGTATTACCACACACTTCGATAATTTGACAATTACTTTCTGTGAAAAATTGTATTTTCCTTCTTGATTTCTTTTTTTTTTTTTTTAAATAAAAGGTATTTATTTCAAATCTGCTTTTAAATATGGCTCTCTCCTCTTTTTGTATTCAACATTATACCTTCCCAATTTTGGATAATGGAAATTTGTGTCACATAAAGAGTTCGACTCAAAGTTTTCCTTTTCTTCCCAGACAGTTATGAAACCAGCAGCAGAGGCTCTGGATTTCTACTTTTGTGAAGCTTGGTTAGCGGGGGAAGCAGTTGGGAACAGGAGTAGTACAAAGAGAGCGGCTTTCTTTCAGACTCCTCAGAAAATAGTTTGTTCTTTAGAAAATGTTCTTTTAAGAAATATATATCTGTGTATTTTTATTTTTTTAACTGCATGTTCTTTGTGTGTTTGGTTTCATCAGGGATGTTCCTTTTTTATCATAAGCTCCTAGAAGTGAGAACTTACTTGGGCTGTGTAAAATGGCAGGAATAGCAATCAGGAGAGGAACGGATAATTTTAAATGGCAGTTTAATTCAGGGGTGCAAGGACTGTAGAGCTTGATCATTTCTGTGTCCTAAGCAGGAAACAGAGTAAATATGTTAGTGCTCTTTGCTCTTTTGTTTTCTCCCTCCTTAAGTCATGTATCACAGGGCCAGGGCTAGAGTCAGGTACCAACTTAAGGAGGTACCGAAAATTTATTATCAGTAATAAAGAATACTTTGAAAAATCAAAACTAGGACCAAAGTCCATGGTGAACAAGATATTAAAATTTTAAATAAACACAGAATCAGTATTGCTGGTATCCTTCTGCTTCAGGCAAAAGTATGCCTTAGTATGGAAACACCTTCTTGGGGCACCTGGGTGGCTCGGTCCTTAAGTGTCTGCCTTTAGCTCAGGTCATGATCCCAGGGTCCTGCGATTGAGCCCTGCATCGGGCTCCCTGCTCGACGGGAAGCCTGTTTCTCCCTCTCCCACTCCCCCTGCTTGTGTTCCTTCTCTCACTCTGTCTCTCTGTCAAATAAATAAATAAGGTCTTAAAAAACAAAACAAAACTGAAACAGCTTCTTTGTTTTACCAGTTTTGTTCAGTTACCCTCATCTCAATTTTTCTTGTTGGTTTTGTTGTGTATGATTTGTATATATGCATTTTAAAGGGTCTGAATTTTAGGCCTTTCCTTATTTTTAGCTTGGAGAAGGAAAAAATAGTGAAGTGCTTTTACCACTTAAGCTTTCTGGGGGTGTTCAAGTAAATTTCATGAAAATATCTTAATATATCACCGCAAGCAGAAAGTTCTGATAATGTATTATACTACTGTAAATTGTAGCATTTATACTTTGATGGATATACTGAGATGAATACTTGATTCTATTTTAGGTGTATGATTGGAATTCTTTCTTGATTGTGTATCAAGAAAAAAGAGACTTTTGTTTCTGATAAGATGTAAATATTGAGCATATGGGATCAGATTTCTTGGGAATGATGTTAAATGTATATAGGACATAAGGGTTTCCAGTGACTACTTTGGAATATTTTATTAACCTCTTGATTTTTTAAAAAGAGTTATTTATTTATTTGAGAGAGAGAGAGAGTGTGTGTGTGTGTGTGTGTGTGCGCGCGCGTGTGTGTGTGTGTGAGTTGGGGGAGAGGCAGAGAAAGAGAATCTTTGAGCCGACTCTCGCTAGCATGGACTCCACCATGGTCTTGATCTCACAACCCATGAGATCATGACCTGAGCAGAAGCCAAGAGTTGGATGCTTAATCAACTCAGCCACCTAGTAACCCTTATTAACCTTATTAATTATTTAATTAATTAAATACTAATTAAAACAAGAAAAGAATTAAGGTCATGCAATGATGTAATCTTCAAAAAGATGTCAGAGTTAGCATACCAAGTCTTGAAAAAGAATTGTATGCCTTTAGCTTCATTAACTACATTGAACATAATGTATTTTTGAGGCAGCAAGGTTCAAAAATGACTTACTCAATATTTATTGAGCACCTACTATATATAAAGAAGAGTGACAGAAATGGGGAAGAGGGAGAAGGAGCAGACATGTGGGTTTAGATGGTGGCTTCGGTTTTGATCATTTTGATTTGGAGAAGAAGGTGGGACATCCATGTGTATGTGTCTTTCTAGGCCACTGGAAAGGCTGACATGGAACCACAGCCAAAGGTCTGTAACCTTGAGTCCCAATCGTGCAAAGTGAGATTTGAAATCACAGGTGTGGATATCTGTGGGAGATCAGTGGGAGAGCAAAGAGGACTGAGAGCAGACTGAGAGGGCAGATCTGGAGAGTGCAGTAAGCCCACAGAATGCTCTAGTCAAAACTCCACCCAACGCACCTTAACACAGCGGAAATCCAGACCTGGAATCTATAACCAGCACAGACTCTTCCCCATCCTGTTGGCCAGTTTGTCCTTCTGTTTGTAGTTCACCTTTGTTAATGGGGTGTTTAGCGTTGTCTTTATTTCTTCATGTCCTGTTCACTTCTTAGTTGCTTGCAGTTTAGCATGGTCCTCTGCATTTCGCTGAAATTGCTTTCATGGTGACCTTCATGTTGGCAGATCATGTTGTGTACTTTTAAGGCCTGTTCTACTGGACTTCTTTGTTGCATTCAGCTCTGCCCTCAGTCATCTTGAAACTTCCATGTGGTTTGGAACAAACCTCGATATCCTCATCTATAAAATGGGGATAGCACTACATTCCTCAAGAGGTTATATGTGAGAATATATTAAAAAGCTTATCATATATTAAAAAGCTTATCATACATAGCAAATGCTTCAGTAGTAATAATATTGCAAATACTGTATTATCATCATCATGGGCATCATTAGTACTGTCATTAGTAAACTACTTCTTTTATAATCTTATTCTGCCTTTATTAGGGATCCTTCTTTCTTCCTTAAAAGTTAGTATCTTGTTGTGGGCCCATTGCTTTTGTTTGACTCTCATCTGTGGGCTGAGGACTCCAAGGTATATCTTCATCTCCCTGAACTTCTGATTGGTATTGTGTTGTCTTCTAAATAAATGATGCTGTAAATATGCTGATAGTAACAATAAAGATGGTGATTGAACCACTTCTATAAACAGTTGTATCAACCCATGAATTCTCATCTCCACCATGTGAGATTATTGTAGGACAAAGTTTAGCCCTTAATTGATAGCAAGTACTTGTGTCAATGAGTCCAGTTTTGTTTTTGGCTTTTAAAATCCTATTCTCCTTTCCTTCATTTTCTGTGTTATCTTTTCTGTTTTGTGCTTATTTCAAATTCATTTTCATTTCTATGATTTTGTTCTTCCTCTAAAATTTCTTTTGTGATTTCTGCCAGCTCATATTTTATTTCCCTCCTCTTGATTCTTACTGTATCTATCTTGAATTTTTTACATTTGTACCTTGTAGTCTTTTTTTTTTTTTAATTTCCCTTGTTTTCATAGAGGTGATTACCTTGTTAAGTTTTGAAAATTTATGGAAACTATTTGGTTGCAATTTTCATCTAATCTGTGGCAACATTCTAGGAAGTGTTCTTTGGCTCATGGTAAGTTTTATGGTTTTATAGTTTTTCAATAGAATATCTTTTTTATTGCTTCTCTTTTTTTTTTTTTTTAAACTATTCATCATTGAGTCTACTGGATTTTCTGAGTCCAGGTTTTTTCAAGAGGTACTGTGGTATGAGAAAGCCTTTAGGGTAGCTTTTCAAACTTCACAGTCCAGAGCCTCCCTCCATCTCTGCTGCATCGTAGATAGGGCTGTTTCCAGCAAATATGGCTCATGCATGAGATTTTTTTTTTTTTTTTTAAGCTGTGAGATTTTTTTGAATAGCGTCATCTCTTTTGATTTTCTTGAACCTGAAGTCCTGGAGAGCTTCTGCTACTGCCTTGTTCATATCATTTCTTGTACTCATTGTTGCAAACATGGGATATAGCTTATCTTCTTCAAGATGTGCTCTTCACCTTCAAGTATGTTTTTGCTTGTGGTCTTTGGGATCTTCTAATACTGAGTCTGTTTAATTCTCTGTGCTTCTTTCCTTTACCTCCCTCTGTTTACTTTCTGCCCAATCTAACCTGCTTGGGGCAGTTGTTGCAGATATTTTGAAGTCTTTAAATTGCACCTGTCTCCTTGTTGCATTGAAAATGATGTTTGGAAATTCCACTTAATTCATTCTCTTTTTGTGTTTGTTTAATATCCAGAGAAGAAGAAAATTCTGCTCTTTCCCTTATTATGGATAAGAAAAATAGTTTCATGAAAGTTAAGTAACTTGAAAATTGTCACCCAGCAAAAGGCAGAGTGAGGATTCAAAATAAAATTTAAAAGATTATGCTCTGTCACTATGCCCTGGTGTTTCTTCAGGATTGGAAAATATAGTCACAGCAGAATGGATATATGGTCAAAGAAACCTTAGTCTCTTTAGATTTTTGTCACAGAAGTAGCTGCATCTAAGTAGCAAGTAATGGTCCTGGAAAATTTTTTAACTTTAATTTACTGGAACATTAAGAACTACATGATCTTCTACAGCTTCACGTTTTCTCCCTCCCTTCTTCCATTTTTTCCATCTTCTGTGGCTCAAACAGGAGACTAGAGATAGACAAGGCTCTGTTGTCATCCGCAGTCTTTCTCGCAACTTCTCTGAACACAATGATGCTTTTTTATCACCGATCATTCTTCCTTTCTATTCTCCCTCCATTTTTCCTTTGTAGAAGTAAACTCACTAATGTACTCTGTGCTCTCCCTTTGTTTTGTTAAGGGGACCTCTAGTCAGATGTTTTATGGGGGTGAGGGATGAGTGGGTAAAATCACAGTTCTTTTTTCATCTTTTCTAGTTTCACAAATTTAGAGTGGTTGAGGTTCTCAAGCAGAGAGATTTAAAAACAGTAACTACTGCTGTTGACTCTAACAGGATCCTCAGCCCTGAACACTGCTGTGCCCTTCTTGAATACAGCGTTGGTGGATTTGTTTATGAATGTTTCTGAGGGTGTAAAGGTTACTCTCACACATATGTTTACTTTGCCAAGATAAGGTTCTGGTGAAAATAGAACTGAACTACCATGTTCTCTGTCTTTACATTTCTGTGAAGAACACAGTTTTCAGAGGTCACTGATGGTTGTTAATCTGTATGTGTGTATATGCTTCTGTGTGTGTGTGTGTGTGTGTGTGTGTATGTATGGCTTCATTGCTAACACTTAAGAACATCTTAGGATCAGACTTAATTGTTTGTCCATATGGCTCCTATAAACAATTTCTGGCTTGTGTGCTTTTTTGTTATTAAGTGGGTAGATTTGTGGGAGATTTAGGGTGGAGAGTAGACAGGAAAGATGATGGTGTTTTGAGATGATGCTTTTCATTGACTTTGTTTCCTCTGAAGAGGACAATGGTGAGTCCAAGGGACTTTATTTTTAGCCCACTTTGGAGTTGAATGAGGGAAAAGACACATTCTTTCTGAAGAATACATAAAATAGTTAAAAATATTGTTTATGCTTAATTTATAGTAACTGTGACAAAGCAGCATAGTTTGGTAGGAAAGACAGAGGCATTTGATAGTTTTGTTTTCCCTATTTCTTTTTAAAAAATATTTATTTATTTATTTGTCCTAGAGAAAGAGCACAAGCAGGGGGAACGGTTGGCAGAGAAGGTAGAGGGAGAAGCAGGCTCCCCACTGAGCAAGGAGCCTGATGCGGGACTCGATCCCAGGACGCTGGGATCATGATGTGAGCTGAAGGCAGACGCTTAACTGACTGAGCCACCCAGGTGTCCTGTTTTCCATATTTCAAGGACTACTTTGCATTGCAGTTTAAGAGTAACATTCACTGATTAAATTAATGGCTCTTCCAAAATTAATGTTACATGGCAAACCTATCATTTTATGTTTTTAAAGATTTTTTTATTTGGGGTGCCTGGGTAGCTCAGATGGTTAAGCATCTGCCTTGGGCCTGGGTCATGGTCTCCAGGTCTTGGGTCAAGCCCCATGTCTGGCTCCAAGAACATGTGGGAGCCTGCTTCTCCCTCTCCCTCTGCCTCTCCCCCTGCCTCTGTTCTCTCGGCCTCTCTCTCAAATATATATATATATTTATTTGAGGTAGAGAGAGGCAGAAGGAAAGGGAGAGAATCACAAGTAGACTCCCTTCCCTGCTGAGCAGGAAACCTGATGTGGGGCTCAATCTTCAAACCCTGAGATCATGACCTGAGCCAAAACCAAGAGTCAAATGCTCAACTGACTAAGCCATCCAGGTACCCCTCATTTCTCATCCTTTTATATATCTATCTGTTTCTTAAACTTGTTATTGTTTTCATATGTAAAGAAAAAGTTAGATTAAAAACATAATAAAACTATATATAGCCAGAATAGGTACAGTACCAAAATACAATGCTGATATTTGTTTTTTTTAAAAAATAATAAAACAAAAAGGTTTTATCTCTTATTATTAAGATGGTAATAAGAGATTATGAAAACATATTGAAAATAGAGATAATAAATAATTTAAATAATTTAAAAAGGAAATAAAAATTCCCCAGTCTCACTTCCTAGAAGTAGCCATTTTCAATGTATCTTTTGTTAACTTTTTAATATTGTGGTTAAATATGTATAACAAAAATTACCATTTTAACTTTAAATAAAAAGATTTTATTTATTTATTTGAGAGAGAGAGTGAGCGAGAGACAAAGTGAGCAAGAGAGAGAGAGAGAGAGAGCAAGCATGAGTTGGGGGAGGAGCAGAGGGAGAGGAAGAAGCAGACTCCTTACTGAGCAGGGAGCCATCCCGGGATTCCAGGATCATGACTGGAGCCGAAGGCAGGACGCTTATTTGACTGAGCCACTCAGGCGCCCCTTAACTATTTTTTTAAAGTTTTTGTTGCTGTTGTTGTTGTTGTTTTTCTAAGTAAGCTCTGCACCCAGTGTGGGCCTAGAACTCAAGACCCCAAGATTACAAGCTCCACCCACTGAGCCAGCCACGCACCTGTTTTAACCATTTTTTGATTGTATAGCTCCATGACATTAAGTACTTTTACAGTGTTGTACAACCAATACCACCAAAACTATTTCTTCTTCCCAAACTGAAACTGTGTTTCCATTCAACACTGAGTCACTGGTTCCCATGCCCCCAGCCTCCTGGCAACTGCCACTCTACTTGGTTCCTATGAATTTCCTTGCTTTTGGTGGAAGCAAAGTATATGTCTTCTTGTGTTTGGCTTATTTTATTTAGCATATTGTCTTCCAGGTTCATCCATGTTGTATCAAATGTCAGAATTTCCTTCCTTTTCAAGGCTGAGTAATAGTCAATTGTGTGTATATACCACATTTTATCTGTTCATCTTTTGAAAGACATTTGCGTTGTATCGTTTTGGTTACTATGAATAATGCTTTTGGGAACATTGGTATGCACATTACCTGTTCAAATTCTGTTTTCAGTGCTTCTGGGTTATATACCCAGAAGTTGAATTTCTTGACCAGATTGTAATTCTCTGTTTCATATTTTGAGGAACCTCGGTAGTGTTTTCCACAACAGCTGTACCATTATTCATTCCTACCAACAATGTACAAGGGTTTCTGTTTCTCCATGTCCTTATCAACACTTGTTATTTCGTTTTATTTATTGTTTCTTTTCTCCTGATAATAACCAATCTCTTGGGTGTGAAGTGGTGTCTCTTCGTGTTTTGATTTGCATTTTCTTAATGCTTTATGATGTTGAACATCTTTTCTTGTGCTTATTGGCCATTTGTGTATCTTTGGAGAAACATCTGTTCAAGTCCTTTGCCTGTATTTTAATCAGTTTGCTTGCTTTTGTTTGTTTTTGGGTTGTGGGTATTTATATTTTGGACATCAACCTTATCAGAAACATTATTTGAAATGTTTTTCCAATTCTGTGAATTTTCTCTTCAGTCTTTTGATTTAAGTTTTCTTTGGTGTGCAAGTTTTTAATTTTGATGAGTCCAGTTTATCTATTTATTCTTTTGTTGCCTGAATTTTTGGTGTGTTATCTAAATTGTTACCACATCTAATGTCATGTAAAACTTTTCTTCTATGTTTTCTTCTAAGAGTTTTATATTTTCAGTTCCTTATGTTTAGATTGATTCATTTTGAGTTATATTTTATTTTTAAATTTTTAATTATTTTATAAAAATTTTAAGTGTTACCTATTTAAGTAATCTCCACCCCCCACTGTGAGGCTTGAGCTTACCCCAAGATCAAGAGTTATGTGCTCTTCTGACTTAGCCAGGCAGGCACTTTAAGTTAAATTTTACACATGGTGTTAAGTAAGGGTCCAACTTCATCCTTTGCGTATGGTTATTTCATTTTTCCAGTTGAGTCCTGTACCAATCAAATCGTCTGGGATCTCTGTCCCATTGGACTATATGTCTTTATGCCAGTACTACAGTTTTTTTTTTAATTAAATTTATTTATTTTCAGCACAACAGTATTCATTGTTTTTGCACCACACCCAGTGCTCCATGCAATCCGTGCCCTCTATAATACCCACCACCTGGTACCCCAACCTCCCACACCCCCGCCACTTCAAACCCCTCAGATTGTTTTTCAGAGCCCATAGTCTCTCATGATTCACCTCCCCTTCCAATTTCCCCCAACTCCCTTCTCCTCTCTAACTCCCCATGTCCTCCATGCTATTTGTTATGCTCCACAAATAAGTGAAACCATATGATAATTGACTCTCTCTGCTTGCCTTATTTCACTCAGCATAATCTCTTCCAGTACTACAATTTTAATTATTGTAGCTTTGTAGCAAGTTTTGTAATTAGGAAGTTGAGAACTCCAACTCAGTTCTTCCTTTCTAAGATTCTTTTGGCTCTTCGGGGTCCTTTGATATTTTATATGAATTTTAGAATAGATTTGCTATTTCCGCAAAAAACACAATTGAGATTTTTTTCCCTAAAGATTTTATTTGACAGAGAGAGCACAAGCAAGGGGAGGGGCAGAAGGAGAGGGAGAAGCAGACTCCCCGCTGAGCAGGGAGCCCAATGTGGGGCTGGATCCCAGGCCTGCAGGATCAAGACCTGAGCTGAAGGTAGACGCTTAACCAACTGAGCCACCCAGGTGCCCCACAACTGAGATTTTGATAGGAATTGCATTGAATGTAAAGAGTGACTTTGGATAGTATTGACAATTGTCCTCTAATTTATGAAAATGAGATGTCTTTCCATTTATTGGTATCTTCTTTAATTTCAGCAATATTTTTTAGTTTTCAGTGTACAAATCTTTTATTTACTTATTTCTAAGTATTTTATTTATTCTTTTAGTTGCTATTGTAAGTAGAATTGTTTTGTTAATTTCCTTTTTGTATTGTTCATTCTTAGTATATGTAGATAATGTGCCTATTGATATGCAATTGAATTTTACGTGATTTTGTGTCCTGCAACTTAACTATATTCACTTATTAGTGTGATTGGTTTTAAATTTTTTGTTTGCGTGAAATCTTCAGGATTTGCTTTGTATAAGAGCATGTCCTTTGTGAACAGATAATTTTACCTCTTTTTTTTTCAGTTTGGATGCCCTGTATTTTTTATTCCCCCTGCCAAATTGCTCTGGCTGGGATTTCCAGTACTATATTGAATAGAAGTGAGGCAGTAGGCATCTTTGTCTTGTTTCCGGTATTAGAGGAAAAGCTTTCAGTCTTTCACCATTGAGTATGATATTAGCTGTGAGTTTTTCATAAATGGACCTCTGTAATGTTGCAGTATTTCTTTTTCTTCCTAATTTGTTGAGTATTTTTACCACGAACAATGTTGACTTTTGTCATTTTTTCTCTTTATCAATTGAGATGATCATGTGATTTTCCCCCCTTCATTTTATTAATGTAATGTATTACATTGATATAATTTTTATTGATAATGCAAACAATCCTTGCATTCAAGGAATAAATATTAGTTCATCATGCTGTATAATCCTTTTAATATGTGGTTGAATTTGGTTTGCTGGTATTTTATTGAGGGTTTTTGCGTCAATGTTTATAAGGGATATTGTTTTCTTAGAGTGTTTTTATATGCTTTGGTATTAGTAAAATTGGTCTCATAGAATTAGTTAGGAAGTGTTCCCTTCCTTATTTTGGAAGAGTGTGAGAAGGATTGGTGTTAATTCTTTAAATGTTTGGTAGAATTCATCAGTAAAGACATCTGGTCCTGGGCTTTTTTTAATGGAGAGTTTTGATTACTGACTCCTTACTTTTTATAGGTCTTTTCAGATATCCTGTGTTTTTGTAATTCTGTCTTTATGGGTTATATATTTCTAGGAGTTTGTCCATTTGGTGTCCCATTGGGTGCCATCTAAGTGTCCCAAATGTGGCATATAATCCTCTCTTATAACCCTTTTTATTTCTGTCAAACTGGTAGTAATGTTTCCACATTTACTTTTGAATTTGGTATTTTGAATCTTTTCTTCTTTTTCCTGGGTTGTCCAACTAAAAGGTATGATAATTTGATTTTTGTCAACAAATCCTTGCTTGGTTTTTTAAATCTTTCTCTAATGTTTTTCCATTCTCATTTTCATTTACTTCTTACCTTTATTATTTTTGTCCTTCTAGCTTTGAGTTTATTTTATTTTTTTTGTTCCTTAAGGTATAAGGTTAGGTTGATGAATTTAGATGTTTTTAAATATAAGTAATATAACTATAAAATTCCCTTTTGGCATTGCTTTGCTGCATTTTATGTTTTGGTATGTTATGTTTTATTTTCATTTGTCTCAAGATATTGTCTAGTTTCTCTTATGATATTTTTCTTTGACCCAAACAATAGCATATTATTTAGGTCTCTCAAGTTTGCGAATCTTTGACTTTTCCTTCTGGGATTGATTCAAGTTTGGTTTTTTTCCCATTGTCGTTGAAAAGATATTTTGTATTTCAGTCTTTAAAAACTCACTGACTTGTTTTGTGATTCTATCAAATATTCTGTCATGAAGAATATTCCATGTGCACTTGTAAAAAGTTTATTCTGATGTTGTTGTGTGGCATATTTTGTATATGTCTGCTATGGTACAGTTGGTTGTAGTTTTGAGTCATCTGTTTCCTTATTGGTCTTCTTTGTATCCATTATTGAAGTTGCGGTAGGGAAATCTCCTATTATTGTAGACCTATCTAATTTCTCTTTTCAATTCTTTTTTTGTTTTTAAGATTTATTTATCCATTTGAGAGAGAGAGAGAGAGAGAGAGAGCGGAAAAATGAGGGGCAGGGCAGAAGGAGAGGGAGGGAGAGAGAATCTCAAGCAGACTCTGCACTAAGCCAGAGCCCAACACGGACCTCGATCCCAGGACCCTGAGATCATGACCTGATCCAAAATCAAGAGTCAGATGTTAAATGACTGAGCCTCCCAGGTGCCCCTCTCTCTCATTTTTAAATAAGGCAGTTTGCCAAATACAGAATTTTTAGTTGATGCATTTTTCCCCCTTTCATCATTTTAAATTTATCATTGCACTGTGTTCTGGCCTGCTAGGTTTCTACCGAGAAATCCCCTGGTAATCCTATTGAGGATCTGTTTTATGTCATAGGTTGCTTTCTTCTTGCTGCTTTCATGATTCTTTCTCTGATTTTCAATGTTTTGATGATATTGTGTCTTGGCGTGAGTGTCTTTGTGTTTATCCTATTTGTGGAGTTTGTTGCCTAGTTGGAGTTGTAGATCTATGATTTTTTTTTTCGCAAATTTGGGAAATTTTTGTCTATTATTTCTTCAAATAATATCTATCCATCATTTTCTTACCCTCTGGGACTCACTTAATGCATATTTTGGACCACTTGTTAGTGACATATAAGTTCTCTAGGCTCTGTTCACTTTTCTTCAATTTTTTCTCCTTCTCAGACTTGATAATTTCAAATGACCTGTGTTCAGGTTATCTGATTCTTTCTTCAACCTGTTGAAGTTTGCTATTAAACCTCTCTAGGGAATTTTTCAATTCACTGATGTATTAACTGGACAAACATCTGGAGAAGTAAGGTGGCCTTTCCTGGATATGTGTCTTGCTTCAGCCTGTGTGTCTGCTTTCCTGATTTTCCTGTATACATGGCTGCTTTTCAGTGTCTTAATTCTATGATTCTCACTTCCATTTCTTCCCTTGGCCTTTCATTTTCTATTGTATGCTTCTGTAAATCTCTTCCCACATGCATCTGTGTGTCTTATAGTCTCCCTCCAGGTTTTATTGCAGCTTTCTCTTTCCTAGGAATTTTTCTAGCCTTAGATCCAAGCTGTGTTGCTTTTTTGTTATCTGAGCTCTGAGTTAGGTGACACAAAAACAAATCCCTTATGGAGTCCCCAGAAAGGTTGAAATTTTGTAAAATAGGTCTGCTCTGCTCCCTCTGTTTCGAGAGAGGAAATTGGGAACTGGGCTGCCACCCCTTCCAGATAAAGGCCACATCAAGCTGGGAAGGGGTTGGGACATGGGTGAATAAGAGTATGAGGAAATTTCCTATTATTTTGAATGTAGCTTCTTGTTTGGTCCTTTGCTTGGTTGCTGTAGACTTTTGTTTTCTACAACTCCTATAAAATTAATGTAGCTGGTCTGAAGTTATGTGTGTGTGTGTTTCCTGCAGGTGAATGAGGGCTTAGAGTCTCTTAGTCTGCTGTGTTGCTGACATCTCTTCAGATGTCTGCCCAGTTAATACGTCAGGGATTTAGCTCAGATGACTAAAAATATTTAGAGTTTAAGTTATTCAGTTGTTTTAAAAAATGCAATTGAAATTGTCAATTTTTTACACTAAAATTTCTCATATTAAGTTTTCATTGTGCTGATATAAATGCAAAACAACTTCTTTTTTATACACAAAAAGGGAATTTGCTCTTAGTACTGGTATGAACTTTTATCTGATTTTGGGGCAGTCAGCATGGTGTGGTCATAAAATGGAAATCTTTTCCCACTGCTATTGGGTTAACACTCTTTAATTTTCACATTAGGTACTGTGATTTAGAAACTGTATTTATTTGTGTGATGGAAAGATGTAGAGAATTAGAGGCAGTCTGAACTGATTTCTAGCCTGTTAAATCAAAGTGCCAATATAGCTTGTCCTGTGATGACTTAGGTACTATTCTTCTTGAAGGAAAGAGAATAAGTAAGTGACCATCTGAGCCTTCAGTGTGATTTAGATTATTCATCTGGTAATAATGAACCTAGAATGTATTAATGGATGTAAAGCAAACTTTCTTGTAAAATATACTCCAAAATAATTTTGCATAGAATTTGCTGGTCTTCCTTAGTGTACAGTTTGCCTCCCAATACTGATTGAAAGGAAGGGGTGAATGTTGTTAGGTAATGATAGATGTGCTATAGGCCTTTATTGAGTCCTTTGGTAATTTAGGGTGAACCTTGTGCCCAGAGGCCATCTCAGTGTCGCCTTCATGGAGATTCTTCTCTGGAACCCATTGTCAACACCAAGTGTTAATTAGATCCTTGAAAGGGAAGTGAATGGAAAGAGGTGCTTGTTTCTACCTCACTTCCATGCCTTTTTGATACATTGATAATAAGTGCATATGTTCAATATGTTGATTAAAGTTGTCATAATGTCACACTGTGTCAAAGAATGTTTGGTACAATGTCAAAGGGGAACTTCAGAGGCTCTGGGTGTTCCTCCAGTTAGTCTATGTTGTCAAGACTTTGTTTGTTTCATTTAATCAGCCCTTGCCAATTCTTTTCATCTAAAATTGGACACTCCAGACAGTGCTTAAAACTTAGGAAGACATGGAGACTTGATGAATCTGGAGATCCAGTGAAAAGTCAACTTGATCTTTCCATTTGGATAACCTGGATGATTCTTATGATGCTGTTTAATAGAAGGCTCTGGTAATCAACTAGCAAGAGAAATTAGGACCTTTTGATTTCTGTCTTTCTTGTGGAGTTGATATTAGAAATCAGTTATTAGGGAGTCTTATGATGGAGTTAGTGGCTCATCCACTTAAGTAATGAAAGATGTTGGGACATGCTGGTAGCATTTAGTGTTTCTAGAATGACAAAATGTTTATTCATGATGATTTATGGAGACCTCTCATACCTATCAGTAATTCACTTCTCTTATACTGAAGTCACTTTCATTACTGCAAAAATGACTTTTCCTTTTCAAGTCTTAAGTTGGCTTTCTTTCTTTCTAGCTTTTATTTATTTGAGAGAGAGAGAGCATGAGTCTGGGGAGAGGCAGAGGGAGAGGGAGAGGGATAAGCAGAAAGCCTGCTGAGCGGGGAGCCCAATGAAGGGCTCCCAAGACCCTGAGATCATGCATGACTTGTGCCGAAGTCAGATGCTTAACTGATTGAGCTGCCCAGGTACTCCTTTAGTTGGTTTTCTAGAAGCAAAGCCCAAGACAACAATACAGCTGGGAGTGATTTATTGAGGACATAGTCTCAGGAATAGGGGGTTGAAGAGAACAGGATTGGGCAGTAGGGGGAGGAGCTGACCAGGTAAGTGATCTCAGCCAGAGTCTTACTTTAGCATCATCCTCTAGGGACTCCCCAGCATGAATTGGTCTAACTTCAAGGGAAGGTGGTAGGGCTATTTGTATTCATTATCAGTCACTTTTTGGCTACTGGCTGCCTGAAGGCTGGAGGTGCTGAGGCATGGGGTCGGCCATTGAGGGTGGTAATAACCTCTGAGGGTGGTGGCTCCCATTCAGCCAAGGAGAATTTCTTTAGAAGGGGTGTCGGTAAGCTGTTGAGAGCCAGCACCCATAGCTGCTCAGGAAGGCTGTAGTGCCAATCAACCAAGTATGCAGTGGACTCAGATGATTGGAATGCATTGTTTCAAGGTAGTTTACATATTTAATCGAAGGGAAAAAGCCCTCTAATCGTCCACTCTTACTATCTGTCTTATCCTAAGTCAAGTGGAAAAGACGAGGGGTACAGAAGGAAGAAAAAAGTAAGACAGACATTTTGTTTAAAATTAAAAATAATTTCTCTTCTAACATCTAATTTACTCTAAGATAAAATACAGATAACAGAAACATATAAAAATTTATAGTTCAGTAAATTATTCTGTGATGAAGATGCCTGTAACTACCACTAATATCAAGAATAGAACTTTGCCACCCACCCAAGAAGCTCCTGTATGTGCCCCTTTCCCATCTCATCTTATTCCTTCCTTCTTCCTTCCAAAAGTAAACACTATCTTGTCTTTATAATAATGACTTATTGGCATTTTTTTAATGATTTTATCATCTAAGTTTAATCTATAATTTTATGTTTCCCTATGTTTAGAAAGAACTGGATAAGTCTTGTAAGTTTTTGTTTTTGTTTTTAATACACAAGTTCTCCATTTATCCCTTTGTTTTCCTTGACATTTATTTGTTAAAGACCTAGGACCTATTGACCTATAGTTTCCTTCACTTTGGATTTTGGTGCTTACATAGTCATAGTGCATGCAATTCAGCAAGTTTCTCTGTCCTTCATAATTCCTGTAAATTGGTAGCTGTATCCAGAAGATTCAGAATTCGGTCTAGAAGATGATTTGTGTTCTTTCATCAGGAGGCATAAAATGTCTGTTTGGCCCCCCCTTTTTAATATTATGTTCCTAGCTCCATTAGTTTATTGGAAGCTATAAACTAGTCATGTTGTAATTATATTTTTTGTTGTTGTTGTTGTTAGCTGGAACATTTTTGTAAGGAGATGCCTCCCCCTATCTATCATTTGGTTACCCAGTGGTATAACTCATTTAAATACTGGATGTTTCTTTTAGTCACCAAGCTTCCCTGTAATTCTCAAAAGATGATGGATTAGTTTTTAAAATATAATTATGAATTTATGGATATATATATTTTTTGATATTTATTTATTTATTTTAGAGAAAGAGAGAGTGAGAGAGCATGGGGTAGCAAGAGGAGAGGAAGCAGACTCTTAAGCAGACTCTGCTCAGAGCAGAGGAACCTGGAGCCTTTCCTGGGTTCCATCTCACAACCATGAGATCACAATCTGAGCCAAACCCGAGATCGGGTACTCAATCAACTGTGCCACCCAGGTGCCCTACATTTATAGGTTTAAACAGATGGGTTTCAGTCCATTACAATTATTATTACTGAAGTTAAAATGGTCCCATCTTTGACCAATGAGAATCTCTTTCAGTTTCTTGCTGAGTTCTTTGACATGACCGTAGTAGTCTTTGATGATTTTCTTGCTATTTGGTATGACAGGTATTCCATGTTCATCTTGTACATTTTTTAAAGATTTTATTCATTTATTTGATGGAGAGAGAGAGAGAAAGCATGAGTGCACACAAGTAGAGGAAGCTATAGGCAGAGGGAGAGGGAGAAACAGGCTCCCTGCGGGGCTTGGTACCAGGACCCTGGGCTCACGACCTGCACCGAAGGCAGATGCTTAACCAACTGAGCCACCCAGGTATCCCCGTCTTGTACATTTTCTGCACGAGACCTGGAATCAGCTGTTTTTTCAAAAAAGCCCTGGCTTCTTTAAACAGGAAGTTGCATTTTAGGAATGTCATCTAAGTACTAGGGATGCTCACAGATATTAGATTATTGTTTTTAGACCTTTTTGGTGAATAAGGCTGGGTATATATACATAGTACAAGATAAAAAAGGTCTTGTGAACTTATCTTAATATATTCAATTCAAATTTAGGATTTCAGGATTACTGGGCTTTTATTTAACCTTTTCTGGGTTACATTATTTCCTTCCTTCTACCTGGTTCTCATGGAGATGAGGAATGATGGAATTAGTATATCTTATGCTTACTCCTTTGATTGATCTCATTTTACATGTATAGGAGAGCTAGAAGAAAAACACTAACACTGCAACCACCAATTATGATTACTAAAAAAGTTTATTGCAGAGGAACGGATATTCTAACTCTGTCCCCATTAGAATTTTTCAATAATTGAAGTTTTGAAAAATGATGCTAAGGTCTGAATGTTTATGTTCCCCTGAAATTCATATGTTGAATCCCAGCCTCCAAGGTGATAGTGTTACAAAGTGAGATCCTAGGGAGGTGATTAGAAGGTGATTAGGTAGGAGTGGCAAGCCCTTCTGAATGGAATTATTGCCTTTAAAAAGGAGATACCAGAGAATTAGCTCACCCATTCTACTATGTGGGGTTACAGTGGGAACATGTTTTTGAGGAAGTGTGCTCTCATGAGACCCCACATACTGAATATGCCAGCACAATGATCTTGGACTTCTCAAGCCGCCAGAACTATGAGAAATATATGTGTATACATCACCCCGTTTATGGTATTTTTGTTATAGCCGCCTCAATAGACTAAGACAGATAGTTTATATTTCCAGGTGGAACCAGTAAATATATTATAAAAGGTCATAATTCAGAATGACATAGATAGGCCGGAACAATTAACACCAATATGATGCAATTTGACATGGATGAAAAATGCAAGTTTGTATTGCATTTGGCTCAGAAACTGAGTTAACATTAATTTTAGGATGGGAAAATGGAAAGGATTAGGTGGAGAAAACATTAGTAGTAAAATAGAACACAGCAAAACTAGAAACTATGATGTATATTAAGAATATGAAGCAGCTGGAAACAAAACCCCACCATCAAATTTTCATGCTGCATTCCTAGAAGCCTAGTGTCTAATCAGTGCCTGTGATTTCCCCATGGAAACCAACATTGGTCAGGCCACATCTATGTTCAGTTTTAGGTTTCATGCTAACGTATGGACAATGACACCCTCAAAATTTTGGACATCATGTCACATGAGAAGTAAAATGAAAAACCAAAGGATTGAGAGGATTTCATATTTGTTAGATGCAGGCCTTCAGATAAATGGCGTGGCTCTTTGGTGAAGGAGGAGGTGGGTTTTAACATTGCTTGAGATTATAATTCTAAAGCCTGTGAATACAAGGTATAGGGAAATAAAATTCTGCTCCCTTGTTGGGAGATGGTTTCTCTGACAGTTGAAGTTGTCCAGCAGTGGAATGGACTTGTTAAGCAATGAGCATCCCTTTCTTTTTTATTTTCTTTTTTTTTTTAAGATTTTATTTTTAAGTAATCTCAGCACCCATTGTGGGGCTTGAACTCACAACCCTGAGATCAAGAGCTGCATGCTCTACTGATTGAGCCAGCTGGGTGCCTTGAGCTTCCCTGTCTTTACAATTGTTTAAGCCAGCATATAAGGAGAGTCATATGGTTACCTGCTAACTCTAATACTCTGCTTTTCTATTTACTATGTAATAATAGCTAGGAAGGATTTTTTTTTTTTTTTGTAATGGCAGATAAACATGATTGTGAACTCATTTTCGAGAATTTAATTTTCCTGGAGTTCTCTTTTGTAGACACCAAATAAGGAGACACTGCCAGTTGACTTTGATATTGTAATCACATCAATGATGAATAATAGGAATATTGTTACTTCATTAGAAATATTATCCTGAAGAATTTAACTTTCTGGTGACAGCTACATTAAACACATCGTGGTGCAAGCCAACCGCGACAGCTGCAGAGGGTACAGATTCCTCCAACCTCTTCACCCTCAGATGATACTGTACTGAGATTGACTCGTGTGTTTCAGAGATTTCCTTTCAACCAACAGGCATATGGCTAAGGCACAGTTGGAAATTGGTTGTTTTTTTTTTGTCCTGACTGTTGCTGGCCTTTGAAATCAACAAGACTAATATGTTTGTAGTTTCTGATAGAGAATAGAGCATAGCGAATAGAACATAGAGAATGATAGTTGTGGGTGAGCCATAGAATCAAAAGACTTAACTTTACACAGTAGTGAGTCTTGGAGAATGGTGTCTCTCTGGAGTGATAAATGAGGTGTGCCCCCTGTCCCCAGCCAAGATCCTAGCCAGGCTCTTCTTACCAAAATGGCCTTTCCACTTTCTTTCTTAATTTTTTCTTAAATTAATTAATTAATTAAAAAAAAGATTTTATTTCTTTATTTGACAGAGAGTTCATAAGTAGGCAGAGAGGCAGGCAGAGAGAGAGCGGGGATGCAAGCTCCCCACTGAGCAGAGAGCCTGGTGTGGGACGTGGGGTTCGATTCCAGGACCCTGAGATCATGACCTGAGCTGAAGGCAGAGGCTTAACGCATTGAGCGCCCCAGGTGCCCCGGGCTTTCCACTTTCTTGATTTCTCTTGTTATCTGTGGAGAAAAAAATCACACTTTGGAAGCAGGTTTGTTTTAGGGTCAGGTTAAGAATAAATATCATTTAGAACTTCTCTTCCCAGAAAAATGTGTTCTCTGTTCTCTGGAAGGTTGTGATTTAATTGGAGGTACAGCGAGATAAATAGAAGTGAAGAGATATGCAGCATTACAATGTACCCAGCAAGGGGAGTTATCAATATATATCAGTGATAAACAGTAGTTTTGGTCTCCATGCTATGATGTGTTTTATCTTGTTAGACCTTGGGCCTCCATTGTAGATATCAGTACTAAAATAACTAAGTATGACAAAAGTTGTCTGTAATTTTAAGTCATGGAATTTCTATGTCATACCTACAAAATGACCATGAATTGCTATGAAAAGAACATAAGTAAATATAATGTGGATTTTTCCAATTTTTGCCCTTACGTGTACAGGCCGTTTAAGTTTATTTATAAAGATAATTCAGTTCAAAAGATTCTCTAGTATCATTATTCAAAAGGTAAAAAAGGCCACTAAGAAGTGCTCATACTAGGGCTCGTAGGAGTGGAAACTGATTACAAAGAGAAAGATTGCCATGCGCTGCCTTTTCATAATGCAATGAGAGGGGTTATGAAAGTGTTTGTTCTTGCAACGAGCAGAATTTCTGGTATTTTTTTGGTCCCGTCTTTTCCCTTTGTTTCTCCCCACTGAATCTCGCCCCTTTTTCCCCAAGAGGAAGTGGCAAATGGATGGGAAATGAATAGGACAACCCCACTACATTTCACATTAAGAATTGCTTTTCAGAGGTGCCTGGATGGATCAGTCGGTTAAAGGTGCAGTACTCGGTTTCGGCTTAGATCATGGTTTTAGGGTATTGGGACTGAGTGCCCTATCCAGTTCTTCGCTTAGTGAGGAGTTGGCTTGAGGATTTCTCTCTCTCTCTGCTTCACCTCCCAGCCAAATAAATAAAGAATCTTAAAAAAGAAAGAAAGAAAGAAAGAACTCCCTTTTGGAAGAAGAAGAGGAAAAAAGGAATTTGCGCCAAATATTTGGATATTAAATGCACTTTGTAGTTATTGGCTCACAGAGAGAAGGAGCGGAGATAGCACAAGCTTCAGTTTTGAGTACCAAGCAAATCCCTGTGAAAGGAGCTCATTGCTTATCAAGATGATTGTTGATGTGGCCTCAGGGCTTCCCTTTTGTTGTTACCTAAAAATATGCCTCTGAATGTAAGTTACCATTCTTCTGTCATTTTAGTATACACAGCAGGCCAACCTTTCTAGTGTTAAGTTCTAGTAGGGGAGAGAGAGTGGATTTGAAGAAAAGTGCCTACTTTTCTCCTTAAATTCTAAGCCCTTCTTCTTGCATTTCACTTTGGGGACGGGGGATGGTTCTGTGACTCTAAGCACAACCCCTCAGGACAGCCAGCATCACCGTGGCCCTGAGTCAGACTGGTATTGCCTCATCTGCCGGGGGATTGGAACATCACCCTTCTGGGCCTCTCCAACTGGGTTCGTTCTTTCATTGGTTCACATGCTTGTCACTTCATAGGTTGCCTGGATGACATCATTGCTACTGCCGCTGTGTCAGGCAGTGTAGTAAAGTCTATGCTGACAGGGTGTGATAGATGAAAAATAATGAGTTGCATTTTTCTCGTTAAGGGCATCACTTAGCGTGATGTCAGCTACACACTGTGCTGTCTCATGTGAGGGTTTTGCCCCTGGTCAATCAGAGGAGCGTTATGGGAGACACAGGCTTGCCTGATCTGATTCCTGTCAGCAGTGGGTTTTGGTGCAGTTGGCATATCTTGGCTATATGGTGGTTTAATGGGTAAGGGGAACAAAAACTTGTGATTGGTATCCCCAGAGAAGGTGGTGGGGAAAGAACATGTATTTGAATATAGTGTGAGCAGGGATGTTAAGAGCGAAGAGGCGGTTTTTAGAATTTGTTATAGTTGCTTTGATTCGTACACTGACATTTCTGTTGAGGCTAGTTGTATGCGTAGAACTGTCTAGTATCAGTTGTGTTATTCTCACAGCTCGTCCTGAAACATTTCTTGGTTTTTCTGCATGTGAGTCACAATTTTACTTCCGTGTATTTGTGTCTGTGTAGTGGTCTAGTGACCTTATCCATCAGAGTCTTTTGCAGTCCAAATAAACCTGTGGAATAGACCAGTAAAGTGTGTATGTAGGGGGAATTGACACACAGGAGATCAAGGTATGATTTGGAGGAGCTATTTAGGAATACCATAGAGCTAACCTGGTCTATCCATGTGATTATGAAACACCGCCCTGGTGGGGTACAGCCCAGGTGACCTTCAGATCTCAATCTGCTTGTTTCAGGTATGCACCCATGTGTTCCTGCTGGGCCTTAGTAGAAATGGAAACACATCTTAGAAGACGAACTGAATAAAACAAGTAGAAAGTCAAAAGGTGGAAGTAACAGAAAGCAGCTTCAGTACGGAAACCAATTAAATAGAAACGAAAAGGGAATGCAAAGATGATAAACATCATAAATTATTCTTGAGTGGAGATTTAGTATTTATTTGTGTTAAGGGCAGGAAGGTTCCTTCTGACTTCCATTATGAAAATTACATGAGAAGTCTGTGGGTCACTGAGTATGAGCTTGTTGAATCCTTCTATGTTTTCAGAAAAGAGCTTAATTGGAAAACTACAATTTTTCCTTTCTTTGCTTGATATATGAGAGCCTGACTCATCTTTTGGGAAAAACTAATCATGTTTCTAACCAGTTCTGTGTGCTGTAGTTATCAGGTTAATCACAAAAACGTCAGCTGGTAGGAAGGCTTGAGAATAAGAAGAATCAGAATGGGAGTGGATGGGCAGGCTGTGAGTTGCTTCCTTTAATGAAAGTCTTTAGGATTGACTGCATCAAAGGAAAATGATAGTAGAAATTAAAATGCAGATTTCTCAAGTGTGCCTGTGTGGTTTAATTATTCTAACACTAAAAAGAGCTTTGTCTAAACAGAACAAAACCTGTTATGCATTATGTCAGAGGAGCCTAGGAGTCAGCTCTGAGGACAGTTCGGCATTTTTAACTATCATGTTGTCTTTGAGTTAGTGTTGGCTTATGACCTAGGCTTTTAGGAAGTGTTTTGACAGCTGACAATGATAATTGTAGTTCTCATTTCCACAATAAAATATGTAGTGTCAGGAGTAGTACTGTAATAAAAATAAAACAAATATTGGTTGGGGTCTCATAGCTACCTTAAGTCTTTATAATTATAATTAAGTCTCATTTTAAAAAATGTGCAACATTTTAATTGCCAGATTAACAGCATTAGAGTACTCTTTTAGGTGGAATTGTAATATGATTTGACACTTTACTTTTTGTGATCCCTGTCAGTTTTAAAAGTCTCTAAATAATTCCATGTACTGTGCCTGTTCTTTGCTCTCTTTTAGATCTGATCCTTTTATCAGCAAGGAGTGAAGATGAGTTTTATTCTAAATTTTATTAGATTATCTTCAGATATACTGAGGTTATATAAATATTCTGTTCCGAAGAATAATTAACATAGAATGAGTTTTAGCATATATTAAATGAAAACATTATATGATAATCTCTGGTATGATACTATTTTTTTGTTAAAAAATGCATATTTAGGGGCGCCTGGGTGGCTCAGTGGGTTAAAGCCTCTGGCTTCGGCATGATCCTAGGGTCTTGGGATTGAGCCCCGCGTCGGGCTCTCTGCTCAGCAGGGAGCCTGCTTCCTTCTCTCTGCCTGCCTCTCTGCCTACTTGTGATCTCTGTCAAATAAATAAATAAAATCTTAAAAAAATGCATATTTAACTAACCTGAAGGATATATACCAGGATATTAACATTAGTTAGTTTTGGTGATGTGATTATAAGTGTTAGTTTTTTATGTTACTTGTCTGCATTTTCCATTCTTTTCCACAATGAAGGTTATTGCTTTTTAAAAGAAATGTTCTTTAATGGCAGGTATAATTTGACTTTTTTTTTTTTTCATGTAGGGGCACGTGTTATACAAATAACAAGTCAATTTAAAAATCCTCCTCAGTGGAGGCACTTTGTTCTCTCTTTATTGCATAACGAGAGACAGTGATGCTTTGAAAATAGTATTATGTTTGCAGGAGTCTCTCAGTAATTCCTCACTGAAGAAGGAAAGGAAGGAAGGAAGCAAGAAACCCCTGAGGCAGGTATTTTTTTTTTTTTTTAAAGATTTATTTATTTATTTATTTGACAGGCAGAGATCACAAGTAGGCAGAGAGGCAGGCAGAGAGGTGGGGGGCGGGGGGAAGCAGGCTCTCCGCTGAGCAGAGAGCCCGATGCAGGGCTCGATCTCAGGACCCTGAGATCACGACCTGAGCCGAAGACAGAGGCTTAACCCACTGAGCCATCCAGGAGCCCCTGAGGCAGGTATTAAACCATGTAGTTGATACGGTGCCTGCTGTGTTTGAAGTGTGTGAAATGCTCTGAGGGAGTAAATGCAAGGGACATGGGGCAGTGTCCTTGACCATCCGCAGTTTATCGTCTGGGGAGACAAGGTCTACCCTCAAAGCAGTTAGTGAAGGATACCTTCTATGGTTGTACGTTGTACGATACAAGTAGTTAGGAAAGCTGCTCATCCTCATGGTCTAGTTCTGGGGCCTGGGATGATTAGAGCCCAGGAATATTGTTTCCCGAAGTGCAGGAGACCAAAGAGCTCATTCACAGTACGGGCTCTGGATTGGTGGGTTTGTGTTCCAGAGGCCTGCTCCTAGACAAGTTCTTTACTGTCTCTAGGAATTAGCTTGACCTGGGAGGGGAATTCTCTTTCTGGTCAGTGAGGCCCCCACCATATCAAAGTCTCAGTACAGAAAATAACATGAGTGATACCGTCTTGGGCTCTAGTTTTGTGCTTGTTGATTTACAATATTTCAAGTGTATTTTAAAATTTCTTCTGTACCATGTAAGTGTTTAATTCTAATAGTCTTGTGAATAAATAAGCTACTCACTGTTAAAGAAAAGCTGCTCATGATGTGATGCAGACAGTGGGTGTGAAGCACATAGGGAGGGAAAGGTGGATGTAGCTAGGAGTCCCTGAGGAAACTCTTCAGTATTTTGTTGTGGGTTCTTCCTCTGGAAGACAGGTGTCTGACCTTGGAAAGGTCTCCCGTAGCAGTCCCTTTGCGGGTCTAGCAGTCATCTTTTGCTCTTCACCTCGAGTGCTGGCTCTATAAGAGTTGTGAAAATAGAAAGGTGTCTTTACTAAATCGGGTGCTGTCTTCTCCTAGGTCCACAGAAAACTTTGTTTCCCTCTCACGTCTTCATTAATGCCACAGAATGGAAGCTGGGCTGTGGGAAACAAGGCAGATAATTCTAGCACAAAGTCAGGCTGCTTTGAATTCTGTGGTTCCTGTTACAGAAATAAAACTTTTCAATATTTGTAGTACTCTGTAGAGAGTGATGAAATTCCTTAAAACCTTCTCCACATTTTTTCTTTCTTTCTTTCTTTTTTCTTTGCTCATAAGAAGAATTCAACGGTGTCACTTAGAAGACAGCCTGTGCTTATGAATACTCTCCACGGACAGTTTCCTTTTCTGATACTATCTAGTTTGTATCTAGACATGGGGAAATGTCATAAGAATAAATTGATTTGGTTCTGAAACATTCTTCCTGTAAAAACCTATTAGACTGAAGTCATTTCATTCAAAGGGCTGCCTGTCTCAAATAACAAAGTTTCCTCAGCTGGGTTTTATTATTTTTTTGACCATAAGGATATACTGATTATTTGAAATTCAAAGTAAATATCTGTTCCTGTAAGTTCGGAACTCCCAGTAAATTGAGTGTTTATCTCAAAGTTGATGAGTGTTTTGCAAGAGACCCTGGTTGCTTTTAAATGAAAGGAGAGAATAATCCACAGCATAGTTTCTTTTTTGCACTGTCTCCCTAAGGACAGTTAATAGAATGATTCACAGGTCCTTCTGTGGAAAAATCAGCTGTTGGATGTTCAGCTAATATTAAATATTTGACTTTTGAAGATCAGTATTTCCTTATCCTTGGATTGGCCATTTTATAATGTAAGCTCTTAGACATGAGGGTCTGTAATATATTTATTTGATGTTGTAAACTTCAATGTCAGAAAAAAATTCTCCAGAATAAATATGAGTGTTGTTTGATTTTTAACATCTGACTTGTTTTTTGTTTAATCCCTTCTGAAAGAAAGAAAGGAAGAAAGAAAGAATGAGCAAACATCTTCATAGCTCCTTGCTTCAAGTAGCAAAAATACTTGAGATTCAAGTCCCATTTTTAAGACAAAATTGATGGATAGTAGCCTTAACTCCTGAACCTCTGTCTATAAATGTCTTCTCTGGGAATCTGGGTCATGACCCATCTTTATGGTAGGTATCTGAGAGAACCTCTTTGTCCTTTTAGGGTGTGTCCTTGAGGTCACTGTTGACAACAGATCTCTGAGTGAGATTCAACAAGGGTTAAGCCATACACAATTACTGTTTTTATAGCATCATTCAGAAATGGAGGACATTTCTTGGCTATCTGAGGCAGTCCTATCTGACGGATGAATTCCTCTTCAGTACCCTTGACACATGGTCTTTCAGCCTTTCTCCAAACAGCTGCAGTGATGGGGAACCTACTGCTACATAAAGCAGTCAACTTCAGTTTTGCAGGATTCTCAATTATTTAAATTTATTTCTGGTCAAAGAGTAGAAGCCATATCTTTCCCTCAGTGATCCTAGTTCCAGTCATGAGAGCTAGGAACTGTTGTCCTATGTACTGTCCCCGTGAAAGGCCTTTGGATATGTGAAGGAATGTATTATAACCCATTCCAGCCCCAGCGGATCACATACAACCTGTGATAGAACTTGGAACCTTAGTTTTAAATAAACTCCCCAGATGGTTTTGATCCATGCAGAGTCTGAGAATCACTGCGTGGGTGGGAGAAACCAGTGGCTTGTGACAGCGTGAGAAGGCTGCGTGTCAGGTGGTGTGGACAGCTGGTGGGGTGTAGTGGGTCTGGCAGAGGAGAGCTCATGAGTTTAAGAAGGACTTCCCCAGATACACAGGAACTAGCAGGCAGGGAAGGAATGAAAGGGGGCCGCAGGCCTAGACTTGGGTCGGTCATTCCTTGGGACAGGAAGGAGCCTGGTGATTTTAGGGGCAGGGAGCAGGCCCAGCATGGCCAATTTTAGGACTGGGTAAAAGGCAGGGCAATAGTCTGGAAAGGTCAGACTGTAAAGGACTCTGTTGGTCACACTCAGGAATTACACATCATACCACTGGTATTGGGGAACCACAGTCAGTTTCTACCCAGGAAAGCCCTGAAGAGGGGTATTATAGAAACATAGCTTTGGCAGTGGGAACAGAGTAGACTGAAGGGGTTTAATAGGTATATGGGTGGCTGAGGGCCAGAAACCTGAAGGTTTTGGGATGACTGCATCTTCTGTTTTAAGTCAAGGTGTATAAAAAGAGAAGGAACAACTTGTTTGGGAAGAAAGATTTGTTTTCAGTGTCTTAACATTGGGTGTATTGGGGGGATATGCAAGTGAGACTAGGGAGTAGATCTGGAGCTCAGGAGAAGTTTTCTGAGCCAAAGTTACAGATTTGGGATTATCAGTTCATAGGTGGCTGTGAAGATAAGTCTGTAGTGGGAGAAGATGAAAGGGCCAACAGTGGGACTTCAGGGACACCAGCACTTAGGGGATGAGCCAGGGAGGAAAAAGGAACAAAAGAAAGAGAGGAAAAATGGACATGTGAGGAGGAGGCCAGGAGAGGGTAAGGACCTGGATGTCTGGTGCACACTAGAGAGGGGAGAATGCTTGTAGCCCTTCTGGGCATTGGAAGTGGGTGTTGCCCCCTGGCCTTGAGTAGCTGTAGCCACTCAATGTTTAAGGAGCTGCAGTTACTAATCTCCCAGTCTGTATCAGAATTTCACTTTACAGGTCATATTTAAATTGAACAACTATAAAAAACACAGGTATAAATCTGTTTTTTTCTCATAAAGCAATTATGTTTTTTTTCCACCTGTCACCTCTCTGCGGTCTCTTTGTCGTGTCCATTTGTCTGGGTACATGAGAGCCTGCTGTGTGCCAGATGCTCTCCTAAAAGCTTCCATGGCACTTACCTGATTTACTTTATTTATATTATTTCTCTAGGTACTTTCTCCTAGGTGATTTGGGGACTAGCTTGTTTAGGAACACCTTAAGTTTTAGATGGTGCTCTGGCCAAGGACCTGTGTGAACCTTATAGAAAATATTGATAAGTGGCTTAATTGTGCTCTTCACAAATATCTTCTTTCATACATTTTGAGGGGAAAGTGACTCTGCTAGGATTTTAGTTCAATCTTTCCCTTTACCTGTGAGGAAACTCAAGACTGGAGAAGTTGTGCAAGGTCATAGGGAGGATGACAGGAGACCAGGCTTCAGTCAACTGAGTCGTCTTCACTCCTTACCAGCCAAGCACAATGTCCTACCTGTCTGTCTGTCCATCTAATTTCTCTCTGTCTTTCTATCTATCCATCTATCTCTATCTATGTATTACCTTTTTCCTTTTGAAATCTGAATCTGTTCATTTAACAAAGTGCTAGAACTTTCTTTTATGGTTCTTTTCTGGTCCCACTTATGTTATTACCCTTTCTGAACGATTTTAGTTGGAAGAGATGAAGGACAAACTGACTTTCTTTGTTCTGTAGTATTTCTTGTTTACTGCTTGTTATCATAGGTGTTAAATCCACCTGCACAGCTTCTGGGGAGACTTAGTCTCATGGAGCATCTGCTGAAGGCAGGAAAGGTCCCCACCCCCCACCACAAGGCAGGGGAGGGGGCATTTTTTCTTATTCTTTTGTGTTGGGGCTGTCTTTTGTGTTGTGCTACCACCCTCGCCCTGCTTCTCTGGAGAAGCCAAGCTGGTGCAGTCCGCAGAGGCTGGCTTTCCGCTGACAAGAGCTCCTGTAAGTCAGATTTTGTTCCAGTCTTATCTTGTAGCCTCCAGCAAAGCCCTTAGCTTCTCTGACTTCAGTCTTTCCTGTCTACAAAGGAGGAATGGGTAAAATTTTTGGACTGTGGGGGGAAAGACCAGCCTTATAAGAGATGTGAAGCAGTATTACAGTATAAAGAAATAGCTACACATATCAATTTTTATTTTGAAATGTTATTTGAAATACTGATCAGGATTAAAAAGTGACCACAGTGTCTTCTGTGAGACGAGCTGTTTGGCAGCCTGAAGTTCTGTGACTCAGGGAGCCCATGGTGGGGCAGGGCGGTGTCTGGAGGTAGCCTCCCAGAGCTAATCACCAGGGAGGCAGGCTTGGAAAGGAGCAGAGCTTCTTCCCCGCAAAGAATGTGTCCCTCCTTACCCCACACCTCACTCAGGGGTACTGGGGCATTTAAACAGCAACTATGGCAGGAAGCCAGGTGTGCCTTGAGCCAGACTGGGTTTGGGGAGAGGCATGAAGGTTCAGAGTCAGGGCTCTGAGATGCCCTTAGCTCTGCTAATCATGTTTCTCACTAGTGGCACGCAAAGTGATTATATAGCCACGTGCCATCTTTGGCAGGTCCCTCTTACTTTCCATCTGAAATACTTACATTTCTGAAAGCTGGGAGGGTTAATATAGGAAGGGGGTATAGAATCTCCATGGGCAAATCTGCTGTAGCCGTGAGCAAGGCTCTAACGAGTTTACATTTGGATTAAAAACACTAAGGAGTTTTTACCTGTGCCAGGGGTTTGTCAGTGGCAACAACTAGGGCAGTTGTTCCTTCTTATCTCTTTGAATAGTAATAACCCCTTTGTCCCTAGGAAGAAACAGATGGGACTTTCTTTGTGGGTGTGGATTGGGTGGGGGGGTTGCCCCACCAGAGAAGATGAGATTTGCTTGCTTGCTCAGAAGTTCTCCAGTTTCACAGGCAAGGACTAGGAGCGAGGCTGTCCTGTCCTTTCATGGTACCCAGTCCCTTCAAAAGCAGACCCACCTTACCTTCTCCTCAGTCACTCATGCTGGTGAGTGACCTACATTGCACATCCGGTGCCAGAGTTTCTGTTGCCCCAGGCGTGTGCGCTTGAGCACACTCAGCAGGGGAGGGAATGCTTTTGGGTGCTCAAGGACTGGATGGAATCACTATGCATTGTCTCCAGGAGCTTACCAGATACAGGCTTTTGTTTTTATGTTGTATGTGTCTGGTACTACCCCCCCCCCCCCAACGGCTTTGTCATTTGTCATTGCTGCTGTTTCTATGTTTATTAAAACTTCACCAGCAGAGTTGGTCGTCTTTTGGATTTGGGGAGTGAACTTGTCATCTTGGCGAGATGAACCTAGTATGTGTTACTTTCCCCCACTCGGTGCCATGGGTTAGTTCATCATTATTGGTAGATGTTTTCTGTTTCCACCTCCGTTTCCGCATCTGTTTCCATATACACGGACTTGTGTATGTACCTTGTGTGTATAATACATAACACGCAACTTATGACACACATGTAACTTGTATGTAACGATACAATTTTTATATATCACAAAGATGTATTTATCAGAATCCTCTTCTGGGGAGCTGTCTTTGGCCTTAGTTGCTCTCTGTTCTCCTTTCTGGTCACCCTGCTTGTTAGCGTTGAGACTTTCCATTCGGGTGGAGTGGAGGGTCAGCTGAGAAGGAGAAAAATGTTACAGGCCGTTGTTTTTGCCAGAGGAAACTGTCCATTGTGTGTGTGCCCAGCAGTGAACTGGACACCAAGATGAGAATGTGGGGGGCCACGGCCGGTTGTAGGACAATGTAGTGATACCAGGCTCACAGAGATGGGGCATATATGTATGAACTGAAGAGCAATGACCACTCACCATTCTTCTAAGAGTAGTTTTGTCTTTTTCTACTCAGTTAAGTGCTTATGGAGCACTTCTTACCCCTGGAGCCCTGTGTTTGGAGCCAGAGAGATACGCATTTATTGCCCTCAAGAAGCCCCTCAGCCTGGGAGTGACAGAAAAATGGAAAACATGCTGGGAAAGCAGGTGCTTTAAGAAGGGGCTGTGTGTGGCGGGAGCCCCCAGAGGCATGAATCCCAGGTTGTGTGTATGTGTGTGTCTGTCTCTCTGTCTGGTGCTGGTGTGGGCACTGCTGGCAGGGACACTCCAGGCACTGGAGCTGGCTGTGACAACGTGTGGAGTTGCTCGCGTTGGCAGGAACACGGGGCTTGCCCTGCAGCTGGAGGGAGCGGAGTATGGGAAGAGGAGGCAGCAGCTGGACCACAAAAAGCCACAGATGCTTCAGAATTTGAACTATATCCTGTAGACAGTGGGGAAGCCACTGAAGAATGTTAAGCAGGAAAGCAGCCTGATCAGATTGGCATTTCAGAGAGCTGCTTCTGTGCCCTCAGACCTTTGATAAATGCTCTGACTACCTCTTAGTAAATATGGAAAATGAACTTCATGTTCTGAAGATAAATAACATGTCCTTGAGTGTCTTTTCCTCAGATGACAGGTGTCTAGGAAATACTGAGTAGGCTTACACAGTTAGACTGCCTCTCCCATGTCTTCTGCCTCATCAGAAGGTAATTGTGAAGATCGTCCCTTTTGGCCCAGCTCTGCTCTCTAGCCATGCTGGCTGCTCAGGAGCAGGGCTCAGTCAGACTTGGAACTGTGGAAGGTTCTGGGGAGTTCTTGAGCTCCTGTCACTAGAATATGTCTCCATTAGTATGGAGTAGTTACTATATGGCCATTCAGCCAACACTCTAATTAAATTCCTAGCAACAAGTAGCCTTTCACACAGGGAGCTGTGGTGATGATCTGTGTTAGTCGCATAGTACTTCTCAGTAAGAAGTGAATTTTATATCCTGCCCATGATTTGCGGTAAGAAATAAATGTTGCATTGTGACCCAGCATACACATACCAGTACCCACCTATCGATCACTGTACAGAAGTTTCTCGAGGCAATGCTTACCCTTACTTTCTGAGATGTACTCTGTTTCCTTGTCTGTTAAAAAAAAAAATACACTGGTTATGATTCACGACATTAATTTCACAGCCCACTAATGGACCACAACCCCCTTCGAAAAATACTGTCCTATAGGAACTTACAGTCCTGGGTGTAATGGACTTGTGGCCTCTGCTCCTAGTCCAGTGGGCACAGAGAGGAAAGGGCGAGGGTGGACATGGAGAACTATGATCACTGAGAATCTCGGCTGGGATTAAACACTGTCATCAATGAGTCCCATGTGAACACATAATTTGAAAACCTAGTTTTACTGCTTTTATTTACTGGAGTTGACTGCGCTGACTGTCCTTAATGATTCGCATTATGACGGTGCTCTGTGTAAGGCACTTTATATGACCCTACATAGTTTAGTATTTGCATCACCCCATAAGGCAAGTTTCATGATTCACAGTACTAGAAATGTAAAAGGTGATACCCATTATGATTTCCATTTCCTCTACTGCCAGAGTGACCAAAAGAAACAGCTTGGAATGGTCCAGGGAGCTGGCCATTTTCGGTGACAGCAGGCCTTACCTTGTTTTTAGATGTGGGTGGTGTCTCCTTAATAGTTTTTCATCCTTCTACCTTTTTCATCAGATTATCCTAACAAGATTTTCAGACTGAGCTAGTGGCTCCAAGAAGGTTTTGCTGTCCTTGAGAAACAGGTTCTAGCAGTGGGAGGTAGAGATGGCTGCAGAGAAGGCTTTCCTCCGTTGGGATTTAGATGGCTATGGAAGTTGCTACCTATGTTCATCTTAATTTGATGCTTCATGGGAATGAAAAATGGAGAAACTGAGATTCAGGACTCAGGTCTGTGAAAATGATGGTGTCTCCTGTGCTCTAAGACTGGGGCTGTCCTAAGAGGCATGGCCTTCCATACTCTGCTGCTGCTACATCCCAAGCCATGATTTTATATTGTCTCTGCTGTGTTACTTCAGACTGTCATAAACTCCTGTACAAACACTGTAAGGACTGGTGCACCTTCCACTAGGTAGCCTGAGTCTGTGAGAATCCAGTTTCATGGAGCAGCTCAATTAGGGAAATAACATCTTTTTTTTTACCAATACATATATTTTTATTTACGAGGGAAGATTCATTGTAGGATTCCCTAAGACATCAGGAATTTCTTTATTATGTTTAAAGGAGCATGAGATTTAGCTCAATTTTATATGCTGTTCAAGGACCAGCTCTGAATGACTTTTCCTGATGTCTGAGCCATAATTTCTGAGACAGTGAGTTGGACTAGACGATGATATCTAAAAGCATTTCCTATTCCCAACTTCCAGAGTTCTGTTCAAGTGTAAGAAATCAGCTTAGTTCACCATACAGTAAATCATACTGTTGAATTTAGTAGATATTTCCAGGTGCAATATCCAGGGACACTATTGGGTTAGGCCAGCCCTAGCCCTCCGGAAGTTCTAATGAACTTGGCCTTCATAGGCTAGACCCGAAGCTCGTTCTCTGCCACAATCACATTGGTGGGAGACATAAAAGATGGTAGTGTTTTTTCCCCCTGGTTTAGCCATATTTTTGCATATCCTTTGAGAGGAGGGGAAGATTTGTTTGTCAGCAGTATCTTTTGCTGAACATTAAGCTAAATTCTGAGGGAAAGTACAAATTAAAAAGTCTTGCCCTTGGGACTAGTAGAATGTAGTGAAGAAAACAAGATAAATGCAAGACAGCACAAGACAAGATGCAGAGAACACAAACAGCACACAACAAATAATTATTGCATGTTAATTACTAGCAGCTGTACAGAGCTGCTGTGTAAGTGCTGGGAAATGCTAGAAGATTTGGGACTGAGAGTCCAAGGCATTCCTGAGGGGTGGCTGGAAAACGGATATGAGACAGATCCTGCAGCCTTTTTTCTCCTCCCTCACCTGAAGCTGTGAAGAGGACGTTGGATAAGACATTTTCTTCAAGATATGGAATTTATAGTCTAGTCCAGTGGTTGTTGAAGTACAGCTCACAGGCCACATCCTGGCTAGCACTTGTTTGTGTAAATAAAGTTTTATCGGAACACATCACACTTACTCATTTATGTATTTGTGGTGGCTGCTTATATGCTGTAATGACAGAGGTGAGGAGGAGGGACAGAGACGATATGCCTTGCATTTCCATTTACCATCTGGCCTTTTGGTGGAAGTTTGCTGGCCCTGCTCCAGTTGCTTCTTCACGCAAACATGGAATAAACAAACATAGGTACACAGTAAATCTCTACCACCCATTCTCTGGCGAGGGTCTCACAGACTAACAGATTTGCGTGGAGCTCGGCACAAGCACAGCTCTGCCTTTATGCCCAATTATTTTCATCTTTTTTAATGGAACACTTAACAGCTCACATCCCTTTGGCGTGTTCTACTGCAGCTGTTTAATTTTGTTATTTTGTGTGTGTGTGTGTGTGTGTGTGTGTTCTCTTTTAAGCAAATGCAGAAATCCCTCATTTGGACTTTATTTTCTTATCACAGCAGTTGTAGCACTCTGGTTTCATGTGCTTTGGGAACCTAAAAAGCAATTCAGTCTCAAACTAACTCAGGGCTTTTTTTAAAGTTTGTGTGTGACATTATATACGCATGTATAAATAAATATATGTATATTTTTGCCTCATTGGAATGAAAATGTATTGCAGACTGCATGTGCGAAGTTTTCTTTGGCTGCCTGTAGGACTTACAGGACTGTGCAAAACGCTGAGCTCTCTTTGTTGCTTGTATGCTGACTAATCAAAGAATCGATTTTTTTTCCCCCCATTTACATTTTTTGAATCAGAAGAATGTTTTTCAAGTAAGCTTACAACACAATTCGATGATTTAGAGTCAAATACTTTGTACATATTTTAATTTTCAAAGATGAGTTTATGTTATGCTTTGTGAAGAATGAGATACAAAATGTATTTAATGAAACAAACGGAAATAGCTCCCTTTTTATACATAGGCAAAATGGAGATTTCTTAAAATAGAAAATCAGTGACTTGCTTTTGAGTTACACGTTGCCATTTTATGTGGTTTAAAGTTATTTTGCGGTTCAGCGTAGAAATCAACATTACTTTTGTATTACTCTGCACACTTTTAGCTGAAAATCGGAGCCCACTGTTACTCTCTAGATTTTCTACAAGACTGGGAATCTTAGGACTAGCTGAGTTATTTCCTTATTAATTGTGGAGTTTTTCAAAATTACCTCTTATTTCTTTTAAAATGACATGTGGCATTCTGTTCTTCTTTGATCATACATCTATATTTATAAAGAAGTATTTCATACATTTTCCACCACTAGTTTGAGCCTCAGTTGTGTCGAATTTGCTTTTTACCTTTTAGAGAAATTAGATCTGGAGAGACAATCATCATGGTTCCCTGACGTTTATACGTAAATATTGACTATTTTGTTACCTTTTTACCCATGAAGGACTGTCCCTGGGGACAGCAGAAACAGGTAGAGGGTTGGTAATACATCCTCCATCCTCTTTGGCCCCTAAACCATGCTTCCTGTCTTAGAGGCCTGGCCTGGGTGTGGACTGATGGCTGAAGATAAATAAGCTGCTCTTGTGGAAATGGCTGTAGCCTCCATTTTTGGTCAGTTGAGAAAATTCTAGAGCCAGACTCACTGGGGTCTAGATTCTCAGTACTCAGCTGTGGTCCAAGAAGCAGAATCATCAGCACCCTCTGGGAGCGAGTTAGAAATGAGAAATGTAGAATCTCAGACCCTGCCTCTGACCTGCTGAATTAGAATTTGCATTTCACCGTGGTGCCCATGGGCTCCATGAGCACCTTAAATTTGGGAAGCTCTGGTCTAGATCATTGGTTTCCCAGAATGGCCAAACATCCAGATCACCTTTGGAGCAGACCAAAAACTATAGAGTCCTGGTCCCAGCCTCTAAGATATCATTTCACTGGGTCTGCATGATCCTACTGCCCAACCAGATGTAGGAACCACTGGTCTGAAATGGTTGGTGAGGGGATGTTTGAAAAGGTGAATCACTAGCTGAGTGGGTGTCTGGAGGTTCACAGTGGCTGTTGGTCCCACAGTCTAGCTTACTGTGAGCTTCCCTCTCTCTGAGACTCCATCCCTGAGTGGACATGTCATTCTTGTAGAGTCTGCGGAGGCCTGCAGGGAGCTGGAGCAGGGTGCTAGCACTGTTTGCATCTGTAGCTGATGGAATGGAGGTTTGCAGGCCGTCTAGCTACCCAGCCTCCATTCCCATCTCATCCAGTTCCCATGGAAACAGATTGCAGGAAAACTGGGCATGGTGCTATCTTTACCCTGTTTTTGGCGATCTGAGGTCTGTTGCCATGGGAACCACAAGGGAAAGGATGGTAGTAGAGTAGCTAGACTGCTTTTAAATTTCAATGGCAGCCTTCTTCCTCCCTATAAAACCCTCTTTTGCCCAAGTTTACCTCTAGGCCAGGGGCCCTTGTGGCTCTGAATGTAGCTGTGACTCATCTGTGGGGGCAGGTGGGTGGAGAAGGAGGGAAAAGATGGAGCTCTTAAAATATCCTTGCAATGCCAATCATTTCCTTTTCTTCCAAGAAGCCATTTTTAGGTGTTGGTATAAGTTATTTAAATGTCATCTTTAGCTATTATTTCTTGTATGGTTTTATTGAACATAATAACATGTTTTTATTCAAAGGAAGTGAAGAGATGAGTCATTTCAATAAGAGTGATTTCTCGGATGTGGGGAATCCCTATGGTTAGTGGGTGTAAAGTAAATATTGACTGGCTCTCCTTGTTGGGGTAGGAATGAGGGTCTCATGAGGTGAAAGGGGGGCCAGGCTAACAGGGTAGATGTCTGGGTTAGGTGCTGAAATTTTGGCCTGTGGTCAGGAAGAAGGGCAATGGACCTGAAGTTGACCAATTTAAGTATCTGAAAAAGAAATATTGATTTCTAATCTAATAGACCCTAGATTTTAACTCTTGGAGTGTTCAGCTACGCACTGGAGTTGATTGGGTCCCACTGAGGTGCTCTATTTTTCCTACTCCTCCCCCCCCTCATTTTTGCTTTTGTTATTTTTTTAAACTTTCTTACAGCCTGGTCGACCGACCTCACCTTTACTGCATTTCCCAGGGGTTAGACAGCCCTAGGCTGTATCATTCCTGCCCTTCTTCCCTGCTTCCTCTTGCTGCCTTAACCCTTTTTGGAAGGCCGGTTAGATTTTTGGATGCCATGTACGTGCATTTCATATATTTTCTCACTTAGTCAACACCACTGCCTTACAGTTATATTAATGCCCCATTTGACAGACGAGTAGCGTGAGACTTACTGAGGTTGTGTAACCTGCCCAAGTAGTGTGTGGCAGGCTGCTCAGGAGAACTGTCATTCTGAGGTCCTTCTGTTTGACCCCAAAGTCATGCTCGATTCTCTGAGCACAGCACCGCCCCCTCCCCCCGTCCGCCCACCCAGAGTGAGTGGCTGTGTCAGGGCCAAGGGGTATTGCAGAGCTTCTGACTGCAATGGTTCATCATTCAATGGAAGCCTCTCTTAGCACCCACCTCCCCTAGCCCCCATCCTTTCTATCATTTCTTCCAACTAGCCAGCCCATATAAACAGGCGGCTCCATGCTTTTTGACATTAGTCTTGTATATTTACATATGGCTATTTCTTCTTTCAAATGTATTTGTCAATAGGTTTAGTTTTTCAGTCAAGATGGACAAAATTTAGTTTTGATGATTGCATGCTTCCTCTCAAATATTTGGGGAACAATGGCCTAGCAAGAGTATTTTGGTGAAAAGCAACAACAGCTTGCTTTCCTGTGAGGAACAAAATTAAATCCTCATTCTTGCTGTTTGAAGAAACTGATTTACTCACTAGACTATGGGAAGGTGGGGAGTAGGGTGATGTTGTTCACTGTGGTGAAGTCTCTTCCTGCCTTCCTGCCTGATGGTCCCTGCCACCTGTGCTTCTCTCCAGTCCTCTCAGGCATGTGGAGGGAGGAGGCCCAGGCTTCTATCTGAAGAAGCTAGCTGAGGGCTCCCAACTGCACAGCAGAGGTTAGAATGAGTCAGTGTCTACTTGTTGATGCCAGAAGGGAAGGGAATAAATAGGGCTGGATTTTTGAGAAGGAAAACGGAAAAAACTGAAAGAAGATGCTGTTCTAAATGCGGAGAAAGTTGCCTGTCAGGCTGGTGAGGTCCATGGTGGATTTAGATCTTGAAAGTCCTCACAGACACTGCATAGCTAACTTTGGCAAGTGACGGGAACATGACCAGTGACTTCGGGTTTCACATTTGATTGGTAAAATTTACTCTTGCTGCCAGAGTTCTGCAGTTTTCCTTGGTGGTATTGAAGGAATTCTCTTGTCCAGATCTGATGGTGGACTGCTGAGGCAGACTCAGCATCAAGCCTAGTGATGCTGGGTTGAGTACACCGCTCCGAACGAGAGAGTTTCTGTCTCTGCCGGTTAGTGCCACGAAAGATGAACAGACTCAACAATCTGGCAAACACATGGCCTCAGGTGCTGTAGGAGACTGTGTCCAGTCACACTGGGCTTGTGGAGGGGCCAGTTCTCCCTGAGAGGAGGCCGTGTTTCTGCTGCCCCCTGGGCTGCTTGGCGGGATGCGCAGTACCTGTCCGTCGGGCTTTCCCCCATGAATGACACTCGTTGGCTCTTAGTCTGTCAGAGCACACGCATAGGCCTTTGTTACCAAGGCAGCGGAAATTGGTCTAATGAACTCTTTCTGCTTGGCTGGAGGCCTCTAGAACACACAGGGACAGGGTTTGTGTAGTCCCATTAGTTAAATACCAGGCAGCCTTTCCCCGGAATTCTCTGTCGCCCTTCAACAGCTGCTCTTTAGGACAGATGCACTTTCATGGCCCTGCTTCATCCAGCCTTCCAGGAAGATATGAAACTCTATCAGTGTTTCCCTAATGTATGTGGAGTCAGGCTCTGCTCATCAAACAGCTTGGTGTGCGGGGGCCTCTCACAGATGTAGCGTTCATTATTGTGCGTAACTGTACCACCGAGAGCTCGTTTGTCACACTCTCAGACTGGTTGCTGCCGCTGACATCAGCTCCGGGGGCCAACCTCAGACAGTACCATTTTGTGTTACGTCCTTCAGACATCTGCTGAAACGTTCATCTCCTTGGATTTCTGTGATCAGATTAAGTTGTTCCACCAACGCTAACTGACCGGGCCAAATGCGTTGTTTCCAGAATTTGGTATGTCTCAAATGACAAGTTTCCCCAGTTGAATTCCAAGTCATTCCTGAAAGGTTGATCTAGAGGTTGTCTTTTCGCTCTCATGTGAGAACGTGTGTTTTCTCTAAGGTAGTCAGGGAATCTATGATCTTCCTAGGGTGGTGTTTGACACGTTATATATCATTTGTTTTTCTGGTTCCCTTAAATGATAGAAACAACACCATTTTGAGAGGAAGTCTAAGTTCTTAGAGGATATGGAATGGATCTGTGTCTGTGTCTGCTGTGCAGACTATAGGAAGGAACTGTTTTCTCTTTCAGGAGGTAAGTGGGACTTATCCTATGTTTTGTTGTAATGAATGTATTCAGGCAGTGAGGAGTCTTTCTGCCAGGGCACAAATTGCTAAATGTGTGTGTGTGTGTGCGTGTGTGTGTGTGTCCCCGACAACTGCATCTACATTAAATGAGCTGACTACTGTCAGAGCCTTACAGGCCCCAGGTGTTGGGAAGAAGCCTTTCTGGTGCTCACCGTACATCTCTGATGTCTCTTGTCTGTCCCAGACAACATAGACTTTTATTTGGAAATATCTAAGAGAAATGTTAATGTTTCAAAATGTTGGTTTGTTTTGCTCACAGTATTCCTATACAAGCCTACCCACCTCAAAGTGGATATAAAGTGGTAAAAAATTGTAAAACAGAGGGGTACCCAGCTGGCTCAGTCAGTAGAGCATGTGACTCTTGATCTTGGGGCTGTAAGTTTGAGTCCCATGTTGGGTGTAGATATTACTTAAGAAAAATAAAATCTTTAAAAAAATTATAAAACAAAAAGTTATCTTTTTCCTAAATGAATATATTTTTCAGAAAATGAGTATGAGCCAACAAGACAAAACTACACAATGGAAATTTAGACATTCTCTGTGTGTTTGATTAAAGGTGCAAATGTGGGGCTGGCCTGGGCTTGGTCAACAAGGGAAGTTTAGGAAACCTTTGCTAATGGAAGCAACTAAAATTATATAGATCCTTCATTTCTATAGGGAGTATCAGCTGTTTTATTGTTGATCAAGTTTCATTAGCTTTTAAACTGTTGGTGTTTCTGTTCCAACATCTTGTGTTATGTAGAAGGCGGCTGGATTTATCACACTGCTGGAAGTGGTTGGTAGGATGTCTTCTGTGTGCAAAGTTTCGTTCTCAGGACTTTATGGAAGTTTGAGAAATGCACGTAGAGGGCTTAAAAAGTCAGCACTTCACAAAGGGAATGAACCAAATGGGGAAAAGGAAGGAAGAACGTCAGATCGGAAGATTGGACCCTGCCTGATTATTATCTGGCAAAGAGATGTAAAACCTTGGTTAAATTTATTTATTACTGTCTATTGCTATTTTTTAAATTTGATATTTCAGTGTGAAAAAATGAAAAAAAATTTGAATATACCAAGAGGCTCTTTTTCCTTTTAAAGGCAAGTTCCTTTTTTTGTCATTTTTTTTCTTCTAGTGTTCAACCACATTTCATACCAAATAACTCACCCACACATTTTGTCTAATTTTGTATCCTTTCCCCTCTTACGAATTTTAGCTGATATAAAGTGATTTTTAAGCTTAGATTTTTATTTCTCAAGAACTTAAAAAAAATCAAGACAAATCAACTGAGGAGCTATGAGATAAAATGCCATCTTTTGCCCAATTAGGTCAGATGAAAACTGGAAAAAGGTGGGTGGGGAATATTCTTTGGAGACATAGTTTATCAGTCTGCTACGGTGAGTTGTAATCACTGTAGCAACTCTTATGTGTTTACCATTCATTAGAGACCACTGTTTTATGTATGCTTGCTCATTAAATATACAATAATTCTATGAGGGAAGTTTCATCCCTGCTTCTATTTTACAGGTGAGGAAACTGAATTCAAAGGGGTTAAGTAACTGCTAAAATCACCCAGAGCCCCAAACGAGGTGAACTCAAGGTTGTCCAACTCAGAGCCTGGCCTTTTGTCCTCTGGCCTGTTTGTGTATAAAGCTCTCCTTTGAGTGTGTTTGAAATGGTGGATGGGTTGGCACTGCCTGGGCCCCAGACGCCCAGCTGGAACGTCCCTCACACAGTGCCCTGGGCCCTGTGGTCTCTTTGTGTACCATGCCCTTGGCACTTTGTGCAGCTGATGCAGAGTTATGAGGAGGTAATTAAGCTGAAGCTCAGATATGGTTCAGTGCTGTACAACCAGCATTTATTGGGCACCTGCTGTATTCTAGGCTCCATGGTGGTCAATGCTGAGGATGCAGATTAGCAGAAGGTTTCCATTAGGAAATATCTCCATAAACACCATAGACACTTTGGGGACAGGAGCTTGGTTTGTTTTGCTCATTCCCGTCTCCCCATCACCTAAAATAATATTTTGCTTGAGTAATAGTCCCACAAAGAACTATTGAAATGCCGAAGGGGAGTTTGCAGCCTATACAGTGTTCCGTAGGCCAGAGGGCAGGGGTAGTCATGGGAAGTGTACCATGGAAGGCTGCTGCTAGCTGGGGAAGGGAGTGGCTTGGCGTGGGGTGCTGTGAGTGGTGGCACTGGCAGAGCAGGCATTGCTGGGTGATGAGAGCATTGGGAAGTATGTATGAGGAGGACAAACACTGTTTCATACAAACAACTCATTGGTCCTTATTCTCTCCTACTCTTACCCAAGGAGCCAGAGGACAGCTCCCCTTCCTTACTGCTCACACTTGTTAGTTGCCTATGGGAGCCCTTTTATCTTTGCCTATCATGCCCACTGCAAGCTAATTTTATCTGAAGACAATTGGGATGTGGGAGAGTGCTGGGTGTGGAGCATCTCAGGGCCCAACTCCTTGGTGTGGCCAGTCACCAAGGAGTCTCGCACCAGGCTGGGTGGTAACGGTTTCTCCCACAGCCGCCTTCGGCTCGGCTGGTGTTCACATCTGAGGTGACCACGATGGGCTCACACCTTGTGTGCACATTCTGATTCTGTGCCAAGCAGACCCTTCCTTGCCTTTTCTTTTCAGCATGTTGGTAGTGTGCTCTTAGGCCAATTTGGGCCTGGGAAAGTGGAGATCATCTCAGTATTCCTTGATCTCCATTCGCTATTGTTACAGGTGTCTGCTGCACCCCTTCTTAGCTTCTTCCTGTCGGCCAGTCTGTGTGTACAGGGGAACTCGGAGCTTGGTCCTAGCCCGACACCTGGGTTTGTTCCCAGCGCTGCCGTCATCATTTCAGTCACTTTCAATGCATTCCCTCTCCTCCCTGAGTCTCAGTCTCCTCCATAAAATGAAGGGGTGGGGTAGATGACCTCTTATTGCTTCCTTTGTCCCTAAACAGTATGAGAAGGTAGTTGCAAACTTACTGAATCACCAGGGACAGTTATCCTACTAACTTACCTGGGGGGATTCTTTCTCCGCTTCTGTTGGAGTAGAGCCTCAGACTATAGATCCTTCAGGATTTATCAAGTGTCGTATTTGCCAAAGTGACATTTTAAAGGATGTTCTGATAGAATGGCTTTTTTTTTTTTCCTTCTTCAGCGTGTGTGTGTATTTGTAATGAGTGTTTAGATTTTATACTTGATTCCTAAAATGGTGGCCTTTCTGGAGCCTATGAAGCTCCCCAGGGCTAGGATGGGTTCATAGCTTTTATAACACAATCTCAAATTGTTTTATACCCCTGAATCATAGGTGGGTATTAAGGGGGACACGTATTGCATGGGTGTGGTGCAGAAACAATGAATCTTGGAACACTGAAAAAATCAAGTTAAAAAAAAAAAGAAATGAAAAGTAGTGTGAAGGATCTACATCACCTCAGTTCAGCCTCCCCTGGGTCTAAGCAGCTTATTTCTCTGACTTGTTCTCGGACTTCGGTTTAGGTGCATATTTTCTGTGCTTGGTCCTTATGTTCTTTTCATACACATTTTGCTGTCTCCCTTGACTAGAGACAGGGCCACAGGAGAATAATCGGGATCAGAAGGGACCTCAGGCTTCATGTTCTCACTTTACAAATGAGAAAGTGGGAGGCTGACAGGCGAAGGGACTTGACTGAGTCCTCTATGTGGGCCCAGAACCAGGGGGAAGGATGCCTAGTCTGGTGCTCTCTGCCCCATGGCTGCCTTGAGGGGAGGGGCCATATTTTGTCCAAGGGACATACTTTTTGGCTGTTAGGAAATGTTGAGACTCATGGGCACTTGCTGAGGTCCAGACTCTCTGTTCACGAGGTAGAGGAGCTCACGCGAGAAAGTGTGACACCTCTCTCCCAGGGTGACACCTGATTTAAACTCCGGTCGGAAGTAGATCCTCAGGTTTCTTCTCTCTACTTTTTCTCACACCTGTCTTGCTGGAAGTCCATTATCACTTTAACATAAGTGAGCCAGCCAGTAGTGGAGATTTTTTTCAGTAAGCAGTGCAGTACAAATTCTTAATGTGTTAATTTTTATGTTTTGATTTTTGGGGGCAGGGAGTCAAGGTTAAAGCTGTCTCTTCATCTCTCAGTATTCCTTTTTCCCTAGGACCTCTTTGGTGGGTGGAGCAGTGACAGATCATCAGACACAGGCATGGGGCCTCAATTCCCTGAGTCCCTTCGGCCTGGAGCCCGTTAGGCTGCTCAGTCTAGCCATCACCTAGGTAACCGACACTCAGCCAGTGAAGCAGTCTGTCCACAGTGAGAGGAAATAAAAAATGAAACTGTAGTGTTTATTCCTTATGTACTACACATTTTTTGAATGTTCCTAGATTTTTTTTAAAAAAGGTTGTGGTTTCACTTTGCTCTGGGTTTTGGCCTTTGTGCCTAGTGTGTGACCCTAATGTTTCCTGAATTCTGTATGTCTATTTCTGCAGTGTAATTTTGTGAAAGCTGTGATCTGATGAATGCAGTTTTCATTCCCCAGTGATTCCTCAGAGACTGCATTTCATGGAAGTTTTTATGAATAAGTGGTAAAGCAAACATATTCTACAACTTAGTTGGTTAGGTTTTGTGGGTGTTCACTCTTTAAAAAGGGTCCCTTTCTGTGGGGATGTTTTTCCGTTTGGTGTGCTCTATTTCCTTAGTAACTGTTGCTCTGTCATGGGAGGGACTTAATGACATTTTTCAAGTGCAGTATTGAATTAATTTATTTTCTGGTTAGGCCTACCCATCTTCCTAGGATAAATAGAACGTGTGTATGTGTGTGTGTGTGTGTGTGTGTGTGTGTAGAAGACAGAAGGATGTTAGCCTGCTTGCTATAGTGAGGGCTCTTGAATGTGTGGCTCAGGATTATTCTGCGAAGGCTCTCTCTCTTTACTCTTTCTTCATTTTCTCCCCCTTCATTTCCCTGATTTGAATATTGTTCAGTTTAAGACATTTCAGTTTAGGGAATTTGGGTTTACCATGGAGGTTTACCTGATGTGCAGAGGTAGCCTGGGAAGAACAGTTGGTGGAAGGGGCAGGAGACACAGGCGTTAGTCCTTACTCTACTGTACCGTAGTTTTTGGCGTGAAATTATCTAACCTCTCTGGGGTCAGAGTTTTCTCTCTGTGGTTTGAGAGGACTTAAAGCAGTGTCCTGGGCGCCTGGGTGGCTCAGTTGGTTAAGCGACTGCCTTCAGCTCAGGTCATGATCCTGGAATCCCAGGATCGAGTCCCATATTGGGCTCCCTGCTTAGCAGGGAGTCTGCTTCTCCCCCTGACCCTCTCCCCTCTCATGCTCTCTCTCTCACTCTTTCTCTCTTAAGTAAATAAATAAAATCTAAATAAAATAAAATAAAATAAAGTAGTGTCCTTTAAGGGCCTCTACTGGATAGGCTGTTCTGTGAAGTGTGAGTGCATTAGGAACTAGTGCTGGTAATCACTGTCTCACCTTGACCAGTGGGTGGTAGGAAGAGCCCTCCCAGTTCACAGGTTCAGAGCCAGCACTGGAGAATAGCCTCTCAGCCAGGAAATACTGCCTTCAGTATTGGGGTGGGTTTGTCTTGGAAGTGTTTGCTGAGCACCTCTGTGTGTACCCCTCTGAGCACTGATGGCCTTCAGCCACTCTTCTGTTTATTCGGCAGACACAGGCATCAGGCACTATCCTGGCTGCTGAGGGGTAATGGACAGTCAGCCAGTCACTGTCCTGGTCCTCATGGCACTTACAGTCCAGCAGGAGAGATGGGGGGCTAAGAGATCAGTAGCCCTGCATGTGGCCATGACCATGGCAAGTGCCGGGAAGCGGGGTGGCCAGGCTCTGAAGTTAGTCTGGGGGACGATCAAAGGAGCCTCTCTGATGAGGGTCATTTGAGCTGAGACTGGAAGGTGAGTAGAATCATGAGCAAGAGCCCTAGGAGAGGGTTAGATGGGAAAAGTGGATGCGGTTCCATTTGTTCTGTTCTCTGCCTTGTTGCTGATTCTTGGTTGGTTATCAAGCTGTGGAACTTGGTTGGTAATTAAGCTTTGCTACTTCTGGGTCCTAATCATCCACCTTTGTGCCCTACCCTGTTGGGTCATCTGACTCCTACTGAGTGTGGCTGGGTTCCTGGCCCTGTCTTGGATGTCCCCTACTGAACAGAATAGTCTCCAGGTCCTGGGTACCCGCCCCTCTTTCTTGTATATTTCTAGAAAGGGTATCTGTGTTGTTAGTGGCTATTAAGAAAACATTTTATGGCAGTTACAGTTAAATTTTTATTTAAAAATTACATATATTGGAGCCTGAGTATTTGCAGGAATACAAAATTCATTCTTTAGTAAGATAATACAGTTGTGTCCATCTGGTCTTTATTGGGAACCACACACATCATGCCGTAAAAATCCATGCCAATGCTATGCCTGGGACCCCCCCCCCCCCACAGTGAGCTGTTACATACCTGTCACCATACTTCTCTTTTAGAAGAACTTAAGAATTGGTGAATGTGATAAATATGGTAAAAGAAAGAAAAGAAAAAAAAATATGTTTGTTCTATTTCTCTCCACATTTGCCTTAGTCTTTCCCATGGCCATTTGAAATGTGATATAGGATAGCTTGTTTTTTGTTTTTTTTTTTAAGTAAGGGAGCAGTACTAAATGGGTGGCTCAGTTGGTTAAATGCCTGCCTTCAGCTCACATCATGATCCAAGATCAAGTTCAGCATTGGGCTCCTTGATCAGCAGGGAGCCTGCTTCTCCTTCCGTGTGCCATTCCCCTGCTTGTGCTCTGTCTCTCTCTCTCTTCTTGGACAAATAAATTAATAAGATCTTTAAAAAGATAAAGTGAGGTAACCGTACTTTTTTCAATGAAACAAGGTAAAATAGAGAGCCCAGAGTAAAGCAACAACACACACCTTCTCACACTTCAGATCGTCTCTGAGTTTAGAAACAGAGAACAAATAAAGTCTAACATTTCTGTACCTTGAAAGCACCATAGCAAAGGGCAAAGAAAATCAAGGTGTTATAGAGCAAGTGGGTTTTGTTTTTTTATGGTAATTTCATTTCCTAAAATTGAAAGGTATCATACACGTGATTAGGTTTACTTTAGAAGTTAATGTAGGACTTTAGGAGGCTGAGTGTGTGTGTTGGTCATTTTATGTGGAATGTTTCAACTCAGAGAAAAAATGTTTTGTTGCATTTTCAAGCACTTCAAAACCATTATTTGCATAAATGATTTTTTAATTAAATAAGTTTTTTACCTATTTATTAAGTTTATGTACTCATGGTATGCTACACCTTATTAATTAACTGTGATACTACAGGTACATGAGGGCAATACAATTGAATTTCTTAATATAATTATAGTGCTTCATTAATACATAAGGTCTTCCTTATAGTTAGTCGGTATTAGTGATATTTTCCTCTATTACTTTATATTTACAACAAGAAGGCTTAACGGAGTATACTTTTCTGTTATGTGCTGTTTTCTTAAATTATTTTTTTTCCCTCTAGTTTGATGATGAAAAATAGGAATGAAGGTTATATATTCGAAAGAGTGATGTAAATTGATTAGAGTGAAGTGACGATAATGGAAAAAGGTTTTCTTTACTCTAGTACTGGAGATTCCTATTCAGGTTCTCTTTTAAAATGTCTCATCCTTTGGGCTCCTAACATTCATGTTATTAGTGTTGCTTCTTATATAATATAACAACACTGAAATATCTGGGAAGTATTTTGTAAAGTGCTTTTATTGTTATGTAACATGTAATGTAAATTTTCAGATTAAATTTGCTTTTCCTTTTTACTCTTTAAAATATTGTTACAGGCCTTTGTCTTCCCCCTTGAGAGTCATTTTTTAAAGTTTTTTTTTGTTTTGTTTTGTTTTTTAAATTATTTGACACAGAGACAGAGAGCACAAACAGGGAGAGCACCTCAGGAACAAGCTTGGGAAATGGGTTTCTTCTTCAGGGTATCTATGAACTATGTGACTGGGGGGAAGACATTTGAATGTTATGTCACCTTTATAGCCATTTTTAGCGAGGCTTAGAGCAGAGAATGCTGTCTTCTGCTGTCTTTTTTCTGGAGTGCAAGTAAAAGCCACCTCTGTTCCCTGCCACCTTCACAGACACTCAGAAAAAGATGTTGCACCTGCTTCCTACCGAGAGCTCCCCCAGTGCCCATAGCATGGCCATGATTACCACTCTGAGTGGCGTTTTCTCTCTCTCTCTCTCTCTCTTTTTTTTTTTAATCTTTATGGGTCTACTAAATTGAATACTCCTGCAAGTCATCAGGAAAGTGATCTCTTTCTTTTTAATTTCAGCAAGGGGAGAGGCGAAGCACAGAGAGCAGCAGATCAGACCATACTGAGCTCCCTTAGAGCGGCTGAGACCCGTGGAGGATGCTGGCTGCCAAGTGGCTGAGGAGGGCCTCACTGTAAGGTGGGAAAGCAGGTCTCAGCGGGACAGCTTCCTCTGCTCCTGGGCTCACCATGGCCTTCACTCTGGCTGGACGGCTGACGTGACTGTGTGCCCCAAGTGTGCACGTTGCTGGACTGGGTGCTGTCCTAGGTACTGCCCGCTCTCAGGGTCTGGGAGCAGGGCAGGTGGGCATCAGATGCTACCAAAAGCCGGACGGGGCAGAGCGATGGACTCCGACAAGCCAAGATGGAAGTGACCTGAGGCCTCGCCCAGGCAGTTTCCTCTTGCCAGGATAGCTTAAGAGTTGGAGCACAGGCTTGTCTGGGGAGCAGTATGCAGGAAGCTGATTTTCAGGCCACAAATGCTTTCACAGGTGAGAATCCTTCACACTTAAAACTTTGTTTCAATTCTGAGTTGGGAGGTAATAAAATACCAAACATCCCTATGAAATGAGCGTGCGTTTGCCTTTATGAACTGAAGGCCATACGGAGCCAAGGGGCTCAGGCTGCCATGGTAACTGATTTTGACAAAATAATAGTATGTTTTTCTGCTCTCTAAATTGGAATTTGAAAAAGGATTTGACATTTTATGATTCTGCTTTCGTCGAGTAATGTGGTGCACACAATATCCTGCGAGTCATTGTTCTTTAAAGGAAATGTCACTTGTAGAGCAGGGCAGGGGGCTGTGTTTTTCTTCACAGAACTAGGAAGACTGAGGGAATAAAGTTATTGATGATGAGTAACTTCTCCCTCCCCATCTTTAGCTTTTCTTGTCTTTTGTATTCATGTGCAAATGATGGTGGGGAGGTGGTTCTGCTGAACTGGCCTCCTAGCTGGGGTTCTTCTCATATAAGTGAGCTCATGGGGAATCCCCACATCACTCTTTGACGTTGCTTTGTACGCTGGCTTCCAGTTATCACATTTTACAGGGAATCACTTTGGCTGATACCCCAAAGCCATGGCCTGAAACACAGGGCCTTTTGAATTTGGGTCCTTGTTCCTTATCCTATTCACTTAATATCCCAGTGAGGCACTTAATCATTCTGGGCCTCTGGCTCCTTATTTATAAAATGGGGGCTGTGAAGTTGAAGAAACTCATGGAATCCAGAAGAAACATTTCAACATAGAAAGAGGTTTTTGTGTTTGTTTTTGTTAGTTTTTTTTTTTTTTAAAGGAAAGATGGTAGGATAATCATGAAATTTTGGGCTGAGGGCCACACAGACTTGGATTGGACTCTGCCTTCTTCTCTGACTAGAGCTCTGCTCTTGGACAGTCACTGAGCTCCTTTATGTTTCCCTTTGCCTATTTGTCAGTGAAGATGGTCATGTTCAGTTCTCAGTGGTGCTGCTCTGAGGGAAAAAGAGACCACCTGTGTGAGATGCTGAATATGGAGTTTAATGCTTTCCAGGCTTTGGTTAGTATCTGCCAGTAACATGGGAGCCCTTGTCCTGGAGGTTGTACTGGGGAAGGTCCTCTTAGGGTGGTCACAGCCCTTTGAAAATGAATGAAACAGTATTTAAATGTAGATTCAGAGGAGCACACACATTTGAGTGCTTTAGAACTATCTTCAGACTTCCAGCCTGGCTGACTGGAAACCCTACCCTCTTGTCTCCCTTATTGGGGACACTTCAGCTGTTTCAGTCACGTGAGCTTCTCCTTCACATAATGTCCCTTCCACTCTTCTGTGTGGACGGGTAGCACACAGGGCTGTGACAGGGAGCACCTCTGTTAAGCACCTCCAGGCCCTTCAAGCTCTTCTTCCCCACTCCCTGGGAGACAGCTGGGGAGGAAAGGCACCCAGGATATGCATGGAAAGAAGCTCTTAAGGCAATTCTGAGAGGAAGCGGGAATGGAAAGAACTGGAGTAAGAGCACATGGTTCCCATGGTTCAACAAGTAGACTAGCCTAGTCCCCACACTCCCCTGCTGTGTCACTGCCAACGCGGGGGGTGAGAAGCTCCTGTAGTTGTTGCCTCCTCCTGCCTGGCTCCTGAGACTCCTGCCTTATTGCAGTCAGCTCTTTAGAGGGGCCCGATCAGGGGGTCGGGGGTGACAGTGGTGCTCCACTGGATTCTAGACACAGTCTCTCCTGAGACAGGCCTTGGTCTGCCATGGTTCACCCTTGATGCAGTTTTGTCTGGTCCCCACCACTTATTGGGTTGCTCTGCCCACCCCTGTCAGGATCACAGGCTGGCTTATGCCTGGGACCTTGAGGCAGTTGACTCTGAATAACGGAAACCCCTGGGTTCTGCCTGCAGAACTCACAGTAGTTAGGACAGCGCCTGAAATGTGAAGGCCCAAGAAAGTGGCAGCTGTAATTACTACTGTTACTACCCTGGTTGTGGGCTGTGCACAGGACCCTGGTCACCTCCTCCCAATTTGCTCAGGGCTCCTCCCCAGCTCATATCTCCTTAACTTCTTTTAACTTAGAGTTTACCCAGGGACTCTGTTTCCTTACAAATTTGGCCTCCTCCTAATTGCATCAATCTACCTGAATAATAATCATATTGGTAGCAGTAGTAAAATAATACCCACGGCCAGTGTTTTAGAGAACCTACCCTGTGCTTTATCTGCATTAACTCCTCTTTAGCACAACTCCGAGGCGCTATTAGTGTGCCGGTGTTATGGGTGCAGGGACACACTCAGCAAAGCCAGCAGTTACACTAAGCTGGTCCCCTAGGGAGGCTTACCGCTGCCTGGGTCTCCCATCAGAGGTTGGGATTTAATTAGCCTCTGCGTCACCTGGCCCCGCTAAACCAGAACTTGGATCCTAACACAATGCCCAAGCACCCAGTGCATATGAAAGCCTGGCAAGCTTCGAGAGCCACCACTGTCCAAGGAGTGGTGTTTAGAGGAGAAGGGTGGGCTGGGAGAGTCTGTAATTGAAAAAAGGGACTGATGGGTCCCATTTACTCAGCAGAAGTAATTGAATTCTTTTTTTATTTATTTTTTTAAACATTTTATTTATTTGAGAGAGAGCGGGTGGGCAAGTAAGTGGACAGGAGAGGGAGTGAGAATCTGAAGTGACTCCATGCTGAGTCCAGAGCCCAGCGTGGGACTCCATCCCACAACAGCAAGATCATGACCTGAGCTGAAACCAACAGCCATACCTCCACTTAAAAAGATTGGTCAGTTTATGTTTTATGTTTAAATACTCTTGCTGATGGTATTAGCCTCTGTGACCTAGGGGGCTCAGGATTCCTATTAAAGAAGGGCTTAGGGGCTGCAGTCTGGCTGGGAGGGAAGCCTGGGAGACAGTGCGAAGCTGTGTTTGCATGGCAAGCCCACTGCTTGTTTTGGAGTGTGTGCAATTATTGTGATGACTGGTGGGAGCTTGGAAGCCACTTCCTCACCATGCCAGTGCTCATTTGCCCATGTTTTTCAAAGTCCCCTCTTACGTCTTCTTTCATGTGTGAATGTAGGTGTGCACACATGGATACATATTACAAATCCATCCTCCTAATTTTGATTTTCTTTCTTGCATACAGGAATTTATATATTGTTTTAAATTTTCTCAGCACACAGAATTTGTTTGTGTGTGGTTTTTTTTAAGGCTTTTATTTATTTAATGGGGAGAGAGAGAGAAAGAGAGAGCGCACAAGCAGGGGGAGTGGCAGAGGTAGAGGGAGAAATAGGCTTTTTGCTGAGCTGGGAGCCCTATACGGGTCTCAGTCTCAGGACTCTGGGATCACGAACTGAGCTGGAGGCAGACGCTTAGCCAACTGAGCCACCCAGGTGCCCCTACGCACATATAATTTAGAAATGATTTTAATCATTTAGATACTATTTTATAACAAAAAAAACCCTTAATTTTCTCCTTTACAAGTACTACCTGTTCATTATACACAAATCTGGAAAGCACAGAAAAACTGCAATTAGAAAAGTAATTACCCATATATACAGTCTTGCCTTATGAAGCTTTCCATTGTTAACATCTGGCTTATGTCCTTTCAATCTTTTCTTTCCTGGATAAATTTCTTTCTGTAGAACTGTTCATAATATGTATTCTGTTTTATCACCTGATCACTCCCTTTTAACATTACATTATGAGCATTAAAAAAATATATTTTATTAATTAATTCATTCATTCATTCATGGAGCATGCAGAAGTGGGGGGAGGGGCAGAGGGAGAAGAAGAGAATCCCAAACAGAACCCACCCCCCGACCCCGCTGAGCACGGAACCTGATTTGGGGCTCAACTTCACAACCCTGAGATCACGGCTCAAGCTGAAATCAAGGGTTGGACACTCAGCCAACTAAGCCATCCAGGCACCCTAATATTTTCTTTATAAATAGTTTTAAACTTGCTGCATAGTATTCTTTTATGTATGTGTACCTGAATTTTTAAACTGTGCTCTTACTAGACGCAGCTTTTGACAGCTTTTGTCCTTACAGATAGTGCTTTGACGAACACCATTGTGCAAAATCTCTCCTATGGTTTGGGCCCTTTTCTTAGGTTAGGTTCCCAGAATCAGAATTATGGAGTCCAAAGATGTGAACCTTATTAAGCTTTATGATTGAATTTTCCAAGGGATTGATTGTTCCTAGCTTCTAAGACTGTGCTGAGCTCAGTTTTTTCCTGGTCGCTGTTCATAGTTGCTGTGGCCAGTCCCTGCCATTCAGCTGGGATGAAGTGGCCTGCCTGCACTGCCCGGTGTCATGGGATCAGTGCATGTTTATGGAGCTCTCGAGAGCATGACGCTACAAGGCTACCTGAGTGCCACGAACTAGGACAACGATGCTGAGATCTCATTTGTGCAAGTGAAATCTTAAGCGTCCTGGATTCGATGTTTTTGTTCTTTTGGGCAGTCTTTCTGCCAGGCTTTAGTTCATGGAAGCAGTAATGTACATGGACAGACTCCAGCAAGATCAGATTCTTATTAAAAACACCCCCGGCCCCCAGTGCATCTGGGCAGGGAGAAATGGGACTCCTTCCAGACTGGGCTGGTCAGCTCTCTGATGAAGCATCCTAATAGTGATGGAGATTTCATCGGAGGTTTACTGTACTCTCTGATGACTTGGAGAGCATCCAGCCTGGGTTATCACTACTATATCCTAAAGAAGACGCTGGTTTCAGATTTCTGCCTCTTTCCCACCCTCAATGCCACCCTAAAATACTGTTTTGTATAACTAAGTGTCTTGGGCTTTTGGAATCCTTTCGTTCTGGGTTAGAAGAAACATATATCCTTGGATGTCTAAATAATGAACCAAATTCCTCTAGAATTTACATCTTTCTTGTGAAAAGGATAATCAGACCTAGGTGTTAAATATAGTAAGGTTACTTCGCTCATAAAGGAGAAGGACAAAAGTTGATTTAATAGTCTTCAGGTGTCTGAAAGAGGGCTCTTGTATGGATTTCGGTGACTGGGTTTTCTTAACCACTAATGATCAAAAAGGAAGAACCACTTAACTTGAACCGTCAGGATGCTTACTTCCCCGCATGGAATCCTTTCACGCTAGCTAGAGGGCTGGGACTCTGCGGCTTTACTTGGAGGCTTGACCAGAGGACTCTGAACAGCCCTGAAGGATCCTGACCTGACTTACAGCTTATTACTGACCGCTTTGAGGTTTTGCCCATGTGCTGACCATGGCTGAGCTTAGTCCACACTTTCTAGACCTGCCTGGAGGATGCTTGTTTTAGGAGAGTTGTTCCACGATTAGAGGGGTGGTGGTTTGGTGGGGGCGGGGGGGGGGGGATTCATGGGCAAATTCTGGAAGAAGAAATTAAATTGGTTTCTTAACTATAGAGCTTTTCATGGCCAAATTCTGGAAGAACAAATTAAAGTGGTTTCTTAACTATAGAGCTTTTCAAAGTTTTTCACATGAGACTTGCATTATGAAGGTCCCAGATGGGCAGAGTATGGGCAGCATTTCCCAAATGACAAGACCTCCAGGGCTTTTTAAGAAAGGAAAACAGAGGACAGCACATGCTGCCAGCCTGTGGGGTTGCCCTCCTTCTAGCGGTAGTTGAGGTGTCGCTGTCCTCCGGTGCTAGTGAAGCAGCCCCCTATTGGGGCAGCTTTTATTGAGTCCATGTTTACAGAACTCTCGCCAGACACATGCGAAGTGTTGCAGATGAGAAAAGGGAAATGAGGCAGTCTGTCTTCCTGCCTCCGTTCCCCCCTTTTCTAGTTCTGTCAGCATTCCTTAAAGTGCAGCTTTAATGATACCTTCTCTTGCCCCCAAACTTTCCGTGGCTCCTTCTCGCTTCCTAAAAAGAGTCTAGAATCCTCAGCCTGTAGTTCAAAGTTCCCTGGAGTTTTCTTCCTTTATTCTCTTGCTGCGACTGAAGTTCTGGATAAACTGGACCACTTCTTTTTTCTTTTTTTTTTACATTTTTAAATATATCAATCCTTTACTCATGTTTTTCCATCTCCCTTAGACTTTTATCCTTCTATCATTTTTCTCTGACGTCAGGGTCTGTATTAGTTCCATGAGATCTTCGGTGACGTGCACTGGAGAAGCCCAGACGATCTTCCTGCTTGCAATTTAATAGATGTAGAAATGATTGATAATAATAGCTTTTTGTAAAATCTTGCATGCTCTGGCTTGAGGGAAGTTGGATTTATTAAGAGAGCATTCAGAACATATTGTGGGTATGTGCTTGGTTTTTACATTGTGCTATTTTGCTTGGCATCTGGTCCTCAGTTACAACCTAACCCTTATTTAATAACATTATTTCTATGTGTAAATAATGCACAATTTAAGGTGTTTTGTTTAATAAGTCCTGAAAGTATCTCCATTTTCTTCCCTCTAAACTATTCTGCACTGTTTCTAGAATTTTCCTACTGTGATAGATGTGATTATCTTTTTTAGAGGCATTATGGTAGTCTAATGCCTGAGAAGTATATATACCCATTTTAAATAAGGACACGAAACAATTTCAGTGTTGCTGGAAATTGTATGTATTTTAAGGTTATTTAAATATGTGTAATAAAATATAGTTATGAACTCCTCATTTTGATAGCTTTTAAATAGCTATAACATCAAAACAAATATTATAGGAATTATAAAGTCAAAATGGGGCCCCTGGGTCACTCAGTGGGTTGAGGCTTCTGCCTTCGGCTTGGGTCGTGGTCCCGGGGTCCTAGGATCGAGCCCCGCACTGGGCTCTCTGCTGGGTGCGAAGCCTGCTTCCCCCCCTCTCTCTGCCTGCCTCTCTGCCTACTTGTGATCTCTGTCTATAAAATAAATAAATAATTACTATTTAATCTGACATATATTTTTATTTTGCTGAAGCCTTCCATTTCCTAGCTTTTTAAATTTTTGAGCAGAGCATCCTAAAGGGTGATTCAAAGTGATGGCGGTTACTCTTTGCTAGCTTTTAGTATAAACACACAGAAGTCAAGGCTGGTTTGAATGTTGGTTATAAGGAATCAGCACTGGTTTAAGTTGAATTCCTTGTTCTTGAATATCTGAGGTCAAAAATGACCTACAAATCTCATTAGGTTCTTTGAAAAATGTTGGCTTTTGTCCACGATACCTCTGAAACTTGGATGTTTATGTTATCCTCGAAAGGAGTGGTTTAGCTCTGCAGAAATCAAAGACTTTGGCAGAAAGCAGGTGAGTGCTTCAACATATGACCTCTTGAATTTCTTTCTTGGGTCCTAGATTCCTGCTGTATTGGTGTACAGAGGTTTTAGAATCCTTTGTTTCAACTACCTTGAGCTTAACCTTGAAGGATGAACTCAGAGGCCAGAGGAGGCATGATTTCCAGGGAGAAGCAGCCAGTGATGGGTAGTACTTTCCTCCAAATTCCTGTTCAGTGGATATTGATGAGTTAGCTAAACATTCTGGACCATACATTTTACAACACCAAAGTGGGGGTTATAAGAACTACTCAGTAGGATTTTATAAAGATTAAATGAAGTAACTAACATATGTGAAGTATCAAATAAGCCTAGCAGATAGCTGGTGCTCATTTAATGGTTTTCTTCTCCCATCACCGGGAGAAGAAGCCTTCTCAAGTCAAGGCTTGAGAAAAACCAAGGATTTATTTAGCAAACATTTGATGGGAGCTCATGCCACATCTGTGAGGTGTTCAGAACAGATTGATATGATCTCTCTCCCTGGAGCTCACGGTCTAGATTTCGGGTACAGAGCAGATGCCTCACTGCTTTTGTGGAGCTGGGAGCATGGTCTGGAGAGGCTGTGGACTCTTGCTCAAAGCCCTGGCCTCTCCGCTTCTACAAGTCTCCAGCATATGGTTTCCTTTCTCCCTCATTTATATTCCACCCAATTATGGTTTCTGTCTCTGCACTCCACTCACTCGACCTGCTTGCTCAGAGGCAACCCTGAGTGGTGGTTTCTTTTCAGAGGCCTCTAGGACAGCAACTCTGTGAGGTCCTCATAGGCATGGACGTGTGCCTTGAAGGGTCTAAGTTGGAGTAACAGGTCTGCACGTGCTTATTTCAGGACATTATGTTCAAATGTGACAGCTCAGAGGGGGATTAAAAAATAAACATTTGTGACATCTGGGTGGATGTTTTCTGGTTCTATTTACAAATTTTAAGCAACAACAGTGAATATGGTAACATGGACATTTTCCCCTCTCAGCCGACTTCAGTACCTTAGAATGTTTTCAGAGCAGTGTGAGGAAAGCATCTCTTGGTTCCAGATCCAGGATGACCGTGCGTGGTCCCGCATACCCATAGGTAGTATCTGGGCTCAGGGCTCCTTCCCTTCAGAGGACGGGAAGCCATCCAGTCTTATTATTTAAATTTATTGTTTTTTTCCCCCCCCTGTGGTAAAATTTCAGAAAATTAAGGGTGGTTTCCTTGCCCTTTGGAATTAGTTATCCCTGATCGCAGATACACCATTTCACAGAGCTGACATAAGGAGTGAAGATTAATTGTCTGCTCTGCCAGGTGCTTTTGCATATGCAATCTCATTCAATTTTCGCGACAGCCCTGGGTGGTATGTGTGTTATCCCAGGTTTATTGGTAAGGGAACAACACAGGCCCAGAGCAGGCTACTTGAAGCCATGTTGTCTAGCAAGCTGTGGTGCCAGAGTTGAAACACAGGTTTGTCTGTGCTTGAGCTGGATCCTAAGCATGCAGGGAAGCAGAGAGAAACAGGCCTTTTCCTTTAGAAATCAATGCAGGGCATGAAGAACAGAGAGAATGAGAGAGAGAGAGAGAGAGAGAGAGAGAGAGGAATTTGAAGCTTGAAACTGAACTCACACAGTAAGCATTTGTCAGAGAGTGTTGTCTCTTTTCTAACTTGGAAAATACAGACTTTTACATGTCTGCCTGTTAACCTCACCAGTTTTTATGTCATCCTGCTTTTGGGATGTTATAGAAACGAAAAAAGAATGAACCATGGCAGTGATGCTTGTGAAGCACTATGAATGTCCTTCATGCCACAGAGCTGTACACCTAAAAATGGTTAAAGTAGTAATTTTTATATTATTTATATTTACGCACAGTAAAAATAGACATGTAGGGGAAAAAAAAAACAATACTGTTGAGCTTATCAGAGGAGCTCAGATTTGAGCAGGGTTTGATGGAGAGGAAAAGAAGCAGAAAGAATGCATGGGAAGGTGGAAATAGTCATGTGTGTGAGGAAGAGTAATGGTCTTATTCGACTTAAGGGCAGATTTGGGGCGAAGTGGGTACACCCACAGTTGGGCATGCTGGTGAACTTGTACCCCATTAATGTTGGTTCGGTGCCCATCGCGGGAGAGTTTGCATTCAGGTGGCCAGCTGGTACCCCACACAGCCTCTGTGCTGCTGGCTATAAGCATGTGGATCCCACACAGCAAAACCAAGGCCCTACAGGTAAGCAACTCCATTGCCTCGAGGGCATTTTAACAATGATCTCATTACTTGGGACTCACTTCCTGTCCAGGACACTGGTCATAATGCAGCTTCCAACTACCCATAGCATGCTTATGGAAAAGAGGTAAGATAAATGCAGTTTCTCCCATCTCTTGTTGTTTATAAAGATGTTTGGGACACCAGCACTGTGCTGGTACTCAACATAGATTGGCAACCTGGGTGGCTTCTTGGCTGACATGCCCTGGAAGGGGGTTCTCCTTGAGTGGGAGGAGTGGTGAGATTGGAAACTGAGATTAAGCCAGGAGATTCTGGGAGACTACTTTCCGTGGCTTGCGGGGCTAGAACCTTGTGGTTTCTTGGGATCTCCTTTTGTCACTGTAGGTTCTCTTGTGACTTGAACTGATGCATGGCCTCCTTGGCTCTCGTGTGTGGTCTGGCAAAAGCGATGGTGCCTAGTAACTGGGGAGAGACTGTGCTCTGACCACCTCAAGAGCATCTAGACTGACCAGATAGAAGCCCCCACTCCAGAAAAATCACAGATAAAAGGCAGCTGTCACTGAAAAGAAAGGTATTGGTACAGGTCTACTTTCCTGTTGCTTGTTTAAGACCTCCTGCCACTCTTGCCTCATGCATCTCCTTATGTAATTTATTTGAGTTCTTCCTGGTTCTTCCCTTTGCCTCTCGCCAACGTGCAGCAGCCTCTGCTGTATATCTCTTGAGTTTCCTGAATTTGTCTTCGACCGAGGACTTTACACCCATTTTCCTTGCTTGTACTTGGAATTCCAGCTGCTCTGTGTACCTGGCTTTAGATACAGCCTGTGTCTTCCCATTCTAGCTCTCCTTATGGGGGTGATCCTCTTTTAGCCTGTACCTGGGCCTATGCTTGTATCAGGGAGTAAGTACCATTTTTCAGGTGGGAGCATACAAACCGCACTAGTACTACGCACCCTGCTCACCATTCCTATCCTGAGTTGCCTTCACCATGTAAACTATTGGCCCCTTTTCCTGTGTATGAAACAATCAGCCTCGACCTTTACGGATTGCTTTCTCCACTCATCCAGTCTTGACTAAGTATGCCATGAATATAAGCCTAAGTTTCCTTATCTCTACTTCCTCAGGATGATAGCAATTGAGTATTACTCTGTGCCAAGCCATATTCTAAGCACTTTAGCTGTATAATCGTATTCAAGACTCCAAACCATTCTATAAAATAGTTGCTATTATGAAGTGCTTTTGACAGGTGGGCAAAAATAGGCACAGGTTGATTGAAGATAGCACCCCTGATGAGACGAGTAGCTGAGATTAGAACCTGTAACTTCGGCACAAATAATGAGCACAAATGACTGGGCTATGCCTAGAATATGGTCAAGACCAGCCTTTGTCAGGAAGTGTTTCCCTTCCAGCTTATCATCATCATAGAGACCTATGACCAAATGCTGCTTGGAGAGGTGGTTTAGTTCATGGAGAGATGCATGTTATAGGTGTATATTGAAGAAAACTTGGCCTCTAAGGACAGTTTTTTGGACATAATAATGATAAAATCATAGCCTGTCTGTAAACTGTGGCATCCACTACATGGGCTCACAGCCTTGCTTTCCTTCTCTAACTTTAGGCTCAGTGAGACCACACAGAAGTGTGTCTTGCCCCTGGGATGGCCTTTTAGGGGGCTGTAAGGAAGCAAGTGCAGAAGCACGGGAATGCCTGTGTTTCTTCTGTTGTAGCCCAGGGCAGCACCGATACTGTTCAGCAGGCCAGCTGGTATATTTTCAATGCAAACCTTGTTTCTAACAAAATCTTTTTTTCCTTTTAAAAACTTAAAATGAACAAGAAATTTCCCATTTATTTAGATATGCTGGCTAATGTTCTAGAATAGAAGAAAGATCTGCTTAGCTCACGTTGCTGGTTTGCTCTTGCCTCCTGATGGTCCATTCAGTGCTTAGACATTGGGCAACTAATTCCTAGTGCAAGAGGAGGTTCTTTCGGACCCAGAGCATGAAGATTCTGGAAAATATCTCTTGTAAGCATATAGATCATCCTTTACACACAGGGTCAATTTTGTGTGCCAAGGATGCAAGTAAGGATAGGAGAAGATGGGCTTAGTCTCATAAGATCTGAATTTTAGTCTGAGTCCTCCTATTTGTTTGGGGTAAGATCTGGGCAAGTTACTTAACCTGGACCCCAGCTTTTTTTCCTCCCTGTAAAACAGTAGTTGTGACCTCAGCCCACACAACCGAGAGCTAAGAGAGAACCTAAGTGGCAGTGCTGGACCAGGTTGCCTGTTTCCCTCGATGCCCTCCTTGCCATGCTGGAAGCCCTTGGAGCTGTGCCGGGAAGTCCCCTGGAGCCTGCTGAGGTCTTGACTGGAGACAGGTCTGGCCTCAGAGACAGGTTGTCTGGGATGAGGCTTCTCCTGCTGGAGCCAGGCCTCCACTGTGTCTGCTTGTGGTCTTTATTTCATGTGTCTAGCATATTCACAGAGGGTGGACATGCGCAAGGGGGCAAATACAACGTCAGCCTACCCGTGTGGCTGCATGTGAATAGTACTGACGATGTTTAGGTGGTTGAGGTACTGGGACCTTTAGGTCAAAATGGGATGAGTGGAATATGGATGGATTTGGCATTTAATTTGTCCCTGTCCTACCCTTCTGTGGGTTTGCGATGTGTGAAGTGACAGTACAGGACCAAATGTACAGTCTATACCTCTGTTGTTTCTTTATCCAGTTTTGAGCAACTTTCCTGTGTTTGGGGTGGGGCCGTTGTGAGGCCCAGACTGTCTTCTAATGTCACATATTAATATGTTGGCTGAAGATATTAGACTAATGCAAGTAAAAACCAATACGGGGAAAATTCATCCTTGTTGTTCGTTGTTCCCTCCCTTGGAGTCCCTCAGTGCCCTGCTGGAGCCCTCTGTCCACCTTGGGATTGCACCTTCTCCCTATGTGTCCTGTCACTCACTGGTGCCGATGTCTTGTTCTCTCCAGAAGATGGTGTCTTGGAGTGGTGAGGCCACACCAGGACACAGAGAGAGGGTGGGCATGCAAACGTTGGGTCTGGCTGGTTCTTCTACCTGGCCAGGTATGCACCTTCACAAATGTTTCATTTCTCTGAAACCATCCTCATCTATAATATGGAAACTGTTTAAAAGCCCACTTTCCTCTGCGGTGATACCACATATGGACAGGAGCACTGCCATGTGAAGTAGAAGGTTCTGAGTGCTGAGCACTGCTGGTGAGGCTCTCTGGGAGTTCATAGTAGGTAGGCTTGTGGGGTGGCTTAGGGAAAACGGGCTGAGCCCAGAGCCCAGGGAGGGAGAGAGTCCAGGCGGAGGGAGAGGGCGATTGAGGTGGAATTAGTGCAGGCACAAGTGGTTTGTGACCAGGAGGGTGAGGAAGGGGGGCAGGCAGTCCGAATGAGGGTTTGGAGTTTATCTGGTGGTGAGTGAAGTGCCTTCGAAGGTTTCTAGCTCGGGAGTGACTTCATCAGGGCTGCTGTGGCAGCACTGTCCCCAAGAGGGTGGAGGCAAAGGCGGTCAGGCACAAGGAAGTTGTGCTTGGGCAGAGATAATGCTTAGCCGGGGGACTGTTTTTTTGTCTTCCCCTTCCCCTTCCCCCTTGATAGCCTGGGCAGGGCTCACCAGCTTTTTAAATTTTTATTTATTTATTTATTTTTTTCTGTTTATCTCAGAAGCGCACACTCTCTTTTGAGCATAAAGAACCTATTCCTTGTTGCTTAGAGTCAGACGTATGGCTGAGAGATTATGAACCCCTGTCAGCCCTCAGAGAGTGGAAAGGGGGTTGCACTGGTTAAAACAGAAAAAGAAACCGTGAAGATCTGTACATCAGCAGTGTAGTTCTTACCCAAAAGCAGAAGAGCCTGCCAACAACAAGTGGCAGAAGTTAGCTGCTGGAATGGTATTTTCGTGCTGAAGATTGCATTGTTTTAAAAGCCATTGTGTGCTTTTCCTCTGACTGCACAGTTCAGGTGGGATTCGCTCAACTTGGTGTTTTGCAAAGATGAATAGAATGACCCAAACCGAGTTGTGACTCATGGTCACACCTTTCCTTCGCTCTCCTCCCCTTTCCCCTTTCCCTCTCCCTTTCTCATTCCCCTCTCCCTCTTCCTCTCTCTCCTCTCCTTTCCTTTCCTTCTTGGCAGACTTTGCGTTTCTTCCTTCAAAAGAAATGATTGCCAAGTGAAGGTACCAAAATATTAGAGACTCGCCGCTGAGAGAGGAATTTTAAATGGAAGAATTAAGTGGCATCAACTTGTTTCATCCATTTTAAAGAAACAGTGCCCCTGAAGATGCTGGCTGGGTAAGCCTCTGCTCATGAGGCTGCTCCACTCAGTGGGAACCAGACTCATCCATTCCCTCTGCAGTTCTTGTTGAGTTTCCGGTCTGTTCTGAGCACGCCAGGAGCTGAGCCCCCAGGGGGCGTAAAGCCCGAGAGGGGACCTGGACAAGGGCGTGAACCATGATCGTCATGGAGACCCGTTCCCATGGGCTGTGTGATAGTGTTATCTGCCCCACATCATGGGCACCCGGGAAGAGTTTTCAATAAGAAATGACTTCGAAACAGAGATCGGAAGTAGGACTTGGCCACGTGAGGGGTGACTGGGATAGGAGGGAGTCCCAGGAAGACTTGGCAGGAAGGGTGACAGCCCAGAGATGAGTGGGAAGAGCCTGGGTGGTGGTTCTCTCCGGCCAGAGCTCGAGTGTACATGGTGGTGGAGACAGTGGCAGTGGCTATGTGAAGAAGGGATGTGAGGTGAGAGATGATTCAGAGGCTAGATAAGGAAATTTGGGAAGCAGCAGTTGTAGATTATGGTACTGTTGGCCCTGTTGGCACAGCAAACACCTGTGTCCCCACACTTTTGGGGAAAGGAGCTCATTTCACAGCCCTTCTTTCTCTGTGCTCAATGGCCCAGCTGTTATCTCGGTGGGTGCGGGGGGGGGGGGATAATGGGGGATTTGAGGCCAGCTCTCCATTGCTCTCTGAACCCTGCACTAGCGCTGACATAAGACTGTAGGGGGCCTGCTTTACCGAAGGCTGCAGATGGCCAGTAGGGGCTCAGGATAAGGGAAAAACTTTAAAAGCCAAATAAGAGAGTTGACAGAATTTGAGAGAAAAACACAAGTTACATTCTTCACAGATGATTCTCTCACAGGGCAGCCTGCTCCAGCCCTTTCTTTCCTGCCTACGGGTCTGGCCCATCTCTTACCTCTTCAGAAAGAGAGCCCCTCCCTCCTTCATGGAACCTTTCCCTGTACATCTGTCTCTTCCACTTCCTACTACATGTTTTGTCCTGGGGTTTACCTGCTTCCCTCATGGAACAGGCCGTAGGACCCACGAATCCTGTATATGACGTGGCGGCCTAGCCTGTGGTGGACAAAGGCCCATCGCACACTTTCCTTTGAGCCGAAGCTGTACCCCCTATGTTCTCCCTGGGGCTCCAGTTTTCTCATGGGGGCTTGTGTATCCCTGTGTGTACTCACACACATCTCCTCAGAACCCCACGTTCTATTTCCTAGAGGCAGTAAAGCCTGTCCAGAGACTCCAGTTCTATCACTGCAGTATTACGTGCTTCCTCTTGTCTTCTGCTTCCTGACCAAACCCGGAGCCCACTCGCATATCAGAGGTAGAGCCCGTCCCTGGGCCTTTCTGAAAAGAGTCTACTCCGTGGGTACCCAGGCCTTCAAGAGCTTCAGGATTAGAGGTTGTTCTTCTGTCTCGGGTCACACACAGCTTCATTGTATTTCCAGCGTCTTTACATGGAGGTGTCTCGGGTTATTTTTCATCATCATTACTGGGGGGTAACAATTGAAGCCAAGAGAGGGAAGGAACACAGTTATGGAGAGACGGTATATAGCTCGAGAAGAGAGGCTCAGGACTGTGTGGAATTTCAGTATTAAAGGGCAGTGCAACTAGGCCATTTAGGGGACGGTGTCAAGATGTGGCCTGGGGGGTCCAGCGTGGATATATGGATGGGCGGTGAGGAAGCAGAATCAGGGAGTATGAACAGCTGTGTATGAAGAAGTTTGGAGAAGGGAGAAAGGGCTAAAGGGAGAGGTGGGTCAAGGCGGCTACAGAAAACAAGCTACCAGAAAAATATGTGTTAGATTAGAAGAGACAGAATAGTGGGAAAACAAATCCCAGCTCCTTGGGGTGGCCAGATGGAAGAGTGAGGGGTGCCGCGAGGCCAAGTGCAGGGTCCTTGTGCTCAGGAGAGTGCTTTGGGACCAGACAGTGTCCTCTTTCTTTCCTCCTGGGCCCAGAGAAGGATTCGTGCGGGAACAAAGTGATTGTAGAATGGAAATAAAGCCCGTTTCTGGTTCAGAGAGAGAAGAAGGATCTAGACTTTAAGGTATTCTGGAAGTGAACTAAAGATTCCAGAAGTAGAACTAATACTCCCCGACATCCAGCTGAAGGTCTGGGAGCTCTTTTGGCAGACTGCAGGAAGGGCTGGAACAGGAGAAGGAACGTGGTATAGGTGCCCTGGGTGCTATGCCTGCCTGGTCTACCCTTGGCTAGACCTTAAAGTTAGCAGAGCGTTACCTCTGTAAACTCATGTGTGTGCCTTGTTTCTGGCCCCGCCATTTAACCCCCACTCTCGTCGTCTACTTCCTTGGAGGGTTACTCGCGTTCTCTTCGCAAAAGTCTGACATTGCCTGGATCTGAGTTCTAGGGGCCCCCAAAGTCCACTCCTTGGCTCAGAATAGATAAGGATAGTCTCCATGTGGCCACACTTGCTGGAAATAATGTATCATCAGTCCATTCGTGTCTAGAGGAGGAACTGGGCCAGCTCTGCTGCTTCTCTCCTGACCTCCTCACTGGGCTCCACTCCTCTTACCCTCGTAGAGTCTAGTTGGAGGGTGAAAGGGCCTTGCTAGGGGTGATTGCATGTTAATAGAGGATTTTGTGCTAATTGTCATTAGTAGGGAATTCAGTAACATGACAACCTGGGGTATGAAGTTCAGACAGCGTGGGGTGGGTGGGGGAGGAGTTTCTTGATTAGTGTCTTTAAAAAAAAATTTTTGCATTATATTTGAAATAATTTCAAAAGGTGTTTGTGGACAGAAAGGTGCGTGCATATCATATAGCCAATAATGATGTGGAGACTTCTTTTGTTTCTGCTTCCTTCCCAGCATCCATGCCTTTGTGGGAGCTTTTCTGGCCCCCTCCCTCCTCGACTCTAGTGAGCTTTTAGTCACAGGACTCCAGAGACAAGCTAAGCCAAAATATCAGGTTCCCTCTTCTAGGAGCTTCCGCTGGAGGCAGATAGAATGGACACATTAGATAGATGGCAGCTCCTAACATAGTCAACGCAGGAATTCCCACAATATGTATCTCCTCAGTGCTCAGCTTCCTGGCTTTCCTAGGCCTGGTTAGTCAGCAGTGCTGTTCAGCAGCCTTCCAATAAATGTATTCACTTTGCTTCCTTGCTTTTATGCTTTAGTTAGCGAAAGTTTGGTTGTGTTACTTAAAGCTAAAAAAAAAAAAAAAACTACTGATATGTGAATCATCAAGCTTCTCATGATTTTTTTTCTCATAAAACATTGAAGATTTAAATATGTATGTAGATCATGTAGCTACAAAGGGGATAATGAACTTGGCAGATGAAAAGTTTTGTTATGAAAAACATTATTGTGTTTCCTAACCTAGAAATGATGGCAGGAGAATGTGGCACAGGGTAGAGTCATCATTCTACCAGAAACTGTCCAGCTCTTCTAGCACACCGACCCCAGCTTGAACCTCATCTTGTTAAATTCTCTCCGTCAGTGCAATATGTCAGACTCTGAAATAAAGGGAATTTAAGAAAAGAGGAAGATAGATAAAGAGTGAAATGAATGGTTACGGAAGGAAAGGAGAGTAAAAAAGAGAAGGAAAGTCTGAGTCAGGAACGTCCAGGGTAGACTGCGCCCACCTAGAAGTGGTAGAAATGGACGTCTCCATAGAGCCAAATGAGCAGAACCCAAAGGCGACACCTTCTTTCTCCTGCTTCTCTTCACCACAGGCCTTACTGAGAAATCGTATAATGCTTGTAGGCAGCATTTATGTTAATTCTCCTCCATCTCTTTCCCCCACAATATATAAAATACTTTGAAAGTCAGTTAACATCTCTGAGCAATTTATTTGTTGTAAAAGTGAAGAAGTTGCACTAGGTGACTTTTTCCTTCTTTTTATTTAAACTAAAAACAAAAACCAAAAAACAAAAAAACACCCCACATCAACATGCCTAGGTAGTTCAGTTGGTTAAATGTGTGCTTTCTCTCTCAAAGAATAAATCTTTTTTTAAGTGTTTTTTTTTTTTTTAAAGATTATTTATTTGAGACAAAGAGAAAGAGAGAGAGAGAGAGAGAGGGCAGGAGCAGGAGGGAGGAGTCGAGGGAGAGGAAGAAGCAGACTTCCTGCCGAGCAGGGAACCCGAGGCAGGTCTGGATCCCAGGACCCCGGGATCATGACCTGAGCCGAAGGCAGACTCTTAACCAACTGAACCACCCAGGTGCCCCACAAGAAAATAAATCTTTTTTTTTTTTTTTTTTTTTTAAATCAAGAGTTCACCCACTTCACCCCTACCTTCTGACAACCACAAGTCTGTTCTCTATATCTATGAACGTGTGGGGTTTTGGGTTTTGGTTTTAAGATTCCACATGTAAGAGAGATCATACAATGTTTGTCTTTTTCTGACTTATTTCACTTAGCATGACACCCCTGAGGTCCATTTGTGTTGCCACAAATGGCAGGTTTCAATCTTCTTTATGGCTAATTTCGTGTGTATGTATGTATGTGTGTTTTACAATTTCTTTATCTATTTACCCATCAGTGGACACGCAGGTTGTTTCCATGTCTTCCTTGTTGTAAATAATGCTGCAGTGAGGGGCGCGTGGGTGGCTCAGTGGGTTAAGCCGCTGCCTTTGGCTCAGGTCATGATCTCAGTGTCCTGGGATCGAGTCCCGCATCAGGCTCTCTGCTCAGCAGGAAGCCTGCTTCTCTCTCTCTCTCTCTCTCTGGCTGCCTCTCTGCCTACTTGTGATCTCTCTCTGTCAAATAAATAAATAAAATCTTTAAAAAAAAAATGCTGCTGCAGTGAGCATGATGTAGGGAGCTTTTCAAATCAGTGTTTTTGTTTTCTTCGCATAAATATCCAGACATGGAATTGCTGGATCATAGTGGTAGTTCTGTTTTTAATTTTTTGAGGGACCTTCGTTCTGTTTCCCGTAGTGACTGCACCAATTTACATTCCCACCAACAACGCATCAGGGATCCTTTTCCTCACATCCTCACCAACAATTGTTATTTTTATCTTTTTGATAATAGCTGTTCAAATGGGGGAGGTGATGTCTCATTGGGGCTTTTATTTGCATTTGTCTGGTGATTGATCATAGAGACCATCTTTGTTATGTGTATTTTCCATCTGTAAGTCTTTGGAAAAATGTTCAGATCTTCAGTCCATTTTTAAAGAGGATTGTTTATTTATTGCTATTGAGTTGTATGAGTTCCATATATATTTTGGATGTCAGCCCCTCAGCAGATATATGATTTACAAATACTTTTTATCATTCAGTAGGTTACCTTTTCGTTTTGCTGATGGTTTCCTTTGCTGTACAGAAACTTTTTAGTTTGATATAGTTCCACTTGTTTATTTTTGCTTTTGTTGCTTTAACTTTTGGTGTCATGTTAAAAAAAAAAATCATCACCAAGACCTATGTCAAGGAGATTCCCGCCTATGTTTTCTTACAGTTTTATGGTTTCAGGTCTTATATTCAAGTCTTGAATCCATTTTAAATCCATTTATTTTTTGTTCATAGTGTAAGATAGTGGTCCAGTTTCATTTTTTGACAAGTGGATGTCTGGTTTTCTCAACACTGTTTATTATAGAAATTGTCTTTTCCCCCATTGTATATTCTTGGCTCCTTTGTTGTATATTAATTGACCATATTAATGTTGTATCTTTTTAAAAAAGATTTATTTATTTATTTGACAGCACAAGTAGGAAGAGGGTGTGGGGGGGCAGAAGGCTCCCTGCTGAGCAGAGAGCCGGATACGGGCTCCATTGCAGGATCCTGAGATCATGACCTGAGCAGAAGGCAGAGACTTTAACCCACAGAGCCACCCAGGCACCCCTAATACTGTATCTTAATTGACGGTGCTTGTGTTTATTTCTAGACTCCCTGTTCTATTTATATTTGTATTCCCCATTGATCTATGTGTCTATTTTTATGTCAATACCATATGTATTAATTACTAAAGCTTTCTAATACGGTTTGAAATCAGGGTGCCTAGTGCTTCTAGCTTATTCTTATTTCTCCAGATTGTTTTGGCTGTTTGGTGTGTCTTATCTATCTATAAGATGGGTCCTGTTAACTCTCATACGATGAGGATGTAAAGCCCACCAATGGAGATCGTGGCTAGATTCATGACCTCCTTTTAAGGGGGTCTCATTCTAAGAACTTACTGGACTCCTATGGAGGAAAGAGCTATTTTCACCCACATTCTGACCATAATAGATTCATCCACATTCATGACCCTTTTTCCCAGAGGTGTCTAAAACTTTGTTATCCAAATCAGTGTGGTTCTAAGTAGCAATCATCTTAAGACACCGTATATATTTTGCAGTAGAGATATATAGAACTGCAGTGTGCCTAAGCACATGTGGCCTGTGATTCAGACTACTTGGGTTCAAATCCCAGCTCTGCCATAGCCGCCTTTGTGGCACTGGGTGAGTAACTTAATCTCTCTGTGTCTTCCTTTCCTCATCTATTACATGAGAATAATGGTACTAGTATATACTTAAGAGGACTGTTGGGGAAATACGTGAGTTTATGCTGGTACGGCTCTATGGCAACAAGCAATTGTTAGGCATAGGCTCACCTCATTTACACAACTTAGTCCCTAGATGAATTTTTCCTGCCTTTGCACACTTCAGCCCACGCCAGCAGGCCCATACGTGGGCATCATGTTTGCCCATGAGGTCTGAGGATGTTTCCAGAAGAGCCATTCCAAAGGGTTTTGAGTGATTGGAACAGCATTGGAATTAATGGGTCAAACTCATGTGGATGTATGCTTTCCTAGTTCATTTGTCAAACAACAACAAGAAAACAAGTCTCCAATTCTTGGATACCCCTTGTAATTTGAACTTAATATTCCCCTGTGACTTCTTGTTCCCAGTGCTTTCACTGTACAGTGTGAATCTTTACTATATATTTTGTCATTTAAATACAGATTTTTTGCTATATCTTATAATAGGGCAGGAATGTAATTTAAACATTCTTATTGCTAAACGGTTTAAATTCTGTATCTTTTTTGTTAATCTTCCTCCTTTTTGTCTTGCTAGAGGTGAAGAGCACTTCTGGGCCTGGAGAGCCAGTCAGCAATAGTTGTCTTATTCACTTTCATTGAATTTTATGCCAGACACTGGGCTAGGTGCTGCGAATATAAGGAGGAAAGGATTTAGAAAACAAAAGAGCATTTCATTCAATAAAAATACTCTATAGTTTACTTGAATGACAGACTTCTTCAGGACAGCATGCCCATGTCATATGTATTTGTACAGATATTTTTTTGTGTGGGAAAAAAGAAGGAAGCGTACAAGAGTGAGATTTTATTTCAAATATTTAAAAAGTGCCATAAGGGTGTTTTATGTGTCTCTCTATGTCCCTTTAAGATCCTGGGAGCCTTAAGAAATTTCCATTTCCAGCAGGAATTTGGAGTTGGGTCAAAATCCAGAGGGTTGAGGGTAGGGCTGCATCCCCTCAGGAAGCTCAGACTTGGTACTCAGCTCTCTGCGTGGAGCCCAGACTGGCTGGCACCAGGCAAGTCCCTCTATTTGTGTAGCTCAATTCACAGGTGAGCAGACAAAACTCTTAAATATGGCAACAGGGATGGAGACCCTTTAAGATGGTGAAAAGAGTATTTATGGTGGGAGTCCATGGCTGGAAATGAACCAGGGTAACAACAAACCCAGCTGTGTTCACGTGTATTTTTACAAGTTGATCAGGATTGAGAGCACATGTGTGGCAGCAGATCTTTCTTCTCTCTTATATCCTTTAAAAACCCTGACCAGGAGGAGGCCTTATTTTTGCCTTAAGGATGATTGAGGAAATGGGTATGGTTTATTTATAGGTCCACAACCTGAGGGCTCCTCTTAGATTTATTCATTTGGCACAAATTTATTGAGCACTTGCTGTATACTAGGAACCGTAGTAGGTGCTGGAGTTATAGGGATGAACAAGTCAGAGATAGACCCTGCATTCAAGGAATTTACAAATCAGCCAGGAGACAAATAATATAGAAGTAAACAAACACATTGCAGGAAGGAGCACTGGGTATTATATAAGACTGATGAATCCCTGACCCCTACCTCTGAAATTAATAATATATCACATGTTAATTAGTTGAATTTAAATTAAAGAAATTTAAAAAAAAAAAAGGAAAAATAAAAAAAGAAAAAAGAAAGTGGGGACGAAAACAAGACGGTGAGAGGGAATGGCTGTGGCTGATAGAACGATCAGGGAAGGCCTCTCTAAGGAAAGAAAGGAAGGCAGAGAACATGTGGAGATGCAGCAAGAGTTCTGGGCAGAGGGCCCAGCAAGGGCAGAGGGCTTCGATTCACAACAATGTTGGTGTTTGATGATCAGCAAGATGGTTGTTTGGAAGGTCACATGCCCTGGAAAGGGCTGGGCAGATGGGTGGTCCCTGTGCTTTTGTTTGAATTTGTTTTGATTCTCACTGTTCTCTCCAAAGGGAGGGAGAATCTGGGTGAGTATCTGTAAATTTTAGCTAGCACTGTTTGCTATATATTTAGTACATTATGTCTTATTTTGAATCACTGCTTTTTTAAAACTTGTCTATCTCCCAAACACAGTCCACTAGGAGAGTGCTCTTATACTCAAGGTCAGTCTTGGACTTCACTTTCTTTACTTCTTGGCACTTCCTAAGCACATGGCTCAGACGTGTTGATACAAGTGTGAGAGAAACAACTGCAGGTCAGGTGACGGAGCAAATTCTCATTGTGGCCACGGAGAAGTGGGTAATAGAACAACAAGTGTGGTGGGAGAAAATGGGCCCCGTAGAATGAGCTCCTCAGGTCTGGGGAGAGCCTGTGTTTCTTTCCAGCAGAGGCTGAGGGACGTGAAAGAAATGGCAGACATTTTGCATCTTAGCACCCCCATTTTGGCCCCCTCAGACTCAAGACTGTGGTCATTTGGGGCCAGACATGCAGAGAATAGGATCCGCTTTCAGCCCGGTTCTTGTTTTCTAAACTGGGCTCTCCTCCGCCGACACAAAGCTATTTTTCATTATGCGTCCTTTCAAAATGCCACCCTCTAGCAGGTAATATCATCACCAGTTCATGCTGGGCTTTATTTTCCTTAGATTTCTGGACTTACTTCCTAAACACAGTTTCCAACGGTGGTTTGTCCTTAAGCGGGGCAAGTACATAGTAAAATAGTGATGGGAATCAGTACCAGTGGCACTTTGCCAAATCACTTTTTAATCTTGCCATACTTTGTCTCTTCTCACTTAAAATGAGAACATCTGATGCACTTTTCATGATATTTTCAGCATTAAATACCGCCTTTTAAAAAGATATGCACCAAAAATATCCTTTGTCCTTCTCTTCCAACTCTTCTCTTGAGGCTTGCAACTCTCGGTTCCTCTTTGCTCGAAACTACATGAGTTTCCTTGTTTGTTCGAAGAAGTCAGGCACAGCCTACTGCCCTTTCTTCAAAACCAAAGCTGCTGCTCTCGTTATGGGACCGTGCTACTGTGATCTGAATTCATACTTTCATTATAGACATCCCATTTTCAGAAACTCATTGCTTAGCAATGATAGAGTTGCCCAATAGCTAAATTTTGAATTGTGAGATTTTTTTTTTTTTTTAATCTCCAGTAACTTGAATAATTTTTATAATCCTGACGTGTTTCCAAAACATGTTTTTGCTATTGCGGGGATTTTTTTTTTTTTTAACTCAAAGAAACTTGTGAAAAGTTTTAAAATCTCTTAGATTTAAAAAAAGGGAAAAACATTGTAACTTTTAGGATGTCAACTCTAGGTGCATTTTTGTAAACGAGAGTTATAAAAGTTCTAACTTATGTAAGTATTCCTAACACTCTGCAGACATTTTTATGGCATCTAGGTGAGTGCTGTTTATAGACAGAAGTGAGTAAACATATACTGAATAAATGAGACACCAAATATTTGTGATGATTGGGTGACTCTCCCCATAATTTGAATTCCTTTTTTTCTTATAAATCAAATTCCTAATTGATGATCCTGAAGAATGTCGATGAATGCCAGGTGGGACCTGTCAAATGGTTGCATCTCAAAGATTTTTGTCAAGAACTTGGGTGAAGGCAATAAAAAGTGTGCTTATCAAATTTCCAAGTGACAGGAGACTAGAAGGAATTGCTCAGTCCTTGGCTGACACAATCAAAATTTAGAAAGATAGCAATATTACAATACCATGATGAACCAGTCCCAGAATAACACATGGTTAAATAATAATGGTATATCCTTATAATGAAGTACTGTGTAGCTATTACAAAGGATTTTTGAGAACATTTTATGTCCTAGAGAGATGCTTATGATATATTTTTAAGTGAAAAAAGTAGGTCATAAAATAATACGAAGATGATCTTTTTTTTATACTCAAGGAGCAGACGGTATATTTCGATATACACCAAAATGTTAATGGTGTCTACTTATGATAGCATTAGATAGAATTCTTACTTACTTGTACTTACCTGTACTTCCAGATTCTCTCTCTCTTTTTTTTTTATGTAAAATTCAAAATGTTTAATAAATAATGGGTCAATAATGACTCTTACTTTTGTGGTAAAAAACCTTTGGTTTTACACATCCAGTATAGTTTAATATTGTTACTTTATAATATCATGATTATTAAAAAAGAGTTCATTTGAGAATGGATACTAAAACTCTCACTGTTGGCTTTGGAAACGAATGACAGCGAGGTGAATGTAGGCAGTTCTTCCCTTTACATAGTTGTGTGACCCTCGGTAGTTACTTAACCTCTGTGGGCCCCAATTTCTGTGTGAAATCAGGAATTAAAATGATCTCTGAAACCCCCTTCTGATGGTGAACTGTGATTTGATGATTCTGTACATCTACATCCTGACCTCATTTTGTCTTTTCTGGGTGGGGGGAGGGTCTTACTGCCAGAAAATTTTACCGTAGAAATCTCCTAGGACCCTGTCTTTATAGGGCCCAGAGTATAAACAAACAGAATTCAAATTGGACCTCATCTGCGTTACTTTAAAAGAGAGGGTGTGGGAATCTGTGGCCTTAACAGCCGGCTTTTTCTGTTGTGTGTAAACCCCAGGATGGTGGGAATGGCAAGGATGAGAAAGAATATTTGGGTGAAAGAGAGCAAGGTCTTCAGGCACCCTGCGTGAGACAGGTTAGAGACAGCTCTGGTTTGTTTGCTATTTTTTTTGTCCTTATAGAGCAAAAATCTGTTCTGTTTTCCTTTTCTACACATAACACCCACACCTCTGGCCACCAAATATGTGGAATTTTCCCATACCAAGCAGCTCTGTGACACCAGCTGGACAGCCCTACAATTTAATGCAATTCTGATCCTCTACCTGGAGTCAGCATCAGATCCCACAGCGTAAGGGGCTCAGTCCTACATGACCTCCTGCATCAGAGGCCAGGGGCAAGTCAGGTTTTCTGACCGGCTATAAATTAGAGATTCCTGTGACCCCCTCCTAGATTCCATTAATTTGCCAGAACAGCTCACAGAACTCAGAGAAACGTGTTACTTATTAGATTACTAGTTTGTTTTAAAAGACAGAACTCAGGAACAGCCAGATGGAAGAGAGGAGAAGGGCAAGGTATGCGGGAAGGGGTGGAGCGCCCATACTCTCTGGGGCGCCACTCTCCCAGCACCTCCCTGTGTTCACCGCTCTGGAAGCTCTCCAGACCCTGTCCTTTTGGAATTTTTTGAGGCTTCACTGCGTAGACATGATTGATGAAATCGTTGGCGAGTAAAGCCCCTCTCCTTTCCCCAAAGATTGAGAGGTGGGGCTGAAAGCTCCACCCCCTTAATCATGCAACCGGCTACCCCTGGCAATCAGCACTACCCCCCCCTTCCCGTTTTTTAGTGGTGTCCAAAAGTCATTAACTTAAACTCAGGTGTGGTGAATAACAAAAGATGTCTTAAGGCTCTCTTATCACTTAGGAAATTCCAAGAGTTTTAGGAGCTCTGTGCCAAACACAGGGACCAAGATCAACTACTTATTTCTCTCTTTATTTTTTTTTTTTTTAAGATTTTATTTATTTATTTGACAGAGAGATCACAAGAAGGCAGAGAGGCCGGCAGAGAGAGAGAGGGAAGGAAGCAGGCTCCCTGCTGAGCAGAGAGATCCCAGGACCCTGAGATCAGGACCTGAGCTGAAGGCAGAGGCTTAACCCACTGAGCCACCCAGATGCCCCAAACTAGTATTTCTTATCATAAATCGCGGTATCACAGTCCTGCCCCTACCCCATGGTTGATGTGGCTTGGGAGATGACTTTTACTTCTCCTTTTAAGTATATTTTACTAAAAGGCCAAATGATTTCAAATTCTGCTGTTTCTTGATTAATGTCCTGTAGGGCTGACAGGTACCTTAGAGGCTGGAATCCTTTCTTGAGCATCCCTGATGGGTGGTTTTACATCCTGACCATGATCCCTCCATTCAGGGGTGTACACTGTGTCACAAGCCACACTTTCCTATTGGGGTTTTGGTGTCCCTTTGCTCTGTGTTCTGTTTCTAGTCCCCTGTAAAGCTCGTGTCCACAGGTACACATGATATGCCCAAATCCAGATGTCTGAAAGCATAGTGTGCAGTGAGATGTGACCTCAATTTGGGCTATATGCTTTCAAACACAGCCTGAGATTAGATTGCTCTCTGGCAGCCTTCCCACCCTGGCATGGCCTGCCTGCTGCAAGTGTCCTCTATGGTAGGCATGGTGCATTGTCACGATGTGAAGTGAGAGATATGCTGAGTTACTGAACATGGAAACTCCTCTAATTCTTTTCATGGGAACTGTTGTGAAGCAAGATTTTCTCCCAAAGTCATATTTTTTGTAGTTATTTTAAATTTATGCTTTAGATTTTTTTTTTAAATTATACAAATTTAAGACCTATTTAAATATCCATTTCAGTCATCTGTGACCTTTCAGAAACACACGCAAAGAACAGAAATAAGAGATCTAATATGTAGGTTATATAAGTGATGAAAAAAAAGTAGTGCAAGAGAAACCTAGTGAAGATGTATTGATCTAAAAGTAGATATGACATAGCAGCCCTTAGGGCCCCTCTTTCATGACGACTGTACTGTTGCTGTTCCCTGATGCGGTGTGACCCCCCCGGGGAAATGGCTGTGTTGTCTTAACGATAGCTTCAAATTTGTTTTTTGATGAACAGGTGGTAATAATTATTAATGATAATACGAAATACAATATTATTAGCTGCCATTTTATTATATATGAACCATGGGTCAGACGCTGTAGTAAGGACGTTACGTCTAGCATCTTGTTTAATCTTCATAGCAACTTTCAGAAGTAGGTATTAAACCCACTTTATACACAAAAAGCCAAGGCGTCCAGACACAATGCAGCACACACAGCTTGGAACTTGTACCCAAGCCCATCGCCTTAAATAGGGTATGCGATCTTCCTAAAGTACCATGTTGAGAATGGAAGCTATAAACTAACGAGGTGGTCGCTTGTCAAAGACAACACTATCACAATAATTTGATCTCTGCCTCCCGTCTTTTTTCTCAGATGTCAGTACCATGGGCACAATGGTTATTTTGAATGTTATTATTATTATTTTTTTAAAGATTTTATTTATTTATTTGACAGAGAGAGATCACAGTAGACAGAGAGGCAGGCAGAGAGAGAGAGAGGGAAGCAGGCTCCCTGCTGAGCAGAGAGCCCGATGCGGGACTCGATCCCAGGACCCTGAGATCATGACCTGAGCCGAAGGCAGCGGCTTAACCCACTGAGCCACCCAGGCGCCCTGAATGTTATTTTGAATGAAAAAAAAAAAAAAAAGTTGAAATGTTGGTATGTGGATATGTGAGCATTTTCACCATTCAGAATTTTTACTGTTGACTTGTTTGGGCACGTGTGGACTGTCTGCCCTTCACTGACTTGGAGGGTGTGTGATGGTGCTGGGGGTGTACGTGAGCACCAAAGCACTCCTGAACCTTTTCCTCTAAGGCAGATGGTTCCTGCCTAATTTCTTTCTTTTTTTTTTTAGACGGAGTAAAGTTTTTGTGAAGATTCTTACTATGCCTCCCCCAACACATCAGTATCACGTCTTGATGGAGACTAATACGCTCACCTCTAGTTTTGCAGCGTATTTCATTCTGTGGTCTAACAAGCCACACCATGACAGCTGCCCCTCATCAGAGAGGTGTGCACATGACTTCTAGACAGATCTGCCCTGGATTCTTACTAACCAGCCCTCCTGACTGATAACACCTGGCCAATTTCCAATTCCAAGCGACCTTGGCACCTTCCAGCTGGTAAGACTCAGGTGTCCCAGTTGGGAAAGCAGTGCTGAGGTCCTGAGGGCTGGTTTTTGTAAGTTACTTGGCTTTCTGAAATGATAGTGACCTGTGAACAAGAAGTTGTGGCTCTCTCTTTCTTAGGAAGTGACGTGAGCCATGCTTCCTAGGCTTTTGTTATTGTTGTTTTTGTTACAGAGAAGATGAAGACTTTGGCATCATGTAGGACCAAGTCAAGATTCTATATTAAGGGGGACGCTTTGTCCTCTTTGTCCCATTCATGTCATGGAGCACATGATAATTATGCTTCCTGCTGGATGTGCTTCCCTGTTATTGCTAAACCTGTCTGCTCCAGAATTTTTGTTCATGCTGAATTGTTCTGCTTGCCTTTGCAAGGAGAAATTGGAGCAGGGCTGGGGCAGACCCCAGGACCTGATGGGCTAGAACACAGAGCCAGGTGCATAGCACACAGTTACTCATGGCCCTAGGGCTGACTTTTTCCTGGCAGCATATTGCCTCTGCTTGCCCGTGGGACCTCAGCATAGCAGTCCCGGCATGTCCTGGGGGAAGGGACACAGAACGGGCTAGATGGCCGTGGGCTTCCACATGCTCACAGGGTGAATTGTATGTCCTCCAGAGGCCTGCTGTCTGTGAGGTGAAAGGTGATTGTCAGGCTGCTCAGGATTGGGTGGTGTGGCAGTTTAAGGTGGACTTGAGTCCTGGACCTTTGGAGCTCAGACACTGACTCAGCAGTAAAATAAAATGACTGTTTATTAATGGCAATTTAAGGCCGGGACTGTTGACCTCTGCCCTTTCATATGTCCCATAAATTTAACATGGTGTGATCTACTGTGGAACAGAATAATAAACAAGGTGCATAGTGGTATGGATTTTAAGATTTTTTTTTTCTGATTGTTTTTTTCTTGGCAGTGTTTTGGATAATCTGAGAATAAGGGAGAGAGAGAGAGAGAAGAACCTGGTAGATTTTTCTCATGATTGTCTCAAACGCACATATTCTTGTTCATCACTCTTTGACGTCACCTGCTTGACTTGGGGTGCTTTACTCATAAAGGCCAAGCTGTGATGATACAAGTTCTTCGATTTCATTTCTTATCAGAGGCCCACAAATGATCTGGCTTATAGGAAAATGCCCTTTTCCCTTCATTGTAACAGTGGGTTGACAGTGGTGTAACACCTTGAATAATTTCTGCCCCGTGTTTATAGGGCTGCAGTGCCGGGGGATTACATTAACGCTGTCATTAGATGGCAAGGTGAGCAAGAGAAGGTGTCTCCCATGTGGTCACTTTAATATGTTACCTGACTCTTCCAATCTGTGCCAAGTTTGCCTGAAGGGGGAACCGTGCCTGAGCTCTCTGTCCAAGGTTTTGACCCCCATTAGTGGAGATGGCTATTCAGAGCTCAGAGAACCACCTCCTGGCCAAATGATAAGAATGCAGCCAGCCACTGTCCAAAAAGGGTCCCGTGGGTGTTGACACAAGTGGGCTGCCTGTCTGTGCCTCACAGAACTTTCTGTCACACCCCTTACCATAATTTCTAATGATATATTTATGTGGGTTTTTTTTCCCCCTTGTGTTTGTTTCCCCAAATCCCTGAAGCTCTAAGGTACTAATTAGTCCACTTCCAGCACATAAGACAAAGTAGGTGCTCAATAAATTTTGAGTAAATAAGTGAACTTCTCTGGAGGTACTTTGGCCGTGTACGTGACAACACACAGCCATTAAAATGATGCCAGGAAGGCATTTTTAGTAACATGAGAAGTATTGAAGAAACCCTAAGTACGCAGTCAGTCTGAAGCGTATTACCCTTCCCCACCCCACTGCAACATCTCCAACAATGGGATATGATCACATCTTAAAATTGCTTGTGTTTTCTTTTTTTGTCTTATTGATATAAAATAGTGTCTTACAATCACTGTCCCCTTTGATTCAATTAAACATAACATTAAAGAAATGCAGTAGGTAAACTGTGAGCCCATTTTTGTAAAAAAAAAAAAAAAAAAGATAATACATGCAAATTACAGAATAGCCAATAGAAAGGACACACCTTGTTAATGGTGCTTTCTTTTGGTTCTTGAGGCCAAGATGCATTTTCTTCCTTTCTCTCTTCTTTTCCTTTTGCTTTCTCCTCTTTCTCTTCCTTTTTCTTTTGGTTCCGATTTGTCTAAGTTTTCTAAATTTTGTACCATGAACCTGAGTTACCTTTTTGAGTGATGGAAATTAGCTTAAAATCACTTTACAGAAAGTGATGATTGTATTTGTTTTAGTGTGCACAGAGCAAAGATGTTTGAGCACACTGAGTTCAGAAGAGTGCTGAGATTGTGCCTGTGTGTCCTAGCCTCACCCTGACCCCCCAAATAGGTTTGCTCTTGATGAGCTTGATTCTGCCTGTTTCCAGCTTTACCTGTGTTACATGAAATAATTACACTGTTTCCTCTCACCAGGGAAGTAACTGGGCCACCTTCCTAATGTGAGCAAGACATGCCTCCTGGTAGTGAGTGATTGGGTAGAGCCCAAGAGGGGGAAGCTGTTGCCTCCACTCCCCAGCAAAGGGAAAGCTGTATGATGTCCCCCTGGGGATACTGTATAAAGTGCTTTTAATTGCCCTCTAGGGGATCTGTCCTTGACTGTCGAATTCTGCACCATACTATTTGTCGTTATCTTGGCGATGGATTATTAAATAACCTTGCATCTTATTTATTACTGGTACATATAGGAAGACTTTAAGCTACTGATAGGTGGAACTATTAACCAATTATCTCTTATGTGGAACTTATATTCTTTGAACTCTATCTGCAACCTATATTTCCTTCCTCATTTTGTACTAGAATTATATGCAAGTTTTGCATTACATATTGCAATAGGAGCATCCCCTAGATTAATTCTTGCATTAGAGATAGTTCACAAGAATAAAAAGTATTATGGGATGGAAGAGAAGGGACAACTCTTCCTTTTGGAAGAATTCCTATTATTACATGTAGATGATATGAGGAAAATAGGCATTCCTTATTAGGACACCGTAATAATAATCACTGTAGGTAATAGGTGCTGAAATTAGTTGGTAAAAGTTAAGGAGAAACAGGATATTTGAATAGTTTGAAAGTATCTCCCCCCCCAAGACAAATATTTATAATTACAAAGTGAAAATAATAACTTTACAGTTAGAGAAGACTGGCAGACATCAAACACTCAAGGTTAGTGTCAGCAGTAATAAACAGATTCTCATTCTGTATCCCTGGATAGGATGCTGTGAGAGGGGAGGTTCGCCTCTGTGGTTTTCTTCCCTCTAGGCATACTCTTACTCTAATCATGATAAGACATGACACAAACCCAAGACAAAGAGAACATTCTACCAAAGACCTGACCCATACTTTTCAAAAGTGTCAAGGCCCTGGAAGACACGGAAAGATTGAGGACCCATCACAGATGGAGGAGACTAAGGAGATGAAACCTGGGCTCCTATATTAGATCCTGGAAGAGAAAAAGGACAAGAATGAGGAAAACTGGTGAAATCTGAAAAACTTCTGTAGTTAACTTATTATACCTGTGTTACTTTCTTAGTTTTGGTAAATGTCCTATAGTTGTCAAATTATAACACTAAGGGAAGTGGGGTTAAAGGTATACAGGAACTCTGAAGTATTCTGCATCTCTTCTGTAAGTCTAAAATCATCTCAAAGTAAGAAGTTAAAAAAATCATTATGGATATTTATGCCCTTTAAGTGAACATACCACTTTGCTAATGTTTATTGTCTTGTTTGATCATCTTAGCGCGTGGAAGCATAGCCTATACGGAGTTTAGAATCACAGATAATGGTTTACACTGGACTTTAAAATACAGTGGAAGTTTTTTCCTTCTTCAGATTTGCCTTGTGATTAACCTAAACAGAAGATGAGGTGAGACCAAAGAGGTGGGATGCCTAAAAAAAGTTCATATAATGGGGTGCTTGGGTGGCTCAGTCGTTAAGGGTTAGCCTTTGGCTTGGGTCGTGATCCCTGGGTCTTGGGATGGAGCCCCACATTGGGCTCCCTGCTCAGCGGGAAGCCTGCTTCTCCCTCTCCCACTCCCCCTGCTTATGATCCCTCTCTTGCTGTTTCACTCTGTCAAATAAATAAATAAAATCTTAAAAAAAAATTCATATAGTGGATAACCCATTTTATGGGAAACTGAAAGCTCTGTTTCTAAAAGGATAGCTTGATTTTGGTGATGATTTTTCGCTAGTGGGAAGTAGAGATTTAAAACAAACAAGAGGATGGATTTTTTTGTTGTTCCAAGACTGGATCTTGAGCACAGCAGCTTCCCCTTGCTGTTGGAGGTCTCTGAGGCACATGGCCACTGTGCATGGTGGCAATTATAAGCAAATTTACATCGATTGTTAATGAGGAGAATCATCTTTTGTAGTCCCAGTATCTCACAGTTTTGCCACAGTACGTATTCAATAAATGTTTGACCAAAGCTTTTGCTGGAAACTCCCATGTTACTACTTCGGCAGTAACCTCCAGTAGTCACCATGGCTTCATGTAAAAGAGCAGCTATTTCAGTTACTGTTGTTTTTGTTGAAATCAGCCTTATAAGACTCAACCCAGAAGTCTACCCTGAATTCTTAAGTTGGTGCTGGCTCAGGGTAGCTCCCTAACTCCTTCTGCAGCAGTCAGCTGAGTGACACGACTTGACCCCGGTCACTGCACTGTTTGCCTCTTCCCTGTGGAGACGGTCCACACTGGCCTTGTCACACCAACGACTGCTTTTCTGCAGAACACGGCTTATCCTTTACCATCAGCCTCTGCTTGTTGTTTCCTCTCCAGCAGCCACACCTTTCTTCTCTCTCTCTGAGAAGTTCGTGTTCATTTTCGGAACTCAGGTCAGCAGGTGTTTCCTCTGTGAACTCTACCCTGGTTTACGGGACTCCATAGTTCTTTAGTGTAATGTTTAGCATGGTGTTTCTATTTAAGTGAACTAAATTAATTCATTCATGTTCTCATTTACTCATCTGATATTGATTGCCTGTTATGGGCTGGATACTTGAGGAACTAGAGAGACAGCACTAAAAGCACAGACAGGGTTCCTGACTTTATGGGCCTCCATTTTAACAGGGCAGACAGACATAGCTTATTAAGTAATTATGGTTGCGAGAAAATGATCTGTGTACCAATTTCCATGGCTAGATTATGAGTTAAGGGCGCGGATTTTGTCTCCCTTATTTTTGTAGCTCAAATGTGTAGACTAACAACCCAGTAGCTAGTAGGTGCTCAATAAATGGAGAAGTGAACTGAGCACTTAATGTACCTATTTGCATGTGATTATATGGCTGATTACTCTCAGCAGTCTCCTAAATTTTTATTTATCATCTATGAACTGAGCTAATCAAAGGAAAACTTACTGGTTTTTCTCTTTGAGATACTCGAAGTGCTGCTTCTTTCTTCTTACACGTGGTGCAGGTGACATATGTGACAGTATTCAAGCAACACAAACCAGCAGGATGGACTCTTCTTGAACTTTCTTTCTCATACCATTAGCTCCAGGTCAAGACCAGGAGGGTACATTGGGTTCTGGGAACTAAGGTCACATCACTATACCCTGGCTGCTAGTGAGTCTGGAACCCAAGGGTTTATTTGTATTTGCCTTTGCTGTTGTGAAGGTGCTCCACTTCCCACAGGGCATAAAATAAGGAATTCTCTAAGAAAGAGTTTCAGTGTTGGTCAGGAAAACAATTGTAACTATATACTATATTGCTGAAATGCAATTGGTTGATTATTCATAGATTCCAGCCATTTTGTGTTTAAACTGATAGAAAATTTGGACAGAGTAAGTGCTTCAGCAGGATTTTGTATCACAGTATATTTTAAACGTGTGTCAAGTTTGTAAACTGCATTTTCCTTTTTAACCCTATTTCCAGGGTGATCAGGTCCGTGACCAGGTGTTTGTAATTTTCCCAGAACAGTATCTTTTACAGAAAACAGCGTGGTGGAATGTGATTTGGGAAAAGAGATAGAGCCTCTGCTTGAGTACAGAAATTACATCTTTAGAAATCAGGGAATTTTAGTCAGTCATTTAGTCAGTCAATAAAATTTACTGGCTGTCCAGTGTCCATTGTGGTTGCTGCATAACTTGTATTACTTAGTAAGTTTTTCTAAGACATTTTATATCTTCTTTCTATGAAAGAATATAGTTGGCACATGAAATCATCGGGGAAAACAAGAATTATAAAAGTGTTGGCATTTCTAGCCAACCCCAAGGTTTGTGGTAATTTAATATTCTGGACATATTTTCTCAAGCCATAGATGAACTGTATCATCAGCCACACTGTGATCAGCGACACTTTGTTCTACAAATCCCTATTAGAGGCTTACCTTTTATCTAGTTTTGTGCTTGGCTCAAAAGAAATGCAAAGATGAGAGGTCTCCTGAAGGGGCAAACAGGTGGGCTTTGGAGCTATGCAGACTGGAGAAACTGTCATACCTGCCATTTCTTGGAGCTTATTTCATCCTTGCAATATGGGGTTATTGATACCTACCTCACTGGATTCACCAGGACAGTGTAAGTACAGTGCCTAGTTCAGTTCCTTGTACAGTCAACATCACTGTTGTCATTGTCACTTAGAGGCCAGAGGATAGGCAGGAACTTGGATTTTACAAAGGAAAATCATGTTTCAATTTTTAGTTATATGACTAATTGGAGAATATGATAAAGTCCCCCATTGACACAATGAGCCATTTTTGACTTACTTTTGCATTTCTGTGTTTGCTGCAGCCTAGCAGGAGGTCCATTAAACCAAAAGACCTCATTATTGTTTTTAGGCGAGGGATAGTGAATGAGGAGGCTGGCTTTCAGATAGCTGCCTGCACTGTTTTCAGCTTGAAATGTTGGAGAGCTCGGAGTAGGAGGGAGCCCAGAGAACCCTCAGCCCAGACAATCTAGCCCTTCTGGGGAGGAGGTGGGCTTCACTATTTGCCATGAAGTAAAATCCCCATACACTAGGCTCATGCAAAATAGAGGTACCCAAATTCTTTGTGAAGCATATGTAAATAGTTCTTTGGAGATCACTCTTACTCTCATTTTCACTCATGATCATGGATCATTGAAATTCACCTGCAGTTCAAACCGGAGGTAAGATATTTGGTGGCACCCTTGCATGGGGGTCTTTGCACAAGGTAGGGTCCTTAGTCCCAGAAGTGCTGACATACTCCTCAGCTACAAGATTTTTCACATTTCTAGAACATACACAGTCTCTTATGACCCGAAAAACTATTATTTTTATTTGTTCATTCAGATGGGTCATAGCCTAGTGGAATAACGTTTCTCCAGATGATTCTCCTCCCCCCAAAGTGGGGTTTGTGTCTGTCGATCCAGCCGGTGGTATGCCTGGGCTGTTGGTAAGACTGTAATGAAGAGCAGCAGGGGAGGTCCTGATGGTATTCAGCTGAGGAGGGGTTTGGGTGCTTTCTGCTTCGAGGGCACTGTGGTTGCAGGGCAGATGTGTCTCCTTCATGGTCAAGAATATCTGAAGGAGCCGGCCCCCCCAGTCCCAGGGCTGTGAGGGACATTGTGCCTCATGAAGGAAGTGGACTTGTTTTTGAATAGCTGCAGGAGTTAACATGGGAAGTAGATGACACCCTCAGCTTATCAGAGGGGAAAACTTCACCCCCCCCCCAACCTTTGGAATCCATTGTTTCATCTATCCCACAGGATTACAGTTCTCCAAAGCTGTTGTCTGGAGAGAAAGACTGCTGGCTGTCTCATCTGTGGTCTCGTCAGTAAGCAGGATGGGTGGGCAGGCTTGTCTACCTAGACCCTGAGTGGGTCCTTCCTGAAGCTGCATGTTAGTTCAACAGAAAGCCTTCCAGGATAGAAGTTTGGGTGGATAGGTCTGTGTTTGGCTGCTGGCCTCATCTCCACAGTGCTTCTTCGCCCACTGTGGAGCTCCTTGGTAGAGGCTATATTGGCTGTTAGTCACTTAGTGACTTGCAGGTCTGGGGATGGAAGGGAAGGTCAACCAGATCTTCAGTCATGACATGGGACTGGTAGAGGGCTTTAAGTCTGTTATGATAATGGAAGCTGCTGGGTTGAATGAAAGATAAGGGACAAGCATTCAGCACAGGAGAGCAGCAGCCTAGGAAGCAGGGTCATTCATGAACTAAGACAAGGAATACCATCGTTGTCCAGTAGGACATAATTAGGAAGTTAATGCTGAGGGTAGTTTAAAGTTAAGTTCAATGCTAGAAAGGTCACCAAAAATCTTCTATTTAGTTGCCTCCTTTTGTTCGAGTACAAAAAACTAAGGCCCAGAGTTTAAAGTCATGCAACCACTTTTTAGCAGACCTGATCCTAGAAACTGGAGTCCTAACCCCTAAGTGTGGGTCTATACCCTGCCTCACATTGGCTGTTCTGCACCGTGGCAAATCATCGTCCTCGGTTTACCCTTGGGCAGGTGGGCTCAGTGATGCCCACTAATACCTCTTGTGGGAGATAAGTGGGACAAAGCCCAGGAAGCCCTTTTCCTAATTATAAATGTGAGTGATCATGAATGATTGTCACATTCACCAGCCAGCCAGGTAGCCCTGGGCCTCTTGAGGTTCTTGCATTTTTTTTCAAGTTTTGTGAATGGGATCATCCCAGCACCACCACCTTTTGACATTCTGGTTTTGTTCCCAGTTTTCTTTCCCATAACAGCAATGACTTTGTCTTTAGTGGTTTGTGGTTCCACCTTCATTCACGGGTCCATTATCTTACATGATGCCTGAGGTCAGCAGGGCTCATTATCACACAATGCTATAGAGATAAATAATGAAAACAGACCTCATCCAGGAACCACTGTGCTGATATATATTGGGGAAAGGTTGGTGTGTACTTCAGATGTCTGTGTTTCCTGGTACAATACCTGTATCTAGTGAAACAGGAATTCATTCGTTCGGTCAGTTACTCAACAAAATTTTATTTTCTCTTTGCAAAGAAATGTAATTGCTACAGTTAAAAAAAAAAAAAAAGCTATCCCACGTGTTATTGCAAAAAAAAAAAAAAATGAGCTGCACAAGAGTTATATTAAGGGGTAAAAAACAAATTTGTTATAATGAAAGGTATTAGTAATAATCATAGCACACACTTAACATGTTGCTCTCTATGCCACACACTGTTCTTGGTGATTTCTACGTCTGTTATTTGAGTAAATTCACATAGCAACCTTCTGAGACAGATGCTGTTTCTGACTCCTTTTTAATAGGTAAGTGAACTGAAGCACAGAGAGATTAAGTGACTTGTCCAATGTTGCCAAGCCAGTAAGTAGTCAGGCCGTATCCACTCTTAACCACGTTGCTACCCTGCCTCTGAAATCAACCACTGCCTTAGAAAGATGAGGGCAACTAACTGTGATTGAGAAGTGGCTCACAGCTTGAGTTTCCACAGTTCACACCTTGGGGTAGCAGGGAGAGATCAGGCCAAGGTCTGATCAAGATCTGGAAATTAGAAAAGTATTTTAAGAAATGGATACACGGGGTGCCTGGCTGGCCCAGTAAGCCCCACTTTGGGTGTAGAGGTTACTTAAATGAACAAGTAAGTATAAACTTATTTAACTTAAACATAAAAAAAAAAATAAGTGTGTTGGCATAAGTTGATTCCTTCTCTCCCAGATTTACCCACTGTAATTCACAAACTTTGTGTAAAACTTCCAGGCACATGTAAGAGGCTGAGGGTTTCCAGTTTTTCTACTTTTGAATGGTGGCTTGAATACATCTCTTAATTTGTGAACAGTGATTTGATGGTTTATATGAATTGGTGCTCCCATTACAGTGGCCTGGATTATGGCCTGTATATGTCAGGAGTCCTTTTTGCTTGATTTATTGTAAGTAATTTTTGCGCATTTCCTTTCATCTACCTTTCTTACTCTATGTTTCACCACATGGCACTTCTGACACCACCGGGCCATGTTAGTCAATGACCTTCATCTACTGAGGAAGAGAGGCCCTGGGAAATTAAAGGCTTTCCCAACTCTGTGGCTCCCCTTTTGTTTAAATATTGACAGTGGTAGTCCTGGAGGCTTGGCTTTCCAGACGTTCAAGACTCTTGAGCCCGCACTGAGCCCTGAACACTTGCTTGTTACCTGAGAACCTTAAGGGTTCGTCCTGCCTCAGTAGCTTATTCTCTACTTTGTCTCTTTTCTATCTCCCAGCCCAGCCCAGCCCTGGCCATGGTGGGCACTCCGTGCTGGAAGCAGGCTCCTTCATTCTCCCCCACTCCCGGGCACTGAGTCTGTGCTGGAACCTCCAGCCCTGTCCGGACACTTGCCTTTAGGAACCCGCTTGGTGCCTTCTTTATTGGGTGTCTCACCTGGTTCTGTCAACTCACAACTCCTATGCTCCCATCTGACTCGACACCTGGGACATGGAAGCTTATGCCATTAGACCTTGCCTGTGCCAGGCCTCCTTCAGATCATTGTTCCTGTCTGAGAGGCTTTTAAAACTGCCTCTCCTATTGATACCCCAAATAACTTCTCATGTTTCCTTTGTCCCTCATCTCTTCTGGGTTCTGGGTCTTTATTATTCCACAGTGGGCACCTGTCACTATGGATGGGACTTAGGTCTAATACAGTCAACTTTTGAATAACCTATACTTTTGTAGGTTGCATGTTGAGACACATAAACTGCCTTTGGTATGCCAGGTTCAAAGTTTTGAGCAGCGGCTAGTGAACAAACATTTTGAGATATGGCTGGCTGGCACCATCTGCCAGACAGTAGTTTGGTTGCAAAATTGTGCATACGTGGGCCAGGCACCATGCCAGAGCTAGAGTGCTGGCCTGTCACTTGTAGCTCCCACTCTCAGGGGACTTTCAGCTCAGTCCTGCCACCTTTAGACTCTAGACGGTTGGGTTTTGAAATCAGACAATAGAAATGCTGTATAAATGAAAGCAAAGATTTTTTAATTCTATGGTGGCTTGATTGTATGACATAGAAAACTGCTTCAGGTACTTTTGTCACAAAAAATAAAAACTTACAGTAAATGCTTCAGTTGGAATGTATTTTACTAGCTTTATAAATTACCTTAGGGCCATATTTATAGAATCATTAAGAGTCTAAAGGGGTCCCTTAAATTTTTCAGTTATACTTTGCTGCATTTTATTGGGGGAAAATATGTGCTATAATGGTATTTGGAAATCCACCTAAGTCTTAGGACAAGGACCTCTGTATATAGACATATATAATATGGATTCAGGTTCTTTGATGTTCATTCAGTCCTTTTGTCCTTTTACAACATCTTGTACAATATAAGTGATGATCCCAGTTGGAAAGCAGTTAACATTAAGCCAGAGTTTTAGATCGTGGTTTGGCCCAAACTTAGTTTCAGATATAATATATATTTGGGAATCTTTTAAGTTCCTTACACGAATCATATAATTTCATCCTTAAAATATCCCCACAAGGTAACATGTGAACTGTGACCCAGAAGAGATAAGCCACTTGCCTAAGATCAGCTAGGTAATCAGTGGTTGCCCCAGGATTTGAACCCAGGTGGTCTGACTCTAGTTCCACCATGTTATAGCCCCTCCTTTTTGGGGGCGGGGGCTAAAGTTTCTCATCTCTAAAATAAGGAAATTGGATTACACAATTTCTAGTGTTTCCTCCAGCCCTAACATTCTCTGTTTTCAGCTGGTAGAAGACCGGACACACTCCTGTGTCCATGCTTACCCAGGCCCCTCATACACACATGACAGCTGAGTGGTCTGGTCAAAATGCCTGACTGAATACTGTGCGTGATGCCCTGGAGGAGGACAGAATCTTTCTGCCATTCTGTGTGCACCTTCAAGGGAGAAGCAACCATGTGTCCCTTGGTAATTGGTTTCAGCCCTTGTGATTTATAACGGAAAAAGTGCCACAATATTGAGAACCTTTTTTAAAGAGGGGAGGTTCTTGAGACACAGCCCAACAGAGCACAGAATGTCTTTTTAACACCTTAATTCTTCCCAAAATAAAGGACATGGGTCTTAACTGAAGATAAATTTCACAAAATCGTGTTTGAGCTCCAATGCTTATTCTGCTAGAGACTTCTAAGTGAAACGTTGCTCGGGCTTTGGAACCCAAGTGCAGAGCTTCCTTGCATGGCTTATGGAACACAGCAGTCCCCGCTCAGCCGGGATTCATCACTTCCTGAGTTTTGCGGAAGGTAATGGCTGACTATGGACTATTCTCTTTAGAATACTCTGGACAGCTTAGAAAATGTTGGTTTTTGCTGGTGTTGGAAGGCACCTCGATCCTCTGTGTCCCAAATGTACAAGAAACTCAGTGTAGCATGGCAGATGCTTATGTTGGCGGGATGTTCTCATCAGAGCAGCCCCTGAGTGTGGTGATCAGATGGGGAAGCTCCCCTAAGTAGCCTTCCTCCACATCATACAGAGAAAAACATACCAGGGTCACTGGGCAAAATAATCATTGAATTTTTTAATAGGAGCAGAGAGTACCTTTGTGCATTTAGTCCACAGACTCTTTTACTTTTTTTTTTTTGTTCTTGTTTTTTTTTTTTTTTTTAAAGATTTTATTTATTTGACAGAGAGAGGTCACAAGTAGGCAGAGAGGCAGGCAGAGAGAAAGAGAGGAGGAAGCAGGCTCCCTGCTGAGCAGAAAGCCCGATGCGGGACTCCAACCCAGGACCCTGAGATCATGACCTGACCTGAAGGCAGAGCCACCCAGGTGCCCCCACAGGCTAACTCTTTAAAGTCTCTTTATATTGCGATCACTGTGCAAGAGGGAATAGTCAAGTTGCCTTTCAGGCCCTGTTTGTGTGTGTGTGTGTAGGGGGGCATGGTGTTTATAGACATGTGTTTCTGAGTACACGTATGAGGATACTTTTGTTTGCCTTGACACTTACTTCCCGATTACTTGTGTCCTGGGGAGAAGCAGTAGCTAGATGTGGAAGGTGTGTGGAATTTAGGAAGCCCCCCTGGGTTTTGCCCCACTCTCTTTCAATCTGTAGGTGCTGCAGCACAGTCACCATTGCCACGGGGGCCCCCTCCTCCTGCCCCTCCACATCTGACCTACACACCATAGCTTGGTATGGGCCTGGAGGCCCAGAGCCCAGGACTGGGGAGAGTGAGCCTGTGAGGAATTGTTTTCTGGCTTTTCCCCAGGCAACTATCTGCTCAGTGAAACTTTCCGAGCATCACCTGGCTCATCTGAAATAATGTGCAAAAAGCCTCTACTACAGGACCTGGCATACGTGGTCGTTGATCAAATGCTAAGTGAGTGAATAAATAACAGCAAAAGTTAAGGGCATCTGATGTTTGATGACCCTCTGGTTGCAAAGTTGAATGCTTTCATTTTGGTTAGTCTGAGGGGGAAGCTGAAGAACAGGGAAGCTGACACTTGTCTAAGGCTGTGGAGAAAGCAGTACAGGTGTTCCCCCCCCCTTTTTTTTTTAAAGATTTTATTTGTTTATTTGACAGACAGAGATCACAAGTAGGCAGAGAGGCAGGCAGAGAAAGGGAGAGAGGAGGAAGCAGACTCCCTGCTGAGCAGAGAGCTCAATGCGGGGCTTGATCCAGGACCCTGATATCATGACCTGAGCCGAAGGCAGAGGCTTTAACCCACTGAGTCACCCAGGCACCCCAGTACAGGTGTTCTACAGATAAAAGAAAACAGTGATTAACTGTGAGAAATGTAAAAGAAAGAATGAGTGTGAGCACCCATAGACTCAGCCCTCCCAGTTCTAGAAGCAGCTGAAGTCACAGCTCAGTGGAAAATATAGTAAATGAGTTTTTTTTCCCAAGTCTCCTTAAAATCAAGAATCTTTCTACCCGGGGCGCCTGGGTGGCTCAGGGGGTTAAAGCCTCTGCCTTCGGCTCAGGTCATGATCTCAGGGTCCTGGGATCGAGCCCCGCATTGGGCTCTCTGCTCTGCAGGGAGTCTGCTTCCTCCTCCTCTCTCTCTCTGCCTGCCTCTCTGCCTACTTGTGATCTCTCTCTGCCAAATAAATAAATAAAATATTAAAAAAAAAAAAAAGAATCTTTCTACCCTAAAGGCCCAGAGTTGTCAGAGTTCTAGAAAAGTGGTAACTCACTATGATTACCCCAATATCAATGAGATAAAACAAAGGCTCTGGACATCAGTAATATTACAGATGTTTGCTTCTCAATCCTCAGTAGCAGGTTAAAATGTGTCCAGCCAGTGACTGCTGTTGGGATCCAGGGGGCTCACTCAGCAACCTAGGCTGCTCTTAATAACTCCAGAGACACACTCCTTTTCCCAGCATCATCTTTGAACTTCTGGTCAGTGGAGATCATGTTATCAAGATAATTGGGGTTATCCCCATGTGTGCATCTGAAGATTTGGAGAAAGTCCTGTTCATGTGGTTCCTTCTCACGTGTCCTTTATCTCATAGGAAACTTGTGATCATTGAAATTTTGTCATTTTGGCATAGAATTTAAGTATAATTTTCTCTGCATGAAAAACATACATACTTAAATTATTCTCTAGTGTTTATTGGCTTCTCATTTGGACATATAGTAGAGAGGTCGTGAGTATAGTAGTTTGTACAATTTACCCAGCTTTAATAGCTTTAATTAGCAAAGACAAATGGGCCCTTCTGAATCATTGTGAAACCCATGGAGTGAAGCATGTTCTGTTTTTTTTTTTACATCTTTCTCTTTAACTTATATGTCTGTGTGAGTAGTCTGTGGTGAAAGCATAGATTTTGGGTGCAAGTGAAGGAAACAAAACTGAACCCCTAAGTGTACTTCTCTCATCCCCTCCCCGCCCCCGCTTTGGATTCAATTTAAGTCCAAGCAATTATTAATCACGTACTCTGCCAGCTGCTGGGGATGCAAAGACATGATGTTGCGGCTAGAGAGGTGTCACCAGTGGGTGAGACAGACAAATAGACAATGACAGCAACATGTCAAGCACTGCACTGGAGGGAATGTGCTGGTTGCCATGGGAACACAGAAAGAGACAGCAGTATTTTATTGTAGTGGGAATGGAAAGGTTGGGGAAGGCTTTATAGACGTGGCACTATTTTTTTTTTTTTTTCTCCTGAAAGGTCAGGTAAGGGGTGGGAAGAGCAGGTCATCCTAGGCAGGAGAAATAGTGTACACCAGAGCACAGTGAAAGGTGTGCTTGAGAACATCATTGTGTTTTGGTGTGTCTGGCTTCCAGGGTGATATGTAAAGGAGTTGGGAAATAGATTTGTAAAAGTGGTCAGGAGCACTTTAGGAGGAAGAGTCGCATACACCTAGCTAGTATGGACTGTATTTTGAAGGTTATGGGAATCTATTGAAGGATTTTGTTATTTACTTATTCGTTCATTCATTCATTCATTCACTCATTCATCCATCCATCCATTCATTCATTCATTTATTAATTATGTTCAGTTAGCCAACATAAAATACATTATTAGTTTTTGATGTAGTGTTTCAGCGATTCATTAGTTGTGTGTAACACCCCGTGCTCATCACCACATGATCCCTCCTTAATACCCGTCACCTGGTTACCCCAACCCCCAACTCCCCTCTCTTCTGCAAATGGTGGATATTCATCCTTTCTGATGGCCGAGTAATATTCCATTGTATATATGAAGCACATCTTCTTTATCCATTCATCTGTTGAAGGACATCTTGGCTCCTTCCACAGTTTGGCTATTGTAGACTTTGCTGCTATGAATATGTGGGTGCAGGAGCCCCTTCTTTTCACTATGTCTGTATCTTTGGGGTAAATACCTAGTAGTGCAGTTGCTGGGTTAGGATGGTTTTATTTTTAACATCTTGAGGACCCTCCATACTGTTATCCAAAGTAGCTGTACCAGCTTGCATTCCCACCAATAGTGTAATAAGGTCCCCCTTTCTCCACATCCTCGCCAACACTTGTTTCCTGTTTTGTTAATATTTGTCATTCTGACTGGTGTAATGTATCTCATGTATTTCCCTGCTGCTGAGTGATATTGAACATTTTTTCATGTGTCTGTTAGCCATTCGTATGTCTTCTTTGGAGAAGTGTCTGTTCATGTCATCTGCCTATTTATTGATTGGATTCTTTATTTTTGGGGTGTTGACTTTGAGAAGTTCTTTATAGATCTTGGATACCAGCCCTTTATCTGTTATGTCATTTGCAAATATCTTCTCCCATTCTGTAGGTTGCCTTTTAGTTTTGTTGACTATCTTTTGCCATGCAGAAGCTTTTTATCTTGATGAAGTCCCAGTAGTTCATTTTTGCTTTTGTTTCCCTTGCGTTCAGAGACCTTTCTTGCAGGAAGTTGTTGTGGCCAAGGTTGAAGAGGTTACTGCCTGTGTTCGCCTCTAGGATTTTGATGGATTCCTGTCTCACATTTAGGTCTTTCATCCATTTTGAGTTTATCATTGTGTATGGTGTAAGAGAATGGTCCAACTTCATTCTTCTGCATGTGGCTGTCTAATTTTTCCAGCACCATATATTGAAGAGGCTGCCTTTTTTCCCATTAGATATTCTATCCCGCTTTGTTGATTATTTGACCATAGAGTTGAGGGGCCATATCTGGGCTCTCTATTCTGTTCCATTGATCTATGTATCTGTTTTTGTGCCAATGCCATGCTGTCTTCAGGATCACAGCTTTGTAATATAGCTTGAAGTCAGGCACTGTGATGCCCCCCAGGTTTGTTTTTCTTTTTCATCATTCCCTTGGCAATTTGGGGTCTTTTCTGGTTCCATACAAATTTTAGGATTGTTTGTTCCAGCTCTGTGGAAAATATTGATGGTATTTTGATAGGGATGGAATTGAAAGTGTAAATTGCTCTGGGCAGCATAGATATTTTAATGATATTTATTCTTCCAATCCATGAGCATGAAATGTTTTCCCCTCTCTTGGTGTCTTCCTCAATTTCTTTCATAAGTGTTCTATAGTTTCTAGAGTATAGATCCTTAACCTCTTTGGTCAGGTTTATTCCTAGGTCTCTTATGGTTTTTGGTGCAATTGTAAATGGAATTGATTCCTTGATGTCTCTTTCTTCAGTCACATTGTTAGTGTATAGAAATGCAACTGATTTCTGTGCATTGATTTTGTGTCCTGCCACATTGCTGAATTATTGTATGAGTTCTAGTAATTTGGGGGTGGAAACTTTTAGGTTTTCCACATAAAGTATCATGTCATCTGTGAAGAGAGAGAGAGAGTTTGACTTCTTCATTGCCAATTTTTTGAAGAATTTAAAGTAGAAGAGACACATGTTATTTAAGATTTGAAAATAGCTATTTACTTGATAGAATAAACTTTCCTTCACTCAGCAAGGTTTTTTTTTTTTTTTTTTTTTTGAGAACCTATTTCATGCCAGATATTTTACTAGGCCTTGGGGAAGTAACATTAAATAGTACCTTAAAAATTTCCTACATTCAGGCAAACTTAAATTCTATTGATCAGAGAGTGTAAACAATACAAAAAAGTTAATTGTAGAACTTATTAAAAGGTGTTAAATGCTATAGAAAATACAAAGCCAGGAACATAGGCAGTCTTGGACATGGGTTGGGAGGGCTACATTTAAATGGAGTGCTTTATTTTACTTGAATAAATAGAAAAATTACTTGGTTTGTATTTTTTTTTTTTATTTGGTTTTGGTGCATGTTTGAGGACTCAGGTTCTATGCCACATTTGTCTTTTATTTTTGTCCATTATTATTGCTGTTTTATGAATTTGTGTATAGAAATAGTATTGAGGAAACCTCCAATATTGGCTGTGAAATAGCATTAAAACTCCACTCCATGTCCATTTAGTGTATTTACACCTTCCAGTAATGTGGACAAATATGAGGAATTGGAGTTTGGAGATGGGAAAACTAAAGAGTAACCTCAGGGGGCACCTAACTGACTCATGATTTCAGCTCAGGTTGTGTGTTCAGGGTCATGAAATTGAACTCTGCATTGGTGCCCACACTCAGCATGGGGTCTACTTGAGGGTCTCTTCCTCTGACCATCCCTCAGTGCATGCTTTCTCTCTTTCTCTCTCTCTCTCTCTCTCTCAAATAAATAAATAAATAAATAAAATCTTTACCAAAAAAAGGGTAATGGAAAATCTTTACCAAAATAAAAGGTATCATTGGATGGTATGATTGGTTATTTAAGTGAGACCATTTGCTTCTGTCTCCATTAAGGAAGGAGCAAGATAGAATGGGGTAGACTTCAGCAGGAATGTTGGAGCTGAAGTGACAACAAACATAAGTTTTCCATACTGAAGTGGATGACCTTGGGAGCTGGATGAATTGTTCTCCTCAGATGCTTCTATACTTATGGAATCATTGATAGTACTGTGGTTATCAGCCCAGCTGATCTGATCTCAGCTGTTGCAATGGTGAACACGTCCTTGGAGCAGGTCATTGATCATGTTTGAGGGTCCATTTTGTTTGAGGTAGATGCCGAAGGGTAGGCAAAAGTTGAAAATGATTGTAGCCTATGAGGGGAGACATGGTTCCATGAAAGTTAGAGCAGAGGCATCATGGGAGGAGATTCCAGGACAGACGATCAAGAGCAACAGGGTTTCCAGAGCTCCTGGGTGCTGGGTCATCAGGTCATACCACACAAGTGGAACAAACTCCCACCTGGGCATGCCCTCAGGGAAGAGTTGAGCAGAATGACAGATTAGTTGTTAATTGCCAATGTAAGAGTTTTATCAACTCTTACATCTTCAGTGTTCCACTGAAGAAGATGGATTTAAGATCCTGGTCTAGATTATTAATCAATTGTTTTGAAGTTTCTTAAGTCTACTAGAAATAGTCTTTTTTTGGTCATTGGGTAGACAGGCAAAGGAACTCAGGAAGTCCTTAATTTGCTCATGGCACTATGAAGAAATTCTTTATCAAAAGCCTGAAATGGACAAAAAAATGCCTTGTATTTGTGGAACTTGGGATTCTCACATGGTCTCTGTTGGCAGAAGTAGGTAATTTTCTCCATTAAAGCAATAACCATGGGTGGAAGTGGAGGGCAGGGTTGCAGGTTCTGTATCTTTCCTGTCCAAGGCAGAATTGGTCCTGGATCAGTGGGAGCCTTCTGGAGGACCAAGAGGGTTCCCCTGTTAGATTTCCTCCTTCTAAAATACGGCATTTAAGGGAGGACATGGTGATGGCTTTTCACCCATATTGATCCCTGCTTTGAATCTGACTAGTTGTGGAAACCAAAGGCCCTCATTTTAAATATCTGAAGATCTTCCTCTGGACGTGAAAGGCTAACTCTGTCTACCCACACTGAGCATCTCTTGGGCCATGTGTGTTGTGAAGAAACTTTGAGACTTGACCAGATATAGCACCATCATGGATAGGAGTTCATCAACTTCTCCTGGAGGACAGAAGGGCTGAAGTGGGAAGTTTATTTGAGGGGATAAAGAAGGACTTTCAAGGAACCAATAGAGGAAATAAGACAAAACAAAATGTAGCAAACCTTCTTTGATTGAGGCAAGGGATATTCTCCTTACAGTAGAGCATCCTATTAACCACTAAAAAAGTATAAAGTCACCATCTCAAAATTCCAGCGTGGGTTGTCTAAAGGAGGCAGAGAACACAAGAGTTTATGTAGCCATCTCCCTAGTGCACTTTAGGTTAGCAATTTGGATTTGTGGAGTTCTCGGAAGGTATGAGTTTTCAGAGAAGGGAGATTTCTTAAAGGGTATTTGACAGTTGGAGGACCCCAGGCAGACAGCTTTGCCAGGCTCGAGACAAGAAAGTGAGGCAGTTTGTACCCAAATAGAAGATAACCAGCTGTGATTAACTTGAGGACAAGACTGGATCAGCAGTACCGTGAATTGAAAAATACCTGCTTTACTCCCGGACTCCTGTGAACTTGAGTATAAATATTAAAAAATGAAACAGGTGGTGAACTCAATGTCCACACCTAGTTCTCAGGGTGCTGGAAGCTGTCAGGGAAGGAGCTGGCTGTTTCCTGAACAAATAGTCCAGTGCTTTAGCCAGACAATAGACTTTCTTTCCAAAACGTACAAGACTGCACTGAGAGAGAATATTGCGATTTAGGAATTAGGCCAGATGACTGGGAAGGGACAGATGGAAAAAGCCTAAATATTTATGACATTGAACACTGGAGAGGGCATAATTCCATAAGTGAGGACCACAGGTAATTAAAAACTACTCTGGCTAGTAATTTTAACTAATTCTTTGCCTTAAAAATTTTTATATAATTTGCTAGTAATATATTTGAATTTTATCTCCTTTTTGTCTCTTTTTCTACCTCATTTTCTGTATATATATATATATATATATCCCCAGTGAGGATATTTGCTCAGTTAGAGAAGACTTTCTTCACTCAAAGGGATATGGTAGTTAATTGTGTTTCCTATGAGAATCTGGATGCAGGACGTGTGGGTGGCTCAGTCGGTTAAACATCTGCCTCCAGCTCAGGTCATGGTCCTAGGGTCCTGGGATGGGGCCCCGCATCAGGTTCCCTGCTCAGCGGGGAGCCTGCTTCTCCCGCTGCCCTTCCCCCTGTTCGTGCTCTCTCTCTCTGACAAGTAAATAAATAAAATAAATAAATAAATAAATAAAATAAAAAGAAAGAACCTCTGAATGAGATTTTATTTCTGTTCATTGATTTATTTAACATATATTTATTGAATACTTATGATTTACCAGGCCCTATTCCAGACCCTGAGAATTCTTCAGTAAACTGAGGCAAACAGAAGTCCCTACCTGCCTTCATGTAGTTTGTATTCTAGTGGCAGGGGGAAAGATTATGCATATATTTAAATACAATGTTAGATGGAAATTGGTTGTGGAGAAACAGAAAATAGGAAAGGAGTATGGGAGGGAATGTAATGGAGAAAGTATTCCAATTTTATTTCATTTTATTTTTTTATTTTTTCATATTATTTTTTAAGGATTTTATTTATTTATTTGTCAGATAGAGAGTGCATGAGCAGGGGGAGCATCAGGCAGAGGGAGAAGCAGGCTCAGGCAGAGGGAGAAGCAGGCTCCCTGCTGAGCAGGGAGCCTCATGCAGGGCTCCATTCCTGGGATCATGACCTGAGCTGAAGGCAGATGCTTAACCGACTGAGCCACCCGGGCACCCAGGATTCCAATTTTAATCAGAGTAGTCAGAGACTACCCTACAGAGATGTTGTTGACATTTGGGCGAAGGCATGATGAAAATGAAGGAGTTAGCTAAGCTGATATCCTGGGAAAGTGTGTTGCAGGCAAAGGAACAGCAAGTGTAGGGGAGCCTTGTGTGTTCAGGGGACAGTGAAGAGGCCACTGACCCCAGAGCCAACTAAAGGAAGGAGAGAGAGGTTGGAGAGTCCAGTTATGGAGGGTTGTGTAGAGTTCATTGTAAGGACTTTGGATTTCCTTCTGAGTGAAGGCATTTGAGAGTTTTTTTTTTTTTTTTTTTAAGATTTTTTTTTTTTTTTGCAAGAGAGAAAGAAAGGGAGAAAACAAACATGAGAAAGGGGGAGGGGCAGAGGGAGAAGCAGACTCCTTGTTGAGCAGGGAATCCCATGTACGACTCGATCCCAGGACCCTGGGATCATGACTTGAGGAGAAGGCAGATGCTTAATTGAATGAGCCACCCAGGCATCTTGCATTTGAGAGTTTTGAGCAGAGGAGAGACCTGATCTGGCTTCCATTTCAGCAGGAACATTCTGGCTGCTTTCTTGGGACTAGAATATGATGGGAAGGACTGGGAAAAGATGGGTTACTAGTCAGAAGACTAGTATTAGGTTACTGAAGGTTAACCTAGTATTAGGTTATTGAAGTAACCTGGTTGAGAGATGATGGCACTTTAGACTAGGGTGATTAGAATGAGGTGATGAGAAGGGGCCAGTTTCCAAATGTATCTTGAAGGTGAAGCTAATAGAATTTTTTGATTCATTGGGGAAAAGAGTCAAAGATAATTCCAGTGTTTTTGCCTGAGCAACTGGAAGGATGAAATTTCGAGATATAGAAAGTTATTTGTGGAGCCAGGTTGCATGGGCAAAGGAGGTATCTGGTTTTGGTCCTGGTAAGTTCAGATGTTTATTACATTCCTCATTGGAGATGTTGAGCAGGTGATTGGAAGAATCAAGAGCCTAGAGAGAGGTGGGAACTTCTAGTATCACTGTGGGAGTTATTAGCATGGAGACACCAGACTGCTTGAGATCTCAAGGGAATGGGCTGAGGGTGAGCCTAGGCATTCAAAAATGCCCTCCAAATGAGGAGGTTTGGAGAAGCAGTGGTCATTGAGGTAGGAGGACATGTCTTTGGGTGCATGAAGCAGTTGGTTCCAGGTGGTAGGATTGATCACTTCCATCACAGGCAGTGTGGTAAGGTGAGGCCAGAGGTGACCATGTTGGGGCAAACAACATGGAGATCATGGGGGACCTGGAAAGGCAGTTTTGGTGCAATGATGGAGGCCAAAGCCTGATTGGAGTTTGTTTAGGGAAGAATCGCAAATTAGAGGCACTAAGCTATGGGAACAGGGAAGTAAAGAACAGGAACAAAAGCGTTTTTAATTTAAAAATGGGGAAAGTTATAGCACATTGCTACAGTTGATGTGAAGGATCCTGTAGGGATGGTGTTGATAATCAGTATGTATAAAATATCCAGAATTCAGAGATATTTATTTATTTATTTATCTATTTATTTATTTATTTATTTTTAGGGTTTTATTTATTTATTTATTTATTTGACAGAGATCACAAGTAGGCAGAGAGGCAGGCAGAGGGAGAGAGAGGAGGAGGAAGCAGGCTCCCTGCTGAGCAGAGAGCCTGACAAGGGGCTTGATCCCAGGACCCCGAGATCATGACCCAAGCCGAAGGCAGAGGCTTTAACCCACTGAGCCACCCAGGCACCCCAAGAATTCAGAGATTTTTAAAGATCATCTGTCATTTGGATAATTAAGACCAGGCAACAGAAGTCCCAAAGGGCTAAAGTGGGATTTCATCCTTTAAGATTTCTGTCTTAAACCATGGATTTTTAAGAACTGAAAGGACTTTTAGAATGTAAGACATTCAGTGGTGAATTTTTTGCTGGGGGATGCCTTTTTCCAGTGAAATCTCAGAGGAAATCCTAACCTATGTGCTGATCCCAGTGGAACTGCCAGGATTCCTTCACTGACCCACCCCCACCCCATCTCCTGCAGATGACCCTGACGTTTTCTCAAAGGGAACACCTCGGTTATTCAGAGCAGAGATTCAAAAGCACTGGTTTAAGCCAGACACGTCATTTACCAGCAAGGAATCTAGAGGTTAAGATTCTTGCTTGAGAAGAAAAACAGTATTTAAGAACTAGAAGAGAAGCCAGTTTTCTGAGTTTCAGGACCATGGACTATTTATGTCTATCCTTGGTCCCTAGGGCCATGCTCCTTATCCCAAAGAGTGCAGGACTCCTGAATGAATGAATGAATGAATGAAGCAATGAATGGCTTAGAGAGAAAGAGCCTGAGGCCCAGAAGTTGTGATGCCCAAGGATAAATGCCTCCCTTTTGGCCCTGTGGGTCTCCTTTTTGGGGCTCAGTTTGGTGCTGTAGTGTTTATGTTGGTTCTGTGAGTTGGATGTGGCCCTCATAGGCTGTTATACCTCATATGCAGAGGGAAACACCTTTTAGTGGGCCACTTAAAAACTCTTGCTGAGTTTTGCGATTTAGGCTGCTCACTCCGTGGAGCAAAAGAATAAGAAAACCACCATCTGAGGTTAGTCTTGGTGAGTATATATTAAATGCTCAATTCTGTCCAATCACCATGACATTCAAATACATTTATTTAAAGCCTATGGATTGAGAGCCTTTAACAGTCCTCAGCGAGGCAGACAAGGTCCTTCATGACTGGATACCTGCTCCCTACCTCCTCTGCCTTATTTTTACATACAGTGACAACCTGTTAAAATGAAAGTTGAACACCCCAGGAACCAAACCCCCACCCTTCTGTATCTTGATCAGCGTGCTGGTTTTATGAGCATTCTTTTTTTTTTCCCTCTTTGTATAAATCCATTGACCTGGATCTCTCTCTCTCTCTCTCTCTCTCTCTCTCTCTCACACACACACACACACACACACACACTCTTAAACAAACTGTACTGCTCTAAAATATTTTTATAAATGTCAGAGTGTATCAGTCCATGTGCTTAATATTCTTTAATGCCTCAGTTCTCATAGTGAAGCAGGTTTCTGTCCGGAGGCCTGGCCCTTTCCTTGCCTTTTCTTTTTCCTCTCCTCTCCTCTCCTCTCCTTTTTCCTTTCCTTTCTTTTTTACTCTCCCCTCCCCTCTCCTTCACAGGCCTGGCTTGACCTCAAGGCCTACCTCTTTTGCTTGCCACTCCCCTCAAGCAGTTCCTCCCTCTCAGGCAGTTACTTGGGCAGATACAACCTACTGGTATCCCTTCTGCTCCTACTGGTGCACCCATGTAGGTGGTCAATTATGTATTTAATGAAATGAAATGTAACTGAAATAGTGTTTATCCTTACGAGGCTGGAGCTGTCTGTCTGTCTGGATTTCTGTTTGGATGATGTCATGGGGAATTCAGTATTTCATTAGTGTCTTTAAAGTTAGGATTGTGATAGATTTAGAATTCTGTAAACATTTGGTGTTCACAGAGATTTCTCCCCTTAAAAGAGGATTTGAACTTTTCTTGATGATAAAATCATACTTAAAATTGTCAAGGAACTTATAAATTACTTAGCAACCCTAGCGCCCAGAGGTGGATGCTGTTTGTATTTTGAACTTTCAAACTGTTTGCCCACGTGCATTGCATATATTGATAAATACTTTGTTCCTCAAAGTGTTTTAAGGTAGTTTTTACCTGCTTGGTTTTAGTACTATGCTAAGAAGTTAGTCAGAATACCTCCTCACATTTTATAAACAGAAAAACACAGAAACTAATTCATTCATTAATTGGTTTTAAACACAAAAAAGAAATAGTGCCTTTTGCCAATTCAAATCCTAAAGACTTTTACTGGCTTTTAAAATGCCTTATGATGTTTTGATGAAAGTTAGGCAATATTTAAAGCTGCTCTAAAAGGTAATTGTAGGACTAGAAGTCTAAAGCCTGAAAATACCTTGGACTTTCAAGAGCACATTTTTCACTTATGGTTCTCAGATAATTTCAGACACATTAAAATAATCTTTTCAGCACCATAGTGGGAGTGATAAGCCATATCATAAAATGGATTGAGTTTAAAAAATTTTATTACTATCTTTGATGGGAGGCTCTCCTATGTTAATCTTATTATATGGGCAAATATCCTTTTATCATGTCATATTCATCTTTTTGAAGGACACCCATAGTTTTAGTAGCATCGCTTAAGATACGACTTTTATTAAATACTTGTGGGTAACTTAATTCATTACACAGAATATAAACCTTCTAATTAAATTCCCCCTTGTTCCAAATTTATAACCAGGAGAGTCAGCTCTGTCTTTGAGGGAGGGAAGAGGATCATTAGTAACACAGTGTCTTTACATTTGACTTTAGGCATGCTGTGTAGATCACTGTGTGATATTAGGTGAGGCACACGCAACTTCTGCAGATCTCTTCCCTCAGACTTCCAAAGAGATCAGTGTGGCTACTATTTAAGTCTCTCACAGGTTACTCAAAGTGTATTCTTTGCATTAAAAGGTTTTGTAGGAGAAGTTGCATATTATCATCCTTAGGCCATTCATATACTGTCAAAAGCTGACATTTGAGAATAGCCCTGAGGATTAGCTTTTCATTTCTGAAGATTCTCAAAGCCTTATCTTCCTAATTTGCTAAATCAGTACTTTCTGGGGCTGTCATTCTGGCTCACTTTGTAGAAACTACTCCAGGATTCTAACTTCACTGAAAGCTGATAAAGGAAATAACCATCTGGAGAGCCTTCTTCCCTTTTTTGACAAAATTAGTTATCTAAGATAACTTCCATCCTGTTGTATAGCACCCCTTAATAAAAATGGTGACAGACCCTTTTAAGTCTTAGAAGCAGGAGAAAGTCTGTTTCTGATTAACTGAAATGCCTACCACTCTTGGCTAGCAAGGGCTGGCCACCATGCCTCTGGTTTTCTTGTCTCTGTGGCAGCTTGTTTCCTTGGAATTCAGTGTAATGACCAGTTCCTAGAGCTTTCTTAAGTCACAAAGTTTTTCTCATTCCCCTTGCATTTTTTGGTTTATGTTTTTTGTCTTTCTACTCATTGTTTTTTATTTTTATTGAACTTTACTTTTATGGTAGGTAATCCTGTACTTGCTGGGAATCGGTGATGTGTGTTTAACTCGATAAAAATATTGTCATCTCTATGCTAGGGAATGTGAAAATATGTTGACTGCGGTGAAATTATTTATACTAATTTTAGAAAACTATTAATTCTTCACCTATAGGTTGTTAACAACTAAGTTTAATCTCTGTTATTCACGATATAGGTGCATTCAGAAGGCCCCCATTATTGAGAGCAAATTCTAGATTTTAATGTCAGAAATGTTGGAGCCAGAATCACTCTGTTTTCAGGTTTGTGAATGATAGAAGTGTGAACTGAATGAGTCAGTGTTGCTATATGAATTTTAACAGAAATAGCTATCATAGACTACTTTGCCAATTCACAAAAAAGGCTGATTTTACAGCTGTGATGTAATACTGTATATAGGTCCTTATTTTGTGACTGAGATTATATCTGTGATAACTAAGTCCTTAAAAAAGAGTATAGGAAATATTGAAAACAACTTTTTTTGCCTTTCTCCCGCAGTTTTATTGAGATATAATTGACATGTAAGTTTAAGTGTCTAACATGTTAATTTGATACTCTTGTGTATTGCAAAATGATGACTGCTATCATATTAGTTAATACCTGGGTCAGATCACCTGTTTACTTCCTTTTTTGTGGTGAGAACGTTTAAGATCTACTCTCTTAGCAACTTCCAAGTACTTTTTGTTGTCTTTTAACTGACAGATTGTTGACTCTACCAAGTAGATTAACTTTTGTCTCTGAGATGCAAGTTTGTTCTTCTGGAGTTCAAGGTTGGGCATTTATTGGGGCACCTACGTGGCTCAGTCAGTTAAGCGTCTGCCTTCGTCTCAGGTCATGATCCCAAGGTCCTGTATTCGAGCCCCGCATCAGGATCCCTGCTCCGCCGGAAGCCTGCTTCTCCCTCTGCCACTCCCCCTGCTTGTGTTCCTTCCCTTGCTGTCTCTCTCTCTGTCAAATAAATAAATAAAAATTAAAAAAAAAAAAAAGATTGGGCATTTATCTTTGAATCCTGTCCAGGTTTAGGTGTAAAATATAATTGTTAAGGTCCCAGTCCTTAAAATTTTTTTTTGAATATAGACTCCATGGCCAATGTGTGGCTTAAACTCATGACCCTGAGATCAAGAATTGTATGCTGTACCAACTGAGCCAGCCAGGTGCTCCCCAATTTTTTTAAATACAGGTTTGTTTTGTTTTGTTTTTGTTTTTGTATATAAGCTTGGGATTCACAGAATCATTCTGTTCCTTTATCCTCTCTCACATGGTCTACTCCAGATGGTTAATATTGGTTTGTACATAATTAGAATGATATTTAAAGCAGAAAAATTTTCCCCTCAATTTGATGGAAATATTGGGCTTGATGGTCTGTTATAGGGAATTCATTTTTTGACTTTGAGTAAGTCAGGAATTCTCTCTGGACTATTTTCTCATCTATGACATGAGAGGTTGGACCACTGTGTCTCTAGGGCCCTCTTAGCATTAGTATTTTATGAAGCTATGACAATCGAAAGTCATTAAATCATCAGAAAGCTTTATGTGGGTATGTAGAAAAACTAAAGAAGACCCTAAATTTGGAGGAAATTCTGTATTGCTTAGAGTATATAAAGTGCTTCTAAAATCTGTTGCTGATTCTGGAAACTTTTTCATAAGAAACAGAGAGTTATTGCAGAAAGAAATTCCATTTTCTTCATTTAAGAATTTCCAACTTTGGGGCAGCTGGGTGGCTCAAAGGTTAAGCCTCTGCCTTCAGCTTAGGTCATTGTCCCAGGGTCCTGGAATCCAGCCCCAAGTCGGGCTCTCTGCTCAGCAGGGAGCCTGCTTCCCCTCTCTCTCTCTCTGCCTGTCTCTCCACCTACTTGTGATCTCTCTCTCTCTCTGTCAAATAAATAAATTGAATTAAATTAAATTAAAAAGAATTCCCAACTTTAAGGGAGAGGAATTATTTAAGTATTACAGATTTTTAAATTATGTCTATAGCTCCTGAAGGAAAAACTAAGTTCCTGAGTTGTTCGTTCTATAGTCCATTCCAGTATTACACATCTGAATTCATCATGAATTTGTAGCCAAAATATTTCCAGTGTTTAAGCAATCTTTGATATCCTTCAACTTAAGGCTTGGCAGAAATACTCAATAAGTATATACAAGAAATACTCAACAAAGAATGGATGAAATATAGTAAGAAAATTTTTTTATTCTTCTATCTTCTTTCTCTCACATGAGTTTTATTTCATTGAGATAGTTTTCTGTCTTTAGTGGTTCAAAATGTAGTTTGGAGGTCAAACCTTTGGTCCTAAAGCTTCTGAAATACCCTATTGGCAGTACAGAGTTGTAACAACTAGGATTAATGTCCAAGAATCATCAAAATACCTGCCTATTTTAAGAGAGAAATTTTTAGTAAATTACCAAATACCGACTAAACATTCCAATAAAAAACTATTAACTAAAAAAGGGGCTTAATATAAATAAGTTATCTAATTCTTAGGAGCCAGTGGTTCTTCATCCTCACTGCCCATCAGAGTCCTTCTAAGGATCTTTAGTAACAACCGCTGCCCATGTTGCACCTTGGACCACTGAGAACAGTTGCCTAGGCTGGCACTCAGGCATCAGAAATGTTGAAAGATGCCCAGGGGATTCCTGTACACAGCTAAGGTTAGAGCCTCTCATCTAGGGCTCTTAGTTTGTTTCAAGTATCACAATAATTTGGTTATTAGAGGACTACTCACTAATGTCTGAACACGCTGAGCTTTTGGATAACCAAGTATGGTGGAGATGGCCTTGAAGGCTGGATCTAGTTGAAAGCCTGCCTCTCACTTGATGCAACGAGCACTGGGTATTATATGCAACTGATGAATCACTAAATTCTGCCTCTGAAACTAATAATATACTTTATGTTAATTAAGTTGAATTTAAATTAAAAAAAAGAAAAAAAAAAAAGAAAACCTGCTTCTGTTTATACCATTATGTTACCTTAGATGTTTTACTCTGCAATTTCATTCCACCTTTAGCATTAATCTTTAACACTTAATAACATTATAGCAATTTTCTAGTATTTTCTAAATCACATCCAGAAGTCAATAGATTCAAAATTTCAATCTAGTTGTTTTGATTCAAGTGGCCATGTAATGGAAAGACCTTTAGCTTGATACTTAGTTAATGACTTACCATTGAGAAGATTTAGATTTTTTGAATTTGAAATTCTATGGGTTGATGTCGATGTTTGCAATTATCTAAGAGTAAGAGCTTTCTAAGCACATCAGCAGCAAAAGCCTTGTTAATGCATCTTGAGTAATGTTAAGCCTACTTAAGAAAATAAACTGTTTTGAGAATCTTGTTACATTTGTGGGGATCCTCATTACAAATGAATCTTACACATTCATGAAAGCAGACTCGGAAACTGGATTTTGCCATTTATTAGGAGTTTAATTATGGGCAAGTTGTTCAATCTCAGTCTTAATTTCTTCATCTATGAAATGGGAATAATATCTACCTTAATTATTTCACAGAGTCCTTCCAAGGCTTAGATTAAATCATTCATTTATTCAACAAATATGTGATTCATTGAGCACCTTTTACTTGCTAGGCAGTGCTCTACATGTGAAGGATAGAAAGAAGGAAAATATGTCTTTGGAAAGAGAAAATATATTGGTCACTACTCATGTTATTAAAAAAATTCATGTTGTAAGCCCTTTGAAGAGAGCTACTCTTTCATCTCTTGTGTTTGCATGTTTTGATACCTGGCACATAACAGAGAAGGGGCTAAAATATTGATTATATAAGTGAATGAATCACATAATTCATTTCCTTGAATGAACATTTTGTTCTCTGGACTAGGTCTTCCCTGAGCAAGTTGAAATGAGTAACATGTGGGGGTAGTTTCAAGTTCTTGCTGGTTTAAAGTTCCACTTAAACAACGTGGTAGTCTCACCTGAGATCCTTTCAAACCACAGCGATGGTTAATCTTTTAGTTGGAGTTTAATTCAATTTAGATCAGTATTCCCTTTATTCCACTTACCATTTCAACAGCATCAGCCTATTTTTGGCTAATGTCCTTTTCATGTTTGGTATTAATCTGAACTCTAATATTTCTTTTGGAAAGAAAGATAAATTCTTTTCTTGACATCCCTTTTTTCCATTAAGTTTTTTTAAAAAAGTCACTTCATAAATGTGATTTCAAACAGCTGGATTTTAATATTTCTACCTTATGGGAAGAGCATTTGGCATTAGCAGTGTTCCCACCACATGGCCTGGATTGCATTTAGCACACAAATTTCTTAACCTGGACACTCTGGCCAGTGATGAACTTGTAGACGTGCAGTTGGGCTGTGTTCACATGCTACTCTAAACTAGGTCAGGGGGTGGGCTGGTATCTTCTATACTCTTTTAGGAATATGGGAACACATGCAGAACTGTAATATCCCTTTCATACTGGGTCACAGAAATACTTTGAGGATTTAAGTCCCCTGTCTCTTTGCAACAGGTAAAAAGGTTATTCTCTTTGCAGCCCTGTTTGTTGTTAGGATAGCTGGAGGAGGCCTTGGTGTGCTGATGCCCAACCTTTTATTTGAATAATGGAAGTTTGGAGTTGAAAGGACCTTGGATTTGATCCAGGCCTGCCACCCATATTCTAGGCCGACAAAATAGAGGAGAAATGAAGAGGCTGTGATAGGCAGCACCAACAGGGGTCTGCGATGCTTTTCCTAAGGTTTTGTTTCCTACCCACGGATTTGTATATACTATGTGAGTTTCGCCAGCTTTTGTGGGTTCTCCTAGGAGAAAGCTCACAGAATGCAAGGTGATACGCCATGTAAGATAGACATAGATGTTTATGCGCCCACGTGTATATAATTGTGTAATTTCCATTATCCTTTAATGCTTACATTGATAGTAATGTGTTGAGTTTGCAAATTTATTTCAAAGTCTTACAAAAGTAAATTCCATTTTCTTTTACTGATTTGTAGAGATTTCAGAGATTTCAGAGATTTCGTATCCAGCATGGCCAACAGAGGTTTGAGCTGGGCTTCATCATGTTCTTTAAGTTACTCACATGGCCCTTGGCATGTGTGCTTCTCAGGTAGCAGAGAGCACCCATTATTTTCCTATGTTTTGCGTTATAAAGTCAGTGCTACCCTTGCCTGCTATTAAAATTGGTTTTTCTTAGGCATGAGATGAATGAATACCAGAGAGGTCAAATATTTTGCTCAGAGCTTCACAACATCCAGTGACAAGTTGGAAATAAAATATACAAGTCTCCTTTTGTTAAGCTGGAACTCCCAAGTTCTGCTGGACCCCCAGCTGCTGTTTCCAAGGCTCCCCACATTCTTGGAGGCTTGGGAAACTGCCACAGATGTGTTCACGCAAAATAAGAGCCCTGTATCTATGACTTTTGCTGGGCAGGTCATGGAAGGAAAACACCTGTATTATTCATTTTCGGATTAGAGACATGGAGTGAGTAATATACCGCAGACCCCAGAGTTCCCCTGGCTGGGACACCGTCTTGTGTGTTTCATAGGATGAAAGTCCTTTCCAAGAGAGCCCTCTCTGAGTTCAGTTTTTTAGTATCTAGACATAGACTGATTTCCCAAATTACCATGGCACACAAATAGGGAGGGGGGGAAAAATTCAAGAGCATCAGCCTTGCATTGACTACTTTATGCTCTATATTGTATTTTTTCAGAGTGCAAATTCACCTGCACCAGCGGTAAATGCTTGTATCTTGGTTCACTGGTCTGTAACCAACAGAACGACTGTGGGGACAACAGTGATGAAGAAAATTGTCTCCTGGTGACCGAGCACCCACCTCCTGGCATCTTCAACTGTAAGTCCCTCTACTTACCTTGGTATCGTTAAGTTGGATTCTGTTTTTTGAAATGGTTAGGAGGTGGGGTCATAGGGAAAGGGAAGGGATGTTGATTTTTGGTTAAGAAAAGAGAGTTTGTACTTTCACAAAGGGAAATTTTTTTTTCTTTCATTATAGAAAGATGGTGTGTCTAAAAGTGGAAAATTCATTCTACTTTCAGAGATGGCCAGTGGTGCTGTGTTTTGGAATAGGCTTTGGCTACTTAGAAACACTAACTGGATAACAAACTGAGGGGTTTGGAGGGGAGGGGGGTGAGGGTTGGGTGAGCCTGGGGGTGGGTATTAAGGAGGGCACATATTGCATGGAGCACAGGGTATGGTGCATAAACAATGAATTTTGGAACACACACACACACACAGATTAAATTAAGTTAAAAAAAGAAAAAAAGAAATAATATTTTGGGTTAGTATTCATGTCAGTTTTGTAGAAAGTTTTTAGAGTAATTTAAGATAATGATTTTAAAATTTTAAATAAGCAAAGAAAGATATTTGGAGAGTTCATAATTTGTCATGTAATTAAAATAAGAAAATAGAAAAATTTATATGGGACTTGAAAAAGGTTCTGATTTTGTGTTTTTCTGTTTGGCACTAGATGGAAAACAAGTTAAGTAAGGTGTTTACATGTGTGAATTCCGAGGCCGAGGCTTTGAGCATTTCTTGAACTTGAAAAGGTGAAATCAGAGTTTGAAGTTCATCGATGTTTTGATCTCATGGTTTTTATGAAGAGAAAGGAGTAAGCAGTCAGCTTTGAAACACTGCTGAACTTCTCTTAGGAAACTTGTTTTCTTGAGCTAAGTGAAGTGGCTTAATGATGAGAATGTCTTTGAAATAACAGGTCCAAAAGGGGTGTTTTCTCCTCTTCATGGGGTCCTACTAAAATCATTTGTTGAAATTTGCTTCTTTCCCAAGTTTTACTGCCATTATTTTGAAAAGTTATATATATATTTTATTTACAGATTTAAAATTTTTGATATGGCCATCAGACTGCATAAATACTAATACTATAATGTGAAATAAGAGGAGTTTTTTTTTTAAAAGAAATGGTTTTCTCTCTTCTTGCTTTATTTTAATATTGAAAGCAAACTCAGAAAATGACCATACCTAGTGAGATTGAAGCCTTTTATTTATGCTTGTTAAATTTTGGAGTGTAATAGTGCAATAATTCTCATCAAGTTTTTCTGTTGTCAGTTTGCTTTTTCTTATATTGACTGTCCTTAGAGTCCCATCTCTATACTTTGAGAAGACAATTTAAGGTTAAGAGTGTACTTTCTTGGTGTTTGGTCCTTGTGTTTCTTGTGGTGATATTTTCAGAGCCCTTGTGCCACATCTTGGTTGTGGAGAGCAGAGTTCCTTTGACTTTCTAGAAGCAATAACTGAGTAACTTTATGGTCATCAGTGAATTGACCTGCCTACTCCAAGTCTGCCTGCTGGGTTGGGATCCAGGCACAGCACTCACCTAATAATGGGGCAGCTCTGTGACCTTATCTGGAAGATGGAGCGTGAGAATGAGCAATGTAAGGATTAACTGGGATGGTCATAAAGCACAGAGATGGTACTAAGCACTTGATGTAGGTCAACTAGACTCAAGTCAGTGGGTCGTAGAAGAAAAGAACAATGTAAAGGCAATGTTTGTTTTGTTTCTCTGGACTTGAGTAATAGCAAACACATTACATGATAAACTGTCTTAAAATCGTATGCTACTTTCACTGGATTGAGAGTTCTGTATGAAAAGCAGGCAGACCAAACCTTTGGCCCTCTAACCTGGGGCACTTTGGAGACTGTTTCTCTGTATCTTGAAGGTGCTTCCCCTTCACTTCAGGGTAGTTCAGCTGCAGTCCTCTTACTATATTGAATCTTCCCTTCTCTTACCTTCCTTTCTCTTCTCTTCCCTTCTCTTCCCTTCTTCCCATCTCTCTCCCTTTTTCAAGAGTAGTACTTTCTGGTCTTTAAAGCCTATTTCCAGATATCTTTTTCAATCATTTTTAATGATCTGAATGCTTTAATTTTGCTTAAAGCTAGGTGAAGGAGTTACATCTATAAATGTCTCCACGTTGCCCAGGCAGCCACAAAAGTTTATCCTACTAGGAACCTTAAGATCCTGTTGACAAACTGTCAGTCCCTGCTGTTCAGATAGAACTAAAACTTGTTGTGTCCTTTTAGCTAAAATGGGAGATTAAGACAAAAACCAGGAGACATAAGAACAAAGTTTAAGACCATGGCTGTGGCTTCAAGTAGACTTGGGTTCAAGTTCCAGCTTAAGGAAGTGACTAAACCCCTTTAAGACTTAGTTTTCTTTTTTGTGTAAGGGGAAGAGTTCTCTGCCATATAAGGTTGCTGTGAGAATTTAAGTGAAATGATATACATGAAAAGCATAGTCTATATAATCGCATCATTATTCTTATCATCCTGTCTCATTGTGTGGCCATTTCTTGGGGAGGTGGACCACCATGGCTTGTGTCCTCTGTCTCTAATGCCAGAGTCAGTCTTCATATGTAACAGGACTTTGCAGGTATCCAAAGATTCTAGATGCTTCCTACAGATTCTAGATGCTTCCTACCAACTTCTCCCTGCTCAGCTGAAGGCAGCTTGCTCTGATCTAGCCAGCAGCCCCCTCTGCACTCCTTTCCCCCAGTTCTTCAAAGGCACCAGAGGGAAGCTAGGTTCCCTTGTCATATGGGAAACCTGCTCTGAGTTTATTGTCACCGGTATGTTCTTTGTTGTCAGGAGTCTTTGGGAAGAGTTGTAGCCTCCTCACTCTTTGTTGATGCCGGAAGATGATCTAATATTGAATGAATATATTTTCTTCCCCATACCCTACTGGGCAAGAATGTAGAATTAACAAAGGATATGTTATTTCCTCTTAATAGCTGCATAACAAGGGTTAGAGGCTCTCTATTTGAAAGTGGGTTTTAATGGATCTACCAACACATTTCCTCCAGTAGATGGACAGTATACCCTTCACAGAGTACTAACTCTGGTGATGAGGCTTTCCTTCCTCTCTGCCTCGAGAATACAGGAATTCTTACCTATAGAATGTCACATTCCAGAAAAATACATAGTGCTTCCTCCTTGTTCCTGTTTAAGAACAAGATTCATTTGGGACGCCTGGGTGGCTCAGTTGGTTGGGCGGCTGCCTTCGGCTCAGGTCATGATCCCAGCGTCCTGGGATCGAGTCCCACATCGGGCTCCTTGCTCGGCGGGGAGCCTGCTTCTCCCTCTGCCTCTAGCCTGCTACTCTGTCTGCCTGTGCTTGCGCTCTGTATCTCTCTCTCTCTAACAAATAAATAAAAATCTTTAAAAAAAAAAAAAAAAAAGAACAAGATTCATTTACTTGACCTGATTTGTTCCCACCCGTAGGGAACATTCAGTGTTCTGCTATTTGACTGTGCTTATGGTAAAGCAAGCTGGAATCTTCTGGATTTCCAGATGAGCTAGACTCCGTTTTTTGCCTATGTTATTGGCTGTGAGCATGCACCATGGCTAGGATGTTTGGGTCATCTCTGTCTCATTTGATATTTACTAAAATTTACCCTAGATTAAAGTTAGAAAGAAAAAGTTACTGTCATTTGTGAGGTCATGGATGCTAATAATAACGGAGGCACTTACAGTAGCTATAACTAGCTTTTCCCTTGAAAAAATGTTTTTGCAACCTAAACTGGGTGGGTTTTTTATTTTTCTGTTTTAACTTTAATGAAGAGTCTTTTTTATTTGACAGAGAGAGTGCACAAGTAGGTAGAGCAGCAGGGAGAGGGAGAAGGAGGCTCTCAGATGAGCAGGGAGCCCGATGTGGGGCTCAATCCCAGGATCCCGGGATCATGACCTGAGCCAAAGTCAGATGCTTAACTGACTGAGCCATGCAGAAGCCCCTAAACTGAGTGTTTTTGACTGCTTTATCTGCTTCACTAACTATGGTTAGGTCATCCATTGACTGAGGTTGGTTTATTTTTCTGTGAGCCTCAAAGGGTTTGCATAGATGTGGAGGACTAGGCTGTTGGTTGTCTCACAAGGAAAGAATTTTCCTGGATGCACTTTTTTTTAATAGAAGAGGAAAAATGTTGTCAGCCTAAATGCCAGTTTTTTCTCATGTCTTTTCTCTTGGCTGCTCCATCAAAATATTGTACTTTTGAGCGCTAAAGATACAAATTATACAAATAAAATGATTTATTGTGTAGAAAAATAAAATTATTTTTATACAAATTATTATATTTACAAAAAATTATTAAGTGCCTTCTTTGATCATTGTACCAGGAATTGTGTGGGATGAAGAAAAACATAGATCCTGTGACCGCAGTGCTGATAGTCAAGTTGGGGAACTGAAAGCTAAATACAAGCATAGCGTAGTGAGAGCTAAGCAGTCCTAGTATTTTGTGGTTCAGTAGGTTAGAGAGAATTGTTTTGGTTGGACGAGTAGTCATGGTGGCTTTCTGGAGGAGGTGTGCAGGGAGGCGTGGAGAGGGACAGAGTGTCAAGGCCAAGGATAGCACGATTGTGGGGAGAAGGATGGGGTAGCAGGTCACCTGAGATAGGGTGGGAAAGGTAGATTGGGCCCATAGAGAAAAGTCAATAAGTGATGCTACACTTTCTGTCCATCTCTGAAAAGCACTGAACTGCCTGTGGGTCTGCTGTGCGTCTGTCGGGGAAAGCTGCACAGCTCACCTGTCGCCCTGGGTGATGCTTGCATTGCTGCTCCCAGACTTTCAGTGAACCCTGCCTCACCATTCCTACCAGGCTGAGTATTTCTGTTACATGACATTTTCAAAGCCCCTGTGCCACATCTTGGTCAGGGAGAGCGCAGAGTTCCTTTGACTTCCCAGAAGCAATCACTGAGTAGCCTTGAGAGGAGCCATGTCCTTTGGGGAGGCTGGCAAAAACAACCCTTCCTTAAGCAATCACAGCTAAAGAATTCATGCCACTAGACCTTAATAGTGAGCCCAAAGTTGAAACGAAGCCAGCAGTTAATCAGAACAACTTTCACTTTCAGCATCAGTGGAATTTCCAATTAACTGAGGGGGTCCGATTCAGGGAAATCGGGGAGTGGAGGAGCTCCCATCTCAACGGGAGGGAGAAGGTGCTTCTTTCTCCATAGGTGGTCTCATAAAACTCAATCTCAAAATCCAATGAACTAAAGCTAATAAAGTGTACCCAATTAAGCCAGGATTTTAACTTCAGGACTTTTGAAAAAGGACTTTTTTTTTTTTTTGGCCCAAGGCCATTTAGGGTAGTGACAACCAAATAAATAAAATAAAATTTAACATATTAAAACCTTAGTTGAGTGTCTTCCTTCCGAAACCAGTTCTTCTCATAGTCCTCTCTCCACCCCCGCAACCCCACACTGAAAGGGACTTGCACCTAGGCTCAAGTCACCTTTAGGCACTGAGCTATCCTACCCTGTGCTTCACCTTCCCGTCTTCTGCTAGCTCTCTCCACCTGGCGAGTATGTTTGTTTGTTTGTTCATTCATTCATTCAGTTTTCTTAAGATAGAATTGACATATGGCACTGTGTAAGTTGAAGGTGTATAGCATAAGGATCCGACTTACATATATTATGAAGTGATTACCACAGTATTTTATATTTGGGACCAGGCTCATAACCATGGGGAAAACATACAACCTGGCTTCACAAAGACCGGACCTTTTTTTTGTTTACTGAAATTATTTTGGTAAACTTTAACAGCCACTACTGTCAACTATCCCGTCAGAGTTCATACTTCTTCAGTTGTCTCATAAATGTGTATGTTGTTTTATTCTGTTTGCAGTTTGTTTGAACCAGGATCCAAAGAGGCTCCAAATATTTCTCCAAGAGGGATTGATATGCCCCTCAAGAAATTTTTACTCTATAGTACACTCCCTAACTTCTTGTAATTTTTGGTAGAAGGGTCTGGGTTGTGTCTTCCATAGGGTTTCCATACTCAGGCTTTTGCTGACTGCTTTCTCCTGAGGTCACTACATGTGCTCCTCTAGCCCCTCTAATCCCTGTCAGTTCGTGGTTAAATCTAGAGTTTGAGGAGATTTACATTTGAATATTGTGTGTGTGAAGTGGCTTCACCAGCACCATTTTCTTCCTTCCCAGAGGCCCATTAGTCATGAGGGGTTGCAAAATGGTCATAACCTAATTCTGTCACTTCTTTTCTCCATTTACTAGTGGGGAATGCTTCTATAAAGTGAAACTCCCCATTAACTATGTGATTACCGTATCATATAGGATCAGTTTTCTTTACAATGAGAAAGTTCCCTGTCACCCTTCACAGGTAACCAATGAGATTTTCTTTATGTGTCATTATGAACTGATGAATTAAAGCACATCTTTAAAAAGATTTTATTTATTTATTTGAGAGAGAGGTCACCAGCAGGAAGAGGAGCAGAGGGAGAAGCCGACTTGCCGCAGGGGGCAGAGCAGAGGAAGATGGAGAAGCAGACTCCCCACTGAGCAGGGAGCCCTACTTGGGGCTCCATCCTGGGACTCCAGGATCATGCCCTCAGCCAAAGGCAGACATTTAACCGACCCAGCTACCCAGGGGCTCCTAAAGCACATTTGATATATATATATGGAACGTTTTGGGAAACCCCTCTGCTGCACTTCGGGTGACCCAACATCTGGGTCTTATCCAGGATTCTGGATCCCCAGTGGCCTTTTTAAACAGGTGAAACTCCAGGAGTGGAGGGTCTGTCCAATTTCGCAGCCTCCAGGAGCCTCATGAGCTCATTCCCTCATGCCTGCTCCTTCACCTCACCCTGTTGATCCTTTATCTCCCTTGCACTCTGAGCTTCCTACAGCCCTGTGCCTCTGAGCCCACCACCTTCTGCTGTACCCAGTGTGCAGACCCGAGGACTATACTCTGCTCTCCTAAACCCTGAGTATCCAAAGCTGAAGCAATGATTTTTTTTTTCCTCCAACCCAGACCAGTTTCTCATTTGGCATCTTTTTTAGTGTTTTGGCCAGCTGCCTGTTATATCAAGCTGGTCACCCTTCCTCTGATCCCCTCCCCAAAGCCAGAAACAGTTTCTCCTGCTCAGAACCCTGCAGCACTTGGTGCCCTCCCTAAGGTGCTGTCTGTTCTGCGTGATCATTACGTGTATACGAGTATAGTTCCCACCAGATAGTAAGCTCTTTGAAGGCAGGGGCTATGCTTATATCTTTGGAATACTGATACTGCTAACATAGCATGGGCAGTACATATATGGACACATAAGAAGTGTTTATTGTATTCAGTTGAAAACCATTTATCCTTCCTCTGCTATTTCTCAGCATGCTGTAGGATGACCTTCAGTGAACAGGGACTATAAGGTTTTCTGCGGTAGCCCTGGTGCCCACAATAGCATGTGGCATAAACAGCATGGTGCATGGCATATACAGCATACGGTATGTGACATGTGTAACATATGGTAATGTGGCCACTATATAGCATATAGTGATGGCATATATGGTATATAATGCATATAATATATATCATGTGGTTCATGGCCCTGTATGTATATACTGAGTGAATGGATGAATGTGATTATTTTAGAAAACTCAGGTCAGAGGATGTAAAGAAATTTCTGTTTGCATGGTCAAGTACTCTGCCGATGGATCCAAAGAGTCAAAAATAATCTATACAGTCCTGGCAGCCTGCGTGATAGGACACAGAAAGAGATGACAATAAGGTCTATCCCCCAAATCATCTGTCATTGCAATATATATTAGGTTACCATATACACCCAAACTAACCAGAGTATAAGCCTACTTTAATTTATCCTGTGACCAACAGTATGATAGACTTACTGCTTTTTGGAGGTCAAGGTTTCCCAATACAGCAACCCTCTGAATATCAGTCCTCGGCTTCTGAATATCCACATGCTTTATATGAAGGGCTGGTTCGTGCCAAGCCCGGAAGAGATGTGAAATACTTCCTGCAGGTCCTAAAGAAGTGTGAGTGAATGTGCTAGAGTGTGTGAATGTGTGTGGTCTGTGCATACACGAGTGTGGAAGTATGTGAGTGTGTCTGTGTGGGCATGGTGTGTAGCTTCACTTACCTGATTAGTCCTACCAGGGCAGGTCCCAGTTTTAGGCCAATGCACCTCTAGCACCCTGGGTTTCTTATTACTCCTGGAGAACATATTTTCCTATAGACCCAATGTTTTGAACTGTGATTAGGGTCCCAGGCTAGCTCTATAATTTATTTAAAATATATAAATTATAATATCAAGTCCCGAGTTCCAATCCTGCAGTCATCCCTTACTGATTGTAGCTTTCAGCAAGTTGCTTCACCTCTTCCTATCTTGATTTTCTCATTCGTAGAATGATGATAATGATATTGGTATTTCCTTCAAAGCATTGTTCTGAGGATTTAATAAAATAGTTTAGGTGAAACAATTATAACAATGCCTGGTACATAGTAGATGCTCAATAAATATTACATTTACAGCCCTGTTTCTCTGTTTGCTGTCTTTTAAAATTCATTTTGAAATAATTTTCAAATAATAAAGTTATAAAATTTATCCTTTTTATCATTGTCTCTATATATTAACATTTTCATTTTTTTCCTGAACCAGTTTATAGTAAGCTGTAGACATCATGTCTCTTTACCTCAAAATCCTTCAATGTGTATTTCCTAAGAAAAAGAAAAGGTCTCTTTCATAATTATGACATAGTTACCCAAACCCCCAAAATGTAATGTTAGACACAGTACTATTTTCCAATATAGATGTCACACTAAACTCTTGCCAGTTGCCTCAGTCATATCTTTCATAGATAGTTATTTGTATTTCTCAGCAAAGTCTCAGCAGGAATACTGCTTGTGAGGAGTGTGTACTGGGACACCTGTCAGATCCCTCCCACTCTTAATCTCTTCGTCATCCCGAATGCTAAAGAACAGAAGTGCACACCAGGAGCTCTCTGACCCTAGTTTTTTACCCACTTCTGGTTCCCATGTGTTTCATCAGAAACACTGCTCCCTTTCTCTGATGACCAGTGTGCAGTGGGGGCTGGGGTGTGTACAAAGAGTTTATCTGAAGGCTTGCAGCTTCAGAGGTGGGGATAAGGTAGGCAGAGAGCTCACCTTACTGAGTGCCAAGTGTTTACATGCATCATCTCATTTATCAAAACCATCCTAGAAAAGTTCTCATAGGAAATAGTGCTCAGAGAGGTTAGATAATTTATTCAGACTCACACAACTAGGAATCTGTGGTTAGGCTGTGGTTTTGTTTTTGTTTCTGGGTATTTTTTTTCCATGATTTTTTTTTTTTTTTTTTGAAGGTAAGGATTTACTCATCTGTTTTTAAAGATTTGTAGCATTTGGGGCTGGAGATCAAACAGGCTGTTATTATGAAGGCCCATAGAAGTGAGTGTTCTAAGAGCAATAATTTATATGACAATTTTTAATCGATCTATAGATGATGATAATCTTGGTTTCATCCTGGATTTTCAAATAGATTACAAAAACTTAACCCAGTCGTCCTAGTGTGTCAGGGATCATGGGTTTCTTCCACTAATTAATTAATTAAATCCTCCTTCAATTCTGCCCAGGCTGTGTACTATTTACATGATTTGGGGGAAATCAGTTTCCCGCTCTAACTTTCCCCATTGGGACAGGGTGATGACAGCTACCCTATAAACATGACAGACTGTGTGGCTCAAGCTGGACGGGACCCAAAGAGCGGAGCAGCTCTTTCTGCCTTTACTCTCCCCTTTTCACCTGCTGTGAGCCCCAAGAGCCCTCCTCGGCCAGATGTGGGCTTGCAGCTCTAGACCCCGTAATTCCCTCCTGATCTTATGTACACACCAGGGCCCCTTCAGGCCCTTCAGCTGTCCCAGTGAACGGAGGCCCCTGCCTGCTTCCTGGGCCCTTAAGCAACTCAGCAGCTTGGACCCTTGATACTGCTGACTGCAGGGAGGGAGGGACAAGGGTCTTCCAGCGTCTTGCATTGTCCTCACGCAGGGCAGGGCGGGGTGGCTCGTGTTCTGGAGGTCCCGCTTGCTCAATTCTGGTTTACGTCAGTCAAGGCCGGTAGGAGAGGCCGCTTTCAGTGAAGCAAGCTGTTCTACAGAGTGGTGTCTATTTTTTGACAGGGCTCCCCACCCCTTTTTCAACTCAAAAAAGGAAAAAGAACCCACGACAAAACAATTATCGACTTGTACGAAAATGATCCAGGATGGTATTTAAAACGAGGCGAGGAGAAGGGATACGCATCTCTTCAGCTGAGCGGGATCAAATTCCAGGTTATCACTGGCAACATTCCACCTGGATGGGTTTCGTAGGGTGAGGCCGCCCGAGGAGGCACTAGCAGCCGGCTCACCCTCCTTCCCTGCTGAAGGCGGGGGGGGGGGGGGGGGGGGGGGGGGGGGGGGGGGGGGGGGATGAGGGGCGGGGGGGGTGCTCTTCCCCGGCCCTCCCCTTTGCTTTGCTGCCTTTGTTTCTCCAAGACAGTTTTCGGATCAATTAAAATCTTGTCGGGTCTTGAAAGGCAATTCTGCCTTTTCAGATAAACAAAGGCAGAGAACAAATGGGAGGGAAAGTTTCCATAAACCTGAGGCATCATTTCCTCCTGCTGTGACACTAAATTTACGTGGATAAAAACAACCTCTTAGATTTACATTTTGATTCTGTGACTGCTTTCATGTGTGCAAGGGCTGTCCCACTTCAGAGGAAATTTATCCACTTCTTTAAATATTTAGTAGTCTAGCGTGGATGTTAATGAAAGTCTGGCGGTGCTATTTTGAGAATTGCAACAATGATAGTAATTTTCAGTGTCAGATTCCTGCTTCGCAAAGGGAGAGAGGGATGGGAGGAGGAGGAGGGAAAAATGGTTTCAGTTCTAATAGAGTTTGCCATCCGCTGGGCCGTGCCAGACAGATGGGTCATGAATACTGTCTAGACGCTCTCTGCCTGAGCGAAGCCCTGGTCTCTAAGGACACCCAATGAGACGCCGGCTTAAGTAACCAGGGAAAGTCAGGGCAAGCTCTCCTGTAATCAGATAGAAATCAATGTGGATCCTGCTTCCTGGGGGAGGCCAAGGGCTGCGGGAGGGGGGTGGTTAGATGTGGAGGGGGGTGTTAAGAGAAAGCACCCTCTGTTACTGATCAATTTCAGTGCAAACTTGACTAATATTAGGCATTAGGGAGAGCGTGAAAGGAGAGTTGTAGTATGATAACGCTATTGATTCAAACTGTAGTCGGCCACAGAATGCAGAATGATTTAATTCAGACATGGTCCTTGGAAGGCCAGGGAGCAGAAAAGGAGGGTGACTTCTCGGAGCATTACGACAAGGACACAGACCACTGGGTGACCTGTATTAATTATGGGTATTGATGAGCAGGGTGCTAAGACTGTCCATCCTGACTGTTCATTTTCTAGGGTTTAGCCTCTTCATTAAGAAGGGTTTTAGAAACTCGCCTGGCTTGCTTTTGTTTCTCATGAATCTCAGAACTTTCCAGAGCTAGACCTCATCACAAGCTGCTGTGCTAATGGGGCTGTAGGAAATGAGATAAAAATCTCACAAGGGTCCTGCTTGGTCGAGCTCTAGGATGTGGCTACTTTCTGGTGGTCATTTTACCCCACATTTCCCCAGTGCCAGGAGTTTACATGACTTAAATAGTGAGCTTCTCTTCACAGAAACTCACAGTATAAATGTGATGGTGGCGGTGGGGAAGGGGCTATTGCTAACAGGATGAAATTATGGGGAAGGTGAGGGGACCACCAATAAGAAGAGCATGACTCAGCTCAGCTGCAAAGGGCTTCATTTGGGGGCTTGATGTGAGCATTTCATTTATGTGCCTTAGAAGACTTACCACAAAGGGTCTGCAGTAAAGCTCGGAAAGGACCATCTCTGAGTAATTGCAAAAATACAGCCGAAATCAACCATCATGTGACATGTCCTGTGCTGCAGAGACAGAGTTGACCCCCCCTCACCCCCGCCCCGCATGAGAGCAAGACTTCTGAATGAACCACCTGGGCTCATAGCTCTTTCAGCCACGTCTCAACCAAGACATGGGCATAGGCTTTTAATTTGGAAAAAAATTCCAACAACATGGATTTTTTAAAAATAATATATTTTTTTCACTCCTTCATCCATTCTTGTTACGTTCTAAGAGCAGAGGGCACAGTAGACAGTTTCTGATTCTTCCTTCCAGAAAGAAAAGGAAAATCAGTGAAGAAAAACATTCTCAAAGTACACAACTCCTGGAGAGGGAAGCATGAAATCCTGTGTTCTAGAGCTGCAGCCGTAAGCAGTGAGCAAGTCTGTCCTTGTTCCAAAATGTCTCTTCTCAGAAATATGCTGAGGTTGCCTAGAAGGTGTGGTGGTCCTTCAGAAAGGCACCTTCTTTCCCTAAAACTTTTGCCTGCTGTCCCCATCAGACTTTTATACTTATGGCAAAAGTGTTATATATACCCTTTAGATAACCTATAAGAAGTATCCCAAATTTGGCAACAAGTTATAATGTTGGGAGAGTGATGTCCGCTCACATGGACGGCCTTGGGTGTCTGGAAGGGGAACCACAACACTTGGCAGAACCCGCAACACCTCTTGGTTCTGATCACTTAAAATCAGAGAAACAAAACATGCATCTGCCTGTTTTAAGGACTCCGGAGATTTTGTGGGGTGGCTTGTGGGCTTATGTATGTGCCTTGGCTAAGAGAATGTGGTATTGTTCCCTCTTTTTGAGAAAAGGCCCCTGCCTTCACGTTGGCACACGCCTATTATGGAGGGGTGACTAGGCATGTTGCCTCCAGATCTGTGTCTTTTTAGCAGGCGCTCTGGGCTTCCATTATTTGATTTGATTCTAAAAAAGGGAAGAGCAAGGAACTTGAGCTAAGCCTCTGACCATTTTTCCTCCTTAGATCTTGGAGGGAAAGACCAGGTATTGCTCCTAGAAGGTACAGCAGTGGGTTTGCTCACAACAAGCCTGTCCAACCAGTGTGGGTTGGAAGCAGGCAGCAGGCTGAAGTCTGGTGGCAGCTCTCTCTTATGGAGGGAGTGGCTGAGCCAGGCAGGGACAATTGTTTACCTCTTTGATGTGATTTAAGTCTTTGTCTGTGACTTGACATGGTCTTCCCACAAAAGGGCAACCAAGGAAAATGCGCTTCTTGGAGACACACTCTTCTTTCTGTTAGGTATGCTTAGAAGATAGGAATGTTGAGTGTTGCCTGTTCCACGGGAAGAGAGCTTGGCATGACACTAAGTTTTTAAAGGCCAATCTGACCTTAGGAGACGGGAGAATCTTCACTTTCTTAGACCTGTCAGTGCATCCTGCGTACCCTCACAAGGCCATCAGGAGCCAGTGGCCAGAATCCAGGAACTACCTCCTCATGCTCTTGTAGTTCCATGTTTGTTCTTATGTTGAGACATTTTAATCTGGAAATAACAGGAACTGATGGCTAGAGTAATTAGCTTCTTCCAGAAAACAAGATACCAAGACCAATTACTCTTTAGAAGTTGAAAGAGAATTAGTCATTGAAAGATAATATCTAGACAAGAAGCTGGAAAATGTTCTAGATACATATAGTGTAGTTGCTTGCAGAAAATGATGTACTGAATAGAAGCAACGTGTCCTTTTGGGGAGGCATATTTCATGGAGAGTATTTTTGTGAGTGTTGAATATGTAAGAGGCATCGGGGTGGGGTGATGGGATGGGTGTAGGTATACAGAATATAGTTTCTGTTTTCCAGCTGTTTCCATCCAGTGCTAGTGGTGGGACAGCTCAGGGCAGACTTCATCATGGGGTTTTCTAGAGAACTCTCATTTTCCTGAGAGGCAGGACGGGCCAGAAGCACAGGTAGGGGAATGGGTGTGCAGGGATGTCATGTAGGAATTGCCATGATAAGCCAGATTGCTTGGAGGTAAGGGATGATTTTGAGGAGCATTACTAGAAAAGGCAGGTTGGGGCCAGATCCTAGAAAGCCAGGGATATCAGGCCAAGTAGTTTAATTATCTGTCCTGAAGGAAGTCACTGAAAGTTTTTGAGTAAGGGAATAAGGTTATGCTACAGAGCAATTATATGCAGGAAGGTCCTGAGGATCACCTAGCCCAGTACTTCTCTTTATAGACCTGGGAGCTTTAAACTCAGGGAGTGTAAATAACTCTCTCGAGGTCACAAAAATAACCAGTGGCAGAAACCCTGACATGAATGCTTTCTATCTCTTAGACCAGTTTTCTTTCCTCTATATAATGGCTCCATACTAACTTCAGGTGAGACAGTGACAGGGAAAGACAAAGAATGAAGAGGGAATCACCTGGAAGGACGCTTCTTCCCAAAATAGGTGGCCTTCGTGTGATCTTGGTATATGCCCCATGAGGTCAGAGACAGAGACATAACTCAGAAGGTTGTAAGAGGGGGTAGGCACCCAGCACAATCACGACAAGTGGCACTTTTCCAACAGTTGTTGAGTCTAGTCTATTGCTATGATATTTGTTAAGATGATGTAGGAAGGGACAGCTGTGTGGCTCAGTCGGTTGAGCATCGGATTTCAGCTCAGGTCATGGTCTCGGGGTCCTGGGATCTGGCTCTGCATCAGGCTCCACACTCAGTGGGGACTCTGCTTCTCCCCTTCTCTCTGCACCTGCTTGTGCCCTCTGTCTCTCTATCTCTCTTTCTCTCTCTCAAATAAATGAAATCTTTAAAAAAAAAAAAAAAAGATTATGTAGGAAAAAGACTTTGGAGGAATCTGGGCAAGCCACATCAGAAGATGAATAGAGGTGTCCCTTAGTGTGGGGTGGCGCCAGCGTGGGCCCCTCCTGTGCCTCTGCAGGCTCCATCGTTTCTGTCATGTTGGCCCAGCACAGTGCCTGGCAGCCCTATGAGGCTCTCTGGCCATGAAGGAAGGGGAAGGGGGGAGGAGGGAGGGCGGCCCTGCATTCTTTTGGGCAGGGCGTGCCTTTGAGAGGTCAGTGGGTGACTCCAGAACAAGAGGAGGATCCGGGATCCAGCATAGAGAAGGGGAGAAACCTCTTCCTGGGAAACTCGGTGCTAAGGGGGAGCAGTGCACTGAGAGGAATAGGGAGAAGAAAGATTACCTCATAGTGTGCGTCTTCACAGTAAGGGGGGGCCCTGGGCTCTCCTGTCAGTCAGCCAGGGGCTGAGGGGTCCTCATGGCAACATCTTGGTTGTACTTTGCAACTTTCTTTAAATTTTTTTTTAAATTTCAGTTTTATTGAGGTATAATTCACAAATAAAATTGCAAAATATTTAAAGTGATATTTATAAACACTGTGAAAACCTTCCACGCCCCCCCATTAGTTAATTATGGGTCTATCACCTCACATTTATCTTTTTTTTTCTTTGGTGAGGATGTCTAAGTTCTAAATTAAGTTTAAATTTGCCTCCACAAATTTTCTTTCTACAGTACAGGTCTTTCAACTGTAGTCACTCTCTTGCACACTAGATTCTCAGATCTTACTCATCTCAGAGCCTAAGTTTATTCCCCTTTACCAACTTCTCCCTGCCTTCTGGGATGCATGTGAGTGAGTTGTGTGTCATGGGATTTTGTTGTGTGCAGATACAACATTTGAATAAGAACAAGAATTAAGGGACGCCTAGGTGGCTCAGTTGGTTAAGCAGCTGCCTTCGGCTCAGGTCATGATCCTGGCGTCCTGGGATCGAGTCCCACATCGGGCTCCTTGCCCTCCGCAGGGAGCCTGCTTCTCCCTCTGACTCTGCCTTCCACTCTGTCTGCCTGTGCTCGCTCTCGCTCACTCTCTCTCTGACAAATAAATAAATAAAATCTTTAAAAAAAAAAAAAAAGAACAAGAATTAAATTTGTTTTTTTTTTAAGATTTTATTTATTTGAGAGAGAGGGAGAGCGACCGAGCATGAGCAGTGGTGAGGGGCAGAAGGAGAGGGGCAAGCCTGTTCCCCAGTGAGCAGGGAGCCCGGCTTGGGGCTCCATCCCAGGATGCTGAAGTCATCCTAGGATGCGCCGAAGTCAGATGCTTAACTGAATGAGCCACTCAGGTGCCCCAAGAATTGTATTTGGAGGAAGACACAGGGTCCAGGTCTTTTTCTCTTTGAAAACAGTTGATGATAGACTGTGTTTTGTTTCGCTGCTCATATGTTTGGTTTATGTTCATGTGTATGCACTA